>NC_141377.1:55830367-56529409 GCF_017979445.1 Akebia trifoliata | reverse complement strand
CTTATCTTTTAATTTTACACAAAAATTTCAGTGGGACTATAGCCCCACGGGCTCCATGTAGCTTCGCTCGCCCCTGGTTAGTTTAGTCAACGGGGGAGTTGTACGGGATGAGTTAGGTTGTAGTTGAGGTGGGGAGAGTTTGGGTTTTGGTGAATTGGATTGGATGTTTTGGGCTTGTTGGTGGCATGTGACATGTGACATGTGACATGTGTCATGTGTAGAAAATTTTGTATTATTCATTTTTTTTTTTTTACTTTTCTTCGCACACATGTACATACATACATAAGTGTAGATTTATTTATTATATATATATATATATATATATATATATATATATATATATTTTTTTTTTTTCATAATTTGCAGTTTTCAAAGTGTTTGTGTATTGTTTGGGTCGAAAGGCAAAATGGGTCCCACTAATGGTGTTTTGGTAAATTTGCAAGTGTTAAGGGTATTTTGGAGAAAATTTTGTTTTGAGCTTGGAAGTGCGTATATAGTCATTCCTTGGCTTTTTCATTGTTCTGAACTTGTTTTTTAGATTATTTTTATCAAAAAGTGATACATTGAGGTCATGCTTAAATGCATTAATGGGTATTTTCATATTTTTGTGAATTGTGAAGATTTTTCATAAATTTATCTGATTTTAACAATTTTGATCTCGTTTGACTCAAAATCTATTTCAAGAGTAAGGATCACGTTTTCGAAATGTTTTGGAATTTTTTTTTTTAAGGAACAAAACGAAAATATAGGTCCCATTGAGGGTATTTATGTAATTTTCTTGAATTCATTGTTTTTAGGTATGTGGCCTATACTTTTGGTTTCTATGACCCATGGTAGCAAGGTTAGTGTGTCGAGTTTCATCAAAAAGTCGGTCGTTTGGCAAGGAGTCTCTCCCAATTATCATTTTCTCTCCTCTCTCTCTCTTCTTGGATTACATATACTTTACAATTCATTTCAAAGCATTTAACATTTTATACTCTTCTTATAGTGTATTATAGTTTAAGGCTCGTCTTGGAGTCTTTAAAATAGTTTACAACTCATTTCAGAATTCTTGAGTGAACACCTTGATGAGTCGATTGAATCAGGCAGATGCCAATAATAAAATGTACAATCGAGTTCCTAACCAAACCGTTTTCTACTTTGCACGCAACCTGATGGTTTAATCTCCAACCAAAACATACCATATAGATATTAAGGGTGCAACTTGGTTCAGTTTGATGTCAAGATTCAATCAAACTGACATAGGTCAATTCCACTAAATAAAAACTAAATTTCCTTGGAACCAAACTAACCCAAATTGAACTAAAGTCGATTTAATTCTACGGGCCAATATTCTATAAATTGTAAGTAATATTTTTTAATGAAAAAAAAAAAAAACATAAAATTTTATATAATAAATTGTTAATTTATCTATAAAATGTCATTAGTTTATCCATAAAAGATCACTCATATATTTATTAATTCTTAAAATAATTCATAATAATTAATATATACATATATTTATTTATGTATTTATTGCATAGGAGTTCAATTCTCGGTTTGGTTTAGTTCTATACAAGTTTGATCTAAGAATCAAATTAATTTGATCGGTTTTTCATTTTTATAATTCAAAATCGAATCACAACTAATTCCAAACTGCCCCAAAGCTATTAGTTTGGTTTAGTTATCGGTTAGAACCAGACCAAGTTGCACTCCTAATAGACATCATCCATTATTATAGAAACAGCACACTATTTGGATCAGGACTTTATATGTTTTCCACAAACAGGACTTTCTCTCTATTGGTAACATAAACTTCTATTTCAAGTTTTATTCCTTTAAACAAATTCAAAGAAGAGTAATACCAAATTTATGAGCAAAAGTTATTTTATTTCATTTATTTGATTGGTATTTTTACTATTTGAAATACAAGAAAAATCCAAAAGTATTAATTAATACTAGTCAGAAAAATTGAAAGAGAATTAATTAGTAATTCTTCTATCAAGAGCCAAAAATAGCATTGCAAATAGATATTAAATGCCCAACTCATCGATAGTGGTTTATATGTTGGCTTGCATCATCTCTCGGTCCTTCCTACTTTTGAGTGAGTTGGTAGGCTATTCTATTTCGCATTTATACCATTGGGATTGGGATTGGGATATTTGTTGGTTTGCATCATCGATGTGGGTCTTTGTAGACATCCACACTTATCGAGAAGGGGTTTTAAATGCTTACACGACTGTTGTATATAGATAGCTCCATCTGATGTTAAAATGACCGATAACCACATTTCTTTTGCAAAAATTGACAAAAGAGAATCCTATTCTTACACCACGTGGCTATGTATTCTCCAATCCAGCAAGGATCATACAGCCTGGATTTTTGTGAACTTTCCATTGATGGTGCATAATACAAGGATCATATTAGTGAGTCGGTTTTATTTCCTCTCACAAACTCTTTAATGCTTGCCACGTCAAATATACGAGTAATTTTGTAACTAATAAGGTATGATTGTAAATTAGAAATGTCATTCAGTACATGTGGGTACATGTAATTGGTAGATCCCAGATTTCTGTGAGCTCTTGAACAGAAATTTTTTCCATGTTAGTGGTCCAGTTTGATTTTGATGTAAGGTAAGTTGGGATACGTAGAATCATGGAAATGAACTCGTATTTACACACACAATCCCAACGGAAAAAAAAATTGCTCACAAAAATCAAATGATTATAATAAAAAAACAAATCATGTTTACAGAATCCCAATCCCAATAGTATAAATGTGAAATAGAATGATTATAATAAAAAACAAATGTTGAGAATGATTTATGTATCTCTAAGATGGGTCTTGTTAATGTGTGCCCTTAGGGCATATGTTTAGGTTAATTAAACACACCTTAGAAGTAAATATATAAGGGTATTTCAAGTAAAGAACAAATTGAGGGTATTTTTAGTAGGAAATTCTCTAGGTGTATTTTTAACACATATTTACAAAACCCATCTAAGATATATAAATCCCAAAGTTCCTACAATGGAGTATATTTCTATTTTTTCTTTTTTCTTTTTTTATCGTGGGTGTCCCCACCCTTCAGGTGAGACTAGTCTCATGATCACACACACCACCACCTCGAAAAGTCCTATATGCAACTGATTGAATCGAGAGTCAACTGAACCTTGGGCCCCAAGGAATTCATTGCTTTGTGGGGTTCTAAACTCTTGATCTACTCTATTTTGTGTGAACATTTTTTGTTTCCTTGAGATACAATCAGGAAAGAAATCTATAGTTCTCTATGCACTACCACATCAGCGTAGTGTTGAACACAATGTCAAATGAAGTCAGTTTAATAGTTTTCAAATATAATATTTGAATTTCATGCCAAATATATTTCGATCTCAATGATCGAAGATGGTCTCTTTCAAATCAAGTTTGAGATTGATTTTTCCCTCAAATTTTCTATTAAGAACCTAAATCAAATGTATAAGTTCAACAAAACTCAAAACAAATTTTTATTGTTTCCATTGGCATGAAAATCTTTAGAGATATTTACAAAAACATGACAAACTTTTGATGAAATTACAAGTTCGGCCCATTGTTCATTTTAATTATCAAAACATGATTGGTAACTATATCTGAGATTTTAAAGTGACAATTTCACAGGTTTAAAGTGACAATCTCGCATGTATTAAATAACTTATCTTGCAAGTTTCACTAATTTTAGTAAGATCGTCACTATTCAAACCAACAAGTTTGTCACTTTAAACCTGCGATCTTGTCACTCAAAAAACTTGCGATTTCGCTCATTTACATTTTGGTAATTAAAATGAACAATTAGCTGGAATCGTAAATTCGTCAAATTTAACTTACGAAATGGGAATTTGCCAAAATCTTGATGTGGTTAGTGTAGAAATTCATTAAGCATAGGTAAAAAAATAATAATAATAATAATAATAACAAAGTAAACCAATAGGTATAAATTTACCATGGAAAATGCCCAAATTTAATCACTAAGATATTACATATGGAGTCAAGATGTCTGTTTGTTTGTTGGTTCAGAGAAAGCTTGAGGGCAATCCAGCACGACTCATAGAAAGATATTCTATTCATAATGAAGGAAAACAAATCAACTATAGTATCCTATTAAATGGTTGACATTTAGTTGGGTTTCTAAAAATATCGGACAAGAGTTCCACAAGGAAAGCCAAAATTATCATGAAAACCTAATACTCTAAGATAAGTAGGTGAAATAAAATTAAATATAAAAAAAATTACTCGATTTGTAGGGAGTTGAATGGTATTTTTCACTTTCCTCGGTGTTGCTTGGCAGATATGATTTCTTAAAGACGTGCCTCTCAATCTGGCTATATTTTTCGCTTAGAATAATCAAATTCTTGATTTTCGTATGTATTGTTTAATTTGTTTTCTAAACAAAAATAGACAGTCATCTACAGCCCCGTTTACATATCCCCTTTGATCTGTAACTATAAGTAATCAAATTGACTTTGGTTACATAAAGTATAAAATTAACTCATTTATCGATGGTTTGTACATTAAACGGAGTATGTATAAGAATTGCTTGAATTTAATCATATGTAGGAGTGCAAGAATATGAAGATGGAAACTAACAGGGTTGCAGATTTTCTTGTCGCCACCCAAGTCTCTATGGGATGTTAGATGGTGACTCTCTTCCTTGTAAGTTTATTTCTATCATTGCTCAGGATTGTAGAGATTTTCTCTTCTTGAGGTTGTAACTAGTTGGGGTTTGCCTTAATCCTGTTGATTTTTCCAAAAAAAAAAAAACCTACTTCTACATTTGTTTTTATGAGTCCCGATACTATGACTCGCAAGGTGGCATACTCAATCAACCCTCTCATTTGACAAGTTTGAGAACCATAGATCTATATGCCTCAAGATATATGATTGCACTTCTCCATTTAAAAAAGTGTATCCCGAGGCATATAGATCTAGGGTTCTTGAACTTATCCATGTCAAGGAATCGATTGAGTATATAAATATTTTTTTTTATAACTTACTTTTTAAAGGAGGTTGTTTTTTTTTTTTTTTTTTTCGAATTTTGTTATTAACGTACCCAATAACCTTATAGTACAAGAAACATTTTTCAAGTAAATGTACCAATGTTACCCTAAATATTGGAAGTCCTTGCAAACAAGTATGATATTTTTTTTAAATGGCATCCATTAATGTAAATTTTTGTCATTTGCATTAGCCCATTTTTTGTTTAAATTTACCTTTATTTAGTAATGTATTCTCAATTGGTTTTTATTTTTATTTTTTTATGGATTATTGGCCATTAAAAGGGAACCTTTTTGAAGGCTAAATTTGAGTGTGAAACAGAGGACTGTGAAAAAAGTATAAACTTGATGTTCAATTTGAGCTCTAAATTAAATTTTAGTTTTCTAAAGAAAGCCTAGGAAAATTCACAAATCATGCCAAGCAAAGGAAGCGTATATTTAGGTCTTGAATTGTAACTAAGTTGCGATGATTGAGGAAGCCCTAATTAATTCGTATCAGTTAAAAGTGTTACTACTCACAATATGCATCAATTGGATGTTTAAATTGATGTGAATTTATTTTCACCATGGTTATTCATTAACTAAGCTCCAATAAAAAATTGACCCAATATACACTTTGTAGGCACTCCAATTTGATCATACAAACTTGAGAGCTCATTCGAATTCATGCATCGAGGATCAAATTAAAAGAATTTCGATAAAAAAATATAACCCACTTGGACTATCAAAGATGATCAATTTTGATTATTAAAAAATTAAATTTTGTTTGGCCATATGGCCTGTACAGCCAAACATAGCTTTGATTGGTCGTACAGATCATATGACTAAGCCATTTTTTGTACTAACCTTACGTTTGTGATGTGCTTACCTCAAATTAGGTCAAACATAATTCCTTCTGGACGTACTTAAGGTACATCCAATTTAGTTAGGCAGCTAGAGAGTCCATGTGTGCACGAGAGTCTTTACAAGAATGATTCAATTTATAATTAATATTTTAAAATAAAATCATTTAGATATCTTCCATTTTCTTATTTTTAGTAATATTAATATTTAAAAATATTTGTTAACATAATCATTACTAAAATTTTAATTTTTAATTAATTTTTTAAAAGAAAATCACGTCCATATCTTTATTTTTCTTATTTTTAACAACATTAATATTTTAGTTTTTTTTAATATAATACTTGTTAATACTTAACATTTAATTAAAATTTTAAAGGAAAATCCGTCCATATCTTTAATTTTCTTATTTTTAGCAACATTAATATTTAAAAATATTTATTAGTATAATAATTATTAAAATTTAATTTTTAATAAATTTTTTTTTAAAAATCATCTTCATATCTTAATTTTTCTTACTTTTAAGAACATTAATATATAAAAATATTTATTAATATAATAATTATTAAAATTTAATATTTAATTAATTTTTCAAAGGAAAACCTCGTCTATATTTTCAAATTATTTTTAGTAACATTAAAATTTAAAAATATTTTTTAATATTTATTTGTTAATAATTAAAATTTTAATTATTTTTTTATAAATAGAAAACGTAAAGAAGGTGTAAATATAATAATTGTTAAAAATGTATTTTATATTAATTATTTAAAAAATAAATAGTAAGAAATTTATTATTTAATATAATAATTTTTATAAAAATATTTTTTATTTAAATTTGAAATTAATTGTTACTATAAAATATATTTTAACAAATATTTAAAAATATTTTTTAAAATTTAATTATTTAAAAAAAATAGAAAATGTAAAAAGATGTAAATATAATAATTGTTACAAATATAATTTATAATTATTTATTTAAAAAGAAATGGTAAGAAAATTACTTATACTATTTTGAAGAGACGTGTCTAGTTAAAGTCAACATCAAAAAAAAAAATTTAATATATTAAATGTTAGAAAAATAATTTTTAATTAAATTTAAAATTAATTGTTACTACAAATTATATTTTAACAAATATTTAAAAAAAAGTGTAAATATAATAATTGTAAAAAATAATATTTATAATTAATTATTTAAACAGAAATAATAAGAAAATTATTTACACCGTTTTGAAGATACATGTCTACTTAAATTCAGCAACAAAAAAATATTTTTTAATTAAATTTAAAATTATTTGTTACTATAATAATTTTTAAAATTTTAAAAAAGATTTTTTAATATAATAATTATTAGAAAAATATTTTTTAATTAAATTTAAAATTATTTGTTACTATAATAATTTTTAAAATTTAATAAAAAAGATTTTTTAATATAATAATTGTTAGAAAAATATTTTTTAATTAAATTTAAAATTATTTGTTACAATAATAATTTTTAAAATTTAATATTAAATTAATGTTTTAAAGGAAAATTATGTTCATATCTTCAATTTTTTTTATTTTTAGCAACATTATAATTTAAAAATATTTGTTAATATTTAATGGTTAATAATTTAATTTTTAATTATTTTTTTATAAATAGAAAATTTAAAAAAGGTGTAAATATAATAATTGTTAAAAATATAATTTTAATTAATTATTTAAAAAAAATAGTAAGAAAATTATTCTTAAATATAATAATTGTTAGAATAATATTTTTTAATTAAATATTTAAAAATATTTGTTAATAATTTAATTTTTAATTATTTTTTTATAAATAGAAAATGTAAAAAAAGGTGTATCACAAAGAACTAACTAAACCAATAAAAATGATTTAAAAAAAAAATAATAAAAAAACATTTGATGATTGTGATTAGCATCCATTTGGCGAACCATTTAAAGAATTTGATTAGTATCACAAAGAACTAACTAAAAGTTTAAAAAAAATTAAAAGAGAAGACTAAATTAGAAAGGCCGAGAATGCACCACTAACCTAAGATTTCCGAGCGCTGTGTAACACAGTAACAACAATATGAATCGCGATGTTGATCTTCCAAACTTCCTTTTCCTTTAACCAAGACAAATGAGAGAGCTGGAGAAAAGTCGGATTGTGAGGACGATGGACTGTGAAAGAGGATTTTTTAGCTCACATTACATTGAAGTAAACCAATACTACAGAATAGGAATAAGGCAAATTGAGAGAGAGATTCCCAAAGCAATTCTTTTTTTAGAAACTGAAATCCACTACCGTAGACCCCAATGCACAATGAACACGCAAAATGAGAGAGAGAGAGAGAGACACAGTTGTGAAGAAATTAAGAAAGAAGTATGAGATAGAGGGCTGCTCTGGAAACCATGAAAATTTGTGGGTTGTCCTTTTCTTTATTTGGTCGTGACTCTTTTTAGGAATCTAGCGAAGCATTCGTAATTTTTTAGGTTTTTTTTCAATGAAACTATTATTTTTTTGAATATTGAATTATTTTGAATAATTAAGTATTTTAAGTTCAAAAAGGAATAAAACACGTTTTTTTCTATGAATTTTACGTCTTTTACAGATTTTGATAAAACTCGATCGAAAAAATAAAAGAAGGTGTTGTAACTTGTTATATGTTGCAATCAAATAAGATCCTTACAATAAGTGTAACCTGTATCATTGATCGTTTGTAAAACTTCTTGTGAAAATGCAGAGATATAGAAATTAGAATGAGACTTTGGACAAGTCGAATTCATTCCACAGGGACAGTTTGGATTCAAATGTTCAATCGGTTAAAATCTAAAACAGAATTAGAAACAGATTGATTTTAAAATAGAACTGATTTGTTGCACAAATGAAATGAAAATTAACTTGCAATTAAAATTTAAAACAGAAAATAGAGAATGAAAATCTGAGAAAAAAGGCTTAGAGAAGTCAATCAAACATTTGCAAATCATCTATAATATAGATTAATTCTAAGATATAACTCAATCCATAGAGCAAGTCATTGCTCATGGATCGAAGGTGGAACAATTGAATCATTGAAAATAATCAAAAGCTATCCATGAACATACTAATATGATTCAGATTGCTTAACTTCTCTTCTGATTTTTCACAGAACATAGCAATTCTTAAACTTATCTAAGTAATGGCTATCTAAGTTGGATCAGAACTATAAGCTAAATTATCTTAATCAGAAGAGAATTTTCAGAATAATAAACATGTAAACAAAGTAAGAATCTAAAACTATATTAGAGGGATGAATTTACTCTAGCTTTCTTAACTTCTCTAATGAGAATTTAGCCAATCATTGCAAGCATTATAATTGTAGAAAAATAACAAAATAAAGGAGGAGATAGGTGAAGAAGAAGAAACATTTTAATCCTTCTTTAATAACTCCCAAAAGAACTATAGAAAGTATTAATGGATCACTCTTGATGTTCTCACTTCACTCAAGAACTCTCACAAAAGAAAATTACAGAGAATTAAAGAAAGAAAAATCAAAAATTACAGAAGAAGGGAGCCCCTTTCTTTGAAATCAACCTTCCAATTTATAATGTTCGTATTCGGGTAATCGGGTTGATTTGACGGATGATTTGATTCGAATGACCCAATCAGTTATAACCACCGAAGCAATTGAAATCTTCTGTGCGAATCTCGATGACAAATTCCTCGAGATGACCGCGGTGACATGGCACCCAAATCAGCTGGCTTTTGGCTGGTTGCTTCCTCTTTGCTCGCATGTTGTAACAGTAATTATTATTTCTTTTGTTAGTTTCTAAATGTGTCATTTTCACCTGAAATTGATAACACATTATTGTTAGCCACATTATTTTGAAATTTAATATAATTTATTATTATTTTTAAGGAATTAGTATTCAAACTTTGATAATCTTGATGAGATTAATGTCCCAAAATTGAATAATTGGGACCTTATCAATCATGCTTTAAAATTTTGGAGGAATCCACATTTTGAGGTAACAAATATCTCTATCATCTTTTATAAAAGAAGAATGATTTTCTGACTCTCCCCTCGTGACTTCATGGTGAAGGTGAAGAAGTCATATATGAGTTGTTGAGATTGGAAGATGAATGGAGATAACACAATGGCTTTGTGGAAGCGGCGTGGTTTGTGGAAGTGGGTTAGTCTGATAGAACAGATGGATATTTAAGGAATGGAGTTAGTCTGATGAAACGGATGGGTAATTAAGGGATGGAGTTACGTGGTGAGGTGGCCAAAGGGGACTGGAGGCGTGGGTGGATCATGGGTTGTTTTTATTTTATTTTTTTTAAGGGTGAAGTTGAGAAAACCTCACTATTGCATTTTTATTACAAAAACTCCCTTGAGTTTTGATAACTCTAAGAGAACCTTACTTTATCAAGTTTGTTAAATCAATATTTTTTTAAAACAAGTTTATCGAGTAGACCTCACTATTGCATTTTTATTACAAAAACTTCCTTAGAGTTTTGATAACTCTAAGAGAACCTTACTTTATCAAGTTTGTTACCCAACAACAAACTTTGGAATAGGACTTACATTATTTTAAAAAATTTAAATATCTATAATACCTTCATTCTTTAAATCAAGTATTTATTATATATATCTTCTCTTCTCTTAACATAATTCTCTCTCCCAAATGCATCAATCGGTGCATATGACCACATTGGCAGTCCAAAGTTAAAACCTTATACATTTCATGATTAAGCTCAAATATTTAAAATAAAGTTTGATTCTTAAGTTTAGAATATAATATATAGATGTTGAGGGTGGTAAGAGATGATACAATAGGTATTAAGGATATTTAATTTTTTAAAACGATGTGGATCCCAACTAAGACTTGTTGGGTAACAAACTTGAAAATGTAAGATTCATTTTGAGTTATTAGAACTTTAATAAAAATGCAATCTGCATTGTGGGAGATATCTTTATTTTATAAAGAATAAGACTAACCTTTTTTTACGGGATTTGAACCCAGGTCTCTAGCATCATCACCTAAAAACTTTATCAAATAAGCTAGTTAGCACCTGCAAGTAAGACTAGCCTTATTAACTTAGTAAATTTCAATCTTAATAAAGAGTTGTTGAGCTCACCTCGAGGCATACAAAAACACGATCTAATGTCATAGTGATGTAGAGGACAAATTTCTATAAACTCTGAACAAATATATTTTGAAAAAATCTTATTTTTCACTTTTAAAATTTAATTTTAAGTTTGGGAGCTTGGTAACCGTCCATTTTCAAAACATTGAATCAAGTTCCAAACAAAAAATTTTGTTGAATTTTTTTTTATTTCAATTTTTCCATGAATATAATAGGCTGTGGTGTTGGATTTGCCACTTTTCCGATCCATTTGAGCTCTATAACCCTTAGTAAAGTTTGAAATTTTACTAAGTGAATAAAGTATTTTTCTTTTTTAAACTTCAATGAGCCTGCCTATCGTTAATTTGAAAAAGGACGGGAATTTTTAAATATTAATCAAAATATAAGAGATTAAATAATAATTTCAAATTTTTCCAAAAAGTTAGTTGGGGCTAACTGACAAAAAAAAATGGGTATTTCTAAATATTAATCAAAATATAAGGGGCTAAACACTTATCTTTTCATTTTTCACAAAAATTTCAGTGGGGGCTATGGCCCCACGGGCTCCATATACCTTCGCCCGCCCCAGGTTTGTTTAGTTAATGGGGGAGTTGTACGGGATGAGTTGGGTTGTAGTTGAGGTGGGGAGTGTTTGGGTTTTGGGTTTTGGGTTTTGGTGAATTGGATTTGGATGTTTTGGGCTTGTTGGTGACCTATGTCATGTGTAGAAAATTTTGTATTATTCATTTTTTTTTTTTTTAAAACTTTTCTTCGCACACACGTACATACATACATAAGTGTAGATTTATTTATTATATTTTTTTGAATTTTTTTTATTTTTCATAATTTGAAGATTTCGAAGTGTTTGTGTATTTTTTTGGGTCGAAAGGCAAAATGGGTCCCACTAATGGTGTTTTGGTAAATTTGCAAGTGTTAAGGGTATTTTGGAGAAAATTCTGTTTTGAGTTTGGAAGTGCGAATATAGTTGTTCTTTGGGTTTTTCATTGTTCTGAATTTGGTTTTTTAGATTATTTTTGTCAAAAAGTGGTACATTGAGGTCATGCTTAAATGTATTGATGGGTATTTTCATATTTTTGTGAATTTTGAGGATTTTTCATAAATTTATCTGATTTTAACGATTTTGATCTCGTTTGACACTAAATCTATTTCAAGAATAAGGATCATGTTTTCGAAACATTTTGGAATTTTTTTTTTTTTAGGAACAAAATGAAGATATAGGTCCCATCGAGGGTATTTATGTAATTTTATTGAATTCATTGTTTTCAGTATGTGGCCTAGACTTTTGGTTTCTATGACCCATGGTAGCAAGGTTAGTGTGTCGAGTTTCATCAAAAAAGTTGGTCATTTGGCAAGGAGTCTCTCCCAATTATCATTTTCTCTCCTCTCTCTCTTCTTGGATTACATATACTTTATGATTCATTTCGGAGCATTTAACATTTTATACTCTTCTTATAGTGTATTATAGTTTAAGGCTCATCTCGAAGTCTTTAAAATAGTTTACAACTCATTTCAGAATTCTTGAATGACTACCTTGATGAATCGATTGAATTAAGCAGTTGCCAATAATAAAGTGTCTATAATAGAGTTCCTAACCAAACCATTTTCTACTTTGCACGCAGCCTGATGGTTTAATCTCCAACCAAAACATACCATATAGACATTAAGGATGCAACTTGGTTCAGTTTGAGGTCAAGTTTCAACCAAACTGACATAGGTAAATTCCACTAAATAAAAACTAAATTTCCTTGGAATCAAACCAACTCAAATCGAATTAAGTCGGTTTAGTTTTACGGGTTGCCAATATTCTATAAATTGTAAGTAATATTTTTTAATGAAAAAATAAATATAAAATTTTATATAATAAATTGTTAATTTATCTATAAAAAGTCATTAATTTATCCATAAAAGATCATTCATATATTTCCTAACTCTTAAAATAATTCATAATAATTAATATATACATATATTTATTCCATAAGAGTTCAATTCTCGGTTTGGTTTGGTTCTATACAAGTTTGATCTAAGAATCAAATTAATTTGATCGGTTTTTCATTTTTATAATTCAAAATCAAATCACAACTTGTTCCAAACCACCCCAAAGCTGCTGGTTTGGTTTAGTTCTCGGTTTGAACCAGACCAAGTTGCACTCCTAATAAACATCATCCATTGTTATAGAAATAGAACACTGCTTTGGATCATGACTTTATATGTTTTCCATAAACACGACTTTCTCTCTATTGCTAACATAAACTTCTATTTCAAGTTTTATTCCTTTCAACAAATTCAAAGAAGAGTAATACCAAATTTATGAGCAAGAGTGATTTTATTTCTTTTATTTCATTGGATTTTTACTATATGAAATACAAGAAAAATCCAAAAGTATTAATTAATACTAATCAGAAAAATTGAAAGAGAATTCAAGAGCCGAAAATAGCGTTGCAAATAGATATTAAATGCCCAACTCATCGATATTGGTTTATATGTTGGCTTGCATCATCTCTTGGTCCTTCCTACTTTTGAGCGAGTTGGTAGGCTATTCTATTTCGCATTTATAATATTGGGATCGGGATTGGGATATTGGTTTATTTGTTGGCTTGCATCATCGATGTGATTCTTTGTAGACATCCACATTTATCGAGAAGGGGTTTTAAATGCTTACACGACTGTTATATATTGATAGCTCCATCTGATGTTAAAAGGACCGAAAACCGCATTTCTTTTGCAAAAATTGACAAAAGAGAAAGAAGTCTCCAATCCCATTCTTACGCCACGTGGCTATGTATTCTCCAAGCCAGCAAGGATCATACAGCCTGGATTTTTGTGAACTTTCCATTGATGGTGCATAATACAAGGATCATATTAGTGAGTCGTTTTTTTTTTCCTCTCACAAACTCTTTAATGTTTGTCACATCAAATATACGAGTAAATTTTGTAACTAATAAGGTATTATTGTAAATGAGGAATGTCATTCAATACACATGAGTACATGTAATTGGTAAATCTCAGATTTCTGTGAGCTCTTGAGCAGAAAAGTTTTCCATGTTAGTGGCCCAGTTTGATTTTGATGTAAGGTGAGTTGGGATACGTAGAATCATGGAAATGAACTTGTATTTACACACACAATCCCAATGGAAAAACATTTGCTCACAGAAATCGAATGATTATAATAAAAAAACAAATCATGTTTACACAATCCCAATCCCAATAGTATAAATGTGAAATAGAATGATTATAATAAAAAACAAATGTTGAGAATGCATTATGTATCTCTAAGATGGGTCTTGTTGATGTGTGCCCTTAGGGCATATGTTTAGGTTCATTAAACACACCTTAGAAGTAAGTATTTAAGGGTATTTCAGGTAAAAAAAACAAATTGAGGATATTTTTTGTAGGAAATTCAATACGCTAAGTGTATTTTTAACACATGTTAACAAAACCCATCTAAGATATATAAGTCCCTAAGTTCCTACAATTGCGTATATTTCTATTTTTTTCTTTTTTAATTGTGGGTGTCCCCACCCTTCAGGTGAGACTTGTCCTATGGTCATACACACCGCCACCTCAAAAAGTCCTATGTGCAATTGGTTGAATCGATAGTCAACCTGACCTTGGAGGGTGGCCCCAAGGAATTCATTGCTTCACGGGGTACTGAACTCTGGATCTACTCTATTTTGTGTGAACATTTTTTATTTCCTCGAGATGTAATCAGGAAAGAAATCTATAATTTTTTGTGCACTGCCACATTAAAGTAGTGTTGAACACGATGTCAAATGAAATCAATTCAGCAGTTTCCAATTATAATATTTGAATTTCATGCCAAATATCTTTCGATCTCAATGATTTGAGATCGAAAGATGGTCTCTTTCAAATCAATTTTGAGATTGAATTTTTCCTCAAATTTTCTATTAAAAACCTAAATCAAATGTATAAGTTCAACAAAACTCAAGGCAAAGTTTTGTTGTTTCCATTGGCATGAAAATCTTTAGAGATATTTACAAAAACTTGACAAACTTTTGACAAAATTACAATTTCGGCCCATTTTTCATTTTAATTATCAAAACGTGATTGGTAACGATATCTGAGATTTTAAAGTGACAATTCAACAGGTTTAAAGTGACAATCTCGCATGTATTAAGTAATTTATCTTGCAAGTTTCGCTACTTTTAGTGAGATCGTCACTATGCAAACCAGCAAGTTTGTCACTTTAAACTTGCAATCTCGTCACTCGAAAAACTTGCGATTTTGCTCGTTTACGTTTTGATAATTAAAATGAACAATTAGCTGAAATCGTAAATTCGTCAAATTTAACTCACGAAATGGTAATTTGCCCAAATCTTGGTGTGGTTAGTGTAGAAATTCATTAAGTATAGGTAAAAAAAAAAAGAAAAGAAATAAACCAATAGGTATAAATTTACCATGGAAAATGCCCAAATTTAATCACTAAAATATCACATATGGAGTCAAGATGTCAGTTTGTTTGCAGGTTCAGTGAAAGTTTGAGGTCAATCCAGCAGGACTCATAGAAAGATATTCTAGTCATAATGAAGGAAAACAAATCAACTAATAGTATCCTATTGAATGGTTGACATTTAGTTGGGTTTCTAAAAAAATCTGACAAGAGTTCCACAAGGAAAGCCAAAATTATCATGAAAACCTAATTCAAAGATAAGTAGGTGAAAGAAAATTAAATATAAAAAAATTTCCCGATTTGTAGGGAGTTGAGTGGTATTTTTCACTTTCCTCGATGTTGCTTGGCAGATATGATGACGTGCCTCTCAATCTGGCTATCTCTTTCGCTTAGAATAATCAAATTCTTGATTTTTGTATGTATTGCTTTGTTTTCTAAACAAAAATAGACAGTCATCTACAGCCCCGATTTAATTCAGTTTACATATGCCCTTTAATCTGTAACTATAAGTAATCAAATTGACTTTGATTACTTAGAGTATAAAATTAACCCATTTATCGATGGTTTGTACATTAAACAGAGTATGTATAAGAATTGCTTGAATTTAATCATATGTAGGAGTGCAAGAGCATGAAGATGGAAACTAACAGAGTTGCAAATTTTCTTGTCGCCACCCAAGTCTCTATGGGATGTTTTGAGTTAGATGGTGACTCTCTTCCTTGTAACCTTAGGATTGTAGAGATTTTCTTTCCCTGAGGTTGTAACTAGTTGGGGCTTAATTCTGTTGATTTTACCAAAAAATAACTAATTCTACATTTTTTTTATGAGTCCCGATAATATGACTCGCAAGGTGGCATACTCAATCAACTCTCTCACTTGACAAGTTTGAGAACCGTAGATCTATGTGCCTTAGGATATATGATTGCACTTCTCCATTTAAAAAAGTGTATCCCGAGGCATATAGGTTATCTTTAAATTCATTAATCCTCAATAAACTCATTGAGAGCACTAGAATAGGTTGTCTTTAATTTTTTTATTAATGCAATTTAAATTCATATTGTAGATGTTTTATTTTCTTGCATTCTAATTCTTAGAATAATATATATATATATATATATATATATATATATATTTATACATATTTTTTATGGTAATAGAGTTAGAGAGTAAACCCTCTTAAGAGGTAATATTCTCTTGTTAAGTCCATCTCATGCATATACATCTCCACACACATCACATTTTACTTTACAAATGGGTTAAGAGTCAAAGGTGATGATCTCTTTAGATCATCATATAATTCTTTATACTAATAAAAAATAGTTTCAAAAGGGATACAAATAATGCATGAAGATTCTTAGTATTTCCAATTGTGGTATCCAACTCATGGACACCTCCAAAAGACTAAATCAATAAAAAATTACTCCCAATTGAATACATAATCTTGTTTTGAAATCCAAGTAGATTCAAAACCAAAGTCTTTGGCTCACAAAAAAAATACAGCAAACATCTACTTTTAATAGGGGTTTGCTCATCATCTTAATTTGCTTATTTTCCAAAATAAAATTAAAACTAAATTTTCCCTAATTTTCTCTATAGTCTCCTCTATCTTTAAAAAATCCAAAAAATAGTTTTAAAATTTTCATTTATGGTCATATTGGTAACTATTTTTGGATGGGAGGGATAAGACACCTAACACCTTCCTTCCAAAATAAGAAAGTCCACCCAAGATTATAACTTCAATAATCCAAACGCATAATTCAAAATTCAAATCCCTATGTAACTTAACGGTTAAAAAAAAAATCATTTTCACATCTCGTCTCATCCATGAATGAGACCGAGTCGTCTCAAACGATTTTCTAATTTATTCGAGTTGTCTTGTTCAATAATGTCTCAATAAGACCCTTTGCCCCTAGCATTATAATCCCCCTCAACGAGCGTAGTCAAATAAAAATCTAATTCATCATCTTGATGATGTCATCATTCTTGAGGATCATTTGATAGATGGGTGGGCAATTGCAACATTATTTACAAGTGTAGTATTTGATGTCGTAGACAATTTGAGGGTTAGAGGTGAACCTGTAATCTTCCATAGTTTCTTGAAGAACCATCTCAGAGGTTGAAAAATTGATTACAACCACGACGAATCGATTGCAACTTATGAGAGATTCAACAAAAAAGCGAGGAAGACAAAAAATAGACTTTGAAAGGGATGGAGAAAATGAAGGACATTGCAAACAATTTAACACAATGGTTTTGCAATTATTAGGAATTGCGTGTAGGGAGAAGGTGGAGAGGTAGAGAAAGTCATTGAGAAGAAATATTTTTGAGATATGAAGGAAATAGTAGATTTAAGAAGAGTATTTTTGTCAAACAAAAAAGTGGTACCAAGAATCCCCTATTTATATAGATAGATAATGCATTCGCAAGATTTGTTTCTATGATCATTCGATTTCGCATTTATACTATTGGGATTGTGTGTAAACATGAGTTCTTTTCCATGATCTACACTTGCCAACTTACCTTACATCAAGATTAAACTGGACCACTGATATTATCCTTGTATTATGTAACATAAAATAGAAAGTTCACAAAAATCCAGGCTGTGTGATCCCTTACTAGTCCTTGCTTGCTTGGAGAATATATAGCCACGTGGAGTAAGAATAGGATGGCAAACTTCTTTCTCTTTTGTCAATTTTTGCAAAAGAAATGTGGTTTTCGGTCATTTTAAAATCAGATTGAGCCATCTATAAATAACAGTCGTGTAAGCATTTAAAACCCCTTCTCGATAGATGTGGTCCTGTGGATGTCTGCAAAGAGCCACAACGATTGCTTTGATAAATTCTTCTCAAAAGATTATTAGAGAACAAACATGAAATCCTAACCCTAATTATCTTTGTTCCTTCTATCGCTTAGACGATAATGGCGTCTCTTGGACTCTCTTTGTCCACTTCTTCGTCGTCGTCATCATCATCTCTGGTTTCTCGATCCTCTCTGAGTTGTGGAGGTTTCGTTTGGAAAGAATCTCGTTCTCGAATCTCTGCTCGAAATGGCATGGTTAGTAGATCTTATCTTCTGATTAGGGTTTCTTGATTTCATTTTGACCTCAGATTTCTTAGCCCTTCTGTTATTAATTTCTTGTGTAATTTAAATTTTAGACTGTAAAATGATTTCGGAGCTGGATGGTTTTCATGGCTATTTCGCTTTATTTATTGATTTAAGTTTTTGTTGTTGTTAAGAGGTGTAATTTAGTGGAGCCTTTGAAATATGAAAATGGAAAGCCGTGCATTCCGATCCTTAGCGAACACAGTTTGCCCAATTTCTTGGCTTCGAGTCACCTGGAAAATACGATTAATAAAAGCGATACAAGGTTGCGGATTTTCTCTGGTACAGCAAATCCTGCACTTTCTCAGGTAAAAAAAAAATCTTGAATTCTAATTTGATTTTGATACCAAAATCTCTTGAAGTAAAATTATAGTAATTGAATTAGCTAAAGTGGAGGATTACTTATGCTTTTGGGGATCTCTTTAGATTGCCACGTTGTTGTAGTTTTTTTTTGGTGGTGTTTGTTTGTTTGCCTTTGATTGTGAATATATCGTATTTTGGTGAAAATATGATGAACATACCCTTAATTTGATGAGTGAGACTTATTATGTCTATCTATTTTTTAAATTTATTTTACGGACAAAATGATTTTGTGCTAGAAAACCTCATCGATTTGGGACAACCAAACAAAAATTGATCAACTGTTTGGGACAAACGTAATTCGCATATCAAAATTTAGGCATGTGTTCTCATATTTCAATTTAATACTCGAAAACTTGAAAAAATTGGATTATATAATGAGCTGTTTTTAAATTATAAAGTTGATCTAATATTCAATCTAATTATTGTGGTTGATTGGTGCTCAGGTCATCTTTGTGACCAAACTAATTGTTGCATTCTTACATATAATTACTCTTCTAGGAGCTAGGAGATTATATTTTTTTGAATTATGCTATAAATTCTTTATTTTTTTCCAGTCTGATCTTAGCCCTGAGATGAATATCCATGTTTGAAACATGTTTTTAGGAATTGAGATCTTAATTAGAGTGAGCTACTACAAAGAAAAAAAAATATCCTTTTATTTTTTCTACATTTTTTTTTTTGTTGCGTTGTGACGTATCTTAATTAGGCCTAACTCAGATAGCAAAAGTTGATCTGTCAGAAAAAAGCCACAATGAAATATCCATATATGCTATGAAATTTTTTGGAAAATAAACCTTCTGAACTATCATTTGGTTAAATTGACTAGCTTTACTATTGTAGACCATAAAACAATAATATTATAAGTTCAGTACGGCTAGTCAATTTAATCAAATGATAGTTTCGAAGGTTTATTTGTTGTGTGCTGGGTGGTTTGGCAAGAAAGGAACAAAAGAGTTTTCAATGGGAAGTTGACGGTATTTTAAGATATTATCATGGAGGTGTTGGGCCTCATGTTTTTTTTTTTTTTTGGAGCAAATTGGAGGCGAATTTTAAGGGGCATTTTTTGATGATTTCGTATTTAGATGGGATGAGATGTGTGATAGTTAGTTGTTGTTTTTTTTTATCTTTAAGTGTTTTTATTTTATAATGTTTGCTAATGTTGTATCTTGACTGGTTATCTCAACTGGTCCTTCATTTTAATACAATTGATCTACTTATATATATTATTGTGACCTACTTTACTTTGTGAGTGGTACTGATTGCTAAAAGCGGCATGCTCCATCATTAACCTTGTGCATGCTTCATGCAAGAAAATGCAATACTACCTTCAATATTCAAGTATTTGGCACATTTCATTTTTTGTATTTTTTGGCTAAAAATTCACAACAGTTTGTTAATTAGAAAATAGGCCACTTCAAAACTAACACAACAAATCAGTTCATTTGCAGTAATCGGAAATCTTGGTAGAAATTGCTCCTCACTCTTAATACTTAGCTGTTAGCCCTCACTCAGATAAACGTATTTACATGCAGATTGTGATCCATTCCTATGATGTGTGAATGTGAATGACGAATGGAGGATGATGCTCTCCTATTATAATTTCGAAGATTCAGATGTAACTTTTTTTTCTATTTTGAGGATTTCTGATAGTGAATACCAAAAAGGAGAAAACCATATTCATAATTTTGAAGATGTTGTAAAGTTGGATCTGATTATCTGTTTCACTAATGGCTGTCAACGGATGCTTATCGGTTCGGATATAGTAATATCCAAATCCGAATCCAAAATTTTTATCTGATATCCGAATTCGAATTTGAAATCTGACGGATGTTCTAAAATTCTATCTGAATTTGAATCCAATTATCCTATCGGATATCGGATAATATCCGATGAGAATTCAAATAATTTGTATATTAAAAAAAATACAATTTTTCCTTATCCAATTGATTTTCATTATTAAAAAAAACCTATTATATATTATATTATGTATATAATAAATAAATCAAATCAAATAATGTATATTATATTATTTATATAAAAAATAAATAAAATAAAATAATATATATTATATAATATTTCGAATCGGATATTATTGGATTCGAAATGTTAATATGCGAATCCGTATCCGATAAGGACTCGAATATATAAAACTATCTGAATTCGAATCCAATATTCAAAATTTTCGGTTAATATCCAATTTTTCGAATTCGAATTCGAATCGGATTTGAGTTTTTGACTATCCATTGACACCCCTAGTTTTGCTATTATATATATGCTTATTTGGTTTCAGGGAGATCTATCCATTATTGAGGTAAAAAAAAAAAAATTGAAGTGTGAGATCGATGTTTGAAACATTGATTTTGATGTTTATGCTCTTGATCTCGACACTTGTTGCATTGATCTCAACACTTCAAATGTCAAACTCGATGATTCCAATTGTTTGATTTATCTTGCTTGACATTGGATAGATATTCCCAACATAACCAAAATGCATTTATATCATAATTCTGAAATGGATACTAGTTCTCTCTTTCTAACTCAACTTTCCCTCTTAATCTCTTGATAAAAGGGAATTTTGTTAAAAGAGCTGAGATCTCGAGTTGTTTTTTTGTGAGAGAGAGAGTTTGAACAAGAGAATGGTTAATTTGCAGAAGAAGTAGAAGATGATAGGTAAGGGAAGATCAAGTTAGCTATTTTTTGGTAGAAAAATATAGAGTTTTGGATCAAGTTTTGGGTTGTAAAGAGAGCATAAGGACATTTTGGTCTGTAAGATGCCTTTATTGTGGCAAATGGACCATTTAATCTATTATTTTGAAAGTGGCCTTATTTGCTAAGTATCATATTCTTGTGGAATTCTTAGCCAAAAGATTCGTTTATTTTGGTTGGCTTACACGAACACACAACAATGTGATAAGTTGTAAAAACGAATCTGCATAACTTATGGGCATGCACCAAGGATGCTCCTTCAACTAGGACTATCTAACAGCTGAAGCTTATAATATTTCATTTCGTGGATGGTAAAATTGTTGATTACTTAACAGGACAACAAAATTGTTGAGCTTTACTTACGCGCATGATGAAGATTTGACCTACTTGAGGATGACCTTAGGGATTGGAAGGTGGTGGCAGGAAGTGGGAACACTAACAAATCCCCACCCCCTTGGTGGAAAATCAGAATGTGGTGTTCTGAAGCTTAAGTTTGAGCCCTGCTTGTTCAGAATTGGTGATCTGGCCCCTATTGGATGTGAAAATATTGGGAGTGCTGGCAGATCAAAAAAGAAGTCCTCATGAGTTTCTTCATGTTTAAGTACAATTAAGACAAAAGAGAAAGGCCTATTAACCAAAAGAAGAGGGCCCACTTGAATGCTTTAAACAATTTTCTTTCTTTCTTTGCAAGTGCAGTATTGGTAGAAGACTCTTCAAACACAACCTCTTGGGCCTCCAAGGAGAATCTGGAACCTTGGAATTTAATCTATTAGATTTCTTTTTTCCCTATATAGGAAATTTTATTGGCTCTCATAGGTGTTCTACACATGCTTGCAAATATGGATCAAATGCCCTATGATTAGAAGCTGTTAGTAAAAAACAAGTGGTTTTATCTATTTGGTAATGTTTTGTAAATTGTACTTTCATATCCTTCATTCCTTTTAAAATAATTTTTTTTAAGATCTGTAAAATTCTCATGGCTTTCATAACCTTGTGAGTTTATTATATCTGATCAGTCTATTATTTTTTCCATCAGGAAATTGCTTGTTACATGGGTTTGGAACTTGGGAAGATCAAGATAAAGCGGTTTGCCGATGGAGAGATTTACGTTCAATTGCAAGAAAGTGTTAGAGGATGTGATGTATATCTAGTGCAACCAACATGCCCTCCAGCAAATGAGAATCTCATGGAGCTTTTAATAATGATAGATGCTTGTCGAAGAGCATCGGCTAAAAATATTACTGCAGTGATTCCATATTTTGGATATGCTAGAGCTGACAGAAAGGTATCCCTTGTTCCTTGAGTGGATCATGATGAGTTTGGTTTACTTGGAATGCTGCCAAGATATTAGTATCTTTGGTGATAGTCAGGAGTATAATAAGTCAATTTGTAATCTTTAACACCAGCTTTGAATCCAACTCTTGCTTTAGTCTCCGTTTGTGGTGACATAGTCCCTCCTCACAACTCATGAATTAATAAGTCTCACAACGACAAGGTCTACTTGACATGGATTAGGCGTTAATGAAACCTTTCATAGTAATCTTTCACAAAATTATCAACTAATATTATAAATGCGTTTTTTTCTTCCCTCTTTGATTTTTTTATTTTATTTTGTTTTATTTGATTTTTATAAGCAGGCAGGTTAGAGGTTAGTAATTAATTGGTGAAGGTAGTTTTGAACCCCTTGAGTGGAATAAGATGAATTTGGTCTAGAGTAAATGTGTTCCCCCCCACCCCTTGATTTTTTATTTTATTTAGGTTAGAGTTTAGTGATTAGTGAGTGAAGGTAGCTTTGAACTTTGCTCAACATTCACAGACTTTACCAACTTACCAAGATGGCACTTTTCAATTAGTTTTCCCTTTTTAATAGGTGGTGGTTTTTTAAAGAACAACCTTAAAGTTGAGAGTTAGACTAAGGCGGCCTTGAAGAAGAAACCAATGCCATACACATATTGTGAATAAATTAAGCTGATATTAAAATCATATAAATGTATATAATTAATAGTTGAATACAAAATATCTGAAAAAATTAAGCTTGTTCAAGAATGTGTCTAACATAGCAAATGTTTAGAAAATGGGTGTCTCTTGTTATATAAGTTGGGACCCACCATTTGATTGGGTAGCCATCTAGGATACTAGGGCAGAAAATCAATGAATGGGATGAGCAACCATTCAATCTGAATAATTTATTGGGAACATCATCTTCTTTTTTCTGTTTAGAATTGCAATATATTGGGGATGTTACAGTTATTCTGTCATGGTGTTTTTTTGCCTTGTAGATCCCATCATGTTTATGGTTTGATTAATAACATGGTCCTATTTTATAATTTCTGAGTGTAATATAACTTACGGTGCTACAAATATCAGGTTGGAATGTCCCATTCTCATTGTTGATTGATGCAAATAATTATTGTACTGATTGACGTACTTATGCAGCTAAGGCAGTGGATATGAGTTACACCATGTTATATGCTTATCTACTTTTTATGCTCGTTTGATGATCTATAAGTTTGCAATAAAATTTGTGAATAGTATCCGTCAGTTCCATTTGAAATTTTGTTTCAGACCCAAGGGCGTGAGTCAATTGCAGCCAAACTTGTAGCAAATCTGATTACAGAAGCAGGTGCAAACCGTGTCCTTGCTTGTGATCTTCATTCTGGGCAGTCCATGGGTTATTTTGATATTCCTGTGGATCATGTATATGGTCAGGTAACTTGTGCACACTTTTGGAATCCTTACATATTAAGTGATTTCTTACATTGTTTCCATATTCAATTTAATTTGTTTATTTAATTCTTTAGTATTTATTTTAAGTTCTGATTTTGACTGTTTTGTAAATTACGATATTTTTTGTTCCTTTGTAGCCTGTTATTCTTGATTACCTAGCAAGCAAGACTATTTGTTCAGATGATTTGGTAGTGGTTTCACCTGATGTTGGAGGTGTTGCTAGAGCACGTGCTTTTGCCAAAAAGTTATCTGATGCGCCTTTAGCCATTGTGGATAAAAGGCGTCATGGACACAATG
The DNA here is from genome assembly GCF_017979445.1 of Akebia trifoliata. NCBI lineage: Eukaryota > Viridiplantae > Streptophyta > Magnoliopsida > Ranunculales > Lardizabalaceae > Akebia > Akebia trifoliata. Next base: position 56,504,850 of record NC_141377.1, on the reverse strand, counting down.
TTGCTGAGGTAAGATCTACTCAGCTGATTGTGGTGATTGCTACTAAAATCTTAATTCGCATATTTCATGTGTTTGTATGTTCTGCTTCATATTGCCATTAGTATGAGTATATTGAACTGTTTCGAAAAAAGAAAAAAAAACATTTTTCAGGGATTTCCATCTGTAATGATGATGTTACCAATGCCATTCAGTATCCATATGGTATATGAGCTGGGAGTTGAGCCACCTTTTGTTGGGTCCCACCTAGTAAACTACTTAAGCAAAAAAATAAAATAAAAATGCAATCGTTGGTTTGTATTGTCAAGTTAGGTTCCCCTCCACTCTCAACACTTTTAGTCCTAGAATGAACCTACCACAAGATGGAAGCTCTGGCATTGAAGAATGATAAAGGTCGGCTTCAAGGTCAAGAGACTTTTGCCCAAAACCCAATTTCAGAAACCATTTTTTGATGTGTAAAAAGCAGAGAACCTGATATTGAACCAATAAAAAAAACCCTGATATTGATCCGTCAAAGTGAGAATGATCAAAAGTAGGTGAATAAATCAGCAATAGGATAGAACCTATATGGGGAAAAACATAGATGATAGATAAAGCGTGAAGAAGAGAGAAAGGAGCACCATATAAACATTGGCCATTGTGTAAAGTTTGAAAGCCGGGTAAAGAAGTAGGGTTGCAGGTAAGAAGGGACCTTAAATGAATGGGAGATGAACTTGATAGCTATCTTTATGGAATGCATTTTGAACTTTAATATATTCCTAGGGCAGTAGATAATGGAATGTAGACAAAGAATTGAGATGGTAAGTATTTTTTCAAATCTTTCTATTCGGTGCTCTCTTAAGTTTTGTCCATCAATCTTCCCTATCACTATTATTTGGAGATCAAAGTCTTGTCAAGAGCATACTTTTTTTTTTGTGTGGTTGGTTGCCTAAGTTAAAATCTTGACCACTGATAAGTTAATCTTGCCTGAGAAAATCCTTGTGAACTTTTGTGTTATGTATAAAGTAAATGATGAGAATGTAAATCGCCGCTTCATTGTTTTTGTGTTTTTCTCATTTGGTTTCATTTCTTTTCGTAATTCCACATGTTGCATCTTGCCATGTTTTGTGTCATCTCTCTTTGCAAGTTGGTCTTATGATTTTAATGTTAGGGGCGGTATTGTATGGAGCCAATAACCTTTTGCAATCTGTTGGGGTCTATGGAAAATTGAAACTCGAGAACTGCATGGGTTTTTGACTCAAAGAGAAGAAGGTGAACATGATAATCTTGGACATCAAAGCAACCCTTTATCTTTGGTCAAAGGTTAGGGAAAAGTTCAACCCCCCCTTGGAGTGGTAAGTTGGGCATGAACTCATGACCTCAAAGTTGCATTACAATATGTCAACCAACAGAGCTATAGGTTTAGTTCATGGTGATTTTCTTTGAGGAGTTTATATTTTGGTGGAATTCATTGATTGTGTGAGGGTGAGGCCTCTGTTTCGACCACTCTATGAAGTTTTTTATTTGGTGGTTGTGCTCTTTGGTAGGTCTCCTAGATCTTTGATAAGGCTGTCCTCTGCCGTCCTGTTTTTGGTTTGGGACTTACAGATATCACAAAAAAGTAAGGTAGAAAAAAGAAAAGAAAAGAACACGATGAAGGACAAGAAAACATGAACAAAGTTGAGGAAGAAGATGGCATTTTCCTGAAAATACGCATAATTCCTCCAAATATTGAAATTCCCCCAGTCCTACTAACCCAAGAATTGGAAGTCGCCCCATCCAAGCGTGCTCTTAAAGGAGTTACTTTCTCAAATCATTTTAGACTCTTAACCCAATCAGAACATGACTTCAACTTTGACCTTTTTTAATATTTTAAACGCAAATCTCCTGACAAATTGATACCTTACCAGCATTTTGACCATAATTTTCTCAAAACAAATTGTATTTGCAAAATCTTGGATTCATTGAATAGGTTGCTGAATAACCTTTCAATTAACACAAAAATCAACCCAACATGACAAGTTTTGACCCTGAAATAAGGTTTAAAAAAAGCGACGTAAATAACATTTAGACTCAAATCAGACTCCTAAAATAAAACAAAAACTCAAAACTAGAATGTAATAGTTCTAACTAATTTAAGACCTAACAAAAAAAAAAAAAAGTGAAAAAAAAAAAAAAAAACCTGGACCTAAACAAGAAGCAATCTAAATAATTACATTCACACCATAACTGATATCTATTTCTGAAATTTGATTTCTATTCACCTATAATGCCAATATATGGCATTCACACCATGTTAATCTCTGATCTGAATCTGTTCTGACCATTGCATGGCTCACTGTTACAAAGATAACCATACGGGAAAAACTAGAACAAACTATTGAACTGTAATAGTAATGTGGAAAACAACCGATGATGAGAATTTCTACATTCCCCAATGGCGAAATCTTCCCAGTCAAGGAGAATTGATGGAGACATCAAATCTTAAAGAGTAGATTTTAGTTTTTTATTTAGATTTCTGTTTTAGGGTTTTATTTTAATGTTTAGGATAAGTATTTGAGGTTATTTTCATGTTTTATTAGCATATGGTGTTATTATGAGTGTTTAGGGCTAATTTGATAACTTTATATTGATTTTTTAATGAGTTTTCATAGGCTGAAAATTCAAGGAAAATAAAGTTACGGGATTGGGACAGATGATATTTTTTGCTTTTGTTTTATTTAAGTTAGAACTTGAAAGTGGTGTATGGAAATGGGATTAATGCTCATAATCAAAACGACAAAATTGATCAAGCATTTAGTAAGAATCTAAAATAATATTGGTTTGGGGGTCAGCCTAACCCTCTCTTACCCTAAATTTTTTTTTTTTTTAAAGTTTATTTTCAACCATTGGATCTCCTTCTTTTAGTTGGATGGTTGAGATTAGATTTAGGGTGTAGAGAACATTATAGGTACTTGCTTCTTGTTGTAATTTTCTTCAATGATGAATAAAATTGAGATTGAAGTTTTTGATAATTCCCATTAATGGTGTGGTGTGAGGCCGTTTTGGAGTGAGTTCAATAGCTCTTTCTTCTTCTAATCTTTTTTATTTTTTTATTTATTTTTCTTGATTTTCTTGAATTCTTAATTCTTGAAATCTCTTTCTTGATTCTTGGTTCTTGACTCTTGAAACTTACAATCCCCATTTTGTTTTACCCTTTAATCCTTCCCCACTTTCTTTAATCTACCTTTACTTCATTAATCTCCAAAACCAAATTTACCTTGTACCCAAATACCCTAAATCCCCATTTTTCATATCAAAATCAAATTTCATTTTTGGTCATATTTGGGCAAGATCCAAAAATCAAATTCGCCCAAATACCCTAAATCCCCCACCTCTAATCTAAATACACTCAACTGGAAACATTTTGCAATTGTCGTCCAAATCCTTAACCCAATCCTCAACCAGAGTTTCTTAAATCTCCTATTTTTCCTAGATCAAATTCCATTTTCTTATCTCCCTCATCGTCTTGCATCATATACCCATTATGTTTGCAGCAGTCACGTGTCTATTTTAGCAAATCTTTAGTTTTAAATATGTATATCTGCGGAAAGCTATTGTTATTTCTTTAAAGTATGTCCTCTAGTCCCTCAAAACTTTGTGAACGTTACTTGCAGGTGATGAATTTGATTGGTGATGTTAAAGGAAAAGTAGCAGTCATGGTGGATGATATGATTGACACTGCTGGTGAGTCAATTCTTAACAAGTCATCGCCAACGTTGCTTTCTGCAGCAGCGACCATGGTGGTTTTACATCATGATTTATTGGACCCATATGTTTGTGCTCAATCGTCTTGAATAGATAATCTTTGCTCACCATCTTTAGATACACCCGTTAATGATCTGATTCTCCTCTGGGAAGTTTGTTATTTCTTTCTGGAATCCTTTTCCATTATGAAGCTTTGTGTGTGGGGAAATGTCTAAATATACCGGTTAGCGATCTCTTGCAAATACCAATCTGTTCATTTAATACATTCTAGAACTTGGAGATGATGTGAATATATCATGGGAAATCCATTGGTAGTTATGCTAATAATCTAGTGCCTGTAGAGACATTGTTTGGAAATTTCCCTTGTCGTTATCGAGACATGTGAGGCTTAAGCCTCGAGGCAAGGGACTGGGTTCTGACCTATTAAGCCTCAGATTGGTTTATAAGGGACTTCAACTTACCCAATAAGTTTAGCCTTGTGCATGTGTTAAACCTGTCGAATAATTTTTCAGTTTTCTTTTCCCTACAAAATTCCCTTACTATTTAACTTCTATTCCAAAAACAACCTTAATTAAAATTATTTAGAATGTCTTCTTCTTCTTCTCTCATTTGCACGATTAAGAATTTCTTCTTCTTCTCATCTACACTAGTAAATCTACTTGGACCAAGCAGAATTAGCTTGAAGTGTTTCCAACTGCTAAATTTCTATGGTGGTTGAGAAACTAAAAGCCCTGGAACACCCTTCAAAAAGGAAAAAAAAAAAAAAAAAAAGAAAGAAAAATAAATAGAAAAAAGTGAACCCGTTATTTACCATTAATATTAATAACTTGCTGAATTCTTTTCACTTGTTGGTTGGACAATTGAGAGTTTACTTCATTTGCAGTGATAAGACTTAGATGATGATGATGAAACTCACATAATAATTAGCTATCTTTCCAAAATTCCTGCTTCAGGATTGTTACTCTTTTTAGTCATAAAAGGGGTGCTCTTAACTTCTTTTCTTAGTTAATTCTTTCTTTTATTATGTTAGTCTTTTTAAATTTTTATACAATTAGAAATTTGAGGTTCACGCCTTGCCACAAGGAAGCGTAAAGTCTCATGTAGACCTGGCCATTTTAGGACAGTGGTAGGACTGTCAACTCTTTTTTTCAATGGAAGTTTAAATTTTTATTGATTATTTACTGGGGGATTCCAGGGACTATTGCGAAAGGTGCAGCTCTGTTACATCAAGAAGGGGCCAGGGAAGTCTATGCTTGCAGCACACATGCTGTTTTTAGGTACGATCATCTTCCTAGTCATCCCTTTCTTTCTTTTCGACATTTTTGGTGCATGAAGCATTCTGTTTTCTCAACGATGGTCAAAACCCTGTTTTGTGCCTGGAGATTTTGGAAGCAACTGGACTCCAGTGACAGTTCTTTCCAGTTTAAAAAAATAAAAAAATAAATGAACATCATTTTTGCCAATATCTATCTATCTATCCATCTATCCATCTATCTATATATATATGGGGAGCATTCGGAGGCCCTAAAGAGAGTCAAACATTGTGCCAAACATTTTTCAAAACACGGGTTAGAAGTTTTTGCATGGGCTAATTTTTTGTGAGGATGATCTCTATGATGAGAAGATCATCCTCACCAAAAATCAGCTCATTCTGAAACTTTTAACCCTAATTTACAAGTTGAAGAATCGTGGACCATCCGATTTTTGTAAACCACTTTTGATAGAGTTAGAAGTTTCGGAATGGGCTGATTTTTGGTGAGGATGATCTCCTCATCATAGAGATCATCCTCACCAAAAATCAGCCAATTCCGAAACTTTCTAACCCATGTTTTGAAAAATGTTTGGCTCTCTTTAGGGCTTCTCAACACCACCCTATATGTATATAGGGTCCCGTTCAGCACCAAACATTTTGGCCAACATTTTAGCCAACCATTTTTGTCCTACATGTATTAGAAGTTTTGGAATGGGCTGATTTTTGGTGAGGATGATCTCTACGGTGAGGAGATCATCCTCACCAAAAATCAGCCCCTTCCAAAACTTCTAGCCCCATGTTTACAAGTTGAAAAATCGTGGACCGTCCACTTTTGTAAACCATTTTTGACGGGGTTAGAAGTTTTGGAATGGGCTGATTTTTGGTGATGATGATCTCCTCACCGTAGAGATCATCCTCACCAAAAATCAGCCCATTCCAAAACTTCTAACCCATGTTTTGAAAAATGTTTTGCCAAAATGTTTGGTGCTGAACATTTCCCATATATATATATATAAATCAATATGAAGCTGTGAATTTTTGCGACACCTCATTTTGTTTGGTGAGAAATCAGACCGCCACAAATTTCATGCAACTTTAAGAACTGGTCTCAGAAATCAATTTGTTTAAATTCCTAGTTCCATTGTGGCTGGGAAGAGTGTCCATGTGTCTTTCATCAATCTAGTAAGCCTACCCACCTTTTGAGGAGTCCAGCCCGGGAGATATCTATCAAGATTCACCCCAAATGATCATCACTCCTCTGCATGTACATATATCTTGTATGTTTATGTACTTTTTATATAGATGTTCTTATACTTATAAGAACGGTAGTGTTTTTTCCCTTTCAGATTGCTTTTTCATATCCATCACTTTGCGTGCTTGTGCATACATTCGTGGGTGGGGTGTTTGATACCTGGCACCTATGCAGTTTACTTTATTCTAATTATTCTCTATATTATTATTTCTTGGCAGCCCTCCTGCAATCGAGAGGTTATCAAGTGGTCTGTTTCAAGAGGTAATCATCACGAATACCATTCCAGTGATGGAGCAGAACTACTTTCCCCAGCTGACGGTTCTGTCAGTAGCGAACCTCTTGGGCGAGACCATTTGGCGTGTTCATGATGACTGCTCTGTGAGTAGCATTTTCCAGTAAAATTGGATTCTTAACATAATAAATGGAATTAACATTTTTTCCCCCTTAAATCGAAACATGGGTGATGTAAAAAATTTATAGCTCCTTTTTCTCCTCATTTTCCCAACACCTTTCTTTAATAGCCCCTTTAGTTCCATTACAGTCAGATTATTTCTCCCGTCTTAAATAATGCTGCATGCCCTGATTTAGGCCAGTCTCTTTCATAGTTAGAAAACTCTAATCACCAGACCTGGTTGTGCTCCTGTATCAACGTATGAAAATCTGAACCTGTCCATACCCATCTCCCATCCTATTCTCAGTTATATTGACTTCTTCAGTAAGAAGGGGTTTAGATCTTTGTCCGAACGGGGTTTAGATCTTCTTTATAATTTTTTTTTTAAATGAAACGTTTCGGAAAATGGTCGCACTGGAGTCCGTTCATGTTGGGTTTTGTTTGACTGATTGTCAGGGTGGATTTGAACCCTATTCAAGCTTGGGCATTGATTGACTCAACTCTCTTTGGTGGTGTATTCTCCTTCCCAGCTCCCTTTACCATCTACAAGACTTATTGGACCAAGTATTGTCAACTTGTACTAGTTTGAACTTTCTACCCAGAGAGGGAACATCAGTTTCTTTCCTGTAGTCTGTAAAGTTTTGGGGTTTAGTGGGGAGGTTTCTTAGTTAGTCTATTAGGTTTCCACCTTTTCTTGTCTTCAAAATTCTCATTTCCCCATATTTTAGTAAGCTATGGTGTGGTGAGATACATGTATCCTTGTAGTGATTATGCATGTGTAATACCAAACTTGAATAATAGGGTTGCTGTCTGCTTGAATTGATTTTTGATATTGATGCGGAAGTTTATGGAACATTTATCCCTAAATTATTAGAACGGTTCCTTCTGAATTGAACAATCTCATTCTGTGATTCCTTAGATGCACTAATCTGTATGTTTGATTCTATGCCTTGGAGATGATGGGTTGTATTCAAAATCCCCTGCCTGTGCAAGTCACAAACTAGATGTGCATTTTTATACTGTGCTGCAAGGGTTTTTCGGCCCAGCAAAGCTTAGAATAGACAAGGAAGTTAGGGTGACAACTTGCAAATTGCAAGGAAAAATCAGGTTGTATGTGTTTACATGCGACTATTAGGTGTATTAGTGGCCATTGCACTTTAGCCATTAAGTTCTTATATAGAAAACTAATTTATTATTGACATATTTCTATATATATATTTTGTTAAACAAATGTGTCTATTTTCAAACCCGCTGGATGTGCACAAAAAATAATATTTAGTTCACTTGTTTATGTATCTTTCCAATAAATAACTCAAATTTGTAATATAAATATAAGTACTGTCATTGACTCTGATGTAAGACATCTACAATTCTAAATAGTTTCCTAATTCTATTAGAATTTGTTTCTATTTTATAGTATTATTAAGTTTTTATTTTCTAGTTACTTTAATACATAAATTCGTTTTTATTATTTAAACTATAATTAAAAGTGTTTAGAAGTCTTCAATTTGAGTTCTAATAGGATTAGAAAGTTAGTATTATGTTATAGATAGGTTAGGAATGTTAATTTTTAGTATTTTAGTATGATTATAAGTTTTGTTACGATGGAGTTATCTATATAAGGAGTTTCAAATCCGAAAATCAATAATCAATTTAATTATCTTCTCTTTTAATTATTTTTTTATTTTATTTTTTTATTTTCTTTCAAGTTATTGTTAGTTTATCAATTGAATCTAATTGATTCAAATTGAACACAATCTATCAAATCCATTGATTCACATGCTTCCGCAACATCAGACTCTGATGCACGTGGCATGTTAAAGAGCCGACTTGGTTAGACAAATTAAAATATATTAAGTTTATGAAATTCATAAAAGTATTTTTAATAGTATAATCTAGCCCAATATTCCTTGGTGCAATAGTGTCAACTTTCATCTCATGAACCGGAATTATTTTCAATCATGAGAAATTTTTTGCTTCTAACACCTCCTCACAGGCTCTCCACTGTAGTTTTGTAAATTTGGGGATGCCCTCCTTGATACACGCATGCTAATGTGATTTGGTGATCCTGGATCTGTGAGCAATTATTTTATTTTATATTCAATCATAGGGAGGTATTTTAAGTATGCCTCATTATCTAGGGACGCAGCACAGAAAGGGCTCCAACCGGGGTACCCATTTAACTTAAACCGATAAAGATGGATCAAGGTACCTTTTTACTGGATCCAATTTGAATCGGATCTCTTCAAATCTAACTGTTTGAGAACCAAGAACCAACACTATTTAAATAAATTATTTGATGACTCGGGTTCTGGTTCCACCGATTTGAGAATCAAATTGGATTGGTACCAAGGCTCTAGTTATATATGAACCAAACTGGAATTCACCCATCGACGCCCCTATCCTGATCCATGCTCCGATGATCTTTAATTCATCATCATTTCTTGCAGCCCTGTTTACGGGGTGGTGTTATGAGATTTTCAAATTTGTAATTCTCTTTAATTGAATGGTGTATGTATGTTTTACCACAAATTAATGCAGAATACTCACTTGTTTAGTAGAAAAAAATGTGGATGAAAAGGGTGAAATGCAAGTAGGAAGTCATTTTAAAAGATAGAAGGCTTTGCCATGGACAGCTTGTAACGGAGGAGCAGGATTCATCCCAGTGTTCTTTGGTGCTAGAAAAAAGAGAGAACATTTCTGTTTTTAATGGCATCAAGAACAACTAAAATGATGCGATTCCTTTAAGGTGATTTAATTTGGCATCTCAAAGTGGCACAAAGACCACGTATGCTTTTGCTCCAACCATATAAACAAATATCTTGAAATATAGATCAAGAAAGTTACAATTAGCTTAGCTGGTAAAGTTTGTGGGTGATGATAATACTCCGGTTCATGATTCGCTGATCTTGTCAAGTCACATATCTGTTGAGTTAATCTAAAAAGTTGGATTTGGCTGAGTTATTGATTTGACCTTGAAATGTTGAAACTTAGCACAAGAGATCCTACTCTTTGCTCGATATGGAACCATTTTCAATGTAGGTGAGGGATATCACTATGGAGGGTTACGTACACCACTAAAAGTGTGGTTCCATTGGATCATTAAAACACTTCAACTCATTATATTGCACTTCCAATAACTTGTTAACTTAGATATATTCCAATTATGTTTTTGGATGCCACAGGGATGGGTAGTCATGGAACTAATCCAAATTAGGAAATATTTTCGCTATTCATATAGGATGCCTGATGCCACAATTTTGTCTATTAACAAGGCCATATTTGGGATTGTAGGGCCTAAATAATCATCAAATATGTAGGAAGTAGTGAAACATGTAGACATATGTTCCATGTTGTTAACCAGCCATTAATCCCAAAAGATTGTCGATTCTTTCCAAAATTTTGGTTGAGGGGAGAATAATCTTGTTCTGTTGTAATTGTGTCAACTCGTCTAATCTGTTTAATAAACAGGTCGTGTCCGGGTTAGGAGCAGCAACCTGTTTTTACTTTTTTAATTATCGCGTCACTAACATGTGTTCACCCCCGCGCCATCCGACCTGGAATAATTCATTTAATGGTTTGTGATGTATGTTTTTGGTGTGGAAGTTAGTTTGTGTGTTTGTGATACTGAATTTATGTTGGTGGATACGGGTATATAATCATGATTGGGATGTAATCGATGGCCGTGTTTCACAGATTATGGTGTGTTCAGGCAACCCAATCTGTTTATTAAACGTGTCATACACATCATGTCGTCTTAGTGTGTTACCTCAAAAAAATTGATTAAATTTTCAAAATACCTTTACCTCAACCCAAACAACACGGCTTGACCCAGCCCCCTTGCCATCCTTAAGTCATCATTTTGAAAGGGGGCGGTTCAAGGGACATATGTAAAAATAATGGTTTTTCAAAATAGGGGTTAGAGGTTTTGGATTGAGCTGATTTTTTGTAAAGATGATCACTATGATGAGAAGATCATCTTCACAAAAAATCAGCTCAATCTGAAACTTCTAAATCCATCAAAACTGATTTACAAATTATTGACATAAATTGACAAAAAATTGACGGTCCACTTTCTAAATCACTTTTAATGGGGTTAGAAGTTTTAGATTGGACTGGTTTTTTTTTTTTTTTCCGAATAATCTTCCCATCATAGAGATCATCCTCACAAAAAATCAGCTTAATCCAAAACTTTTAACCCATATGTTGAAAATTTATTAATGTTACATTGTTTTTACATATGTTTTTTCATTTGTCCCTTGTCTGACCCTTTTGAAAGATATGCCACAAACCTTTAAATGAAGGATTTTTCTAGCCTCCATCAACACGACCAGCAGGATTTGAGGCACACGTATTCCTTGGAGATTAGTTCCAATCTTCTCAAGATTAATGAACTGGATTTTCTGAATTACAGGGGAGGAGGGAAGAAGAAAGACAATAAAATAGGAGGGGAATCCCCTTGCATGTAAGAAAAATTGGCCAAGGACTTATCAAGTGTTCCCAAAGCTTTTGTTTTAGCAAAAAAATTAAACATGCATAAAAATAAAATAAAAATCCTAAAATCATGTGCAACCTAATTCCTTGTGATATAGGTTGGCATCCCAAAGTGGCACAAAGGGCAATTATGTTTTTTTTTCCAATCATATAAACGAAGATAAAAGAGACTTTCCATTTTTCACATAAAATATACATATTTCAAATGATTATCACAAATTATTACAACAATTCCTCCTGAACAATCTCATCCTGCAATTTGGTGGATTCCCTCGTATATATGTTTGATTCTTCTATGCCTTGAGAGTGATGGCGGATTGTATTAAAATTAGGGATGTCAATGGTTACACGAAACCAATTAATTGATTTTCGATCCCTTATGAGAGACCTGATTAATTTTCGGATTGGTTATGGATAATTATTTTAAGGACCCATTAAAAGTCAGGTCTGTACCGAGTACCCATCAGGTATCCAATGGGTAAACAGGTAAATGGTATTTTTTAAAAATATTTAAAAGGATGTTTATATTTATTATCTTGTAGTATAATTAATTAATAATAATTACTAATTATATAGATATATTTCAATATTCAATATCTTCTTAAAGTTCAAATGGTACAAACAAATAGAAGGGTCTCACTTGCCTTACTAAGTTAGTAAGGATTTCACCCTTACTAAGGGTCCTTCGACTCACCTTGTGATATCAAAAAACATGATATGATGATTCAAGGTTGTCGAGGGCAAAATTCTATGAACTTTGAAAAAATAAACATTCAAAAGTTATTTTTCACTGTTGAATTTTTAAAAAGTTGGGTGGAATTTCGATAGCTGTCGATTCTCAAACCTTGGATTAAACCCTCCAAATTTTTTTTTTTATACTTATTAGAGGGTAATCCATTTGAGCAAAACGACCCTTAGTAATTAAGTCGAATTAATATTTTTTTTTAATCTTAACGGGTACTCGATCAGTACCCAATGGATATCGGGTATTTGTTGAGTCGGTTCTAGTTTGAAAAGTCTCGTACCCAGAACCAAAACAGATGTTTAAGTTCGGGTCCGATTCTGGGTATACATGGAACCAACCCAAACCTGACCCATTGACACCCTTAATTAAAATCCCCTTTCGCCTGCGCAAGTCACGTACTAGATGTGCATTTTGTATATAGAACTTAAAATGGGTTGGATTTTATCTGAAATCCGAATCTAAATTTAGTGGGTTCAATTTTTTCAATAAATCCAAATTAAAAAATGGTTCGGATATGGGTTGATGTCCCTTGACCCGAGTTGGGTCCAAGTAATTTTCTCAATTAAAAAGTCCCTTCGCCATGATCCCAACTAAAAAACTAAGGAATTACAACAATATTAATTTGGGACATGAACTTTTCATTCAAGTTTTAAAAAATATCCAAAGAAACAAATTCTCTAAGAACAATAATCATCATCAGAAACCGCCACAATCAAGTTGACATATTGACCAATCAAGCAAGTGCAAAAATAGGATGCCTATATTATCTCAAATATTCACAAAAATGTGAAAGGATACATGTCAACTATTGGGTAGGGTTTATTCAAAACCTTGAAACAATCTAGCTGATTTATATTAATTTCTTCTAATTTGGGAATGTATACTAGGGGTGCATCTTGGTCTAGTTCAAACCGAGAACCAAATCAAACCGATAGCTTTGGGGTGGTTTGGTTCGTTTTGGAACAAATTGTGATTCGGTTCCGAGTTACGAAAATGGAGAGCTGGTCAATTTGATTTGATTCTTGGATCAAACTTGTATAGAATAGAACCAAACCGAGAATTGACTCCCTATGCAATAAATAAATATATATGTATATAATAATTATTTTAAATAATTTTAGGAGTTAAGACACAAATTAGTGATCTTTTATGGATGTACTAATGACTTTTTATAAATAGATTAATGATTTATTATATGAAATTTTATGTTTGGTTTTTTACATTAAAAAAATATTACTTACAATTTATAGAATATTGACAACTCGTAGAATCAAACCAAACCAAACCGACTTTAATTCGGTTTGGGTTGGTTTGATTTAGAATTTAGGATTTAGGGTTTAGAGGTGCCACTTGATTCGATTTGAGGTCAAATTCGAACCGAATCAATAGAAGTCGATTCCACTAAATAAGAATCCCAACCAAATTATCTTGGGGCATATTAAAGTGCATTAAATACACCTTGAGAATTGATTTTTCATATTAAAATTGTCGTCGACATTTTTATTATTATTTAAGTCTTGTTAACAATAAAGTGCCATAAAATACACTTTGGAAATTGGAATATGAGGGTATTATGATAAAAGAACATTTTCTTAAAAGAGTTTTTTTTAGTACAAAAATCAATTTTCAAAAGTGTATTTATTGCACTTTAACGTATGCCCTTAATATATTTAATACATTTTCGGAGTCCCGTTAAAATCATATGATTCGGTAAAATGTGATAAAGAGCAATAAATACACCTGGGAATGTGAGGATATTTTGGTAAAGTGCAATTAATGCACTTTGGAAAATGTATTTTGTACCGTAATACCTTTCAAATTTTTTTATTTTTACCAAAATACCCTCCGTTTCTAATTTCCAAAGTGTATTTATTGCACTTTAGCCTCAGATTGTTTGTTTCGAAGGTGTATTCAATGATTCTTAATTTGTGCCCCGAGGATAACAAGACCCTTTATTGTAGGAGAAAACGCTAACCTGACTAAAAGAAGGGTCATTCAAAAGGCATTTACTGAAGTGACAATGTACACAGAAACCATTGATTGTTCCTTATTGGAACACTCTGGCATCATTTATTCTGTGCTGAGTCCTGATATTCGAATCAGAAGGTCTTCACTTGGTCAATACTCGGATGACGTGTCATGAGCACAGAATCATATATTCTTGTCCTTGGGATACAGAATTGCACATCTCCATGAAATCTTTGCAATTCTTATCCGAAGAAAAGAATCTATGGCGACGTGTCCATACTACGTCATCCAAGTATTGAATGAGTGAAGACTTTCTAATTAAGAAATTATTACCCTTATTATATAAAGGGTAAATTACATTTTGACCCCTGTAATTTAACATAATTCCATTTTAACCCTTTGATGTTTTGGTAATTGCGCTTTCCTCCCCTTTTACTGACGGGGCTTAAATCCTAATATTATTTTACCCTCTTATTTTATATTTTTTTAATTAAAAAATAAAAATAAAAATATCCCTTTTTAAGCATTAATTGAACCCATTTTTTTCACAGGCATATTTTTATTAATAAAAAGGAATAACATTTAAAAAAAAAAAAGTAAAATGGTTTTTTATAAAAGGAACCTAGCAGTTACCTTAACGGTAATTTGATAGAAAGGGGTAAATGAATCTTTTAGATAATTGTAAAGGAGGTAAGTGTAATTATCAAAATATTAGAGGGTTAAAATGGAATTACACCAAACTACAGGTTGTCAAAGTGTTATTTACCCTTATATAAATGAAGACCCACGCTTGATCTAGATAGAAAAAGAAGAAGTTCAATCCATGGCGTTGATGGATCCCATAAAGTTGTTGGTGGTAGCAGTAGCATTGTACTTATGTCTGAGCCAATATGAAGTGATAGGAGGAATATCAGAAGGAGAAGGTTTGGAGTTTGAGAGACAACTCAAGAGTCTCAATAAGCACCCCATCAAGAAGACTATTCAGGTATTGTACGTTGGGCTTATATATTTCTAGATTTGTTCTTTTTTTTATTTTATTTAATTTCTTAAACAAGACTCAACTTAATGCAAATGATAAAGGGGCCTAGGCTTTCTGAGTCGAAGCGCTAAAGGTTGATCCTAATCGAAGGATTATGAAGTTGACCCCTGTGACAGGAAGGATTAGTGTCCTCGACCATTTTTCAGGGGTCGACATTCCAGAGCCAAATCCGATGCTTAACATCCCTAAAGTTGGACTATAACAGTTCCAGTCTTGTAATTTTAAATTTGGATCGAGGATATGAGATCCAATCAAAAATTGGTTCTGGATCAGCTACGTCTCTAATCCCATCTGATAATATATAAAAGTACACGAATTTATTATATATATATATGTAGCCAACGTGTATATGTTTTTTTTTTTGGGGATTTTATTTTATTTTATTTAAGGAATACAATGGACCATGAAATTTATAGGGCTGAGGTGTTATTTGGACATGTGACAGTCCACCTGGCCCAAATGACAGGAATGGTCCAAGCTCTACATGGTCCTTCGCACAATGCAACTCTTTCCATTTAGATAATATGAAGCCCACTCCATTGGGATGTTTAGTCTTATAATTATAATAAAATGGGCTTTTGAGTTGTATCTTATTATATATATATATATATGTTAGATTTCGTCAGTGCCTATGACAGGGCATCCAATTTGTGGGTTAAGGGGATAAAAAAAGAAGGAAAAGTAATAAAATTAAAAGGGTTAAAAAAGTAAACAAAGAAAAATAATAGGTAAATGGGTACTATTGAAAAAGAGAGGAAGGGAAAAAAAAAGAAAAGAAACACATAAAGTTGAAGGGGTGAAGAGGAAAGGCAATAGAATTTGACCCACACAAAAGGGTTGATGAGACATTTGTCCCTCATAACTATGGTAAACGGTGGCTCCTATTGTTGTATTTTATTATATAGATATATTTTTTTCTAGATTGGTTAGCAGGATTTGAATCCTACTTTAGAAAGTTCCATTGAAACATGTCAAATTGTCAACCAATAGAGCAGTGGGTCCAATCCCTACATGTTTATTTTATAATATTGTCATGAAGCTGATTTTGAATCGATTTGGACCTAATGCAAATCGCTTGTCGAGTCTAAGTTCCCACGGTTGTAAATAATCAATATTTGATGCTTTAACAGACGGAAGTAGGTGACACAGTCGATTGTATAGATATCCACAAACAACCGGCATTTGACCATCCTTTGCTCAAGAATCACAAAATTCAGGTATCCTATCTCCTCACTTTCTCATTATTTCATCTCTCCTTTTTTTTTTTTTTCTTTCTCGGCAAGTGAGTTAATGGTAAATAATAAGTGGTTTAGGCCAGTTTTGAACCTAAGTTGTGGTATACCAAACCTTACCAACTTAGTTAAGTTGGCACATTCTTGTCATTATTTTAGCAACTTAAAAAAAAAAAAAAGTATTATTTATGAATCATGGTATGGTTCATGAACAACCCAAATTATCTATATGAATCATGCTTCACATAATGGACTCTCTGAGATATTATATGACTTGTCCAATATTTTGAAGATGTCCGATGTGAAAACTCAACAAGGTCACCTAATTTTTGTGTCTTTGATGTAACCTAATTAAACTTTTCTAAATATTTACAATTTATGAAAAATAAGATCCTTGTTTTTTTTATTGGATATTAATTTTAATCATCTTTTTGTTTGAGTTTGTTACATAGATGAAGCCTATTAGCCGTGTGCAAGGCTTGATTGATGGAAGTGGAACTTCATCATCAGGTGATAAACATTCAAAATTTACCAGAAGAAGTATAGATTGCCCACAAGGAACAGTCCCAATTCGAAGGACTCGACAGGAAGATTTAATAAGAGCTAAATCTTTCTCAAATACATATGCAACCAATATTCATCCACATTCAACATATTTCTCGGCTCAACAAGTATGTCATCATTGTTCATTCGAATGTGAATATTATTCCAAGTTCTCCTTGAAAGTTGTACAAAAATTTCAAATTTTCTTTTAATATGTTTTGATCTCTTTTAGTTATTTATTTGTTGTCACTCAGTTAGCAATTCTTCGAACGATCAAGGATACAAATAAAACCTATTCGGGAGTTTCTGGCTACATCAATCTACAAAATCCAAAAGTGGGAGAAGATCAAGGTAGTTCAGCTCAAATGTGGGTTGAAAATGGTGCTTCTACTCAACTCAACGGTTTGCAGGCTGGATGGATGGCAAGTCATGTTCTAATTAAACTTGTAATATGAACTCAGTCAAATTATTATTATTTGTTTCATAAACTAACATGAAGTAATTTAACAGGTGGCACCACCATTGTTTGGTGACGACAAAACTCGATCATTTATATTTTGGACTGTAAGTTTGAATTGTAAAAGTTTTACAATTTTTATCAAAGTTTTTTTAAATTTTTTTTCAATTTATTGACTAAATGATTTACTTATTATTATTTTTCGTATTTCAATAGGCAAATGGGGGGACCGGCTGCTATAATTTTCTTTGCAGTGGCTTTGTTCAAGTTGACAAAGACCATCTCATTGGAGACATCATGGGGCCAATCTCGGAATATAATGGAAAGCAATATGATATTGAAATGACGATATTTCAAGTAAAATAATAATATTCTTTACTTTCATCATCATCTAGAATTGAACCCAATCACCCCATTTCGTGAGCCAAATTTGATGATTTTACAATTTCGGCTAAGTGATCATTATAATTCCCAAAACATGAACGTGTGAAATCCCACATTTTTCAAGTGAAAAGATCACAGGTTTGTAGTAACAAACTCGCTGTTTTTTTCCCCAAAGCGACAATCTCGCTAAAAGTAGCGAGATTGTCACTTTAAACTTGTGAAACTGTCACTTTAAAACCTCTCATAGTGTTATTGTTCACGTTTTGGTAAGTAAAATGAACAGTGAGCCAGAATCGTAATTTTGTCAAAAGTTGATCACGTTTTCGTAAATACTATCTCCATCATCACCATTTTCATTCTTCCAATTAGTCTATTTTTAGAGTCCTTATTTGCATGTGATGATAGTAATTATATCATTAACTTGTATAATTTTGTAATGGAAGGATGTAGGTACTGGACATTGGTGGCTTACATTTGAAGAAACAATACATGTGGGTTATTGGCCCAAGGAATTACTCCCAAATTTAATGAGAGGTGCTTCTCTTGTTGCTTGGGGAGGACTTGCGAGGGGCTCTTCTTATGGACACATGCCCCCAATGGGTAGTGGGCACTTCCCTGATAATAACTTCCAACATTCATGTTGGTTTAAAAAAATTCAAGTCGTTAATACATCTAATTATTTGGAAAATCCTGAAGAGAAGCGTTTGGAAACAATTCTAGACAAACGTGATTGCTATGACTTGACATATGATGGGTATCTATCCAAAACATTGGGACATGCTTTCTTTTTTGGTGGCCTTGGGGGAGATTGTTGAGTGTGTAAGACAGAGCTAATAATTTTCAAAAAACATAATAAGGTAGCAAAATAATAAAGTATTTCTTTATGTTTGGTGGCCTTGGAAGAGATTGTTGGGTTTATCTTCGTTATTTTGATATTTAATCTTGATTTCTTCCTCCATTTGTTCCAAATTATGATTGATATGTTATTTTATTTCCTTGAAAAGTCGTTTAAGGTTGAAAATTGCCTGACATATATGAGATGGGAGAGTTTGATTTAAAACTATGCTTCAAAGTGAAAGCTAGATTAGACAACATGGAAGTTTATGTTTATTTTAGATTCTTTTGATGTATTGGTGGCTTAGTATCTCAAACTATCTCGGTTCAAATTAAATGACCAAAGTGATTAAAACTAGAAAAAGAGAATAGGGTAAAAGATGATTTAACTCAAACTAATAATTTAAATTACTAAAATACCCTAAGTTAGTTTTCACCTTTAAAAGATTACGCTACTCTTTTGCAGATCAACATTATGTTAATCATCATAATATTATGACTTATCCCATCTTAATGTCCCTATTTGAGAAAGATAAGCAGCTGGTGTATGTAGACATAGCCTCATTCCTTCTCTCCCCCTTTTTCAAGAATGTCCCTTTCACTTTATTGTCTTTTCTCTTTTATCTATTTTGAAGAATACCCCTCATCAACTTACTCTCTTTCCTCTTCTCCCGCTTTTTCAATAATACCTCTTCAATTTTATTGTTTTTCTTCTTTTACCCCTTAATTCCAAAGATGATGACTATGTTAAACACAGGTAAACTCTAATTCATTATAAAACATGACGGGTATCTTCCCCCAATGTTTATCCCGCATAAACAACAATTTAGATTTGATCTCACATGCAACTCAATGAATAGTTTCAACCTTACTCTCTTTTCTCTCATTCATTTCCCAGAATACGCTTCAATTGTATTGTCTTTAACCTTTTACCCGTTTTCTAACAATACCCCTACAACTTTATCTTCCCTATTTTACCCCCTTGACCACGAAAGAGAATGACCTTGCCATACACGAGTAAACTCTATTATATAGTAAAACACAACAGTTCACATCCCAATGTTTACCCCACCCCCAGAAGTAGAGTTGGGATTTAATCTTCCCACGAATCTCAAGGATAATTTTTCACTTTAATTATTCCCTTTCATCTTCTCCTTTTTAAGAATATCTCTCTAACTTTATTTCCTTTCTTTTTTTACATTCTAATTTTATTTTGTTTCCTCTTATCCCCATTTTTTCAATAATACCATCCAACTTAATTGCCTTTCCTCAACTATTGCCTTGACTTAAAAGAGTATACATGTGCCCGTATACACAGGCAAACTCTAGTATATACGTTTTTATTAAAATACAATTTGCTTGGGCTCGAACATTTCAAAAGGATGCCTGATATTTAAATTTGATTTTACATCTCACCTTCAAAACCATTAAGACTGATTAGTCAAATCCATTCAAATATGGGCAAGGATCCTTTGTTTAGCACCTTGTTCAATAATTGAAGGGTTGTCACATAGTAAAAAAAATACACCTCGGACCTCAGGTTTATAATAATAATAATATTAATATTTTGAACTTGATCAAATGCTTTGAAAATAGACTGTCACTAAACTTTCAAGTTTAAACGAAGAGATTTTACTATTGTACTTACGTGATATCTCTCAATCTTTTCGAAAGTGCTACCGAGAACTACAAGAAACGAATGCTACAAAGATCCCTCCAAATATATATACTCCCAAACATTATGGATGAAGGAGAAACTTTCAAAGAAGGCCACACAAAAGTTCATATTTTTACCTCAAAAGAGGGCTTAATTTTCCACACCATTATCGACTAGATGCTTTTGTTGCATTGGTAGATTATGATCTTAATCCATTTAAATCAAAAAATAAATCATCGCTTCAATATACCAAGATAACTCAAATGAGTAGAAATCTTTTCTTCAAATCTTTGAACCAAAAAGATGAAAATCCAGATCTCAATTGTTGCGTATTGTTCACTAACAATACTGAGATGACTTCGACAAGTCATCTTGGTCTTGGACGATTTTCAAATCATGAATATCAAGTGAAATGAAACAGAAAGACTAAGGTTCAAGAAAACCAGACGAAGAAAAAAAATCAAAAATACATTGTTCCCATTAATAATAAGAGTTGTGATAATATGATGCCCCCCTCTGGCACACACCCCCATCACAGAATTGTATATCATTTGCCTAAGGATACACAAGAAAAAGATTTATGGTAATGTGTATCCTGAGGCAAATGATCTACGGTTTTGCGGTTTGTGCGTGAAACCTGAAAATTAGAAAAACACAAATGTATAGAATCTTGAATGCATTTGCAACACCACATCTTCCCCACTTAATAATAAATAATAAATAAACATAACGATCATAGCTAGGTGATTCTCTATAAGAAATATTGGATTTTTTTTTTCTTTTTGATAACTAATATTGGATTCTACTTTTGGCATCATCATGCCATTGGGTGCTGGTCCAACTTAAGGGGTCAAAACAATGTGTAAGAAGAAATATTTGGATATCAATCACATTGATGATGATTTAAAAATAAAAAAATTGAAAAATAAAAATCCTCACTCAATTGGAACAGAGTGATTGTTGTCTCTTTTCGCCACCATCTCTTGATGAGAATCCAACTTCATAAAATGGAAGCCCATTCTATCCCTGTATTCTCCTGTACCATTACAACGGGAGCAATAGTCAAGCCCGCTTCCACCACAAGTCTTGCACCTGCCAAAGAGGTTGGGGAACTTTATCCAACGAACGTATAAAAAGGGTGAAAGAAAGAGTGAGCCCCGGTTGCAATATCACACACTCATGCTCATGTTCCCATGTAATCCCATGGCTGTCAACATTTAAGTATTTATATGATTACAGAGAAAAAGAATTCTCATGAAAATCAATTTCTCGTAAAAATGGTCCCGAGAAAATACATTGGTAAGGAAACGGTAGCTGATGTTTGAGATCATCTAGGAAAATGTCATTTTCCAGTGGGGGTCAAGCAAGAGAATATTTTCCCACCAAAATAGAAAAATCATTCTCTCAAAGACAATAATTTCCCATGAAAATGCACAACCATACACCTACAATCACATTTCCCAATGAAAATCATTTTCCCGTGTAATCATACAAACCCTAAGAATGTGCAGAATCAATAGGAGAGCTGAGGTTGTTAGTTGGTGCATAGAACCAGCATTTCACTACAAAAACATAACGTGGGCGTATTATACACAAAAACATAGCTAGATGTGCACAGTTTGTCCTGCCTGAAATAGTAACAAACAAAAATGAGATTTATTGAAGGTTGGAAACTTATTATCTCTTTCATGAAACTCAAACAATCCCACAATCTAAGAGTTAACCTACCAAGATATATTTTTCTAGCATTAAATAATGATAATGTATTTATTAGCTTTTTATAGGCATGTCTCAGTGGAAGTAATGAACTAATTGTGCCCAAGGTCTAAAATCTGAATCTTAATAGCTTTCTTACATGGGTGGATGAAACATATATGAAATGGAAATACAAGGATAAGAGACTATCACCACACCACAAGTCCTCCAAGATCTCAATAGAACCATAGAAGAACCAACCTTAGGCCTGAAATGTATACCACCTTATACTAATTGTAAATCCATTTCCATAAACCAATCTCGTAAGACATGCGAGAGTTTGCAAGCCACCTGTGATCACAACTTCCTAACTTCTCATTGATGCTCATCCCCCAAAAGTTAGCCCCTCTCGGCCATTCCACCAAAGCTGTATCCGCAAAAAACTCGTATTAATCGTTTTGAAATACCTAAAGTCCAGACTATCTTCCTCATAGGGCATGCAGACCTTTCACTAATAAAAAAGATGGGATCCATGAGAATGCTATTTATCGTCCCATAGAAAATAGATAATGTTCATCTCTAACCTCTCGGCAACACACATAGGGACAAAATCAAGAAATAAATAAATGGGCAAACTAAAGGTACAGGTTTTAAATTTTGATTTATATTTTTGTCCACTTGGAAATTGAAATATTTCTATCAGTGTTGAAATAATGTAGAATTTTGTAAACTTTAGAAAATATAGGTCTTTATAGAAAACATATGAAATATGCTTCGTTTTTTCAGTAAATGATTAAAAAAAATGTATAAGAACTGTTTTTATTAGTGCGTAAAAGAACATTCGTATAATAGAACTAAAAATCATTTGGAGTAAGAAAATCAAAAATATTAGTTAGACTTATTGTAATCATGTTTATGAAGTACATAAAACAAAGAGAGAGATCATAATCGCATGGACCTATAAACAACTATAACCTATTTTCTCTTCATTATCACTAAATCCAATCTCAAATACTAGGAGTTGGCTACTAATCACTATACATAATTTTAAAATAAAAAAACATACCTCATGGAAATGAAAATATGTTAGTGGCATTTCCTTCCAGTTCCTATGGAAATGGGAATGTTCAGTAAATTTCATGGAAATGTATCGAAATTTAAATTTCATCTCCCCGTGTTTAATGGAGGGACTTTTTTTTTTCTCTGAGGCCAACTTTTCTTTAACCATATCTTGCTAATAGGGTCCCTCAAATCGATTTTGACCTGCATGAAGCCCCAAAGGCAACCCAAGGAAAGAAGAAGGCAGATCCCCAAATGCGCTGCATCATACGCAAATTTTGTGAACCTTGGCCATAAAACGCCAGATGAGAACTGCTCGCCGAAAGGAGTGGAACGAAGTGTCGCTTCGAGAAACATGGGTATTGAAACTCTTAAAAACCCGTGGCTTCCCTTATCTATTGCTGTGTAACTCTTTCTTTCTTTATCTCATATATCGGTAGTCAAGAAAGCATTAATGAGATTGGTCAATTTGCTCTTAACTTGAAACCACACAACCTCCCCTCCCCAAACCTCATTCATAACCCAACAAATCATTTTATCTAATGCTTTCACCGCCACTATGAAAAGGAATAGATCACCTCATCTTAAACCCATTAATGAAGAAACCAATGGGATAATCAGTTAACAACACAATGAGAAAATGGCAATTGAAACACACATTAGTCCATTTCCACCACTAGGCCGAAACACATTCTCTTCAAAAGATAGTTTGGGAAATTTCAAATTGACGTGGTTATAGGCTTTTTCATTGATCTTACAGGGATTCCAAGGTAGCCACTCAGAGATCTAGAATCGATGCTTAATTTGCAATAAGAACTCCATCCATAATTTTTCAACTTGTAATAATAAGCCCCTTGGGAGGGAAAAATCCCCAACTCCAACACCTCATTAATTCTCAAAGACGAGGCCTTGAAGGTGATCTAATAAATTTTCCCTGCCAAGATAATCGGCCTAAAGATTCAACCCCTTCTATCTTAGGGATAATTAGAAGAAGTATTATTATTTCTACAAACCAAAAAGACCTCTTAATAAAACTCATCCATCCCCTTCATGAAACCTATCCTTATCAAGTTCCAATATTTTTTAGGGAAGGCAACAAGAAAACCATTAGCTAGGACCAGGGATTCTGTCTCCATCACCTCACCAAAAAGCTCATTGAACACTTTACAGATCCTCATCGAAAGGCCTCTACAGTAAAGAGATTTGATCATGGACAACCTATCAAAAGATAGCCCATCTAGGATGGGTACGTAACTGTGGTGTGTTATAAATATGTTAAATAAAATGTAAGAGTTTGGCAACATTACATTTTGGCACTCGATTTTACACCTATGATATCTTATTGAATTAATTATATATCTAGACATTGGCCAATGTGTTGGCCTTCTGTCCACAAATAAATTTTCAACATTGGAGAACATAGTCCTTTCCAACGGTTATGATTATGAATGTTGAACATTAATATAAAAATGTTAGTTAACATTTAAGTAGCCCACAAAACCTATGCTTTTTTTATTCTTGAATCAAATACTATAACTATGTAAGATTTTGACATGCATAACCATAACAATGCGCCAGAGGTATGCGTTTGTGTGAAAGATAAATAGCTAGACAGAGAGACCTCTTCCTTGACAGTAGAGGCAATCCACTCTCCCGCTTCCACCACAGACCACACAAGGAGGATGCGGTTTCCTTTTTTCTTCTTTCCAAACATTTGACTGAAACAATAAAAAAACCATAAACAAAACATTAGTAGGAACTATGAAGGTTTTCAAGGATGACCAATATAACACAATAAATTTTGCCTATTATAAGTGCCATCGTCATCAAGGCCTTAAACATGGTGTCGGCTGAATGAATCCCATTCCTCCATTCGATCTTGTCTAGATCCATATATTTTGCGTCACTTATTTGGTCTATCCCATAATTTCACGAATGCAGTCATTTCTAATTTTATCTTTGTTTTTTTTTTTTCAACTCATCCATCTCAGTCTCCTCATCTTCGCTACATTAAATCTATTAATGTGTTCCTTCTTGATCGTCCAACAGTTCAGTTCCATAAGACATAACCGATATTATTATTATATATTTCTCTTAAGTTGATTGGGATGTGTCAAGGCCTATAGGAGAACAAGAACAGTGTTTTTTAACATGTATTGTTTTTTCACATAAGTGAGATAGCCTTAAAGATATTTCTTAAATGGGTCGTGTTCTGGTTAGGGACATCAACCAATCTAACTCGTTTGACACGTTTAATTATCATGTCACCAACACATCGTATTGACTTGCGTATAACCTGACTTGTATATAACCCATTTAATGGTTTTGGTATATTTTTTGGGTGGTGGAACTTGATTTATGCTTTGAAATAAGTAATTATGTTAATGGTAGGTTGGTAGGTATAGGTTATAATTGTGTTTATGTTTGTGTTCAAGTCATAATCAAGTCGTGTCCACAAGTTATGCATGTAAAACCTAAATATAACACGACCCAATGTGTTTATTGAACGGGCTACTTGAATGAACAGGTTGGGTTCAAGTTGGGTAAATTTTCATAATACGGATACCCTTACCTCAACACAAACACGAACATGACACAATCTACCCATTGCAATCCCTATTCTAAGCCGCACCTCCACTTTAATTATTCAAGATAGGAGAACATTCAAAGCCTAAGTCATAAGGACAAACCAGACCCTATATGATATAACGCAGTTTAAAGTTCGTGTAGACTTCGATTCAAAGCAGACAAATATTGCATTGTTGTGGGTTTGGGGCGTTACAAATGGTATCAAAATCAAGGACGACACTTCCTTTTTGGTAGGGAGGTTCTCACAGCCTCGTCGATGCTCCATTGGCTAGACATGGAAAGGACTGGAGTCGTCACGTTGCGGGATGGAATAACAAGGAAGTGTGTGATTAGTCCCACATTGAATAAAGGAACGTTTAGAACTTTGGCTATAAAGACAAATTAGACCCTGTATGGTACTTTATGTTTTAAAGAGTTACATGATTCAGCCCAAAGCGGACAAAATGTATTGTTGTGGGGCGCGTTACATCTTCATTCTCCACATATTAAAACTTGCGAATCGCAAGGAAAAATCAAGTTGTATGTGTTTGCATGCGACTATTAGGTGTATTAGTGGCCATTGCATTTAAGCCATTAAGTTCTTATATAGAAAACTAATTTATTATTTTGACATATTTCTATATATATATATTTTAAACAAATGTGTTTATAAAATTACATTTATTGTCAAACTAGCTGGATGTGCACAAAAAATAATATTTAGTTCACTTGTTTATGTATCCTTCCAATAAATAACTCAAGTTTGTAATATAAATATCACCATTCACTCTGACGTAGGACATCTGCAATTCTAAGTAGTTTCCTAATTTTTTAAGGTTTGTTTCTATTTTATAGTTTTATTAAGTTTATATTTTCTAGTTATTTAGATACTTAAAATTCATTTTTATTATTTAAACTATAATTAAAAGTGTTTAAAAGTTTCAAATTTGAGTTTTAATAGAATTAGAAAGTTAGTATTATGTTATAGATAGGTTAGAAATATTAATTTTTAGTATTTTTGTAGGATTACAAATTTTGTTACAATGGAGTTATCTATATAAGGAATTCAAATCCGAAAATCAATAATCCATTCAATTATCTTTTATCTTTTAATTACTTTTTGACTTTATGTTTTATTTTTTTTCAAATTATTATTTGCTTATCCATTGAATCTAATTGATTCAAATTGATTTTGAATGTTCCATTGAACACAACCTATCAAATTCATTGATTCACATGCTTCCGCTACGTTAGACTCTGCATGTTAAAGAGCCGACTTGATTAGACAAATTAAAATATATTAAGTTAATGAAATTCATAAAAGTATTTTTTATAGTATAATTTAGCCCAATATTCCTTGGTGCAATAGTGTCAACTTTCATCTCAGGAACTTTTGAGTGAGTCCCACCCGACTTATTTTCAATTGCTTCCAACACCTCATTGGCTCTCCATTGTAGTTTTGTAAATTTGGGGATGCCCTCCTCGATACACGCATGCTAATGTGATTGGGTGATCCTGGATCTGTGAGCAATTATTTTATTTTATATTCAATCATAGGGAGGTGTTTTAAGTATGCCTCATCATCTAGGGACGCAACACAGAAAGGGCTCCGACTGGGGTACCCATTTAACTCAAACTGATAAAGATGGATCAAGACCTACCTTTTTATTGGATCCAATTTGAATCGGATCTCTTCAAATCTAATTGATTGAGAACCAAAACACCGAGAACCAACACTATTAAAATAAATTATTTGATGACTCGGGTTCTGGTTCCACCAATTTGAGAATCAAATTGGATAGGTACCAAGGCTCTAGTTATATATGACCCAAACCTTAATTGACCCCATTGACACCCCTATCCTGATCCACACTCTGATGATCTTTAATTCATCATCATTTCTAGCAGCCCTGTTTATGGGGTGGTGTTATGAGACTTTCAAATTTGTAATTCTCTTTAATTGAAGGGTGTATGTATGTTTTACCACAAATTAATGCAGAATACTCTCTTGTTTAGCAAAAAAAAAAAAAATGTGGATGAAAATGGTGAATGCAAGTAGGAAATCACTTTAAAAGATAGAAGGCCTTGCCATGGACAGATTGTAACGGAGGAACAGGATTCATCCAAGTGTTCTTTGGTGATAGAAAAAAGAAAAAAACATTTCTTTTTTTTAATAGCATCAAGAACAACTAAAATGATGCGATTCCTTTAAGGTGATTTAAGTTGGCATCTCAAAGTGGCACAAAGGCCACGTAGCTTTTGCTCCAACTATATAAACAAAAATCTTGAAATATAGATCATGAAAGTGACAATTTGCTTAGTTGGTAAAGTTTGTGGGTGATGATAATAGTCCTAGTTCATGAATTGCCGATCTCATCAAGTCACATACCTGTTGAATTAACCTAAAAAGTTGGATTTGGCTGAGTTACTGATTTGACCTTGAAATGTTGAAACTTAGCACAAGAGTTCCTACTGTCTTTGCTCGGTGTGGAATCATTTTCAGTGTAGGTGAGGGATATCACCATGGAGGGTTACGTACACTACTAAAAGTGTGGTTCCATTGGATCATTAAAACACTTCAACTCATTATATTGCACTTCCAATAACTTGTTAACTTAGATATATTCCAATTATGTTTTTGGATGCCACACAGGGATGGGTAGTCATGGAACTAATCCAAAATTAGGAAAGATTTTCTCTATTCATATAGGATGCCTGATGCCACAATTTTGTCTATTAACAAGGCCATATCTGGGATTGTAGGGCCTAAATAATTATCAAATATGTAGGAAGTAGTGAAACATGTAGACATATGTTCCATATTGTTAACCAGCCATTAATCCCAATAGATTGTCGATTCTTTCCATAATTTTGGTTGAGGGGAGCATAATCTTGTTCTGTCGTAATTGTGTCAACCCGTCTAATCTGCTTAATAAACAGGTCGTGTCCGAGTTAGGACCATCAGCCTGTTTGTACTTATTTAATTATCGCGTCATTTAACATGTGTTCACCCCGGCACCATCCAACCTGGGATAATTCATTTGATGGTTTGTGATAAATTTTTTTTTTTTTTTGGTGTGGAAGTTAGTTTGTGTGTTTGTGATACTGAATTTATGTCAGTGGATACGGGTATATTATCATGCCGCATTTCACAGATTATGGTGTGTTCAGCTAACCCAATCTGTTTATTAAATGTGTCATACACATCATGTCGTCTTAATGTGTTACCTCTTAAATAAATTGATTAAATTTTCAAAATACCTTAACCTACCTCAACCTACACAACACGGCCTGACCCAGCCCCCTAGCCATCCTTAATTCATCATTTTGAAAGATATGCCACAAACCATTAAATGAAGGATTTTTCTAGCCTCCATCAACACGACCAGCAGGATTTGACGACACACGGATTCCTTGGAGATCAGTTCCAATCTTCTCAAGATTAATGAACTAGATTTTACGGATTAAAGGGGGAGGAGGGAAGAAGAAAGTTAATAAATTAGGAGGGGAATCCCCTTGGATGTTAGAAAAATTAGCCATGGACTCATCAAGTGTTCCCAAAAAAAATTAAACATGCATAAAAATAAAATAAAAACCCTAAAATCATGTGCAACCTAACTCCTTTTGATATAGGTTGGCATCCCAAAGTGGCACAAAGGGCAATTATGTTTTTTTTCCAATCATATAAACGAAGATAAAAGAGACTTTCCATTTTTCACATAAAATATACAGATTTCAAATGATTATCACAAATTATTTCAACAATTCCTCTTGAAGAATCTCATCCTGCAATTTGGTGGATTCCCTCGTTTATACGTTCGATTCTTCTATGCTTTGAGAGTGATGGTGGATTGTATTAAAATTAGGGATGTCAATGGTTACATGGAACCAATTAATTGATTTTCGATCCACTATGAGAGACTTAATTAATTTTCGGATTGGTTATGGATAATTATTTTAAGGACCCATTAAAAGTCAGGTCTGTACCGGATACCCATCAGATATCCAATGGGTAAACGGGTAAATAGTAGTTTTTAAAATATTTAAAAGGATGTTTATATTTATTATCTTGTAGTATAATTAATTAATAATAATTACTAATTATATAGATATATTTCAATATTCAATATCTTCTTAAAGCTCAAATGTTACAAACAAATAGAAGAGTCTCACTGGCCTTACTAAGTTAGTAAGGATTTCCCCTTACTAAGGGTCCTTCAACTCACCTTGTGATATCAAAAAACATGATATGATGATTCAAGGTTGCTGAGGGCAAAATTCGATGAACTTTGAAAAAATAAACATTCAAAAGTTATTTTTCACCGTTAAACTTTTAAAAAGTTGGGTGGAATTTCGATAGCCATTGATTCTCAAACCTTGGATTAAACCCTCCAATTTTTTTATTTTTTATTTTTTTAGAGGGTTGAGATATTGGATTTAATGATATGGTAATCCATTTGAGCAAAACGACTCTTAGTTTGAAAGGTCTCATACCCCGAACTGAAACCGATGTTTAAGTTCGGGTTCGATTCTGGGTATACATGGAACCAACCCAAACCTGACCCATTGACACCCTTAATTAAAATCCCCTTTTGCATGTGCAAGTCACGTACTGGATGTGCATTTTGTATATAGGGTTTAAAATGGGTTGGATTTGATCTGATATCCAAATCCAAATTTAGTGTATTCAATTTCTTCAATAAATCCAAATTAAAAAAAATGGGTCGGATATGGGTTGATGTCCCTTGACTCGAGTTGGGTTCGACTAATTTTTTGAATTAAAAAGTCCCTTCGCCATGATCTGAACTAAAAAACTAAGGAATTACAACAATATTAATTTGGGACATGAACTTTTCATCCAAGTTTTATAAAATATCAAAAGAAACAAAATCTCTAAGAACAATAATCATCATCAGGAACCGCCACAATCAAATTGACATATTAACCAATCAAGCAAGTGCAAAAATGGGATGCCTACATTATCTCAAATATTAACCAAAATGTGAAAGGATACATGTCAATTATATGAAAGGGGTTATCCAAAACCTTAAAACAATCTAGCTGATTTATATTAATTTTATCTAATTTGGGAATGTATGCTAGGGGTGCATCTTGATCTAGTTCAAACCGAGAACCAAATCAAACCAATAACTTTGAGGTGGTTTGGTTTGTTTTGGAACAAATTGTGATTTGGTTCCGAGTTATGAAAATGGAGAACTGGTCAAATTTGGTTTGATTCTTGGATCAAACTTGTATAGAATAGAATCAAACCGAGAATCGACTCCCTGTGCAATAAATAAATATATATATATGTATATAATAATAATTTTAAATAATTTTAGGAGTTAGGACATATATTAGTGATCTTTTATGGATAAACTAATGACTTTTTATAGATAGATTAATGATTTATTGTATGAAATTTTATGTTTGTTTTTTTACATTAAAAAATTATTACTTACAATTTATAGAATATTGACAACTCGAATAATCAAACTAAACCAAACCGACTTTAATTCAGTTTGGATTGGTTTGATTTAAGATTTAGGGTTTAGGGTTTAGAGGTGCCACTTAATTCGATTTGAGATCAAATTCAAACTGAACCAACATAGGTCAGTTCCACTAAATAAGAATCCGAATCAAATTTTCTTAAGGCACATTAAAGTGCATTAAATGCACCTTGAGAATTGATTTTTCATAGTAAAATTATCCTCAACATTTTTATTATTATTTGTGTCTTGTTAACATTAAAGTGCCATAAAATATACTTTGGAAATTGGAATATGAGGGTATTATGATAAAGAACAAGTTTTTAAAAGGGCATTTTCAATACAAAATTCAATTTCCAAAAGTGTATTTATTGCACTTTAACGTATGCCCTTTATATATTTAATACATTTCAGAGTCCCTTTAAAATCATATGATTTGGTAAAATGTGATAAAGAGCAATAAATACACCTGGGAATGTGGGGATATTTTGGTAAAGTGCAATTAATACACTTTGGAAAATATATTTTGTACCGAAAATACCCTTCAATTTTTTTGATTTTTACCAAAATGCCCTCCGTTTCTAATTTCCAAAGTGTATTTATTGCACTTTAGCCTCAGATTGTTTGTTTCGAAGGTGTATTCAATGCATCTTAATTTGTGCCCTGAGGATAACCCTTTATTGAAGGAGAAAACGCTAACCTGACTATAAAAAAGGGACATTCAAAACGCTAACCTACTGAGACTTCAGTGCTTTTTACGAGTCCGATTAGCACGCCTATTATTGGAAAACTTTGGCATCATTTATTCTGTGCTGAGTCCTGATATTCGAACCAGAAATTCTTCACTTCTCGGATGACGTGTCATGGGTATAGAATCATAGATTCTTTTTCTTGGGATACAGATTTGCACATCTCCATGAAATCTTTGCAATTCTGTATCCAGAGGAAAGAATCTATGGTTCCGTGTCCATGCCAGGTCATCCACGTATTGACCGAGTGTAGACTTTCTAATTAGGAAATCATTAAAGGGTAAATTACATTTTGACCCCTGTAATTTGACATAATTCCATTTTAACCCCTTGATGTTTTGGTAATTGCACTTACTTCCCCTTTCACTGATGGGCCTAAAATTCTAATATTATTTTACCTTATTTTTTTAATTAAAAAATAAATTTT
Source organism: Akebia trifoliata (assembly GCF_017979445.1). NCBI lineage: Eukaryota > Viridiplantae > Streptophyta > Magnoliopsida > Ranunculales > Lardizabalaceae > Akebia > Akebia trifoliata. The sequence goes on along the minus strand of NC_141377.1, from coordinate 56,472,892 downwards.
AAAATAAAAATAAAAATATCCCTTTTTAAGCATTCATTGAACCCATTCTTTTTTAGGCATATTTTTATTTATAAAAAGAATAACATTTTAAAGAAAGGTAAAATGGTCTTTATAAAAAGAACCTAATAACAACAATTTGACATAAAGGGGTAAATGAACCCATTAGATAACTATAAAGGAGATAAGTACAATTATCAAAACATTAGGGGGTCAACATGGTATCACACCAAGCTACAGGTGGCCAAAGTGTTATTTACCCTTATATAAACGAAGACCCATGCTTGGTCTAGGTCTAGGTCTAGGTCTAGATTGAAAAAAAAAAAGAAAAAGAAGTTCAATCCAAGGCGTTGATGGATCCCATAAAGTTGGTGGTGGTAGCAGTAGCATTGTACTTATGTCTGAGCCAATATGAAGTGATAGGAGGAATATCAGAAGGAGAAGGTTTGGAGTTTGAGAGACAACTCAAGAGTCTCAATAAGCACCCCATCAAGAAGACTATTCAGGTATTTTACGTTGGGCTTATATATTTCTAGATTTGTTCCTTTTTTTCTTTTATTTAATTTCTTAAACAAGACTCAACTTAATGCAAATGATAAAGGGGCCTAGGCTTTCTGAGTCGAAGCGCTAAAGGTTGATCCTAATCGAAGGATTATGAAGTTGACCCCTGTGACAGGAAGGATTAGTGTCCTCGACCATTTTTCAGGGGTCGACATTCCAGAGCCAAATCCGATGCTTAACATCCCTAAAGTTGGACTATAACAGTTCCAGTCTTGTAATTTTAAATTTGGATCGAGGATATGAGATCCAATCAAAAATTGGTTCTGGATCAGCTATGTCTCTAATCCCATCTGATAATATATAAAAGTACACAAATTTATTATATATATGTAGCCAACGTGTATATGTTTTGTTTTTGGGGATTTTTTTTATTTTATTTAAGGAATACAATGGACCGTGAAATCTATAGGGCTGAGGTGTTATTTGGACATGTGACAGTCCACCTGGCCCAAATGACAGGAATGGTCCAATCTCTACATGGTCCTTCGCACAATGCAACTCTTTCCATATACAAATGGATAATATGAAGCCCACTCCAATGGGATGTTTAGCCTTATAATTATAATAAAGTGGGCCTTACAATTGTATTTTATTATATATATATATATATATATATATATATATATATATATATATATGTTAGATTTCGCCAGTGCTTATGACAGGGCATCCAATTTGTGGGTTAAGGGGATAAAAAAAAGATGGAAAAGTAATAAAATTAAAAGGGTTAAAAAAAGTAAACAAAGAAAATAATAGGTAAATGGGTACTATTGAAAAAGAGAGGAAGGGAAAAGAAAAGAAAATAAACACATAAAGTTGAAGGGGTGAAGAGGGAAGGCAATAGAGTTTGACCCACACAAAAGGGTTGATGAGACGTTTGTCCCTCATAACTATGGTAAACGGTGGCTCCTATTATTGTATTTTATTATATAGATATATTTTTTTCTAGATTGGTTAGCAGGATTTGAATCCTACTTTAGAAAGTTCCATTGAAACATGTCAAATTGTCAACCAATAGAGCAGTGGGTCCAATCCCTACATGTTTATTTTATAATATTGTCATGAAGCTGATTTTGAATCGATTTGGACCTAATGCAAATCGCTTGTTGAGTCTAAGTTCCCACGGTTGTAAATAATCAATATTTGATGCTTTAACAGACGGAAGTAGGTGACACAGTCGATTGTATAGATATCCACAAACAACCGGCATTTGACCATCCTTTGCTCAAGAATCACAAAATTCAGGTATCCTATCTCCTCACTTTCTCATTATTTCATCTCTCCTTTTTTTTTTTTTCTTTCTCGGCAAGTGAGTTAATGGTAAATAATAAGTGGTTTAGGCCAGTTTTGAACCTAAGTTGTGGTATACCAAACCTTACCAACTTAGTTAAGTTGGCACATTCTTGTCATTATTTTAGCAACTTAAAAAAAAAAAAAAAGTATTATTTATGAATCATGGTATGATTCATGAACAACCCAAATTATCTATATGAATCATGCTTCACATAATGGACTCTCTGAGATATTATATGACTTGTCCAATATTTTGAAGATGTCCGATGTGAAAACTCAACAAGGTCACCTAATTTTTGTGTCTTTGATGTAACCTAATTAAACTTTTCTAAATATTTACAATTTATGAAAAATAAGATCCTTGTTTTTTTTATTGGATATTAATTTTAATCATCTTTTTGTTTGAGTTTGTTACATAGATGAAGCCTATTAGCCGTGTGCAAGGCTTGATTAATGGAAGTGGAACTTCATCATCAGGTGATAAACATTCCAAATTTACCAGAAGAAGTATAGATTGCCCACAAGGAACAGTCCCAATTCGAAGGACTCGACAGGAAGATCTAATAAGAGCTAAATCTTTCTCAAATACATATGCAACTAATATTCATCCACATTCAACATATTTCTCAGCTCAACAAGTATGTCATCATTGTTCATTCGAATGTGAATATTATTCCAAGTTCTCCTTGAAAGTTGTACAAAATTTTCAAATTTTCTTTTTTGATCTCATTGTTTTGATCTCTTTTAGTTATTTATTTGTTGTCACTCAGTTAGCAATTCTTCGAACGATCAAGGATACAAATAAAACCTATTCGGGAGTTTCTGGCCACATCAATCTACAAAATCCAAAAGTGGGAGAAGATCAAGGTAGTTCAGCTCAAATGTGGGTTGAAAATGGTGCTTCTACTCAACTCAACGGTTTGCAGGCTGGATGGATGGCAAGTCATGTTCTAATTAAACTTGTAATATGAACTCAGTCAAATTATTATTATTTGTTTCATAAACTAACATGAAGTAATTTAACAGGTGGCACCACCATTGTTTGGTGACGACAAAACTCGATCATTTATATTTTGGACTGTAAGTTTGAATTGTAAAAGTTTTACAATTTTTATCAAAGTTTTTTATTTATTTTTTCAATTTATTGACTAAATGATTTACTTATTATTATTATTTTTCGTATTTCAATAGGCAAATGGGGGGACGGGCTGCTTCAATTTTCTTTGCAGTGGCTTTGTTCAAGTTGCCAAAGACCATCTCATTGGAGACATCATGGGGCCAATCTCGGAATATAATGGAAAGCAATATAATATTCGAATGACGATATTTCAAGTAAAATAATAATATTCTTTACTTTCATCATCATCTAGAATTGAATCCAATCACCCCATTTCGTGAGCCAAATTTGATGATTTTACAATTTCGGCTAAGTGATCATTTTAATTCCCAAAACATGAACGTGTGAAATCCCACATTTTTCAAGTGAAAAGATACAAGGTTTGTAGTAACAAACTCGCTGTTTTTTACCCCAAAGCGACAATCTCGCTAAAAGTAGCGAGATTGTCACTTTAAACTTGTGAAACTGTCACTTTAAAACCTCTCATAGTGTTATTGTTCACGTTTTGGTAAGTAAAATGAACAGTGAGCCAGAATCGTAATTTTGTCAAAAGTTGCTCACGTTTTCGTTAATAATATCTCCATCATCACCATTTTCATTCTTCCAATCAGTCTATTTTTGGAGTCCTCATTTGCATGTAATGATAGTAATTATATCATTAACTTGTATAATTTTGTAATGGAAGGATGTAGGTACTGGACATTGGTGGCTTACATTTGAAGAAACAATAAATGTGGGTTATTGGCCCAAGGAATTACTCCCAAATTTAATGAGAGGTGCTTCTCTTGTTGCTTGGGGAGGACTTGCGAGGGGCTCTTCTTATGGACACATGCCCCCAATGGGTAGTGGGCACTTCCCTGATAATAACTTCCATCATTCATGTTGGTTTAAAAAAATTCAAGTCGTTAATACATCTAATTATTTGGTAAATCCTGAAGAGAAGCGTTTGGAAAAAATTCTAGACAACCGTGATTGCTATGACTTGACATATGATGGGTATCTATCGAAAGCATTGGGACATGCTTTCTTTTTTGGTGGCCGTGGGGGAGATTGTTGAGTGTGTAAGGCAGAGCTAATAATTTTCAAGAAACATAATAAGGTAGCAAAATAATAAAGTATTTCTTTATGTTTGGTGGCCTTGGAAGAGATTGTTGGGTTTATCTTCTTTATTTTGATATTTAATCTTGACTTCTTCCTCCATTTGTTCCAAATTATGATTGATATGTTATTTTATTTTCTTGAAAAGTCGTTTAAGGTTGAAAATTGCCTGACATATATGAGATGGGAGAGTTTGATTTAAAACTATGCTTCAAAGTGAAAGCTAGATTAGACAACATGGAAGTTTATGTTTATTTTAGATTCTTTTGATGTATTGGTGGCTTAGTATCTCGAACTATCTCGGTTCAAAATTAAATGACCAAAGTGATTAAAACCCTAGAAAAAGAGAATAGGGTAAAAGATGATTTAACTCAAACTAATAATTTAAATTACTAAAATACCCTGAGTTAGTTTTCACCTTTAAAACATTACGCTCCTCTTTTGCAGATCAACATTATGTTAATCATCATAATATTATGACTTATCCCATCTTAATGTCCCTATTTGAGAAAGATAAGCAGTTGGTGTATGTAGACATAGCCTTATCCCTTCTCTCCCCCTTTTTCAAGAATGTCCCTTCCACTTTATTGTCTTTTCTCTTTTATCTATTTTGAAGAATACCCCTCATCAACTTACTCTCTTTCCTCTTCTCCCTCTTTTTCAATAATACATCTTCAATTTTATTGTTTTTCTTCTTTTACCCCTTAACTCCAAAGATGATGACTATGTCAAACACAGGTAAACTGTAATACATTATAAAACATGACGGGCATCTTCCCCCAATGTTTATTCCTCATAAACAACAATTTAGATTTGATCTCACATGCAACTCAATGAATAGTTTCAACCTTACTCTCTTTTCTCTCCTTCCTTTCTAAGAATACCCTTTAATTGTATTGTCTTTAACCTTTTACCCGTTTTCTAACAATACCCCTACAACTTTATCTTCCCTATTTTACCCTCTTGACCACGAAAGAGAATGACTTTGCCATACACAAGTAAACTCTATTATATAGTAAAACACAACAGTTCACATCCCAATGTTTACCCCACCCCCTTACGTAGAGTTGGGATTTAATCTTCCCACGAATCTTAAGGATAATTTTTCACTTCAATTATTCCCTTTCATCTTCTCTTTTTCAAGAATACCTCTCCAACTTTATTTCCTTTCTTCTTTTACAATCTAATTTTATTTTCTTTCCTCTTATCCCCATTTTTTCAATAATACCATCCAACTTAATTGCCTTTCCTCAACTATTGCCTTGACTTAAAAGAGTATGCATGTGCCCGTATACACAGGCAAACTCTAATATATACGTATTTTATAAAATACAATTTGCTTGGGCTCGAACATTTCAAAAGGATGCCTGATATTTAAATTTGATTTTACATCTCACCTTGACAACCATAAAGACTGATTAGTCAAATCCATTCAAATATGGGCAAGGATCCTTTGTTTAGCACCTTGTTCCACTTTTTCCATAATTGAAGGGTTGTCACATAGTAAAAAAAATACACCTCGGACCTCAGGTTTATAATAATAATAACATTAATATTTTGAACTTGATCAAAAGCTTTGAAAATAGACTGTCACTAAACTTTCAAGTTTAAACAAAGAGATTTTACTATTGTACTGACGTGACATCTCTCAATCTTGTCGAAAGTGCTACCGAGAACTACAAGAAACGAATGCTACAAAGATCCCTCCAAATATATATACTCCCAAACATTATAGGTGAAGGAGAAACTTTCAAAGAAGGCCACACAAAAGTTCATACTTAATTTTCCACACCAGTATCGACTAGATGCTTTTGTTGCATTGGTAGATTATGATCTTGATCCATTTAAATCAAAAAATAAATCATCGCTTCGATATACCAAGATAACTCAAATGAGTCGAAATCTTTTCTTCAAATCTTTGAACCAAAAAGATGAAAATCCAATCTCAATTGTTGCGTATTGTTCACTAACAATACTGAGATGACTTCGACAAGTCATCTTGGTCTTGGACGATTTTCAAATCATGAATATCAAGTGAAATAAAACAGAAAGACTAAGGTTCAAGAAAACCAGACGAAGAAAAAAAAATCAAAAATACATTGTTCCCATTAATAATAAGAGTTGTGATAATATGATGCCCCCCTCTGGCACACACCCCCATCACAGAATTGTATATCATTTGCCTCAGGATACACAAGAAAAAGATTTATGGTAATGCATATCCTGAGGCAAATGATCTACGATTTTGCGGTGTGTGCGTGAAACCTGAAAATTAGAAAATTAGAAAAACACAAATGTATAGAATCTTGAATGCATTTGCAACACCACATCTTCCCCACTTAATAATAAATAATAAATAAACATAACGATCATAGTTAGGTGATTCTCTATAAGAAATATTGGATTCTTTTTTTCTTTTTGATAACTAATATTGGATTCTACTTTTGGCATCATCATGCCATTGGGTGCTGGTCCAACTTAAGGGGTCAAAACAATGTGTAAGAAGAAGTATTTGGATATCAATCACATTGATGATGATTTAAAAATAAAAAAATTGAAAAATAAAAATCCTCACTCAATTGGAACAGAGTGATTGTTGTCACTTTTCGCCACCTTCTCTTGATGAGAATCCAACTTCATAAAATGGAAGCCCATTCTATCCCTGTATTCTCCCGTACCATTACAACGGGAGCAATAGTCGAGCCCGCTTCCACCACAAGTCTTGCACCTGCCAAAGAGGTTGGGGAACTTTATCCAACGAACGTATTAAAAGGGTGAAAGAAAGAGTGAGCCCCAGTTGCAATATCACACACTCATGCTCATGTTCCCATGTAATCCCATGGCTGTCAACATTTAAGTATTTATATGAGTACAGAGAAAAAGAATTCTATGAAAATCAATTTCTCGTAAAAATGGTCCCGAGAAAATACATTGGTAAGGAAACGGTAGCTGATGTTTGAGATCATCTAGGAAAATGTCATTTTCCTGTGGGGGTCAAGCAAGAGAATATTTTCCCACCAAAATAGAAAAATCATTCTCTCAAAGAAAATAATTTCCCATGAAAATGCACAACCATACACCTACAATCACATTTCCCAATGAAAATCATTTTCCCATGTCATCATACAAACCCTAAGAATGTGCAGAATCAATAGGAGAGCTGAGGTTGTTAATTGGTGCATAGAACCAGCATTTCACTAAAAAACATAATGTGGGCGTATTATACACGAAAACACATCAGAATGAAATATCTCACCATTTAGGCCATTCCCCTTTTGGAAGCATAGCTAGATGTACACAGTTTGTCCTGCCTGAAATAGTAACAAACAAGAATGAGATGTATTGAAGGTTGGAAACTTATTATCTCTTTCATGAAACTCAAACAATCCCACAATCTAAGAGTTAACCTACCAAGATATATTTTTCTAGTATTAAATAATGATAATGTATTTATTAGCTTTTTATAGGCATGTCTCAGTGGAAGTAAGGAACTAATTGTGCCCAAGGTCGAAAATCTGAATCTTAATAGCTTTCTTACATGGGTGGATGAAACATATATGAAATGGAAATACAAGGATAAGAGACTATCACCACACCACAAGTCCTCCAAGATCTCAATAGAACCATAGAAGAACCAACCTAAGGCCTGAAATGTATACCCCCTCAATACTAATTGTAAATCCATTTCCATAAACCAATCTCGTAAGACATGCGAGAGTTTGCAAGCCACCTGTGATCACTATACATAATTTTAAAATCAAAAAACATACCTCATGGAAATGAAAATATGTCAGTGGCGTTTCCTTCCAGTTCCTATGGAAATGGGAATATTCAGTAAATTTCATGGAAATGTATCGACATTTAAACTTCTTCTCCCCGTGTTTAATGGAGGAACTTTTTTTTTTTCTCTGAGGCCAACTTTTCTTTAACCATATCTTGCTAATAGGGTCCCTCAAATCGATTTTGACCTGCATGAAGCCCCAAAGGCAACCCAAGGAAAGAAGAAGGCAGATCCCCAAATGCGCTGCATCATACGCAAATTTTGTGAACCTTGGCCATAAAACGCCAGATGAGAACTGCTCGCCGAAAGGAGTGGAACGAAGTGTCGCTTCGAGAAACATGGGTATTGAAACTCTTAAAAACCCGTGGCTTCCCTTATCTATTGCTGTGTAACTCTTTCTTTCTTTATCTCATATATCGGTAGTCAAGAAAGCATTAATGAGATTGGTCAATTTGCTCTTAACTTGAAACCACACAACCTCCCCTCCCCAAACCTCATTCATAACCCAACAAATCATTTTATCTAATGCTTTCACCGCCACTATGAAAAGGAATAGATCACCTCATCTTAAACCCATTAATGAAGAAACCAATGGGATAATCAGTTAACAACACAATGAGAAAATGGCAATTGAAACACACATTAGTCCATTTCCACCACTAGGCCGAAACACATTCTCTTCAAAAGATAGTTTGGGAAATTTCAAATTGACGTGGTTATAGGCTTTTTCATTGATCTTACAGGGATTCCAAGGTAGCCACTCAGAGATCTAGAATCGATGCTTAATTTGCAATAAGAACTCCATCCATAATTTTTCTACTTGTAATAATAAGCCCCTTGGGAGGGAAAAATCCCCAACTCCAACACCTCATTAATTCTCAAAGACGAGGCCTTGAAGGTGATCTAATAAATTTTCCCTGCCAAGATAATCGGCCTAAAGATTCAACCCCTTCTATCTTAGGGATAATTAGAAGAAGTATTATTATTTCTACAAACCAAAAAGACCTCTTAATAAAACTCATCCATCCCCTTCATGAAACCTATCCTTATCAAGTTCCAATATTTTTTAGGGAAGGCAACAAGAAAACCATTAGCTAGGACCAGGGATTCTGTCTCCATCACCTCACCAAAAAGCTCATTGAACACTTTACAGATCCTCATCGAAAGGCCTCTACAGTAAAGAGATTTGATCATGGACAACCTATCAAAAGATAGCCCATCTAGGATGGGTACGTAACTGTGGTGTGTTATAAATATGTTAAATAAAATGTAAGAGTTTGGCAACATTACATTTTGGCACTCGATTTTACACCTATGATATCTTATTGAATTAATTATATATCTAGACATTGGCCAATGTGTTGGCCTTCTGTCCACAAATAAATTTTCAACATTGGAGAACATAGTCCTTTCCAACGGTTATGATTATGAATGTTGAACATTAATATAAAAATGTTAGTTAACATTTAAGTAGCCCACAAAACCTATGCTTTTTTATTCTTGAATCAAATACTATAACTATGTAAGATTTTCACATGCATAACCATAACAATGCGCCAGAGGTATGCGTTTGTGTAAAAGATAAATAGCTAGACAGAGAGACCTCTTCCTTGACAGTAGAGGCAATCCACTCTCCCGCTTCCACCACAGACCACACAAGGAGGATGCGGTGTCCTTTTTTCTTCTTTCCAAACATTTGACTGAAACAATAAAAAAACCATAAACAAAACATTAGTAGGAACTATGAAGGTTTTCAAGGATGACCAATATAACACAATAAATTTTGCCTATTATAAGTGCCATCGTCATCAAGGATTTGGGCTATCCCTTAATTTCACGAATGCAGTCATTTCTAATTTTATCTTTGTTTTTTTTTTCAACTTATCCATCTTAGTCTCCTCATCTTCGCTACGTTAAATCTATTAATGTGTTCCTTCTTGATCGTCCAACAGTTCAGTTCCATAAGACATAACCGATATTATTATTATATATTTCTTTAAGTTGATTGGGATGTGTCAAGGCCTATAAGAGAACAAGAACAGTGTTTTTTAACATGTGTTATTTTTTCACATAAGTGAGAGAGCCTTAAAGATACTTCTTAAATGGGTCATGCTCGGGTTAGGGACATCAACCAATCTAACTCGTTTGACACGTTTAATTATCATGTCACCAACGCATCGTATTGACTTGCGTATAACCTGACCTGTATATAACCCATTTAATGGTTTTGGTATATTTTTTGGGGGGTGGAACTTGATTTATGTTTTGAAATACGTAATTATGTTAATGGTAGGTTGGTAGGTATAGGTTATAATTGTGTTTATGTTTGTGTTCAGGTCATAATCAAGTCGTGTCCACAAGTTATGCATGTAAAACCTAAATATAACACGACCCAATGTGTTTATTGAACGGGCTACTTGAATGAACAGGTTGGGTTCAAGTTGGGTAAATTTTCATAATACGGATACCCTTACCTCAACACAAACACGAACATGACACAATCTACCCATTGCAATCCCTATTCTAAGCCGCACCTCCACTTTAATTATTCAAGATAGGAGAACATTCAAAGCCTAAGTCATAAGGACAAACCAGACCCTATATGATATAACGCAGTTTAAAGTTCGTGTAGACTTCGATTCAAAGCAGACAAATATCGCATTGTTGTGGGCTTGGGGCGTTACAAATGGTATCAAAATCAAGGACGGCACTTCCTTTTTGGTAGGGAGGTTCTCACAGCCTCGTCGATGCTCCACTGGCTAGACATGGAAAGGGCTGGAGTCGTCACGTTGCGGGATAGAATAACAAGGAAGTGTGTGATTAGTCCCACATTGAATAAAGGAACGTTTAGAACTTGGGCTATAAAGACAAATCAGACCCTATATGGTACTTCGTGTTTTAAAGAGTTACGTGATTCAGCCCAAAGCGGACAAAATGTATTGTTGTGGGCCTGGGCGTTACATCTTCATTCTCCACATATTACAAGCAGTATAGTCCAAGTCACCAAAGAAACAGCCGAGGAGGGTTCACTAGGATTATTACTTTCAGCTATTAAATTCACAATAACTAAAGAAATTCAAATAACATCCAGAATTTCATTATTTGATGAAATTAAGATAGTTTTCATTTTTATTTTTTTTATAATCAAAATAGCTTTCTTCAACACCCACATCCACATATACATGATAATCACATATCAAAAGTTTGTATTATACAGTTAGGCTTTGTTGTTTGGACTCTCCTAAAAAGCTTAACCACTCCACAAACTATCTTGTCTCATCTAATCCCCCACAAAAACAGACGAGTCAACTCATCTCGGATGAGTCACCTCATTAAAATCGGTTTTTTTTAATTGTTTTTCTATGATAAGATTAAATAATAGCTATTTAGTTACATAATCAAAATTTTATATAAAAACACAAACATTTAAATTATTAAGAATTGATTGTTTCATATAAAATTCACAAAACCCAATTTTTGTCTGGGCAGAGTTTTCATGAACACTACCGATATTTTCAAAATATCATGAGTCATCTTAGACATCTGACGAGTCAATGTGAAATCTCGCCGTGTTACTAAGAAAGTAAATCCGCTAACTTGAGCACGGGCGGGAGGAGGGCTTACCTCAGTTCTAACGACCCAAGACGGTTTGGAGACGGAGAAAGGAGGCAAAGGGTTTGGTTTTCTGGGAAAAGCGTCACATGAAACTGCTTCCAATTTAACGGCCGTTATCAGACTTGCAGTACTCACTGCCATCAATCAAGGTTTTATTCTGCTTTCCGAGAATCTATACCGTTGATTTCCCAAGGAAATTGAGTGTGGGCCCTTGAATTCCGGAGTAACCTCGTCCACTCTCCGCCAGATGAGTCTGGTGGGTGGAGCCGTAGACGCTGCTTTGATTTAGAGTAGATATTGGTCTTCTCATTGGATTCACTGTAGGGAGCATTACAACCCTTCAAGAATCTATAGTACGTGCGAACTGTATTTGAAATGACCAAAACGCCCACAGAATTACTGAATAATGTTTTTTTAAGGGCGTGTTTGCTCTTATACTAAAATTCACTTCTTGCTTATATTCTTATTCTAGAATCGAAAGTTCTTAAATCTATTTTTTGTATTCTTTGGGTACTAGAGAGGTCTTTGTGCACTAGTTAGTGTAATATTCATTATTATCACAATTGTATAAAGAAAGTCAAATTGATGAGATTATTACTATAAACTCTGAAATCAGAATTGGGCACCATCTCAAATTTTATCCCCTTCAGAAAATCATTTTCCTAAAGAGAAAAAAAATTGACTTTCCCACAATTGCGAGTAAATCATATTTCCTTGCAAACCAATTCTCGGTGTATCACATTTGTTTTAAATTTTGATTTTCCCATGAGTTTTCCCTGCAAGCAAACAAAAGATATGGAGGATGTAACATCATCATTCACAAGAGGATGTAAATCGTTAATACATTCTTGAACTAGATGGCTTAGATCATTTCTTACAATGAGGCAATTGAAACTCACAAAAGACCATTTGATTATTGAACCAAACTAAATTCATCCATTGATGATGATTTTCCTCCAATCTATCAATGCCTTTAAGAATAGAATGAGCTCGAAATTGTGAGAATAAAACAAAGAGTGTGTTCTAACTTCCTACTACATTTATCAAATATTAATCATCTTCATCATAGCCTTATCCCAAATATTTGGGGTTGAGTTAAATCAATCTTGTTCTGCCATGTCATTTTGTTCAAAGCCATGTATTCTATTATTGAAAGTGTCGTCATATCCACTTTCACCATCTTAATCCACATTTTTAATAAGCTTTTTTCATAGATGAAAAAATAAACAAATGGATCTTGTTATCGCTTCATGTATTCACCAGTAGTCCTTACAAGAACATGAACCATCCTTGAAGTGATGAAAACGACTACGATCCCTAATTACTATAAGTCGATTAAAAACCTTCGATATCAACTTCATTGCAGAGTGACAATCTTCACAAACTCTAAGATTCTTCACTATACGAAGTGGAGCCCCTTGCCTTGTGTTAATTAATCCAAAAGCAACTGCTAACTTCTCACTATGCTGAGATAAAGATTGCTCTTTTTCTTCCTCATCTATGTCATAGGGAATTCCCCTAGTAGTCGGTACATGTCCTTCAAGTGTCAAAAGTCTCCCAATCTCGTCCAACATCATATTTATTTGACTTGTTTGATGGTGTGAACGATCTCCAGCTATAAATTCATGAACATCTCCCTCAACCTCGATCAAACTAGACCCAGGTGGCTTCTGAATTCTTTGTTCTTTCATCGAGGTCCTCACTTTGTCGACTTGGGACCACTGACCGGTGGAGGCATATACATTGGACAAGAATACAAGAGCCCCGCAATGTCGGGGATCCAACTTGAGCATCTCCTTTGCAACCATTTCTCCCATATCAACATTTTTATGAGCCCTACAAGCAACAAGGAGAGCACCCCATAAAACTATGTCTAGTTTCAATGGAATCCTCCGAATCAAATCCAATGCTTCTTCCAACCGCCCAGCCCGACCCAAAAGATCCACTATACAACCATAATGCTCGATCGTTGGCTCCACATTGTACACTTCACTCATCCTATCTAGAATTTGTAAACCCTCCATCACCATCCCCACATGACTACACGCGCACAAAACACTAGTAAAGGTCACGGAATCCGGGCGGATCCCAACTGTCTGCATCTCCAAGAAGAGAGCAAGCGCCTCTTTTGCAAACCCATGAATGGCAAGTCCACCAATCATCACACTCCATGTTCTCACATCCCTCTCAGGCATTCCCTTAAATAAAGCAAACGCAACATCAATAGTCCCACACCTCGCATACATATTGACAAGTGCAGTCGCAAGGTTGGTACTTAACCTAATTTGATTCTTGTCGATATAAGCATGAACCCATCTACCCATATCCAATGCTCCTAATTGCGAGCAAGCCAAAACTACACCAAGTAGAGTAATCTCATCGGCTCTAACGTCTTCCCTGTTTTGCATCACTCTAAAGACTCGAATCACATCCATGTATCGACTGCTTCTGACATATCCCTTTATAAGAGAATTCCATGAAGTAACATCTCTTTGAGGACATCTATCAAACAATTGACGAGCGATCCTCTATTGACCCACACAAAGCATAAAAATTAACTAGCGAAGTTTGTATGAAAGTGTCGCAATCTTCGAAGCCAAGTTTGATTAGGGACCCATGTAACCCTAACCTAGATTGAGGTCCATGAGTTGAGAACATGCCTTGAAAATGAAGGGGAATGTGTAATTATTAGGCGAAAAGCCTTCCTTTAGCATCTTACAATACAAGACGATCGCCTCTTCAGGTTTAGAGCTATGTGCATAACCCCTTATCATGGAATTCCACATGAATACATTGGGAGGGTAACTGAGTCCGACGAAAACTGATCTGGCATAATCGAGGTTCAAAGGATTCGATAAGGCGATGTCGGCAACTAACTTGCCAACAGTTAGAATGTCTTCAATGCTGCCGCTTCTGATCAAATTCGCGTGGATTTGCTTAAGATGTTTTATGTTGGAAGAAGAAGAGAAATTTTTGTTAGGTGATGGGGAAATATTTGAATTTAAATACCAACGGCACTTAAAGGCAAGTAACCGTTGAAGCATCCCTATTCCCAACGTTGGAAAGGAGATTGACAAGTGAAGATAGATAATATAAGTGGAGCCAAAAGACTGTTTTGCCCCTGTGGAGAATTCCCGTGCATAAGTAAGAGGTGATGGTACGTAATACTCTTTTTAAGGCCGTTAGTTAATAAATTACGTTTGAATCAAGTGATGGCCTACAAGATTTTTGTTGAGGAATGATTTGTGCGAGTCATTTGAGAATATATCTCAAAAAAAAACTTTCTCACAAAAAATAATATGAAAATTCACATAATCTCAGATTCACCGATCACAAGAGCTCGAACCCAAACCGACATGTATTAAAGGCAATTACAAAACTACCCTACATTTCGTGCTATTGGTTATTCGGGATTCTATGAATTCCCAGATTGATACTCCTATGAGAAAAATATATATATTATTCTACCAAATAGGGGTCATAGCATGATAGTGTAATGGTAACTGATAAGAAGATTTAGTCATGAAAGTTCTAGGTTCTTATAATAAAGATAAGGTGTTTACATGGCATGCTTTTATTTGAGTTCATAACACCTTAGGCTCTTAACCAAGCTGTGCACGCAGTCCAATGTCTTTGAATTCCAACAAAATTAAGTCACATAAACCACCTAACGTTGTTATAAGAACGGACACTGTTCTACATCATGACTCTTACATCATAGGCTTCAAGGGCGAAAGATGCAAAGCAAATGCTTTTGCCTGTTCCCCTGTTTACATTTGAAGACAGGTATTATGGGAAAACAAGGGACTTTTTGGGTTGAATGCACCATCAATTGACGATTAGGATGAACGGAAAGACAGATTTCCTTGAGATCAAAATCACTTTTATAGGGATGAGTAGAGCTTTTTTCCTAGGGATACATTTTTTACTTTGAAATCCTAACCATCTGTTTCTTTTAATTTTTATTTTTTTGAAGAAGAGTGGATATAGGTCCCCATCGTGGTGAATTTTATCAAATTCCATGGATTTACTGTCTGAAGAAGTGAAATCCACCTATCGCCTTTTGATAAAAAGTATTACAATGGATCAGAACTTTCAAACAAATTAGAAGGGTTCAAAAAATAAAATAAAAATATATTATAATAGAAAAAAGACTAATCAAATGGGCAGTCAAGAATACAAAAACCTTTTAAAAAAATCCCATTACATACCAGAAATACAGCACACCCAGGCCCATCTACCGTAGAAATCATCGAAAGCTCCAAGAGGTTACACCAAAGAAAAAGAAAAATCCATAGCTGAGATGATATTATCCTACACAGATTTTCCTTTTTGCCATCAAACAGAAATTGACTGACTAATTTCTAGGAAAACCAAATGCATTATCCAAACATGCATACAATACTTATTTGTTACATTATTTTAAATTTTTATTTTTAGATGAAAATACCACAATTTAAGGGGAAAGCCCCAAGTCCCCAACTTTTGCTGGTGTGGCACATCAATTTAACTCAAGAATCAAAGAAGCATTTCATTTGCTTAAATGATTTTATCCCTAATGGATAATTATTAACATCCAATCAAATTCCCTCTAAATTCATCTGTCTTATGTAACTTTAAAAACGTGTTACTATTATACTTTACCTATTACTTCCTAAAACATCAATGAAGTTTTCGAACATTTTGCAAATATTTTTTTTAGTCTTCGCCATGTTTTCAATTTTTACATAACTTAAACACATCGAATTGAACCTTGAAGTTTAATCATTTTCATGCAAAGTTCAAATTTAGAACCTTAGTTATACATATTATTATGTAATTGTCTGTCAGGGGACTACTCTCCTGCCACTGATTTCTAAAAGAAAATAAAAGGGGATAAATAAAGCTCCTGGATTTGTACTCTACACAGCACAACACAAACACACAAAGATCACCTCTCATGAAATCCGAAGTTTGCACATGAGTCTAAAATCCGAAGTTAGCACACGAGTGTCCAGCATAATCTAAAATCCGAAATCCATGCTCCTTGAATCTGAGCAAAAACCCAGATGATTAATTATTTCAGTATCACAGGATGGTGCAACAGCGCCGTCCTCGCTCTTCTTCTGGCTGGGCTGCCGTTGGTTGGAATCTGTTTGATTGAGAGGGATTGTATGGGAACTCGGCTGTATCAAGCCCATACTGATTACAGGGAACAAAGACACAGAGAGTAGAAATGGAAGTATTAGAGATCAATAGTATGCAATAATTTGATGACTCGGGAAAATGTAAAAAACCCTCAAGAAGACCAGGGAAAGATGATCTAGCAGATGGACCTACCACATAATCCCTCAAGTTTTAGAATAAAATATGGAGATTCTACTAAAATGGATCGCACCTTTTCCCTCATCCGTGTGCTCCAAGAATCATTCCTGATTGGGCGCTGATCAAGGGTGCCAGCTACAGGCGCCCCTGCTGAAGGAATCAATTGCTGCCGGATTGCAGACCTTTGGGCCAAGTACTCTTCATCGCTGTCATAATCTGGAGGGCTGTTTACTGCCCGGACTATCAGTGCTAAGAAGAACAACAGTGCCTGCACTTACACCAATAATAATGATAATACCAATAATAGGATTCAACGACATCAGCATTCTCTCTATTCTATTCAAACATATCATGCATGATTGATTTTTGACCGGCAGACAAACATAACCCAAAGTCAATCTTTGAGAAATAAAGAATCGGACTGTCCAGTGCTTTTAACTGTTCAAACAATATAATTCATTTACACACTCTTGATCTGCGTGAAGAAATTCCAAAATATTTTGGGAGTAGATATATTAAATGGCAGTAAGACCGACTTTACACTAAGGGGCTGAATTGCAGAGATATTTGAGTGGAAAGACAAAGACAGATAAAATTAGAAAAGAAAGCATTCAAAGCGCAATAGGTGATAAGCTAAGGAAAAGTCAAGTAAGAAATTTTGGTCATGTGCAATGAAGATCGATAGAGACCCCATGAGGAACATGCAAGATGAGGATTCAAAGAGAATAAAATCAAGAAGAACGTGAATCGAGGCAATAAGAGTGGGAATACAAACATATTTGAATTGACAAAAAAATGAAATTTAAAGAATTGAATGAACAACATTCATTCTAGCTGACCCCTTGGTATAAGGGTATGATGATGATGGTTTAAGTTTAACTTTGAAAACACTGGAGATCCCCTTTACCATATTCAATCTGTGGTCTAGTGTGTAAACATCACTTACAATAGATTCTAGTTAACACACCAGCCTAGTGCAGGAGGCAAGGAGTATCAACCTTTATGGAAGATCATGGGTCTAAATCTCTATAATTCGGTCATGCTTTGGTGAAGGTACTCAGCTGTAATTCCCTACGTAATCTCCAGTACTAGTACCCTAAACTTAAAAAGATAAGAAAGGGAGGAAAAGGTTTCAAATTAGGTGCATGTTCACTTCTACCTGACATGACAATAAATCAAAGGAACTAACTCAAGGGACCTATGCAGAACAAAAATCAAGATGATTAATCCCAACTCATCCATCCAACTGCACTGTTTTTAACAATTCTGATGAATATATTGCAATAGCCTAATAAAAAGGTATCATTAGGAGATTTGGATCATCTTATCGGAACAATATTTAGAAATCTAGACGCAAACCATTGGTTGGATGGTTATAATCCCCCTTCTATGCTTGTAAGTGTCAAATGTGTGGGATTTTACAGTACAAGCAAAAAAAAGAAATACACCACCCATCATTCCCCTTCATTCATCTCCCAACCATCATACAATGTACAGATGAAAAGCTTATAAATTTATAAATGCTAATCTGTGTTCATTGGTAAAGTCCCACCAGAAATATTTAGAAGTAGCTCCCAAACCAGGAAAAAGAATCACTTGGAACTTTAATTGTGTGGCACATAAAACAAGAGAGGAGTGAGGAGGAAATGGAGTCAACTATATTAAATTCAATGCAATTTCATGAAATGTACCAAGATATTTTCATTTCCAGGTAGAACTGAAGGAAACATTATTGGAACATCTTCTACAAACTATTTTCTAACTTCTCTATTGTATTTAAAAATAATAATAATGCCTGCTTATAATTTATGGAAATTTATAAATTAGTAAAAAATAATGTAGCACTTAATTATTAATTAATACAGAAACATTAGGAATGTTTTGAAACACTGTGAATGATTCTTTTCAAAAATTTACTTTTTTTAACCATAGATAAGGCATGACATGGGAAAGTATGAGCAGATTCTGTTGGCTTTTTCTGAAAAGCATATCCTAAGACAGCAATACAACTCAAAAGATATAATTTTATTCTGGTGTCTCCAAGTATCAAGATGTCTTGACCAAAACATTCTAAAACAGTATTAATGAACCATGGTTCTAACCAAACAGACCCTAATGGAGACGAGCATTGTTTCCATCAGGGAGAACCAATCAAGAACTGGGATAGAAAAGCTTTATAATATCATAGAATGTTCTGCTCAACATCATAGATTGTAATGAAGATAAACTAAATAATTGAAACTAGCTTCAACATTTCCTATGCATAAACTCGCGAAACTTTTCCCTTTTCTTCTTTTGACATAAACAACACAATCCAGTAGGCAATAAATCATGGTTCAGAAAAATTGCATAAAAAATGAGAAGAATAATATGTGTTTTAAAGTATCTAATCATGTAGTGCTCTACTAATACATCTTCCAAGTATTCCAAAAAGGAAATTATAAAAAAATCCTAAAAATAGGAAACAGTGTCATGATTATGTTTACCTCAAAAATAACAGCTCCTAGGGCAACCCACTTTGCAATTTTCCAGTTGTCCTTTAAGAAACTATAGATCGAGTCAAACTCTCCAGTTCTGTCAGTTGGTAGTGCCTGTAAAGGCCATTTATACCAATAATTAGTTAAGTATGTAACCCAGCTAAGAAAGGAGGTCATCTGATAATGTAAAACTTACATCCCTCCAGCTCTTGTCAAAGAATATGAAAGCTGCACATCCCAGTTCGGCTAAGATCAACAGAATCACCAATACTGAATACTGGGTTGGTTTAAGGAAACCATTCAAGCATCAAACTAAAGAATATCACATGGCACCAATGTTGCTAAATAGCATATGCGACCATATGCGACTAGCACATGCCGTTCGCATACGCCATTTCACACATCGCATATGCTGCAAGGGGGAAAAAAAGGACAGGAAAAAATGTAGAAAATGTTTAAATCTCAATTCTTGAGTAGTTTTATTTTTCTTTTAAGTCTTGAGAGTTGAGAGTTGAGAGTTGAGAGTTGAAAGTTGAGAGTTGAGAGTGACTTAAGTTCAGACTTGAACTTTGTGAGTAATAGTGTAGAGTAGAGATCAGAGAAAATTTATAATTATGTGAGAATGTATTAGAAAATGTAATGAGATTTAATAGTTGGTGGCTTTATGAGAGTAAGACAGAGATTAGAAGGTGTATGAGGGGAAGAAGTAGCATATTTATAAGAGAGAAATGAATTTAAGCTAAAGAAGAAAAGAAAATCTGTGTCCAAATATGACCGTTGGACAGTATGACATCGCATATTGTGCAGATAGCATAATTTTATATATGCAATGCTAGCATATGCGAAATTCAGTTTGGAAATGGCATATGCGATCGCATATTCGCATATGCAACTGCATTTGACAACACTGCATGGCACACATTTGATGCTTGCACAGTTTAAGTTGCAAATAGATCATGAAAAAGAGAGAGGTTTCTTAACCAACAAAATAATAGGGAAACCAACAGAACAAAATAAACTCAACTTCCGAAGACACAAAACTGGAGTCAATTTGTCATGAAAAAAGAAACACACACACACACACAGAGAACAATATAAAACTAAAATTAATAATTTAATAGACATGTTAGAAAACAGGATACACAAATCAGGCAGCATCCAGTCCTGGTTACCACTCCAATACAACCAAAACAAGATATGATGAAGAGTATTACTCCAATGGCAATGAACAAGTATATGAACCTGCAACCACACATAATTGTATTGTGGTAATGTTAGCTGCTGCACTGGACAAGGTGGAAGGAGTTTATAAAATCCACTCAAATTGTAGATCCTTTTGCCCTTAGAAAATCTGATTAAAAAATGTTATGAACAAATACAGAAATTCAAAATTTGATCACCCCAGCAAAATATATGTTTTTGTTTTTGAGAAAGACTTCAAATTTCAAGTAATTATCAGACCCGATCCACAAATATGTGTAAAGTATATATGCAAAAATCAGGCGTCACTATGAAATTAGTGTTGAGAGTATTGATCTGAAGTAGTGTAATAAGGTGTACTGCGCTACACCGAATCATATTGATAGGAATTTAGATAGGATTAGTTAGTTAGAGATTTAGATAAGATCCTATTTGATTATGTTCCTTGTTTAGTTAGGATTTCATTTATTTCTATATAAACCCCTTTCAGGTTATGTAA
This sequence comes from Akebia trifoliata, assembly GCF_017979445.1. NCBI lineage: Eukaryota > Viridiplantae > Streptophyta > Magnoliopsida > Ranunculales > Lardizabalaceae > Akebia > Akebia trifoliata. The sequence goes on along the minus strand of NC_141377.1, from coordinate 56,451,950 downwards.
TTAATCATCCAGAATAAATTAGATCTCATTATTTCACATGGTATCAAAGACTTGATCTTCTGATCGAGCTCAAGGTCCTGTTATATTTAGTGGTCGGCGCCCTGCCACTCACCAAGCATCAATTTCAACCATCGTAAACCTCCATCTTCTTTTTGCTACCGTCAATTCTACACCTTAAAATCCATCCTTCACTAAACACCCTGCATGCAAGAACAAGAGTCATCCTCAAGATCAGAAGTGTTCACATCCATCTCTATCCCTCTATGATGCCATCTCTACATCACATCATGTTATCATCAGCCTTCCATTCTACGTTATTTTCATCATTGTATTTTCCACTACTGATTCTCATTCAGGTTTTTCTTCAAGCATCTCCTGTCCAGTAGATGTTAGAATGCTTATCTTACATCGGGAGATTTGAAATCGAAAAAAAAAGCTGCATCAGCGTTCGAGTTCATCACCTAGCCCTCTTTGTTGTTTCAGTCCTTCTGCCATTGGTGGAGTACATCAATAAAAAAAGAAACCACTTTGCTCGATGCTATTTAATTGTAGGAATCCACGATTGCTGCCTCTTAGTATGCTTTTCTTGAATATCAATTTTTTTTCCTTGTGTCAAAACCCCAACCCTCTGTTTCGGTTGTGAGGTTAAAGACAACCACAAATATTTTGTGGGAAACGTTTTAAAGTTGCCTATTGAGCCAAAAAAAAGACTACTTTGAGCTTCATTTTTACAGAGTTTCGATCAACTTCTTCAACCATCCAAGATACCTATATGCTCGAAGCCAACCCACTCAATGCCCCTATAAACCTATCCATTTCTATTGACCTTGTCTACTTGCCAATATGTTTAGATCCCATTCTTTTCCAAAACCCTGATTAGTTCTATGCTTTGTAAAGAAATATATAAATGCTTGTGGATTTTATGTAGCCCAAACATCATTGACCAACAAATCCCTTGAATCCAAGGTAATCAAGTTCCTTTTTATCCCAAAGAGCCCCTGAATCCATAGTGACCAAGCTACACATCTATTTTGAACCTTTGAATCTTTCATCGATCAAGTTCATTTTACCAATTTTTGAGCCTCTGAATCCTTCTTGATCAAGCTCATCTTGGCCCATCGAGGCCCATTCACATTTTCAGATTATAATCCGACAGGTTTCGGTCAAACCGATTGTGGATCGATCAAGGCCCATTAGAGTTGAGCTATTTGTTCCTCATTCTCTACTACACATTTGGATGCATCTTTGTTCTTGGGCAGACACTCTCCATTTGGCAAATTAAAGTGGATTTTGATGGAAAACTTCTTCATTAACAAGCATTTGGCAAATTATTCAACTAGACTTTGATGGCTAACTTCTTCATAAACAAGCACTTGGTTGTAAGCGACTCTTCATCTCGATAATTGCATTCTTGGAGGCAATAGATTTGAACAAACTCACAGTCCACTACTAAATTGGATAGTATAGATATTGAAGTAGAACACAATCAAAGAATTATGGGGCATGAGATCTTGTGTGGTGCTTTCTTCCCATTATGGGATTAACAAAGGCATTGTGCATGGGAGGAAAAAAAAGATTAAGGTGATTGACTCCCCATTTAAAGCTCTCTCTGTATTTAGTTTGTGTAAGCATTATAACGAGAATTTCCATTAGGTGTTGTTAGGGGTTATAGTCCTTCAAAAAAATCTCACAAGAGGCATTCTGGAATGAGCTTGAGGATATTATAGGTATTTGGAATGGCTCCCCAGTGCTTGGTTGGGGATTTAATGTCATCAGGTTGCATGAAAAGAAAGGGGAGAGCAAAGTCAAAAGTATAAAAGAATTTGGTGAATTCATCAAGTGAAATTCCTTCATGAATCTTCTTCTTTTTTTTATTTTTTTTGTTGATAACACAAGGTATCCCACATCCCTTTTGGGATGTGACTAGCCTCCCACAGTTGCACATCTCAACCCCACAGAAGTTTCCCAACGTACAACAGTTGATAGATCCCCTTGAAGGAAGTTTGTTTATTGGATCTAATAATCAAGATAATTTGATGTTAAGCAAGTTAGATAGATTCTTGATTTCTAGCAGCCGGTAAAGATCACTTTTCACCAATTAAGCAAATAGCTATACCAAGACCAAAGTTGGACCTTGTTCAAACGTTTTTGAGGTTTAAGGTGGTAGAGTCCCATTTGGACTCTCCATTATTGTGGTCTAAAATCATTGAACCACATGGGGGTACCAAAGGGTGGAGCCTTAACTTGATTATCCAACCCAACCAGTAGGCGTTCTACACAATTCTTCACATCTTTTAATATGGTCTACTTATACCTTCTATGGAAGTTGGTTCTCATACGCTTTCAACGCTAAAGGGTATTTGGAAGGAGAGGAAGACCAAGCCCCTAGCGAGTAAGGAAAAGAATGTAAATGACATCATTAGTGATATTAAGGCTACTGTGTTTCATGCAGGTGCCAACTAGCTTAGTTGGTAAAATCTTTAGGTGATGACACCAGATACCTGGGTTCAAATCCTACCAGCACCGAGTTACTAAACTCATTAAAAACAGGCTTATCGATCAGGAAAAAAGGCTATTGTGTTCATGTTGTCTAAAATGTTTCAGGCGTTCAAATAGGTCTTTTTTGTTTATTTTGTTTTTAGGTTGGATGCTTTGATCGTGTAATTGGGCGGCTAGTGGTGCAAAATTGGGTTGGGTATGGTTTGTGCTATGTTTTCTTTTGAGGTGTTGCTCCTCTAGTAGGTTGCTTTTATCTCCTCATACCTTCGTTTTATTTTTAGGCTTTTTGGCATTAACAAATCCTTTAACCTATCAAAAAAACAACTAACATTAATGCTGACACAGTGACACCATTACTTGGTGGCAAGGGGTTGCCAGAAAGCAGCAATAATGCCAACAAAGCTATTAGGTCTAGCAAATGTAATAATGCGGCAAAACTTCTAAAAATCGTAACTAATTGAAGTTTTTGCAATGGTGGCATAATAGCTAACAAATCCATACATGGAGAGTATGATCGGCTATTTTTTGATGGCTAACTAACAACAATTCAATGACAAAGACAACATATTAGGGCATTTTCCAATGGAAAAAAAGTGACTTTTTGCTGAAAATAAGGGTTCTGGAAACAATTTTGTGGGGTGTGAATGCCCTTCACAATGAAGCATTGTTAACCTCTTCAACAAGAATCCACCCGGAACTTTCCCTTAGACCACTTTGGCACATACCAGGAAAACTCTTGCACACTTAGTAGGAAAAATACCAAAAAATAGATAACAAAAATAAATAAAAGAATAGAAAATGTTGAGGAGTAAAGAACTAGGGTAATTGTTGTTAGATGTTACAAAATTTTATGTTCTACACGTATGACCCTAAACTTGAAGGATAGTTATGTAATATCATTATAGTGTAAGATAGTAACATATGATGAAGCATACCTAAGGGACGACCATTGTTTTTCAATTGAGAGTTTTCTTCTCCCATATTCTTTCTCTTTCTCTTCCTCTCACAAATCACATTACTCAAAACTTCATTATAACAAGGCATTAACAATATCAAGGATTCTGTGCATTTTCATCACACCATTGGCATCACAATCACATGCCGCTTGCATCACTATATTCGTTTTTCCCATTTGAACAAGTTTTGAAACTAAAATTATATTAGGAATAACAACTAAGCGCTACAGATTGATAAATTTCTTGTAGTTGAGATTATAATACATCAAAAATTTCACTTAGTAATGCTAAATGATGGGAAAATTTGAAACCACATGTTGCACAAAACAAATAATGACTGAGCTTAACAAAATACCAATAGAAGTGTCCGCTTTAGATGGGTTTTGATTTGTAAAGGTTCTAGTAAGTCGTGTTTTGTTCTTCTTGTAGGCCATTCGTCCTCCCTTTATTAATTTAATAAATTCTTCACTTATCAAAATATAAAATATAAAAATAAAAAAATAAAACTCCATCGGTGCCCAAGGATTTCTTCAGATTGCTCTGCTTCTAAAGAAATATCCAAAACACAATAAATGATCTCTCCGAAACTCCAAAAAATAAGAAATAGGGTTACCAAGCTTTCGGCAATTTCTCGAAAATGTTGGCCGATAGAGAGACAACCATCAACAGAGGCCGACCGAGCTCTACGAATTCATGATTATCGCTCGCTGGAGAGATATCTGGTACATCAGAAACTCTTTTCCATTCAACGAACAGGTAGATCCCGTAACCCACCATAGCCAATCCAACCAAAGTCAACAAGAAGTTAAGAAGTTTCAATAAGCATTCGAGGCACCCTCTGCAAGTCATCTCTTCGAATTCCACAAATCTATCCGATCTAAATTTCTTCTCTAATACATAACCTCGTCGAATTAAAATAAAAAAACCTGCATTTATCCCAAAATCCAACGAAACTTAATAAAAAATCAAAATCTTTCTTCTGATCGTCGGATTATGAACCAAAACGCATCAAAAAAATTGGAACTTTTTGAAGTTTTTCTAGGGTTTCATGCATGATTATTCTAGAGTTTTTACTTTCGAGGAACTTTTGGGGAAAAAAGTTTAACAATCTCGATGACCTGATCTCGATTAACTATCGTTAAAAAAAGGAGTTTTCGATTAGGTTTGCTCAGAAATTACAATATCGAGAAACTTACAGTAGAAATTATCGAAATTCGTGGGATTGTGAGCTAAAACCGAAATCAAGAGAACTGCTACAACGAAAGTTATAATCTTGAAACCTAATAAGAAGAGAGGGAAAAAGATTTCATTTTTTTTCTTTAATAATTAATAATAATTGCAAGACGGCAGACAGACAGTTTTGTTTTGACACGTGGAAGGAGAAATATCTTCTCATTGCAAAGTCTACCAAAATACCCTAACTACTCTTTTAAAATATCGAGCGTCTTAGGGTAATATGGTTATCTTTGGAGGGTTATTTTGGTTATATAGAAATATTTATGTCGGTCTGAAAGTTCGTATTTACGAAACTACCCTCTCTTGCATGTTCCGTGACACGTGGGATGATTTTGTCAGAAATAGAAGGGTCATTTAATTTGGTGGGTCGCGATGCACAAAATAACTAGTTTTTATCTGAACTCATAGCTTGAAATTAGATATTAGGAAAGTGGGTCCCACATTAAATAGGCGGGAATTTCTCTTCGCTGGAAAGATGATTTGATGGAACCGGCTGTCGTTGGGGACAACAGCTACCCGTCAAGTGTAAGTGTAAGGTCAATTTAAAGGTGATAAAACCATCTAATTATGTATAACCAACGAAATCCAAGTGCCTTTGGAGTGTAAAATATGGGGGAAAATTTTCTCATAATAGGATTTTTGGTAAGAGTCATGATACTACGACTCGCCAAGTGGCATACTCAATCGACTCTGTGAGGTGACAACTTCGAGAATAGTAGATTTGTATGTCTCGAGATACATGATTGCACTTTCCCATAGAGAAATGTATGATTACCCCCACATGGGCAAGATCCCGACTCCACCCCCTAGTTACACATTAACAGAAAAAGTCGTGATAATATGACTCGTCAAATAGAATTCTCAACCGATTCCATGATGTGGACAAGTTTGGGAGTCGTAGATTAGTACATCTAAGGGAACTATGCATCCCGAGGTGTAGAGATCTATAATTTTCAAATGTGTTCACATCATGGAGTTAGTTGAGTATGCCATTTGACAAGACATATTATCACGACTTATTTTTGTTAACGTGTACTAAGGGCAAAGTCAGGATTTTGCCCATGTGAGGGCAACCAATAGTATAAATATATATATATATATATATGGGGAAAACTAAGAGTGGAAAAAAATAGTTGAGGGGTAATTGAGAGTGGAAAAAAAATTGTGAAGGTAATAGCAACAGATTTTTTTATCATCCACTAAAATCTGTCGTAACAGCTCATTAATCCATAGACTTTGAAAATTCTTATAGGGGCAAATGCTCCCACTATAAATTCACCCGTGTGTGGGTAAGGGTACATGTTAAAATGCATTTAAAGCATCTCCAAAATAAGCATTTGAAGATATTTTGGTAGAAAAAATAATTTTTAAGGCATTTTACATGGTAAAAAAAAAAATAGGAAGCGTATTTCATGCAGCATAACTTGTGCCCTTACGGCACTTGGGCACAAGTTAACGGTGCCTTCGTAATAAGATAACATTTTTATCCATTGTTTTAAAACTTGAACCAATCAACTGATCAAAGACAATAAGGAATTCTCTTTACTACCTAAGCTCCCTAAGTCCATCAAAGGTCCTTTTTGACAAAACTGACTTGTTTCATGTTAGAGCTTGGTTATTGTAAGGTTCTAAAAATTCATTTTTGAAAAAAAATAAAAAATTTGATCCATCCAACTCGACTAATTGGGTAGAAAACTTGACTAACCTAATGAATTATTGAAGTAGATCTTCTCTTTCCACTTATCCTTCCTTAATTTGGTAAATATTTGACTTAAGGTTCCCTCTTATAAACTAAATTGAGTTTGCTTATGCCGTATAGCATTCTCTTTGGATTTAAGTGGATTTAAAGGGTTAGAAGAAGAAAGAAAAAATGAGTAAAAAAAAGAGGGGAGATGAGGAAAGACAATAAAGTAAACCAAGTATTATTGAAAAAGTAGAGAAGAGGAGAGGCAATATATCTCAAGTTTTCATGAGACTTTGTACGCCGCTTTCTCGCACTCTGTAGTATGTCATCAACACGTGATATTGTTATATGGTAGATACCCAAGAATCGAAGAAATTGATAATTGATCGAGATTTGTGTTGAACACGATGTCCTTAAGACAATTTTGTTCCCGTAATTTGGTGCCCACGGATCTATGAACAATTATCTCTCAGGATACAACGATCACATGTGCAAAAGTAACACTTCAATCTACACGTCTAGCGAACCGAACGTTAAGTTTGTACTCTCAAGGAATACAGATAAGAAATTCAGAATGCAAACAAAACAAGAGATAAGAGAAAAAAAAATGAATAATAAAACTAAAGTTGAAATGACCTATTTAAAGAAAAGGAAGAGACATGTTGTTTCTTAAAATATAAAAGGTTTCTAGATAACCTTTCTGGACGAACCCATGAGACGTATTTTTTGGACCAATGATTTAAATTCTTCTTTGAGCCTATGAGCCCCTTACGCGTGTGTAGGCTTACCCAAGTCTTTCTCTCATATTCATTTAAGTGATATAAGAAATTCTATATAAGAACTAAACAAATTTTTTATTCCTATCCGATGTAGAGCTAAAGAGTTTCACTAATAAACTCAATAGTTCTTCAAACCACATATTAACTAATCATGGTTTATAGGGTTGTTTATAACTAATTTCCTATTTACCCAAAAGGGATTTTCGACAACTTAATAAATGAAACTATTTTCTCAAAGAGAATAATAAGTTTCCAAATGGTCCCGCCTCAAAGTGGGGTACCCACTTAAATCATATCTCAAAGAGACCCACTTGATCACAAAATTCTGCAAATTTTTCCAATGGATACTTTCAAACAAGATGTATTATCTAGTTTATTATAAATGCATTGTATGTTATAATACTTGCATCTCCAAATAATTTATCAATATGAACATCTCAAGTTAATATTTTTTTTTTAAATGATGTTCTAGTCATTCGAGGTATCCCAATAAGCACCAATACCCTATAAATGGAAGTTCAAACACATTTCTTCCATTGAGTCATGATAATCTGACACCCCCCTTTGCCATACACCCCATCACAAAACAGGTAGATCATTGGCCTCAAGATACACAAGAAAAATAATTATGATTTTGCTTATCACGAGGCAAATGATCTACGATTCTGTGATAGGGGCTTATGTTAGAAAATCATTATTCTTCTTCCATTACCTCTTTTTGCTCATCCCACTTCTACTTTCTATCGCTAGGGGAGGAGCCAAGATTTTTCCCATGTGGGAGCAACCAAGAGTAGAAAAAAATTTGTGAGAATGATTGAGAGTGAAAACAAAAATTGTGGGGGGGATAGTCGACAGATTTTTTTTATCCACCACTAAAATCTATCGCAATTATCACTAATTTATAGACTTTGAAAATTATTGTGGGGGCAAGTGCCTCCACTGTAAATCCACCCATCTTGGCAATCAGTAAAACTTCTCCCTGTACAAAGTAGATTGGGAGTAAGGTAGTTAATCAAACTCCAGATGCATAGGATCCATAATATTAAAAATGAAAATAAATAAATAAATAAATAAAGTGCCTGGTCGAATCACTTTTCCCTTAAAGAAAGTGAAGACGATAGCACTCGAATCCTCTACACACGCAATTATTAGATGCTTCCGCTCGCTAATGCAAAGCAACATGAAACATCGCGCAAAACTTTAGCTCTTGTTTCAAACAAGGTGGGTCAAATTATATCTCCCCAAGAACACAAGAATTTCTAAACCATTCATCCTAAACCGTAGATCTTTAAGGTTACTTGCAACGGTTATAATCTGTTATTAGGTGACCAATAGCTGTTTCTTTTTTCTATCCTATGCAAATCTTTTTGCTCACCTTCTTCATTCTGTCGACTTTATACCATTAAAAGCATATTTTAAATGGTGATTTACGGAAAAAAAAAAAAAAAACGAAGCTTAATGCCACTCTTTTGATGTCTTGTATCATATTTCTTGGGCCCATTGTTTGTGGAACCTACTCACAAAAATTTTAAAAACATTGAAAATTTATAGCCATTAGATTTGAGTTCCCCATCTGATCATATATCACAGTTCGAAACAGGCATGAAACATGTTCAAATCTAATGACTAAAAGGTGCATCCATCAAGCCATCGACGGGATACCTAAAAAGCATGTGATTGGCATTTTCAAGGGGAAGGGAGTGATATCAAGCGTTTGGTACAATTGAGGATATCAAAATTCCTATTATTGGGTTTTAAGGATTTAGATAGATTGGCTATTTAGTGGAAGCTGTTGCCTTCTGCTTTTGTCCCACATGGTTTCGATGGGAGGGCCTTGGAACAAACTAAGAGTGTTGTTGATTTGGTCGTTTCATTTCAAAAGTGCTCCCAAGCAAAAGTCGCTTGGGTCCCATCCCCCTGGGCCCATGCAATGCCCACAAATCACACGCATCGGATAAGTGATGGTGTGCCCTCAAGGGTGGCCCCTTGGAATTATTGCTCATATTGGGTATGAACTCACAACCTATGGACTTTCACCGCTTATCAGTTTGAAATTGCTATTGTGGAAAAAAATATTAATTTTTTAGGCAGCCATTTGTCAGTAAATTGTTAAGAGATTTTAGTTTTTATTATCTAACAAAAACTAGACTTGTTACACTCCATTGAAATCAACACCCTATAAGAATTTTAGCTTTAATTCTTTTATTTATTTTGTCTTCTAAAAAATAAAACTTCATTCTTTGGATTCATAGATAACCTAAACAATTATTACTCATGCAGTTGTGACAAATGACAATTACCTAATTTTGATCAAAGCCATTCTACACGGATTTCCTGCAACACTGCGCTGATGTGGTGGTGTGCACAGAACCATATATGCTTAACTCGTATCTCAAGGAAAGCATATATGATTCGTGTACCCTACCACATCAGCGCATTTTTGTACGCAGTGCTGTGGGAAGTTAGTTTAGCATTTTCTTTTAATAACTTTAGGAACCATAACAGCAATTCACTTGTTCGGTTGTCCAGACAGATTATTGAGGCATGGTTCCAGTGTTCTTCCAAAATGGCACATTTTTTTGGGTATTTCACAGGATGCATGCAAAAGTTCCAACTTTATAAAACCCGAATCCCCAAACTAGAAGGCAATCAAATTATTAGGCTTCTGTCGTAATTCAAATTCACATTTTAGTTGCACTGTTTCTAAAACAATTTTAAATTAGATTATCATTCATATAGATATATAGATCATATTACACCAACAACAACAATAAAATTAATTTACGACTTACCAAGCAAGAGAGCTGGTGATGAACATAATGCTTAAGCCGATCCTCAAGAGCAATTGAACCTTCACCGCTAAATGTTGTATCCCAGTTTCCTCTTTCACCCGAAATAATAAGATTATCTCATTCATGATGCAGACGTGCTGTTGCTTCCACCAACCCAATACTGTTTGACAGCAACCAGTATCTTTTCTGGCACTAGTGGTCCATCTTCATGGTCCTGCATTTTCGTTTCCCATCTCATGCCGTTGACAATCTTCCTCACCTTGTTCAGGACATCAACACCATCTCGGAATATTACTGCCCCTTCGGGACGCAAGATTCTGTCCATCTCCAGGAGAATATCTTCCACCTTACACCTGTTCATTTATTTGATTAGAAACAAATATAGCCAACAAACAGAGAAGAACCAAACAGAAGGATTGGATTGCTCCAAATGCATTTTCTAGGCTTATGGTCTATCCCAGATATTGCCCTTCTCAATACTTCAATTTAAAGTGCAACTGACATATCCATGCCCATGTCACCGTTGTACACTTGGAGTATCTGAGTAACATTGTCTTGGAGCTTGTAAGAGTATTATGAGATACATTGAACTAATGTGTATTAAGATACATCAAATCATCTTCTCTGAAGGTTAGGATGAAAATTAAGATAGAATATGAGCTGATTAAATTAGGTGTCTTTAGGTATAATTTGTTTTTCTTTATTCTCTATATAAATCCTATTAAGGTTCAATGTAATGCAATCCATTTATCAATAGAATCATAATCTTTACAAAGCTAAATAAGCCCATAATAAGTAATTCATGATTTCTTTTCCACATTCAACAAGAGAAAGAAAAGGCTTACTTGTCCTTGTACAAGCTAAAAACACCACTAGCATGAATGAGGTCGTATGTTCTTGGGTAGGTTGAGAAGGCTTCACACCTGAAACAAGATTAACAGATTTTAATGAGAATCCGAAAAATGGAAATATTTTCATTGATCCATCAAGCAATGCCTAGTGCCAACCCCATATAGTCGAATGAGGCTCTTTTGATTGATCCTCGAGCATCTTGGATTGGAAGCAGTAACATAACTAGGAGTTGACTATCATTTCTAACACCTTAACTAAATATTTCAAAGTAATCCCCAATTCTCCACACAATAATTTAAGAGAATTTCTCTCATTTTTTTTTTGGTTAGGATTTCTAGTTTTGGGGCTTCAAATTTGATATGAGGCAATCATAATTGTAAACAACAAATGAAATTATTTGAACAAGTGTTATAATGTTTTGTAATGTTGAGACTACAATTTGAGCCAAGCCAAACCTTTGTAACGTTTGAAGAGTGTGTTTTAATCTTTAATTGGGGTGTGATAAATAATTTAAGAAATTGGGGGTGTAATAAGAAAAGGTCAGGGTGCCAATAACAGCTCTCCAATTTAAAGGATGCTAAAAGAACCTCATCAGAATGCAATATCAATAGTCAGATTGAAATACGTGCTACAAAATGACTTTAATTTGGCTAGAGGAACATACCAGTCATGATATATGCCTATCAAACCTCTCTCATAAATAACACCCAACTTGCTTTTCTCAGCAATAGTGGGCACAACATTCATCACCCATGATTTTGGTGATTCAAGCGCTGCTGCAAAACCTCCAAGGCCTGCATTCATATCCATCATGTTTCGATACCTCCCCGAGCCAATTAATTTATTGATCCTTTTATAAGAATTTACATGCTTTTTCCAGAGTTTATTGTCCTCTTGATAAGATTCCACTGTGACCCCTGGAACAAATCCCTTGGCTATTCTGGGTGGGACTGCCAAAAGCCTAGCTGGAAACTTCTTCAACTCTCCTCCAGCAACTTCATTAGGATTGCCAACCTTCGGGTAAGGGGTTACACATGTATCCATTTTCTTGTACCTAAAAATAAGAAGAAGAAAAAAATTAGGAGAGCAAAATAGAAGAAAGAGAAGGAAGAAAAAGTAGAAACAAATAAAGAAAACGAAAAAATGAGATGTTAGGATTTTTCCCCAAACTGCTGCCCATATAAAGAAAGAATCTAACCATAAACCTTGCTAACTCAGGAATCTCACAACCATTTAGCCAGCAGCGAAAACCAAAAGTTTGGGCCTTTCTGAATATTCCAGTCATCTGTCTAACACTTTTTCAAACCACTATGATTACTAGATAACAATGTTCCCAATGAAATCCATGGCCAGTTCAAAGTAACTTGGTGGGACTCATAGCTTTCATCAACGAATTTGTTAATTTGCTGAACATGTAAATTAATGTATTTAGCATATCAGTGCAACTTGTATGACACCATTCAGCATATTCATCAAATCTACAACTTCTCTTCAGCATCAAATCAATACACCGGATTAATTTTAAAGCAAAATACCAAAACATGTGTTTAGTGATCATGTACAAGACTGTTGTGAGACGTCTAGTATTTTTTTTTTTTTGAAAAGTATAATATATTGATCAGAGAGGAAAGACAAGAAACAAAGAGGCCGAGAGAGGCAAGGCAGTATCAAAAGGGACCTTTCCCTCTCGCTCCGAGACTCGGCCCAAAAGGTCAGGTTACTTGACTGGGCCCACGCGGGGTTTGGGGTCAGTGCCCCCGAGGTGAATTTTTTTGGGTATATATTGTATTTTCGAGTAGAATTTCTTGATGTTTTTGCTCTATGAGGTCCCTTGCGGCTGTGGACAGAGAGTCTGTAATCTTTATCGTAGATAGTGGATTTTCCTCCCTCTCCTCCGTGAACGTAGGCAATTTGCCGAACCACGTAAATTTTATGTGTTCGTTTTATTATTTTATCTTTACACTCGTTACACTTCCGCGCAACAAAGACCTTTCCCATATTTGTGGTGAAAGTGAACAATGCACCAATTATATGGAGAGCAAAAGCAACAGATTCTTCATAAATAATGGAAATGTGTATAAAACTTACCAGACATCATCAAAGTCTTTGCGCTCACAAAAATTAGCAGATCTCTTGCTGCAGGATTCGGGGTTCACTTTTTTTCTCCAAATGGCCATATCCCCCTTTTCATACTTCTTCTCCCAGCAGAGACGCTCTGCCAACTGTTCGATCTCATTTTGCTCCTTCTGGAGTTCCTCTTTAGATCGCTTCCAGGTCTTGTAATAAGTCTTCCAATTAATGGGAGGTCCAGACAGGATCCAGTACCCACCAGGTCTGAGAACTCTGTCTACTTCCATCATATACATCCCATCTGCAAACAGAAGAGGTTCAAGTAAGAAAACTAGATCTACTTCCCCCAGGTACTAAAGAAGTTGTACTAATAAAATCAGAAAAATCTTGTAATGTTCTTGCAATGTTTTCGTGCAGAACTGTTTTTTTTTTTTTTTTTTAACATTTTCTGTGATATAGAAAAAAATATCAAATATCTTGCACAAATAATATTTTACATACTTATCAAAAAAAAGAAAAAAAACAATAATTAAATGCTAAAAAATAATTATCTCAAAAATATTAAAGATATTATGACAGAATTTGCTTTATCCTAAACACACCAGTTTATATCCATACAATAAATTAAACAGACTCATCACTAAAATCCAGTGCTACATTGGCACTTCCAATTTCCAAGTTTTTGTCATGTTGGCATGCCTAGGAACATGCCATCATAGTGCCATGACACATAGAACAAGAAAGATTTGCATATTTTTATAGAACAAGAAATATATTTTTTTTCATAGTAAACATGCCATTGAAAATCCAAATCAGTAACATCAACACAACAATCAGATGCCACATTGGTGGAACATGCTTTCTAGATAAACATATTTTCGGCCAATTAGGCTTATGGATTTTGAACCATCCCTCGTTGGACCTTCACACCTAAAATAGACTGATTCATGATTTCTAGACACATTTTTGGTGTATCAAACCACCGGGTTCTTATTCAGAGTCTTTGGGTTCAATATAGTGGTGCCATATTGCATTTTGATAGCCATATTTCCATTCATGAGGGAAACATCTTTGTAGATCCTCCTAATTGCTCCAATAAAGACCCCATTTGGATGATTATTCGGATCCTAATTGTTCCAATAAAGACCCTATCTGGATGACTATTCAAACCATAATTCAGCTATATAGATGACCATAATCCTAAAGATTTGGGGTCTGCTAAACAAAACTTGTTCCTCCATTCCACTTAGTCCAAAGCCAAGTCATGATCATAAATGACCAAGCAATTTAATTCATTTTGGACGGCCTGAAATAAATTGAAAAGAATCTCAAAGGAAGGCATACTTGTAGGATGTTTAGGGTCACCTGATCAAGCTAATTTTTGGTCAATGTCTTCTTTTCCATGCGGTCTTATTGATCCAATTGCTCAGATCAGTACAACTATGCATGTAAGGACCGTATACTACTATAAATATGGTGGAACTAACCTTGCCCACTTTATTTTTCTAAAATGAATTAATGTCAAGAGTATAAATATTGTACTCCAGAAAGTTGGGTAATTACACACCTCCAAAAGTTCCCTCCATGTGGCATAAGTTATTAGAGTAATATCTATGAGATCTGGGGCACCAATTTGTACAGTCATACCACCATATTGGATTTTATGGATGTTTTCATAATAGACCCTTTGAACACTTTGGCACTTAGCTCCCGTGCCAAGTGTCAAGGTAACACTGCTAAGATCTTATACATTGCATTCACTATTTTTACTGGTGAAAAAGGCATTACATGCCCTTTCAATTTTCATATGGTCCACAAGTGGTACATACCATTTGATGTCCATGGTATTAAACACCGGGAGCACTGAGCCATATCGAAGGCTCTTGATGGATATGGAAGATGAATAGATCCAAGCACACCAATAACAGCAGGCACTCCTCGCTCCAAAGCAAATTGTACCTGTGCTTCGTGATTATCCCGTGGTGCAAACGACATAGCCAATACATTTCTCTTCAACAGGTAGGCACCCCAACTTGCAACCTACATCAGGATTATAGTTGTCAGTCCAAAAACCATGCAAATGCACTGACGCAATCCAAACCAAAAAGTTGCCCATGAATTACCAATCCAAAATAAAATAAAAAGATGCACATGAGTTTTGTTGTTACTGCATAAATATGATGACATGAACATCGGTACGTCCCACTATTAGATGGGTCCTAAATGATACCCTGAATCAGAAAGTCAAAAACATAACCATGAAAGTAGATGGTCAAAAGTAAAACGGCAAATTATGTAAAGAAAGGATTAGATTGGATGGTTAAGACCATCTTCTGGTTCTCTAATGACAGGGGGTCTCTAGGTAGGACCCATTAAATAGTGGATCTTGAACCTGCCTTTGCACCATATTTACAACTAACAATTGTGTGCACATCACCACCAATACACACAAGTATGGTTTCCTCAAAATAAGAAACAATTGGAGCATCTTTTTTTACTTTCCAAAGCCTTCACTAGTGTCAAGTTTTGAAGTCTGTGTTCTCAAATCAGACCGGACCCAACTAACCAGTTCAAATCAATGACTCAGTCTGGGAGAAATTGATCCAGAATTTAAACAAAAAACTGGTAAATCATTAAAACTGTTCAAACCAACTTATTAAACAAGAACAATGTTCAACCCAAGAAGTTAAAACCTCATACCAGTACATTTTATCTTTATTTTAAAATTTTATGATGTCATGATTTCACACTAGAAAAGGGTTGACCTGGCCCAGACCCCAGACACTCGGTTGGTTTGATTCACAATTCAGTTTTCAAAAATACTTTCCTTGGACTAGCTCTAAGGCCTCCACACTCCAATCAACTTGAAAGACTATGGCCAAACATGGAAAGAAGGGCAAGGTCAAAAATAGAAGGCAGGTTCAAATGAATTGAAAGAAGACGAATTTTAAGCTATCATTGGAAGCAAAAGAATTTGATTCTAGATTTTCAATGAAGAACAAAGTTAAAATGCAATCAATAGACGACATACTCCGCAACCCGTATCCAGAGCAGTTCTAACAGTGCCATCTGCAATTGGAATCACTGATGCAAGTTCATCAATATATGCATCTGCTCCTTGAGGAAACATCGTCCCTCCACCTGGAAATTTGAAGACATTACCCTGAAACTGTACCCAATTTTGGACAGCCTTCTCAACCGTCAGACTCTTATAAGGAACATTTGCATAGTGTACATAGTCACGGCTCTTCGGCCAAGAAAATGGAGTCTTGTACCCTTTAGGTGCTGGAATAAGACAATAAAACTTTTCATCATCAGCAGGACAATGTCTTTCTCTGTAGATCATATTTTCTCTTTCGAACTTCATTGCTCGGTCCTGGTCCTGGCAAGGAGTATAATCAGTGTATTGATCATCACATGGCTTGAAGACTTTAGCTTTTGGTTCCGATGGATTAACAATCCCATTGTCATCATTGTGATGTGTCTCGAAATTCAAATTGGACAAGATACTGCAGTCCGTTTGTTTGGTGATCTCCAAGGCTATACTATCTCCCTTTCCAAAACCACTCTTCTGCCATGCCCCCAATACATAGAAGAAACAGCAGAGACCGATCACAACGAATATAGACACTGAGCTCCGAGTTCTACTGCCTGACGAGTTCAATTTTGAGCCCATGATATGCTTCTTGTTATATATGCTTGGAGCAGTTTTCAGATCCTGCAATTAGCAAGAAAATTAGAAGGTAATAGACAAAACAGATCACTAATAGAGATAGGTTCAAGCAAAGAAAGATGCATCTTATCTTGGGAAAAAAGACAGCATTGACTAATGTTATTAGCATATATTAGTAAACAGAAAGGTATAAAAGTGTTGGAGCGGGTGCAAGCACATTATAAGTTAATGAACAATGGAGACTAAAGAAATAAAGCACAGAAGGGCTATGGATACAATGTAAATCAATCAAAGGACATAAATGAACTTTTATTTTCTCATCAATGAAAGAATTGAGGATAAGAGGTAAGCTTATACGGGTTTACTTCTAAAATATTTTTCACCCCAAATAAATCCTCAGGTTGTAATCATGTGAGAACTTTGTGATGTAGAATCTAGACCGTGAAATCCACACTGAATTTCTTGTTATAACTGCGGGGAGAAAAATACAACCACAATAGAGGGGATAGATTCTAACATAAAGGTTTTTGAATGTACATCAATAGGATATCTGTAGCAGAGTGCATCAAGCTGTGGCCTATACTAGGAAGATAGAGAAGAGACTAGTGTTTTTTGGAGGAAATACAAAAAAATTTAAAGAGCACGAGGGATAAAAGCCATCCAACTTATAATGAGGTTTCTCAGACTTCTATTTTGGTGGCCCATTAAGCCTATGAGACCATCCCAATCTTCTCTAAGAGTTTTCCTTGTGGCTTTTCTTGAAAAGGAAGTTATAAGTCAATAATATAAAGATTCTAATAAGAGTAAATTTGTTTTGGAAAACCTCTGTTTTAGAAGGATTATAATCGTTGATGGTTGGATTCTATTCTAAGAGGATCTAGGCCCTCTACTCCTATATATAAAATGTAAAAATCGGATCCCCAATTATGCACATATTTTCCCTGGAAAATCAAGAGGTATTCTCAAGAATTTAGAAGCAAGAAAAGGCCTCAAAGGTTTTTCTCTAGAAATCGGCATAGAGAAAAGGAGTTCATTGAGAATCCAAATTCCATCGCTTAGGCTATTACCGATCCATAGAAAGAAGAACAAGAAGGAGAAGGTGAGTCTAGAAGTAAAGGTTATTCACCAAAAGGTGGTTGTTATAATCTTATTCAAGTTGGATTCATGGCAATGACATCATTTCCAGGTATGTAATGATTCACTCTAATTAGTTGATACTTGATAGATAATATGTTTGTTAATGGTAAGCAATCCAATTGATCCTGGATTCATTCATGTTTAAGTTTAACGACTAATTCCTCTAAAAGTTGTTCAAGTGTAGTAATGGCCATGTGAGCATGATGACTGAATAATAGAAAATATGTGTACATCTTTTTTTTTAGCATTATTACGCAGACACTAAATCTTCTCAATATTCAACTGAGTACCAAATTATTTCCCGAGTAACTCCCTTATCAAAACTGATTAACTAAAAAGAACTCATTGCAATGACTTTCACCGCAAATATAACAAGCACAATTTTGGATGTATCAAGATCTGAAACCTGAGATAAGCATGTCTGTGTACCATGTTTGTTGAAGACAGAATAGGATAAACAAATAAAAAAGTAAACCAAGTCAAGCCAAGCCTATCAGCTCCTCAGGAAGGGTAGGTCAAGTGTTCGAAACCCAACAAAGCAATGAATTCCTTGAGGCCACCCTCCAAGGTCCGGTTGACCCTCAACTCAACCAGTTGCATGTAGGACTTTCCGAGGGGGTGGTGCGTGTGACCGTTGATTAGTCTCAACCAAAGGATGGGGATACCCATGACAAGCAAGCAAAAAAAAAAAAGGCAACTTTGACATTCGGGCTTGGTGCAATCTTTAAGAGCACTAATAATATACAATTTAACAAGTTTATGGTGGCATTCTAATTTTTCCTAAATCTCCAATTTTAAAATGTCTCCCCTTTTCCCACCAAACCTATCATCATTCATTGTTTCAAAACTATACACCAGACCCCATTCTTTATGCATTGATCAGAAACACTACCTTTAGCATTAAGCGAAAATACAGAAGTTGTGATACTTTCTTTTGTTTTATTCTGTATTGGGTAACTAATTAGGTATCAAGCCCTCCTAATAAAACTTCCAACACGGAGCACCATCAAAATGAGCTACAAGATTATTTACCACAAAATAATAAAATAGGTCCACATCTCAAAAACCTACAAATCTATTCGTCAAACTCCAATTAAAGTTATGGGTATCAAAATTCAACACACACCGTCCAACATCACATGTTGCCTCAATATAGCATCCAGCGTGTGTTTCTCGAGATAAGCATAAATAATAATGTAAAATTCCAATTAAAGTCATATATGGTCATGAGCTAAGACTCCATTAACTCAGAGATAAGCATCCATTTTGTCGCCAAAATCAATAATTAAATCCAAAGAACAAGATCTCATACCTTGGCTGAACCATAGATCCAAGGTCAATAATTTGAGTACAAAATAAATTTGAATTTAAAATTTTGAATATCTGTCGATAGAATCCGTAGATACTCCATAGTAACTTGATTGGTGGAGTTTGCTTGGCACCATAACAAGATGTAAGTTAGCTCTCTATACGGATCTCGAGGAGTGTGACACTAAGAATTCGCCAAAAATGAAAGAAGGAAAAAACTCAACTTCTTATCCTTTAATGACAAACAAATCTAGCAGACAAAGATGCAAATAAAGCAAAACAAATCAAACAGCCATGCATAGAGATAAAAACAAAGAAATCTCATAAAGATCTGAAGATTTCAGCAAAATAAAACAACATTAATCATCAAAAGTCTACTAGAATTATTTCGATAGAATTAGAAAGTTATGTGGATCGAAACAGATCGATCGAATGCTCACCTGCGCAAAGAGAAAGAGCTCTCTTTTAAGACGAAAAGCCTCCGATTTCTAGGGTTTTGGTTCTTAGTTTCTTAATCTCTCCATCTCTCTTCAAGGCTCAGCGCGAGTGCGAGTGCGCGTGACAGTGAGAGCTTTTAATGATGTCGTTGCGACTTGAGAGCAGTGGAATAGTCTACTCTCTACAGTTTACTTTATCGTTTTGGTGAGAACGAGGGGAAGTAATTATCTGTGAACACTTTGGTGTCCAACTACTGACAATGATCGGGTCCTGAAATACAGAATTCCTACAGATTGGTTTGTATAGTTTATTGTCCAATCTCATCCGTTCATTTCACATTCGTTGTTTAACGATGTTGTATACTATTGACTTTTCTCGTGAGTGTCGGTGTCGGAACCAACTGTTTTGGCGTTAACCATACTTTTGGAACTCGGACGAGTCAACTCGATAATACATAGATTCAGTTAAAACTTTTACCGAGTTTTCAAAGAAAACGTGGCAAAAGATTGTAAGGATCGTTAACAGTTACCACCAAATTGTCATTATTGCACGTGCAATAATAAAAATGGTATTTTAGAAACACCCCTGTTAAATTGGTGATATTAGGTTTACCACTTGCAAAATGAAGATTACATTTACCCCCTTGACTGTAAGTCAAAGTTACTTTCTTTTGATAATTTAACCGTAAAATTTTGATTTTCCAAAATTTTATTTTAGTAACTTTCAAGTTTTTGAAGACGACGACAACAACAACAAATATTGTAAGGATGTAAATCAATAAACCTAATTTTGCTTCTTGTAAGGAGGTAAATCAAATATCACCAATTCAATAGGGTATTTTTAAAATACTCTAATAAAAGCTTATCTCGAAGATTTAGAGTCAATTAGATGAATCATGTGTGAGAAGTAAAGACTTATCCAAAAAATTTAGGGCCTATTAGATGAATCATGTACGTCCCTTCTACGTTGTCCAAAAGCCTTTCAATATTATATATGAACATTGGAAATATCTCTGTCATGTTAAATCTAAAGGTTGGTTTGTCTAGTTTCCATCTTCATCCTATCTCCTCTTGCATTTTTGTTATTAATGAGCTACGTGGCCATTTTAAAATAATCACATGAAATTGCAATTTAAATTCCTTCGTTTCATACAATGTTTCAAAAATCGAGCCAAATAGACGATCCGCCAGAAATTTTAAGATAATCGATTCAATTGATTAAAATTGTTCTTAAATTTAACATCATTGGTTTTTTTTTGACCAATGGTCTGATCGTTTGATTAATCAACTTTTCAAAAAAAAAAAAATCTAAAAATTTGTGATAAGTTTCCAATGAGAATACTTTCCAATAAACAAAGTTTCCAATGAAAGTATGTAAATTAAGGTTTTGGTCAAAAATAAAATAGAGAAATGATTGCAAGGAAAGACATACATTCATAAATTCAGGTCTTCATGAAATAATCCTGAAGTAGTCAAAGACTAAAAAAACAAGTTGATGGTTGAAAAGTCGAAAAAATTACTCATCCTCACCCAAAGCATTACAATCAAGAAACATTATCTTTACTTATTTTTTAACAATATATCATTGAGTGGGCATTTGTAGGCATCAAAATTTAAAGGAATCCTACAAGTTTATAAATTATTGAAAAGTCACTAAAAGTTGGTCCTACACATCTAAATTGAGGCTCATTGATTTGGGAACAAGCCTCTTACAATTTGGAATTGGGTTTCCATAGATAAAGCTCGTGATTCAAGTGAACAACATTAAATATGAGGCCTTCACTCAAATAAACGAGTTTCACCCACCAAAAAAATTCAGAGTCCTCAAAATTGTATTGGATGAACTTAACCTTTAAACTAATTAATGAAAATTCATTAAGTCGAGGGCGTAGTTGGAAAGATAAATTGATTAATGGCCCTTAGATCACTTTCTCGTAGAAGACATAAGATATTTCTTTAGTGAAGAAGAAGCTTTGAAGCCATCATCAGAGATTAAGTAAAGTTCTTAAAAAAAAACACTTGGACTTCGATTAAAAATAATATCTAATCTAAAAGTCGTTATTTAAAATTCAAGAAATCATGCTCATCCAATAAAATATGAAACTCGAATAGAAGAATTTTACACAAAAATCCCGCAGAAGATCAAACATCAAGCCAATATATATAAATCAAGAATCATATTTTTAATCGATCAAGCACAGAATCTAGAGAGAAGAAAATCTATACACACCATCATCCTTTTGTATTTTAATGTTAATCAAAAGAAAATTCTTTGTGAATGAGTCTATCAAGATCTGTACATACTCTTTCATTAAATCAATCAAAAATTATTAGTTATTTTATTAATCATATCTCAAGGTAGATTGTGAAATTTTGTTGTGGACAATCCGATTCTGCCACTTGGGTTTACCCTGCAACCCGGTCCCTGAATTTCATGGTCAGAGTAACGTTCAAAAGACAAAACTACCATTTTCTAAATTGTGAAATTCCAAGTTCATATCCTATCCCCTGATCCATCTGTTCTGTTCTCGTCTCATCCGGCCATCGCCCCAACAGTCAATACTTGCCTCCATCGACTCCATTGAAGATTGGTCAGTCTCTCTCTTTCTCTCCATCAGAGAACCCAAAACAACACAGCATTTCTATTCTTCTGTTCCTTATCTCAAAACCCTAACTCTCTTACCAGTTGAGAAAAATCCTTTTTTTTTTTTCAATCCCTAAATTTCAATTCTCCCTGGTTGCTTACGATTTAATTTTATTTAAAGATTTCTCCCAAATCACATGTTTTAATTTTTTTTTTAGTAGGTTTCATGTATTTGGTATTGACATCTTCGATACTGATTTGTATTTCTGATGGAAGAGTAGTGCAGATCTATTTAGTATAATAAGTTCAAAAAGTTATGATTTTTATTCCATGTAACAAGCTTTTAGGGTGTTATTAGTTGGGATATCTAGAGATCAAGATCAGAGACATTAGGTTTATAAGACAATTTCAGGATTTAGTGAAGATGGGGTTTTAAATTGTTGAATTGCTCGCTCAATGCGAGATCATTGAACTTGCTTCTATGATACTTAGAATGTAGATGCAGTGTTCTCGTCTACATTCAACTCTAAATCATCTTAACATGATGACTGTCCTACTTGTATAAAAAGAGAGAATTGTTAATTACACTTTGAATGAGATTCCATATTGAAGTAACGTCTCAAAGAAGCTATAAAGAAAACTGAGATCTTATTTTGTAAGATTTTGTATTGAAGTCTGAGAAACAACTGAGGGTGTAAGATTTTCTCGTTTCTTTTTATTTGGATTGGCTTTTCGGAGCACTTCTAGCTATCTTCCCCTTCATTGCCGCCGTCACTTCCATTGGCTGTACAGCCTTCGCCCTCATCGGTAAGAGGTTACCCTTTTTTAAGGGTAAATAGTAGTTCTCCAGATATCCAATTCGTTTCTGATGATCCGTTGAATGGCGTTAAAAGTCCAACATTAACATCCAAATTTGGTTTTTAAATCTGAATTTGAACTTTCTGAATCCTGCTTGAACGTTATAAGCAGATCTGTTTGATCTTTTTTTTTTTTTTTTGGGTTAAATTTATTTGCTCAATTTTGGTGAGGGATGTCTCGTTTTGATTTTTTGAAGTTCTGTTCTTCTCTTGTTATTCATCCGAATTTGTTAATTTTTTTTTCTCTATTAAAACTCATGTATCTACTTCAGAATTACCTTCTTCTGCGTTTCTTTCAAAATGAGACGAGAAAATCGAAAAGATGGAATCTTGATATGTTATTCTAAAATGGGTTGTTGGAATTCTGTGTTGTATCCACTTCGGGTATTTGAAGTGGACTGCTATTTTCTAGTTTTTTTTACCTATTGAAAATAAATGAAGAGGAATGGTTTAAATTGGATGTATTGTGCTTTTTTAATTTTTCATAAAAGTTTCAGTTGAACTTGATTGGATTGTCTATCATATATTATCCAAGGTTTGAAGTTGATCAGATAAGACACCTTTTTGAATTTAAAAAAATGTATGATATGTATTTTGGGAGGGGTTTTTGATCTGTAGTTCAGAAAGGATGATTGATCTTTTCAGTATTTTGGAAAGGATGGTTGATCTTTAAATAAAAAAGAATATGATCTATTGAGATTTCTTATGAGTATAAAAACAAGATACATGATCTGTTTTTTTGAAAGGATGTTTGATTTGCACTTTTTTAATTCAGTGATCTGTATCTTTTCTTGTATAGAAGGGCATTCTGGTATTTTCATTTTTTTAAATTATTTTTAAGAATTCAAGATGCTTCACAATCTAGCTCTTTCTTGGAGCCCAAAGCTCTCTGCTAAATTGGGAGGCATTTAGAAACAAAACCATATGTTAAGGACTATTAAGTAATATTCCCTATATTGCATTAATGGTTGATTGTATTGTTTGTTTTAACTTAAAACCATGCTTTTTCAGAAGAAAATCTGAACTCAAGTCAGAAAATCGCCTCTCAGATTGGTCAAATGGATGAACAACAACAAACGATCCTCCTTGAATCAGTCTCACGTTTTCCACCTCCTCAAGGTCTGTAAAATTTTCATCTCTCTCTCTCTCTCTCTCATTTCATTTTTTTTTTCCCATTTTGCCATAACTTACTTTTAATTCTAGGGGTGAAGCTTTCGTATGGGACTGCTGGATTCAGGGCAGATGCTTCAATATTATCTTCAACAGTTTTCAGAGTTGGAATTTTGGCAGCTTTGAGATCTCTGAAAACTCAATCCGTTGTTGGATTGATGATCACAGCTTCACACAATCGAATTTCTGATAATGGGGTCAAAATTTCTGACCCCAGTGGTAGCATGTTGACCCAGGAATGGGAGCCCTTTGCTGACACTCTTGCGAATGTTGTCGATACCAAAGATCTTGTTCAGGTTTTTTTTTTTTTTTTCTTGTTTAATTCTCAGTTCATTGATCTTTGTTGTTTCAGTCGTTTTTCATTTTAGTTTTCCTGTTGTTTATTTTCATTGATCAAATTCGTGTTTTCTGTTGTGTTTCATTGGTTACTAGATGCCATAGATATATTAGACATACCCATTTCTGTATTTAATTAGATTATGCGTTGTTTTTGGTTGATCTGTGAAATTGATGGAAAAATTTCATAGTTGACTTATGCAACTAAATTCAAAACTTGACTATATGGACATTTAATTGATAACACATACTGCTGGCTATAGGCACTAATCTTGTTTGGTCTTTGCAACAGATTCAGGAATATCTTTTTTTTCTTTCATTTCTAATGTCATGGAAAAATGACAAATAAATTGTTCTTGCTTCCGGTTTCTTAAACAGTTGATAATCGAGTTTGCAAAGAAGGAAAACATCCCATTTGGAGGTGAGCCGTCTGCAAAGATCTTGTTGGGAAGAGACACAAGGCCTAGTGGAGCATCCCTTCTTGAAGCTGCAAAACAAGTATGCACTTTCTTATCCATCATCATTGTATTTTAGTTTAGTTTTTTTTTTTTGAATACAATTTACTTATCCTCTGTCGATGTACAGGGAATCAATTCCATAGTTGGTGCAGTTTCCATTGACATGGGGATTCTCACAACCCCACAACTCCATTGGATGGTTCGTCAAAGAAATAAGGGTAAAAAGGCATTGAATCCGATTACTTCGAGCAACTCTCAAATTCCTTTAGGTTAGTTTGAAAGAGTCATGCTGAAAATATGAGTGTTTCATGAACTTTTCTTAATAAAACCCTCATTGGATTCTTAACATGTTTCACTTATTTATATAGGTGCATAATGGATTTGATTCCCAAGGAAATCACCACATATGAGATGGATCAAAATTTGATAGTAGATGGAGCTAATGGTGTCGGTGGAGAAAAGCTTGAAGAGTTGAAGAAATGGTTGAAGGGTCTGGTGATTGAGGTCCGTAATTCAGGCAAAGAAGGAGAAGGTGTTCTGAATGAAGGAGTTGGTGCTGATTTTGTACAGAAGGAGAAAGTTTTTCCATGTGGGTTTGGTCTGAATGATGTTGGAATAAGGTTAGCTATCTTTTTACCATTCTATCTATATCAACATTATGGATTTGAGTGGCTGAGTCAAATCCATCGAGTTAAACCACCCATGGTATTGCTACAAACTATGTAACAATGAAACTCCATGATTTGAAATTTTGAGTCAGATATTAATCATTCATTTATTTTTTTTGAGTCCGATATACTTGTGTTGTGGTCACATGTTGAAATCTGACAAGTTTTAGTCAGATACCCCTGTTGTGGTCACGTGTTGATCAAATCAGATTCTCTCATTCAAGCAAATCATAATTTGTCAATTTATTTTTGCTGTTTTTGTTTATTGTTTATATAATTTCATGTACATCAGTTTCTGTTGTGTACCTACATGAACTAATCTTTTTTAAAAGTACGTATTCCATAATATATGGAATAGTAGTATGAATGTGTCACTGTATCAGTACTTCTGGTTTGTTGTTTTTGCTACTTACATTTGTCTTTGATGCCAACACATGTCTGTCTTACATTGGCCCTAAATAGTAGTAGAAACCCCCCCCCCCCCCTTTTTAAAACTTGTCCAATTTCTTTGAACACTAGACAGGTTTATCATAAAAAAATTAAGTCTGGCTTGGCTAATTGACTGAACACTTGGTTGAGTCGATAATTAGCTCTCCAACCGTTAGGTATCTTTTTCTGGATCAAAACAGAGTTGAATGTGCCAATTCTCAAATCAATTTGCGAAGTTTTTGAATACTATGATGAACATTTGACGTTGAGAATGAGGATCCTAGTCCATGGGTGCTAACTTGATGGTGTATCTAGTGTTTCAGGTGTGCAAGTTTGGATGGGGATGCCGATCGGCTTGTGTACTTTCGTGTGCAATCAAATTGTAGTGACAAGATTGATCTCATTGACGGAGACAAGATATTATCTCTGTTTGCTCTATTTATCAAGGAACAATTGAATATTCTTAACAAGAAGGAAAACGAAGAAACAAGAAATGATTACTCAGTAAGGTTAGGTGTTGTACAGACGGCCTATGCGAATGGGGCATCCACAGATTTCCTTAAAAAGCTCGGCCTCGAAGTCGTGTTTACTTCTACAGGAGTGAAATACCTGCATGAGAAAGCTGCCGAATATGATATTGGGATCTATTTTGAAGCTAATGGGCATGGAACCATATTGTTTGCAGAAAATTTCA
Source organism: Akebia trifoliata (assembly GCF_017979445.1). Lineage (NCBI taxonomy): Eukaryota > Viridiplantae > Streptophyta > Magnoliopsida > Ranunculales > Lardizabalaceae > Akebia > Akebia trifoliata. The sequence continues at coordinate 56,425,331 of NC_141377.1, read as the reverse complement.
TATGTTGGCTGGAGGCGAGAAATAATGAACTTGCTTCTGTAACTAAAGGTTTACTTATGATATAGTTTCCAACTATCTTACTAGTGTTTTACTGTCAGGTTTAGACATTAATGAATTTTTGTTTTTTTTTTAAATCTTGATTTTTTTAATGTTCAGAACAACAAAAGGCTGCTTTGAGATTGTTAGCAGTCAGTAAGTTGATCAATCAGGCTGTGGGAGATGCACTCAGTGGGTTGCTTTTGGTGGAGGTCATCTTGCAACATATGGGATGGTCAATCCAGAGATGGAATGAACTTTATCAGGATCTCCCAAGTAGGCAACTCAAGGTCAGTCCCTTTGTTGATTACATGTTATGGATTGTTTGCTATGTACGTATGTACCTACATTGCTCACACATGCATGCACGTATGCGCAGCCGCCCACACAAGTTCCCAAAACAGCAAGTTTGACATTTTTGCCGGCATCTGAGATAGTTTCAATCTAGAACCTCGTGAATTTTGACTTCTTAATTTCTATCAAGGACTCTTTTTCTGCAACATTTGTCAAAATGGGACCACAACAAACTTCCCAGAATGAATATCATAGCAGAAATCGGATATGATGACTCTTTTTAGTCATAGAAAAAACTCTTCACCTGAACTTGTTATTGGTTTCTTTTACTTTCTTGATCATCATTGATTGTACAACTGTTTCCAATATCAGAAGAGAACCATATACCAAACAAAAGAGCCGAAGAATATCAAAATCTTCATAACGTAGCTGATCAATCCACGTACACACACACACGCATGTATATTCAAATTTTAGGGTGTTAGATGAATCAAAATAAAACTTCTGTTGTCATAGTATTGGTTGATATTTGTGCGTATTATCTGGAAAATATGCATATATCCCATACCATGATTCAGTGGAATGGGGACATTAGATCTTATTTTTTGGTGGGTAATTAATTGAGTATTGTATTAATGAGATTAACCCCACCAAAGGGAAATACAACCTAAAGGTCAACACGGTCCAAAGTGACAACACATCTAAAAAATGAAAAAAAAAACTATAAAGGAACCACATATGATGCTTTCCCACCCAAATGCAAAATCATGAAAATAAGAGCTCCTGTTTTCTAAAAATAATTAAGTTTTTTTTTTTTTTTGGACAAGTATAAATTTATTCAAGAAGAAGAAAAAGAGAATATACAAAGTTGGTCGAGATGACCAACAGGGAGAAACAACACCACTAACCCTCACACAATGAGTCCCATCTAAAGACAAAGTCCTCAAAAAATACACCTTTGAATTCAGGACAAAGCTTACACAAAAAAAAGGCAACCCAAGAACGTCCAACAAAATATCATGCCTTGAAGCTATCACATACTTGAACAATCTCGCTTCCCGGGTCTCTCCTATACTCTCTCCCACTTTGGAGAACTGATCAATGATCTTCAAGATTAACTTTGTCTCTTCCCCCTTCCTAGTAATTTTTTTGTTTAAAAAAAGCATTTCTTCTTTACAAATGCCCCAAAATACAATATATGGAAGAATGGACTGTATAACCTGCCCTCTAGAGGTAGAGGGTCTCAATCTCATACAGGCTAGAAAGCCCACCGTGGTTCTAGGCATGACACAACGCATACTGGAGAGAGAAGAATGTACGGCACACCTCCATCATGAGAAGCAAGTGGTACAATATGCATGCTGTTATTAATTTGACTTTGGAGGCCTTTAGAGGTCTTCATAGAGGAATGTTTTTGCGTCATGATATGTTGGAAAAAGTTTGTAGTTCTACCATTCCATTGCAAGGGTTTGGACCCTTTCATCTAATAGTCTTTTCTCTTCCAGCTCTTTTTTCAAAGCTTTATCTAAGGCAATGCTTTGTCTTTCTCACACAAGTGTGAGACATATGGGTTGGTCAGCATCCCTTTACTCGTTTTGCGAGGTAGCTAGGAAGATTTGGTGGCGTTTCTTTAAAGTCAACTCTGCATGCTATCTTGTGGGGCATTTGTGAGTAAAGAAATAATATAATTTTGATGAAAATTTTCTCAAGCTCCATTGATATTAATTGAAAAGGACACTAAATTTTTCATCACTCATTTGCCTGTAATTTGAGAGTTGGGTGAAACTAGGAGGAAAAGTGAAGGAGGGAAAGTTTAAAAATAAATCTATTTTGGTGTTTTTAAGTTAAAGTTTTGGAAAGAGTGCTTGAAGCATAAGATTGAGGGGGTTCAATTTTGAACTGGTCAGTAAGGGACCGACTTCTTTAAACCTGAACTTCAAAATAGATGGCCTGATTCACATTATCCAATTAAAGTAGGTTTATTTTCCGACTACTTTTAATTCTATACTCAAAACAACCTAGTAAAATAGAGTGGAGAACGAAGTTTCACCTCCTTTTCCCCCTTTTTTTTTTTTCGTTTCAGGTAAAAGTTGGAGACAGAAATGCTGTTATTACAACAAATGCAGAAACTGTGGTGGTGAAGCCCCCTGGTCTTCAGGACTCAATCAATTCTGAAACTGGTAACCACAAATTTAATTTATGCCCACTTTTCTTAAACCAACTGTCCAGGTTTAGTTTACTTCTAATATGTGGGATATTCTAAGATGTTGATGGTCATCATCTGGTCTGTCCAAAGTTTTTTGGGACTGCTATTTTTACGAATATTTTCCTCTGCTTGTAGACACGTTTTAATTTTTGGCACTTTTTATTTTTGTATGCAGCAAAGTATCCTCAGGGCCGATCTTTTATACGGCCATCAGGTACAGAGGATGTAATACGTGTATATGCTGAGGCATCCACACAAGAAGCAGCAGATAGCCTAGCCAAGTCAGTGGCGCAACATGTGGATTGCTTCCTTGGGTCTGGCAGCTCCTAATTATCAAGACTCGGGATCCAATACGGTGTCTTGTTTCTATAAAATAGGTTAGATGTCTACGTGGCATGCATTAGTTGGTGTTTAAGACATACTGGGCTCCTAATCAAGCCGTTCACGCAGCCCAATGTGTTTATTTCCTAATCAAATTGTGCCTCGTAGACATCAGTCATATCTATAGAAATGGGACACCTTATAGGATATGGCCTCAATTATCAATCCCTTTTGGAACTATAATTTATTTTTTTCGAAAAAAAATATCAGTAATTTCAATAGGGAAGGAGTGTGTTAGCTTGGTATAGTTAAGACTTACTGGTAATTGATAATTCCTGATTTTCCTACTTTAATATTATCTTTTGTCCTGATTTCTTTCACATTGAATTCCAATTTTTTTTTTTCCTGCGTTTGTACTGGCATGAGCTGATTGTGGGGTCAAGTGCTTAGGGGCATGCGTGGTGGACTTCTAACCAAATCATGGAGTCGCAGTCAATGAATCTGATCCAACCTAAGATCCAATCTGATAATTTGTGGGCTGGATTGAGGTTTTGGGATCCAATAAGGACCCAATCTCAAACCATTGATGATTTATCATGCTCGTTTTTGTGAGTAATTGAGATACCCCCATCCGGTTTTTTTTCTTTTCAAAACTGAAGACATGCCCCCTTTGCATTCTAATATAAGCTAACCTCTAGCCAAAATCTGTCTTCTTCAAGCTATTCGACATATGCGAGAAATTATTTTTAATTATTCAATCTCATCTTCAATCTATCGTTTTCAGTCCCCTCCCCTCTCCTAGAAAATCATTTATTTTTCTATCTGAAACTTGATTATCCAATCTTGTTCTTGAGATTAGTACAATCTTGAGGTTGAAGATGGAGGTAAAAAACATTTTACCCGCTTAGTTAAATATGATCAGTTTTGAGAAGAAAATCAAGGGGATTAGGCCAAATGTTGAAGATGTGGACTTGGGGGGCATGACATCAGTTTGAAAACAGGGTAGGCCAAATATTCGCCAAAACTGTGAAGGGGTTGATGAAAATGGCTTTGCACCAAAGCAGATTTTTTAGTTTGTGGGGATCATTTAGTGATTTGCTCATTGCTCATTTTGAGTGTGTTTGATTGCTGGAAATTTTCACGCAAGATTTAATTTCCCAAGAAAAGCTATTTTGTCCATGTTTGATTTGTCATTCATAAATTCATTTTGTGGAAATTCATGATTTTTACATGATTGGTGATAATCATTTTCTTACTTAACCCTGAAAAATGATGGATTTCCCCAGAAAGAATTGACCACTATGAAGATAGAAATTCAGAATCTAAAAGTTTTAGAAAATCCTGTTTTTCTATGCCTCTTAGTTTCTGGTTTCTCTGCTCCTAAAGTCATCCCTTGGTGCATGGGACAGAAGGCCATGAATCCCATCCTAAGCATTTGATTGTGCCCATGAACCACAATTCAGAAATTTTGCATGATATAGGTATTGAATCTGGAAAAAATATAGTTGACGTTTTGACAATACAGAATCATAGAGCATGAAGTGCACATTGTTGATCATGTATGTGCCCATGATGTGCAAGTAAGGTGCAGTGGAAGATAATGTCTCGAGCCTTATGAGGATCAATGAACCAGGCAGACTGGGTTTAAAACTTCATCTCGAAGAGCGTATTCAATCTGACATCCCATGTTCATCTATTGAAAAATAACAACAATACCGATAATCAGAAGTTCAATAACAAGGTTAGAATTACAATTACAACCGCCAAAAATGAGAACAATGGCATAATAGACTTTCATTGGCATCAATACCACCTAAAATACGGAAGCTCTGTTACTCATTGTTTGAATTTTGAATTTAATAAAATAAAATCTCAAAAAAAAAAAAAGGAGGTACAAGGTGAATTATGTAAATTTATTTCACATTTCAATTCTAAAGCAGGTTCTCTTAGAGATCTGACAAGGGTTCTGTTTTTTCAATCTGAAGCAATTTTGAAGGAATATCATGGATTAAAAAAGTGAAAGACAACAGCTCCAGATAACTTTTATTGAGATGCTTAGTCATGTTCAATGATGGATATGAAAGGAATCAAATTCAAGATGAACTGGAATCCTAAGACAGATAACAAAGAAAAACTAATTGGAGCACTGAACGCATTATTGCAATAACAAATTATGATAAATGTTCCATCATGAACCACCCTTGAAGAGATCCCTACAATACCAGAGCTCCAAGGGTTATGTTAGAATCAATTTGATAGGTAAACTGATAAATAAAAGATGCATCTCAGTGCCTCAAAACAAAATTAAAATAAGCTTGTTGGTGCCAGCTCGCTAAGTTGGTTAAAGTCTCTCGAGTGTTGACACCGTGACCTGGGTTCAAAACCCGCCTTGACCTACTAATTATTAACCACTCACTCACTTGCTTCATAAAGAAGATAAAAATGAGTTACGACAACCTAGTTATTTTCTGCTCACCAATAATAAAAAAAATGCTTACTTTCCTAATCTTTTCTTATTATTCACCAAATGGTCAAGCAACATTTTGATAAAACAAAACTCCTCATTATTGACTCCACAGTTGTACAGCAGTTGTCTTACCATAACAAAACATAATTAATCCCCATCCTCTACACCTCACTAGTCATTACAAACAGGAATCCCACTTAAGCATTTAATCCTCAAAAAAGAAGAAAACCTTGAATTCCTTGTACAACTTGCACCAATAAAACAACAATCCCAAAATACTGATAATGACTTCATGAGCCTCTTTTCCTTTACCTGAAGGCCCGCCTGTCCATTTCCTTCCAAATTCCCTTAACAAATTGCAAGGAAAGAAACTCCACAAGGTTCTCGTCCACAATCTGAAGGATGTGCACACCATTTTTGAAAAAACTTAGGAAAACTGATTTAGGAAAGATCCACTCAATGCACATAAGAAGACTGAAGTTTGACCAAATGACTCTAGTAATTTTTTTTGATAACCAACCAAATGGCTCTAGTATAACCGTACTGAAGAAGAACATGATCAATCGATTTTCCCGTTGAGATTAGATGATTTATATACCTTGTTTAAACAGTGATCCAATTTTATTTATTTTTTAAATACCACCCAAGATGGAACTCTCGACTCCTATATGATGAAGGCGGGAAAAGTGGGCCTATGTGACGATGACAAACTCAAAGTGTGTCATCAATACCTGAGAAATTGAAGAAAATATGGGCCAGTGAAAATGGTACTGTCCTTATAAATTACATTTTTATGTCAATTTTAGTTCACAACAATGTAAATCAGAGATGATTGCTTTAGACACAATCAAAATAGAGGTAATTTGAGGGCCTCTAACCAACAGTAGCCGAAAGGGCAAAACAAGTTGTGGTTGGAAACAAGACTGAAAAAACAAGTTACTAGGAATTTCACTGTGTCAATGTGGTTGAACCAATTTTCGTGATTTAACCACAACAGAGCTACAATAGGTGAAGCCAAATCAAAAGAAGGCTGAGCTAATCATGCCCCAGTGATAATAGTGAGTGAGGAAAGCACCATCATAAATACTGAAGAACAATGAAAAACATCAATAAAGATATATATATATATATATATATATATATATATATATATATATATATATATATATATATATATATATATATATGATTGATCCAAGGTCTGTCCTCAGTGTCAGCTTTGTTTCGTTATTATTATTTTTTGATAGGTAGCTTTGACTAGTTATTATTATAAAGTAGCTATATTTGATCAGTTCTAAATATTATTATAAAGTAGCTATATAAGTTCAACCGACTGTATTGTCATGGATTTCTACATTTGATAATATTTTGGTGAAGATTCAAATTTCAGTTTTATATGAGTTGAGATATTTTTATGTGTTTTAATTCTTAATCCGAATCTGAAATGTGATTTCGGTTTGAAATAATAAAATTTGATTTCAGACCCTTGATTTAACTGTTTCAGTTTCTTTTGTTTTGGTAATTGTAGTTTAAAATTATGAGTATAAAAGTATAGATATTCTAGGATAATGACATATACTTTATGCTTAAATATTTAGTATTTAACAGCTTTTTCAACCTATTAAGATGAGATCGATTACTTACTGGGCTTCCAAGCTCACCCACCCCCACACCCCTACCGTTACTATTGCAGAGTGATTGCAATAAGCACACTGTATGTCATGGATATTGGATCAATCAGTTAGCACAAGGTAGCATGAAATTGGCTTTATAGCCAGGTTTCTGATTGTGTAAGGTAGGTGAGTTAAAAGAGTGGATTTGTCAAATTATTTAGTAAGTAGTAGTGGAGTATGTATGATGGGATATGAACGATTGGATGTATGAATGGATGAATTGGATATATGATTTGAATTATGCAACTCTTCTTCCATCAGGTAAAATTTTTCACAAGTTCAATTTTTAAAGGAAGTGCTGCTGAAATTTCAGGTTCTGGCATTTCAAAATATTGACTAATTTCAGCAACCCTTACAAAGATGTCAAATTTCAAATTTTGGTGTTTCATTTCAATTTCAATCAGTAAATTGATGTTGAAACCAAAATTTAACTAAAAAAAACCCCGCTCAGTACATGGCCTTCCAAGCTTATAGTAGGTCCCCATTCCCCATGAACGATTCCTATCTAAATATTGTCAAGAATGGTGAACAACCCAACCCTCAGAATGTACTACAGCCCCAGTGGCCAAGAGCAAAAATCAAGATGCCAAACCATCCCATCAATGTGAACTCTTGGGATATCATGCTTACTTTGTGTTCTACTTCTACTGACTGTAAATATTGCATATTTGCTTCCATCCACAAACCCATTTCCTCCCTTCGAGTTCCATTATCAATAAACTTCTAGTTCTTATTGTTCACATAAAAATAATTCCTTTTATGTCCTATTGCTTTTGAAGAACAAACATTTTGTTATCTCAAGACCGAGATCTTAAGATCTTCATGCCTCAATTGATTTCATATATTGCGTAACACAATAATCCCCGACCAGAACAACAAATCCAGTGATTGAACACAGAAAAACAAAATATCTAGGGTTCATTGTAGACAAGCTATCATAGTTCCATCATAAGGAGTCTAAAAAATTCTTCAACATTAGCACAAATGTAGAATCAAATTAAGTAAAGAAAAAAAATTACATTTCTGCGCACAGTCGCATTTATTTGTAGTCATCGATCAAGAAATTATAGTGGATCTATTTGTTATCATTAACTAAGGGTAGGTGTAGATTCACCCATAATCATTCACTCTATAACTAACTTAAAAAACAACAAATTTTATGTTCTTACCTCATGAATGCCTCTGAAGAAAATTGTAATAAAACCCAAACCCTAGATACTACTCAGCAGAAGATTTCGAGCTTCGAAAATCCCTCTTTAATTCAGCAACTCTTTTCATACAACACGCCTTCGATTTACCCGGAACTGCAACTGCAATCTTCTCCCACCTCATCGGAGCATCCTTCGGAAAGGCCTTCAATGCGTTAAGGAGAGCGATATCTTCTCCAGAGCTCCAATTCAAACTCTCATCACCAATAATCTCTTTCTTGATCTCATTATTACCAGCCAATTCATCCTCGACTCGCTTGTCCACCGTTTTTCGCTGCTTCAAAAACTGCGAAAACGAATCGCCTCCACCCGGTTTCCTTTCTGACAATGATTTTGCCGTCTTGATCACACTCTCCAATCCATGCCGCCCTCGAAAAGCTTCTGCAATCAAATCCCATCGACTCGGCTCTCCGACAGGATGCTTTGATATTTGCTTCTTGAGCAAATCAAAATCCTCATCAGTCCACTCCTTCTCTTCCAAATTCGCCAATCCGTTTCCGTTACAGTTCGAATTCAATGTTTTTTTCTCGGATTTCTCCGAATTTTGAACTGTTCCAACCATCATATTCATCACCCCTGAATTTGAATCCAATGGTGGATGATCTTCAGATCTTCGAGTTTTCTGTCTTCGATTGGTTGTTCGTTTCTTTGGTTCATCGATCTGGATTGTTTGATCGAGATCTATTGGTTGTAAGAGCTCGCCATGGCCGACACGAATGTCACCTCCAGTGATGGAGATTGGAGCAAATGGGCCTACGAGGAGAGAGATTGAGATCCATTGAAGGAAAAATTTTAGGGTTTCGGATTGGAAGAAGAAGATGGAGAGGAAAGCGAGGAGAGAAGAGATAGAGATGCAGATGAAGGCAAGGGGTTTGTTGATTTTTGGGGATTCGGGTTCAGAGATTGGAGATGAAGAAACCCTGGATTGGAAGAGAAATCTTGGCCTGCTTTCTTCTTCCAAGAATTCCATTTCTCTGCGTTGTCCAAGGAAATGCAGAGAGAAGGAAAGCCACCACACGGTCTTGCTCTCGCCTAATAAACCATGGTTTTCAAACTCGTTTTGTCTTGACCCAGCCATGTTAACTGAGTTGACTCGAATGAGTCATCTCGTAATATTGTTTTAAATAAACTAAAACATTAATTATTTTTAGGTTGATGAAATGGATTCATAGACATTGTAAGAACGTGCTTGAAGACTTTTGCCACTAGTGTTATAGGCCCCCCCCCCCCCCCCAACTTTCAATGGCACCCCAAAATTTTATTTTTAACTTGACTTTACTTGCTTGTAAGGGCACCCCTCTTTACCTTTTCTTCTCCCTCCTTCAATCATTGTCGTTTGAATTAAACTAGCTTGATTAACTTAGTAAAATTATCTAAGGGTCTTGTTCTCACATTGTGGTATAAAATAAAATAAAAAATCTGAAGCCATGCAGTTGTAATAGACAAAATTTTAAGATCTTTGAAAAGAGAGGCTCAAAAATAAAATTAAGAGTGTTTGGTGGTTGTTAAATTTCAACACCTTAAATAAAGTTCAAAACAGTTTTATTTATAATATGAATTTTTCCATGGAATCTAGAAGAATGTAGTGTTGGATTGCCAACGTGGTAATCCATGTGACCCAATGACCCTTAATAAGATTTGAAATTTTACTAAATTAACAAGGAAAATGTTTTTCTTTTCGTTTTGAGGTAGGTAGTTTGAGGCAATGTTACTTGGGTGGCTAGGAAATTACAATCCTTATTGCATTACTAACACTTTTATCTACACTCCTTTAACACTGTTGGTCCCGAGCTTTGCATGGTATCCACCATGTCAAGCGCCCCCTATTCATTGGCACTCTTGATAACTTGAGTTGTGGTTAGTGCTCGTTATTGTGGAGACCATTTTTGTCACGTAACACGATAATAACAAGTGCCATAAAAAAAATGAGAGAGGGCCTCACTTAGAGTTATGACGCAATTTTTAATCAAGTAACAAAACAAGAAGGCACTGAGCTTTACACCCTGAGTCCAGTGCATTACAGTAAGAAGAAAAGGAGTACTTTGTATCCCTACCATAAAGAGTATGAAGCTCGATATCAGCCGAGCACTAAAAGCTTAGACATCCTGTAAAAAGTATCAAAAAGCTAATGCTCTTATACCAAGGTATTGAAATTGGAGCCATTAGGCAATTACATATCGAGGTGAGAGATTGAAGGTACACGATTCAACACCTTAACAAGGCCAAGGAATAAACAAGGAAGGAATCAAACCTAAAATCGCGTAAGTAGAGTGTAAGTTCGATACAAATTGAGATCATTCAAAAACAGAACATGGTCACCCTAAGCTAATGAATGTAGGACGACAAACTATGAGTAGCTTGAAGGAAATCAATCAATTTGGTTAGACCTCAACTCGAACTTAGAATGTGTAGCCTAACAAGACTAATCTAGAGGAAATAAAAGTTCTCTCGTATGACGAGTCCCCTCATTCATAACAAGAGACATAGAATTTATCAAAATGAGAAAGTGACATATCTTGACACGTCCACCCATTCGGTGCAAAACTAATTTTACAAAAGTGCATAGCCCAAACTCTTGGACTCATTTAAAAACATATACTAACGCAATTCACATCTGAGCGATATCACATATTCGACCTAAGTTTGAGCTCGTATTTGATCCCCAACCCATTTCTGATCTAAACCTGAGATCATATTTACTTTAATTCATTCCTCATATGACCCCTTAACTCATATCCAACAAAATCCATAGCACATAAATGACCACAAGCAAGTATCTAAGTTTGAGCACGTCTTCTTACATGGATAAATATAAAATAAAATTTTGTCATATTGATAAGACACGACATGTTATAATCCTAAATTTCTCTACTTCATATTGATGACCTGCAACAATTACACATCAGATTCAAATCTTACTAATTAGTAATAAATCCATATTCCAAAACACTCAAGTGCATTCCAACTGAATAACTCATCTAACACCTAGACCAACTGTGTGATGACACCTGTTTCTGGATTTTGTTTATAAAAACCAACCTACCAAACTAAAAAAGGGGTTGGCTAGAACTTGACAAGTAAAAAAATTATTCTGTAAGTCTATTGTTTATCTTCTTCTTCATTTATTTTATTTACTTAAGTACTAACTAAATCATAGGAGGATCGAACACCTCAGTAGGGCCTCAATCTTTCTTCTTTTTGCTTCATATCGTTCAAAGCCAAAGATGAGTTGAAGTGAAGTCTTCTGGTTAAGATCTTCATTTCCATTATCAACATCAAGCTTCATTTCGAGAAGTAAAATGCCTAAAAACCCTCCATAGTTACATTGACTAGTAACTATGTAGACTTCATGGCCTTGCCACCTCGAATCCCCTTTGGACAATTCTCCTTGATCTTAACTGACAATATAACTACTACTTTTTTGTAGATATCATTTATAAAATTTTATTTTATACAAATCAATGTGACATGCTATTGGTAGTGATGACTGGTTTAGGGAAGACAAATCAAGGAATTTTAGGTTATTTTTCTTTGATCTATACAGAAGACCAAGGTCACTGTTTTGAGAATATAACGAGGTGTTGTAAATATTCACTAAATGCAAATGCCAAAACAATTATAACTATTAATTATTGTACACCATTAGAATGTTCTAAAAGTAGGGTATATTCTAAAATTTTAAATAGTTCTAAGACAATTCTAATTAGTTTTCAAGCTTTTGTGTCAAGATTTTATACACCACTATACTTATTTTAGGGTTAAACTATAATGTGAATTTTGAATTTGGATTGTTTATCACATCAAGATAGATTTCACTTGTGTGAGACAAACCACCTACGCATTAAATCCACGAAAATATAGTTACAAAAGAAAAGAGTCGCAATAAACTGACTTGAAAAAAGCTACTTGCTCGATGTGGCATGTGCACAAAATCATAGATTTTTTTGCTATGGTTTTATGCACATGCCTCATCAAGCCAACGAAAAGCGAGTGGCTCTTTTTTCAAGTCAGTTGATCATTAGTCAAAGAAAAAATGTTGAAGCTAATCTGAATTTTTATTCTCCATTTGTTCAATTGATAAATAAAGTCGAATATGGTTTTCAGAGTATTGTGGTGCATACTATTAGCTTTAAATCCGACATCTAGGGTGTGATCTATAGCAGTGAGTTGTCAAAATTCAGTGGAACTTAAGGTTGGTTACCTATTCATAGTCTTATTTTATAAAAATTAATTATAATTATAATTAGATAGAAATAATTCTTAAAGTAGGCTTATAAAAAAATTGATATGATTCGTTAAGACTTGGACCTATAGCTTAATTGGTTGACATATTGCAATGCAATTCCGAGGTTCTGTTATTTTTGTGATGTAAGATTATCGTAAAAATACTATCTTAATGTTGAAATGAACGAAGTTTGTATTGGACATAATAGCCTTAAGACAGATTTCACCTTGTGATGTGCTAACAGTTTTTGGGTGTCTGTCTCCCAAGATATAATGCTACACACGTGTACAAAGCAGTACTTCTAATGTACATGTATAAATGAACTTGTACTGTGCAAGTAATAACTCGAAAATTGAATCAATGCAAAAGAGAATTTATAGAATTAGAAGTGTCTCTCTAGACAATCACAAAGAATTAGAGTTTGGATTATGATTGTTCGAACATACACATATGTCTGAAGATTTGCACCCCTCTACGCACGCATCGTATTAAGGTTTTTCGGATCAATGGGTCCAAATCCCTTTTAGAACCCATGGGCCATCACATGCATGCAGACTTTACCCATATCTTTTTCACACTTCCTATACTATGTGAGAACTTTTATATAAGAATTACACTCTTTAGTTGTTTTTATTCGATGTGTGATTAAAGATTTACACCACAACTTACAAACAAACCACTTAACTCTTACTTTCATTTTTTTTACTTTAACTTTAACTTTTGCTTTTACTTTTACTTTTACTGTTATTCAAATATTAGGACAAATCCCACATTAATCCAACAGGTTTAAGTCTAGTTAACACAAAAATTGATTTTTATAATGTAAGTATAAACATTTATTATTTATAATTTATTCAAAGTATTTAAATGTTGAAAATAAAATAATATAGAGTCCAATATAAAAAAGAAAAATTGATATAAAAAGATTGAAGATGTAAACACAACACCAATGTTTAAACCATCAAATGTTGGGCGTAGTGGCCAGCGCCTCCTTTTAAAAAGAAAAGATCTTGAGTTCAAGTCATCTCATTGGCCACCTACAATGATTTATCCCGACTTATCTAGTATGTGTGATTTTTAGGGTATTGTATATATCGAACGAATTTGGATGAGATATGATGTTTTAAGAGGCCAGTTGTCTCACTCTTGTTAGTCAGACTTGCGGGTTTGAACACCCCATAAAAAAAGTTATAAAACTTATGAAAAAATGATCTATAACCCAATGACTATAAATCACCCTCAAGTTGACTTTGATGTGTAGCAAGGAATAGGCTAAACATTTATGCATCAAGGTACTAGGAAGAGTGTGCCATGTGATATTTTGAGCTTAAAATGAGTTGGGTTCAAGTTGGATTTGAGTATATCCATATTTAGATCTGAAATTTATACCCAGATTCGATCCTATTAGTTAAAACCATATTCGAATTATTTTGCTACACTAAACCCATATATGACTCGACCAAATTACTTGATTTGGGTGGGTCGGTCGGGGCGAATAATTCTGGACCGTTCAACATTTTTTGTTATATTTCTTTTTTAATTATTATATTATTCTACTAGAGTTCATTCATGCTTATTGTGTGAACATCCTCTTTGGGATTAAGGGGATAAAAGTAGAAAAAGAAAAAGTTAGGAGTATTATTAAATATTTTTGAGATTAAAGAGTAAAAGATGAAAAACAATAAAATGAGTTAAAAATGAAATATAATAAAATTAGAGAAGGTGCATAGGAAAGACAATAATAATTGGATTCCGCAAAAAAAAATTGTTGAATGAGATATTTATCCTAACTCGAAATGGAAGTCCCCCCCTCCCAAAAAAAAAAAAAAAAGGTGATTTTTATAATTGTACTTTATTGTTATAATTTTTAAAATTTTAAATATATTAAAGGAATAGAAAAAATATTTTAAAAATACTAAAAATATAATTTTTAAAATAATATATTTGAAATCCAGGCGGACATAAGGATGGATTTGGGTCGATGGACATCAATCCATATTTTTATTCGGGTCTACTCAGTAAGTTTAAAGTCCAAACCCGCTAAATTCAATTCGAATCACCAGAATATCAGATAAAATCCGACCCATCTCCTTTAAACATGCAGTGTTTCTGTTCCTACTTCTTAGGCTAACGTTTATCTCCTCTCTTTCCTTCAAAAACGTCTGAAAAACCCTTCTTTTTCACTTTATTAATCTGAATTTAAAGTTTATATTTCCTGATTTCTTAGGGGGAAATCGAAGAACATGACTTCTATCTCGTCATCTCCATCTCTTTTCCTTCTCTCCTCTGAGTTATGTCGAAATGTTGGAGAGAAACCCACTTCGCTTTCGTTTCGTTTCTTCATTTCCCCATATGAAGATCTCTATCAATTCAGTCAGAAACCCGTCTCCTCTTACACCTAACAAGGTTAGTAGTTCTAATCCTCAAAACCCTATTCTCAATTTGGTTTGGTTTATCAGATTTCTTTACTTGAAAAACCATAATTTCTGCTTGTTAAAAAATGTTACGAAATTATTTTTGTTTGCTTGTTGGGCACTTGAATAAACTGATTTTCAGTTAAAATTCAAGACTCAAGTTGGTAAATTTGGTAAGAATTATGAGTAAAACTTAATTCTTGGTTTGGTTTTGACCTGCATTATGGAGTGAAATCAACTTTGCATGACCTAGTTTTGATGAATTGTAGTAACCAAGATTAGCAATATGAACAAATTGACTAAACAATTGGCGTTGAAATCGTAATTCGACCATTTTTCTAAAATAAAATAAAAAATAAAGAAATGATGTGAGAGCCAACCAATACATCAAAAGCTCTTAGGTGTTAATCTTAGATATATTTGAATTTCAAATATATCTAAGAGTTAATGCTGCATAAAGTTAAGTCCTCGTCTCTTTGGGGTCGTAAGACACCACATACTACGTAGCCAGCATTCTCAACGGCCCATTTTGTGGTGACTTTCACCTTGGTAACCTTCTTGGGTCCCAAAGTTACCCCTTTGATTGACACTTTTGGTGCCCACTCTGTGACAGCTTTCACTTTTGTACCCTTCTTTTTGTACCCCTTTTTCTAGGTCTTTTCTTTCAAGATTTGAAGGAAAGATATGGTTTTGGCTCTGATACCAAATGATAGAACTCAACCAATGTACCAAATGCACCTAAGTGTTAATAGCTTGCTAAAAGTTAGACCCCTCATATCTATGGGAACATAACATAAATAGAGAAGAAAATCAATCTCTTCGGGGGATTGGGATGCCCATGAACACCTCAAAAGTGATCAATTACCTAAACCAAAACCAAAACCAAATTCTATAGTCCCTAGTAAACAATTCCTTAAAATCCATAGTTATAAAGTCCAAAATAAACCCTAAACAAACCTCAAGGACTTCTTCCAACTCCAAGAGACCCAACTCCCAAACAATTAGGGTAAATTCTCTCAATGGACACAAAAAATGCCCTGAACCCCATAAATTTCACGAATTATCCTATTTTGTAACCTACCTAATATTAATTAAATAATAGCTTTTAAAATAAATAAAAAGAACTAGGACGACATCATGAATTCAATGTAACATTACCCAACTTGAAGATTCAAGTTCCTTCATTAAATTCTAGTTAAAACCATGTCTTATGTTTGTGACTATGTTCATATCTGTTTCAACTACCTTTGCCCATGTTCTTTATTAGAGGAAATAGATGAGGGTACGATATCCGAAAGCAGGTTTAGATATTCTGTTTTCGGTGGGTGATTAGCGATTTAGACCATAACCTCAATGTCCTAGGCACTTTGCTAATGTTAAATTCTCTTATGTCTGCAATATTCCATAAAGACAGTCTACCAGTCAGTTGCATGTACATTTGTATTGGGCGCGCTGATAAATGGTTGTCTCCTGTCAAGCATGCCATTCGTAGACTGTTTGTGACTACACTTCATCTACCTTTGGGGTTTGTGCTATTTTGCAGGAAAATGATTTTCTTGTGCAAATGTGATTTGCTGGAAATCATTTCCATGAGAAAATGCTATTCCCATTTTGGCGAGAAACTATTTTCCAACCTTAGCCCACAGGGAAATGATTTGCTCATCAGGGTGGGGAGATCCAGATGTTGTTCTCTTGTGGTTACCTCCACCCTCCAATTTTATTTTATTTTTTATAAAAAAAAAATGTATTTTTGGACATTTTCCTTGGTGCTACAAAAGATTGGTAAATATTTTCCGAGAACATCTATTTTCTGAAGACTAAATGTTTTCTCTGCAATCATACATATCCTAGATATCTTAGTTGGTTATCGGATGCTCACCTACAATTTTTTTTTGATAAGTATAACGATTTTATAAATATCAAAAAGGACAAAACAAAGGAGGCTGAAATAGCCCCCAAGGAAAAACAAAAAAAAAAAAAAAAAAACAGAGAAAAACGAAGGAAAAAAGGAAAAATGAATCAATTGCTCACTTTGACCCCTGAATCAATTAAAAAGGAAAAATGAAAAAATAAAATTATAGATTACTTTAATTGCTCACATACTTATGGCAGAGCTTGGTGGTTCAAGCTGCTTGGACCCGGAGGTCTCGAGGTGAAGCTGTGAAGAAACCCAATCGGAAATCCTGGAAACAAAGAACTGATATGTATATGAGGCCTTTCTTATTGAACGTTTACTTCTCGAAGAGATTCATACATGCAAAAGTGATGCATAGGGGAACCAGCAAAGTAATTTCGGTTGCAAGCACCAATGCCAAGGATCTGAGAAACACTTTGCCTTCCCTTATCGATCAAAATGCATGTAGGACCATTGGAAGGTTGATTGCAGAAAGATCCATGGATGCTGATGTTTTCGCGATGTCTTATGAGCCAAAGAAAGGTGAGAGGATTGAAGGTAAGCTTGGTATTGTACTTGATACCATAAAAGAGAATGGGATCATTTTTGTTTAAAACAGAGCTTCTGCTTGGGTGCAAATCGTCTTGCCGTCTGTTGTAGGGATGTTTTGGTTTCCTTGCTGTCATGATGAATGCAAGCCGAAGGAAGAAGAGAAGTTATGATTAATTTGACCGAATTCTCACTCTGTTCATTTACTTAGTTATTGATCATCTCTTGTTTAGAACTCCATGTTTTATGCCAATCAGCTGTTATGCTGTTCTACTGCAACGCCAATGGTCTGCTTCAGGAATGTGGGTTTGAAATGATTTTCTTCTGCCTTGGAGATTTTGGTGTATATTTGACATTTTGTTTTTAAATGATGTACCCATATTCCAACCTACCATCTTTTAGAAACAAACAGGAGTAAAATCCTCTCTCTCTCTCTCTCAGCAACTTCTCTTTTTGAAGTACGTGTTGTCGGATTAGACCATGAATTACAATTCTCTGAAACAATTGTATTATTATTTGACTAGGTAGCATGCATCGATGTAACGAAAATAGAAGGGTCACACTAATACTGATTTTGAGAGTAATTAATCAATTGAGGATGAAATGACCAAGATATAAAACTGATTTTGCCTTTGGTATCCGAAAATTCAATTGGATACATTCTTCTCTATTTTTTTTCTAATGGAAAAAATAGTGAATTTACTTAGGAATAGTTGAGCAAAAAAAAAGAGGTGGATTATTGAATTTGAGAAATTCAAAATGAAGGGTTTCTAGAAAATATTTTGACGAGGTTGGAAGTTATTTTTGCCTATTTTTATTATGCTTTCATATTGGTGGTATGGGTATAATTGCGGAGAAGAGAAGGGATTTGATCTCACAACCTTGACCGAGTCCGATCATTGTTCCAACACTCAAAATCCAGACTAGATTACACAACCCACATAATTCCATGCCAAACTTCATCTCTATTCAATCATTGATTGGATGGTTATTTCCGACTTATTTCTTAAAAAGTAGTTAAGGTAATGACGAATCCATGCAAGGGTATGTGTGTGTGTTGTGGGTGGGTGAGAGGGAACAACCTATGAACACTTCCAGCACAATCTCTACACACTTTGTAATGAGCAAGAGAAAAACAAAAGCTGCTTTTGCTGTATTTTGAAGCTATGTTCGAATTGATGTAAAAAAAGAGAAAATGTATAGTACCATCTCAAACTGTAGATTACTATTATTATTATTAATATTAATATTATGAATTTTATTAAGCGTAGTCAGTCACAATGTAATGATAATAATATAAAAGCATAAACACCTCTTCTTATCACAACAACTACAACTTTCTATGATCAAGTAGATATGCTGCAAAATAAGTAACCCACCACCACCTGCAAAATACACATAAAAACCATATCGATGGGTTTAAAAGCTAATTAATGAAGATTCAAATCAAAATTCTTAACATCTTGTTTTCTGTCAAGACAAGCAGCAACAGTTGATGAAGGAACCAAAATATGTGCATCCAGCTCCGCAGAATGCATTAGTTTTCCAAAAAATTATGATGTTTTGTTCAAGTCTTTTTCAACAATTCCCCCCGCCTCCTACATAATTTTTAAATGCACAGAGCACGCTCTCTATCCACAACAATTTGAAGATTTTGATTATAAAAAAAAAAAACTGTCACTTGAGAATTGTTCTTTAGTCAACCGTGCAAAATTTCTTTGCTCCGTTAATAATCAACAAATTATAACAGACCAAAATGTGAAGATTTTGGTACATTTCAAGGGGAAAAGGGTGAGATACTGACATTTTATAATAACAGAATAGTAATGCCCTGAAATGTGACGGAAGTCAGTTGGACCCTCTAAATATCTTTTCCAAAATCCAAGTTAATACATTTTTTTATAAAAAAAATTACAAAACCATCCTCGAATATATCCATAATGTTTTTTAAATTATCAGTAAAATAAAATAAAATAAAATAGTATTTTCAAAAGATTAAAATTCTTTTGATAAAAAGCAAAATATGCCTTCTCAAGTACAATGAATTCTCAAAGTTCTCAATGAATGTGTTACCTGATTCGGAATTATGCTTGCATCACGTGTTAAGTTGTAAAAAATTTAGGCAGCCTGAAACATCAATAGTAAGAAAAATGCATCAAGTCACAACTGTGAATGTGGCAAGTATATAATGGATTGATAACCATTGGAAAAAAAAAGGTGCATAATGGATTGGTGGGTCAAGTCAAGGTCGTCTTACAAACTTGCCATGAGGATGATAAAATCAAGGCTTTCTTGTGATAAGCTCATGATTTTGTTCTTCTTTCTTTTCCTTATTATTATTTTTATTTTGTGGCAGAATAAAACTGAGATGCTATACATTTCAAAAAGATGACATACTCTCCTTGAACTCACAATCTCAAGGTTTCATTTGTCTGTGGGCTCACCACCATGAATTGCAGAATACATGATGTTGGTACCCACTAGCTACCTCAGTGATGAGTCCACCAAATACCATTGTGTAGATATTCTACATATGAAAATACCTAATTTTTTCATGAGTTGATTAATAGTCAGTGTCTTACAAGAAAATGCTTTACCGTTTCATTAGATGGGGAGAAAATAGTTTTGACAGCCTCAAACACCTCTTCGATAGGCTTTCCTGCATCAATCTGAGCCCAAGAAAAAAAAACGCCAGTTGGCATCTGAAATCATTACAGAACATAGTGAGGTAGGAAATGTATACAAGAAATTACCCTGTGAACCTTCCCCTTTGAACCATAATGCTCTATCACAGGGAGACTGGATTCCACAAAAACCTTGAACCGCTTCCGTATTGTATCAATGTTATCATCTTCTCTTCCCTTCATTCCCAGAAATAAAATAAAATTGAATTAGGATATTTCAAAATTAGGAAAAATCATAAGGAAAAAAGAGAAGCAACTATCAAAAGATGCATAAGTAACTGAAAACTTGTAAAGACAAGACTTCATTTTCCTAACCTGGTTCCTACTCAAAAGGCGCCTTTCCATCTCCTCTTCCGAGCAATCAAAAAATAATACGAATTCAGGTATAATTCCTGTCTGTCAGATAAACCAAAATTATCAATAAACAAGGGATGGGAGCTATTGGGAGAATTAGCCTCATGAATGAATGTCAGTATAGGATCATCATCATCAAGGCATTTCTATTCTTTGAAATATGGAGCTATTGGAGCCCAAATTAGTTGTAAATTGCGAAATAAGAAAAGCAGACTTACAACGTTCTCAAATGCAGCACGGTTCTCTTCATTACGGGGGAATCCATCAATAAGGAATTTGTCATTATCACTTTCCTGCATTGCCCGTTGGAGAAGCTTAACTGTAACCTCTGAAGGGACAATCTTTCCTTCCTTTATCATGTTCTGGATCATGGTACTGCAGCAATAAATAAGACATTTACAGGCAATTGCATAGGTGATATCCTTGGGTGGGGGCTAGTCAAATGATGGGTATCAACCTAGCTACCCGTTACACATGATAGGTAGGTCACTCAGGAGGGCCATTAGATGTTCTTACTGAAATCTTCCTCTTAAAAAAGGTAATCATCATCCAACCACACACACCACACTAAAAAAATCCAATCATCAACAATAATCAGAAATCAGGTCAATGAGACGATGATAAACCCTAGGAAATATACAGAAACGGTGAGAAACATTTTAGAAAGTTATAAATTTATTGAATTAGGGGCGACTGGAACATTAAAAAGATAGTTTAGAGGTACCCTTCCGGTTTTGGTGAAATTTAGAGATACCTCCCTTTGTTTTCAAACTGATGACATGGTCCCTTGATTTCAGTCTTGCATGAGAGTCTAACGTAAAGTGACCATTAAAAATATTTCACTTCTGGTGTGATTTATAATAGGATGATGTGTACTCATAATATTAGAAGTTTTGGGGTTGTAGTCAAGAGATAACAATATGGTAATATCACAGTCCTTAAATTATTACCAGGAATTTAAGGTTTCTCACAGGAAGACAACAACAAGGTCAGCCTACCAATAGAAAACCAGTGGAAATAGTATGCCATGCATGGCAGAGTGGTGGAACTTGCCATCGGAGTCTTCTCACCTTAGAGTTTTTCTAGGCCATAAAACGACACCATAGGATGATATTAACTCTGCTGTGTTGCTTTTGTTGTGTCCAGAAAACATGGCATAAGAACTAGAGAGGAGAAACTAAAAAAGAAAAGGAAAAGGAAAAGAAGTTGATGGTTCAGATGGTTAGCACTATCTATCTGCATCAGTTTCAGCTTAGTCATCCAATATTGGACACCTCAAGTGAGGGGTCCTACACTTTGTACAGGTCAAACATTCTTATTTAAAATTTATACACTTAATTTCCCATCTTTCTAACTTGAGCTAAAAAAAAGTAATGCATTAACGTCGTACCCATTTTCAGAACCAGATTTAATCTCTGCTCGGAGAAGATCACCAGCACTGAGATGGGTGAACCCAAAGTGTTCAACAATGTTCGCACATTGGGTGCCCTTTCCACTGCCTGGACCACCTGTTCAATTATATAATGCCAACTAGGATCAGATCAAAAAGCTCTAATAATCAATTAAGGCAGGAAAAGCTGGACCCCCTCCAACAAAAAATCAACATGAAATAGGTCCCTAGCACAGAATATCAAAAAACAAGGACATGAAATAAATAGCCTCCTGGTAATAAAATAACCAAGGCACATCATCAATCAAAGCATGAAAATGAACACCGCATACTAGAAGCTAGAGAAATCAACCAAACTAGGTTTCAGGAGCAGAATACAGAAAAAAATAAGGACTGGAAATAAAATAGCCTCCCAAGTTACAAAAAACATCAAGGCATATGCACTAAATATATAGTTTTTGGGATCTTCCTCATCATTAAATCACTGTTACATTTCTTTTCCCTTGAGAAACTTAACTTGTGCATATTTGGTACATTTTGTCTCAACTCTACATACCATCTCAAGTTTTCAAAATCTTTTAAAATGGCCAAGTTCCTAAGTAACCGTCATTTTGATGGGTAGAGTGGGATTCTTGACACCTTCCCCACTCTTCAACTGAATCCCCTTGCCCAAATCTCTTTGGTTTGACCTTTAGGAGTCACTTTCTTTAAGAAAAATGTTTTCAAGAGAAATTTCTGTTTTGGGTGGCAATTCACACCCAAAAAAACTCATGAATTGTGGCGACTCCTGAACCCTAGTAGTTTGAATCTTCTTGAATGAAAATTCTATATCTATACATTTTGTTCTGGTAAAATAAAGGAACTAAACAAGAAAATGGAACTTTCAACAATTAGGTAGTTCAAATCCAATCAGGACTTATGTTCTAATTTTGACAGTAATGATTAGCAGCATAGATTATGCTTTCATTCCTTCTTTCTTTTCCATTGTTGTTTTGTATGTGCGAGTAACTATTACTTTTCTTTTGATAGATGTGTAACTATTACTTCATTCTCTATTAACACTTTTATGGGCCTAACCTTTTCTAACTAAAGTTTATGGCTTGTGCCCATGTCTGAATGACACCAAGTTGCAAACCACAAGCATAATACTTTTCTCCACTCACAATATGAACATCACTGATTTAAAAAAAATTTATAGACCCGGTGTAAGTTAATAGAAAACCACCGCACGGCTATCCCCGGTGATACCAGAACATGTGATCGATTTGTAATTGTACAAACTGGCATAAGGGACCAGGAGGACAACCATACAAATGGAAAACACTGAAAGAGAAAACCAGAGAAATCAGCTGTTGGGGACACCACAAGACAGTATAAGGCATCATTAGTCCCATAGCCAACAGCTGGTATTGGGTGGAATATGCTAACTTCCACTGAGTCTACAAAAAAGTTTCCGCTAGATCATAGATGTAGCAAGAAATGATGAAACTAGAGTTCATGAATCTAATTGCAACAAAGAAAATGAAATTCAGACTCTATTTTTCATTAAATTTTTAATCCACTGTAACAACAAACAAAAGTCTGTGAAGGTGTTTTGTTAATTAGAATGCCATCTACCAAAACAACCAGAGTTTCTAAAAAAGTTGATATAATAAGTTGAGTAACAGCAGAAACTCGGTTTGCGAGAAGATATGGGAACTTGTACATGCAGCAACTGAACTAAATATGATTAGTTGCAGTGTGAATTATAACTAAACTTTGAAACCCTTGAATGCTTACCAAGAACGAAAACAACTTTGATCTTTTTCTCATTTGACAAGCTTCCGTTAACATCCTGCAATAAAAAGTACACTTAACATATGGAAAATTCAAGATGCAGGTCTGACACAAAATATATCGGATAAAGGACAAAGCTCCTAGTAAGAGTGACATCACGTTTCCCTTTATACCATTCTTATTATTCTTGTAGAGCCATAAGCTACATTTTGTTGGGCTATCCATCAACATATTTTCACAGTAGAAGTTCTCATTGTACCTAGATTTGGGAAATTCGGTTGCTTGAAACTTATGTTTACAAAGGTATTATACCTTTAACTAAGAGACACGGATTTTAACAACATGAATTCATTATAGTCTAGTATAGAAATGGTGCTAGTCCAAGTGGCTGCATAGATTGAAGTGATCACCTGGTTTTTACATTTCTCACTGAAATGGGAATTACATTTTCTTCATGGTAAATAGAAGTATAGCACTATAGCCTCTTTCTTGGTTTTAGAATGAAAAGACCATCGCAATAAGGGCCAAAAATATGTTCTAGATTTCAATGACCAGCACAGTACTAGTTCCTTGTCATTCTGCACCAATTTAAGGTGTTTGACTATGCCTTTAGTGGTGGATATTAGTTATGCTTATTTTACCAATTATGAAACGGTAACAAACACTCAGAATATAAGACGAAAGATGTAAATAGCAAAGCATTAGATCCATGCATGAAATTTCATTACAAAAATCTAGCATAGAATAAGTTGACAGAAGATATTCTTTAATAATTTGTCGAGATAAACAAAAACAGCTTTTTATAACTTAAAGACCAGAATCTCTTCTAACCAAGGTTTAAAATGTTGTCTCTGTTTCAGTCAGGAGAAAACCTGAGACAATATTGACCAAAATACTCCAAGACAAATTGAAACATTTAATGTTTCTTTCTGGACTTGACTGTAACTAGAGAAATGAAAAGAAATGTAACTTTGAACCATGCTTATGATAATGAGAACACTAGTCTGGTTGTTGTACATGTCAAATCCAGTCTGATTGGTGATACAATAGAAAACATTAGCATCAAATTCTTGAAGGCCTCTCTAAATTTTTCTCTGCCTTCCAGGAAAATGGATGTAAATATGTTTGAATTTTAGTCACTACCAAGAGGAAAGCATGAAAAAAGTTCTCTAAGTCACTTAGTTTGGCTTGTAAACCCTTGTTCATCAACTATAAATTGTAAAGACATAGATATTCCACTTTCATCTTCACCATTTAGGTACAGAGATTAATATACAAACACTTGAGTGCCTGACAGATTCGATACACAAATATCACAGTAAAATATTCTACTAAAATTTTGATTATGTACATATGAGTCCAGACAGACATTTAGGCATATCAAGGTGTTAAGGGTGGCACATCAAACATGTCGCAATTTTCATAACACCAATATATATGCGCATTGCCAAAGTTATGAACTTGATTACTGTTACCAGTTCAAGCTAGCTCTCCATATCAGAACAAATACATAGGCAAAGATTTATTGGTCAACTGTATTTTCTAAGAGGAATGAGAGTATTTCACAAATATCTATTATATAGATTTCAGAGTATGCAACAATGAACAATATTTGAACTCAAGAAGATACCATGTTTGCAGCATCGATGACAGTGCCCATGAGTGCCAACTAAAATGTTTCTGCATAAAATAAAAAATACTAATATAAATTAAATCTGTTGAAAAAGAAAATATTGTAACAAGTAATTCAACTTCAACAAAATACAATACTTCAGATCGATCACTCTTAAAGTTTTCTACTGGTCCCCTTTCATAAATTTTATAATGGATTAAATAAATAGAAAATGCTTCTCTTTCAGGAAAAAAAGTTCTAGTTTTAAGATCCTGTCTAAATTATAAATTTTGTGCCCCCTAAAAATTCTGCATGAAAAGACTTTCCAGGATATCTTTTGAGGGCGCAAATGCTGATCCAAATAGGACTTTAAATTCTAATTTGACCAACAGGAATTATAGTTCTATTCAATACAAATCAATTCATTGACTCCAATCTTCACCGATCTAGGTGTTTCCATCGAAAATGCTTCTCTTTCAGAAAAAGAAAAAAAAAGTTATAGTTTTAAGAACCTATTTAAATTATCATTTTTGTGCCACAAAAAAAGGCAGTATGAAAAGGCTTTCTAACATATCTTTTTATGGCACAAAATGCTGATCCAAACAGGAGTTCATATTCTA
Source organism: Akebia trifoliata (assembly GCF_017979445.1). Classification (NCBI taxonomy): domain Eukaryota; kingdom Viridiplantae; phylum Streptophyta; class Magnoliopsida; order Ranunculales; family Lardizabalaceae; genus Akebia; species Akebia trifoliata. The sequence goes on along the minus strand of NC_141377.1, from coordinate 56,399,608 downwards.
ATTAGATAGATTGGAATTGTAGTTCTATTCAATCAAATCTACAAATTCATATTTATAAAACTAAAAACAGTGAGTCCGATCTTCACCGATCAACGTGTTCCAATCAGATCCCTAAATTCTGTTAAAGAAAAAAAGAGGTAGATCACACTAGATCTAATTACATTTACTGAATAAAATTCGAATCACTTGATCTACAGCATTACTAGCTCAAAACACACCAGATCTGAAAAACAGAAACCACAGGCATCAAATTGAATTGAGATTAATCTCCGAAACGGATGGATCGATGTAAAAACTTGCAAAAATAGAGAAACGCAAGGTTGTAATTTGAAATAAAACTCATCAAAACACCTGAAGATGTGAAAGCTTAACAGAGATTAGTCCAAAAGGAGAGCATTCAAATTGATTAAAAATTAATCTCCAAAACGGATAGATCAACGTAAAAACTTGCAAAAACAGAGAAATGCAAGGTTGTAATTAAAATTAAAATCCATCCAACACACCTCAAGCTGTGAAATCTTAACAGAGATAGACCCAAAAAGAGAAAAAAGCTGTCTCAGATCGAAACAAACGTATTTCAAGGTCAAATCCATTACCTGATCAACAAAAAAGCTGGAGAGACGAAGCTTTGAAACGTAGAGAAAGAGAGGGAAACGGAGACTCTCTATAGAGAATGACCAAATACAAATAACTGTTTTTTAGGGCGTTATATAGTTATATATGGAGGCGTTCAAATGGCATCCTACCTGCCGATCTCCCATAGATGGTTTTTTAATTATTTTTATTTTTCTAAAAGAAAAAGCTTGCGTAATCCTAACGGCTGACGAGTCAGATCTTGACTCGCTCGTTCGGCTCGAAGCGGAAGCCGATACGCTAAAACGTACAGTACAGGAAAATTATTTATTGGATTCTTTCTAAATACACCCAATTTTTTTAGGAATATTTACGAAAAAATTATCAACTTTTGATGAATTTACGATTCGGGCTCACTGCTCATTTTAATTATCAAAATGTGAACGATAACGAATTTGAAGATTTTTAAAACGACTGTTTCGCAAGCTTAAAATGACTAATTGTAAATAGAGACACTTTAAACTTGTCGAAGTGCCACTTTAAAACTGCCGAATTCATTATCATTCTGAATTTTTTATAGAAAAATGTGATCATTCACATTTTAATAATTAAAATGAACAATTAGCCAAGATCATAAATAACTCATTTTCAACTCACGAAATGATAATTCACCCATTTTTTTTATGCTTCAAAGGCACCAACCCAGATAACTCACATATCAAAGTGTATGTACTCCATATTTTCAAGGCATGGAACTGGACGTTTCAAGAGTTGAGCTCACACTTAATACTTTTTTTAATATAAATTTCTACAAAAAAATCTAAAATACATATATACTAATAGCAAAAGAGACACTCAGATGAAGAGTTGCAACAGAATCTTTTAAGATATGAGTATATTGTTCTCCATTTGTTATTCATTATCACAAATTATTAGATTAGCTAAAAAATTTACATTTAAATCTTAGAAATAATAAGTAACTCATTATCCATTTGTCATTTTCCATCACAAATTGTCGTATGTATCCTACTCAATATTGAAAAAAAAAATCAGATAAATTTACAAGAGTTGAGGCCATGGTTTTAAATCTTATCTAAGATTGAGATGAGTCATCCACTACATCATGGTATAATCTACCAACAAGACAGATAAACAAGTCAAATGTATCGGACGAGATTTAAAATCACGGTTTATTTTACTCATTGTTAAATAGGACGACTCAAACGTATCGAAAAACTCGTTCGAGAAGAGATGTCAAAACGAGTTTTAAAACCATGAGGCATCATTTAGAAAGAAAAAACTTTACGAATTAGGTTATTTAATTACCTTGCAAAAGTTATGAGACATTTACAAAGAACAACTTAAATGAAGGCTTATTAAGTAATTTTTCATTTTTATTTAAACATGGAGGGCTTACCTTAAGACTGAAAATTCTGTTCTTGTTTTTGGTGTTTGATTTTGACCAAAATATTTAATTTTTTTGACAAATAATTTGTTAAAAACAAGTAAAGAAGATACAAAACAGTTTCCCTATTGTTTCTTGGGCAAAATTGTTTCCCACAATTGTATATATAAAATTTTGAGGAAAATTACTTGAAAATTTTCTCACATTTATTTTATGAAAATATACACCTCATAAATGCATCAACCACTTCCAAATTGAATCCACTAAGTGGGAATGGTCCTAATAGGTTCAATACGTAAAACCCATGCGTGGCTCCAGAGGTGGAGTCAGGATTTTCTTGTAGTGGGGGCAAACTATGATTAGTTGTATAATGAAGATGAATGATTTTAAAGAGAAATTAAGAGATTTTTAATTAGAAATTAAAGAAAATGATATTTAAATCATGTCCAATTAATATTTGAGAAGTCCCAATCAAGAGACAATATCATTAACAAAAAATTGAAGAGTTGAGGGAGTGGGGACAAATGAGGCTTGTAATTAGTTAAAAATATAGGAGTGTCTCAAAATTCTGTAGGGACAAAAATTTAAAGGAGGTGAGAGTGTGGAGGCAAATGGGGAGAGAGGTGAGGGAATGGGGACAAATGGGACATGTTGAGAAATATAGGACTGTCTCAAAGTTTTGTGGGGTAATTACCCCCACCAGTTCCTTACTAGTTTTGCCCCTACGTGGCTCACAAATTTTCCTTTAAAATAGATTTTTTTTTTCTTGGAATGATTTTTCAGAAAATTGTTTTTCTTACAATTAAACTTGCCCCTTAAAAAGGTTCCTTGTCCACAAGTTGCTTCCAATGAAATGAAAGCGCAAACGAGTTATTGCCACACAGTGCAGTGCTAGTGGACAAAACTTGAATCTCTCGAAGAATTCTCCTATCTCAATCGCTAGCCTCAAACCATGTTTGAAACTAATGTTTCCTTTTGAAGTGCCACCTCAACTGTTACAAACTCTTGTCTTTCTTGAGAAGGTTCTTAATTTCAACTCTAGGAAATCTGTCCGCGTGAGTCGAGATTAATAAATAAAATAAATTGTAAATAGGAAAAAAGTTTATTATAATTAAAGTAAGAATCTTTGGACCCCACATATTTCATCGACTGTCGTTATGATTTGGACAAGTAAGAAACCTAACAACCCGTGACGTGTCCTCTAGTTACGTTCTTTAACAGTAAGAATCATGCCGTTAAGAACGCGTTGGAATCCGATCCCAACGTTTTTGTCGGCAAGTATCCTTATTCGATCGAATCTCACGTGAACTGTTCCCCACGAGGCCATTTGTCAACAAAATTATAACTATACATCAAGGGAAATGATTTCTTTTTAAAAAATAAAAAATAAAATAATAAAAAGCTAATTAGGCAATGACTAATTTAACCCTATAAATTAAGAAGTATGATAATCCGACTCACCTACGTGGCATATTCAAAATACTCTCCTGACATAACATGTGCAAGAACCATAGGTTTTATGCCTGGACCTGCATATGTTTATAAATATGTGTAATTGTGTATCTCGAGAAAAATAATCTATAATTCTAGCACATGTCACATTATGAGAATAATTTGAGTGTGTCATGTGAGGTGTTCGAAAATCATTACTCATAAATTAAATATAAATTTTGATAAACATGTCCAACTTATGATAAAATTGTCGTTTTGGAACACTTCACTTTAATTTCTAAAACATCTTTTCTATTGAGATCATCACTTTTATAATTGATGATTTCGCTGATAAATTATCAATGAGATTGCACATAATTTTAAAGTCAAATACACATGATATTTTTAACAACAAGATATTTAATAATTTATTAACGAGATCGTTGATTATAAAAATGATGAATGCGTTGAAAAATAAGTTTTGAGAATTAAAATGAGCAATGTACTAGAATTGGAATTTACAACCCTAAAGTATCAGATCATGTTTTAGAGAATTAAAATGATAATTTATCCTAAATTAAGTTAAATGGTTAGGATTATCATGGGTCCAAAGATATTATGGTTGGATTCCAAGGAATGTGCATCGATGAGGAGATGCTTGATTACATTCTTCTTTTCTTAATTTCCCAACTTGTATGATCGAACATTTATCCCTTCTTTTTGCTTGGCAAGTCATGTAAGATTGAGAAATTTTGGAATCAAATACCACTCACATCATTCTCACTATTGACCAAAGTCTTCATAAAAATGTAGGAGGAAAGAAAAAATCACATACATTTGAATTATAACGCCCTAATATCTTAGCAGAATATTCTTGACTTGAACTTAGGAAACTTGGAATCAATGCTTACTGAATATGAGACGTTCTTACTTTATCCACAACGATGAAAAATTGTAAAAATATGGTCAGATGGACCTGATACTAAGTAGCGTAAGCATCATCTTGATATGGGGTGGTTGACTTCCCAAACATGCATCTTGTAAATATTAACATAGGGCCACATCATCTTAGTATGGGGTGGATGGAGTTGGTATAAGCTTATTTGAAAATAAATGTATGCAATTTTTTCCATTTGATAAAGTATTCTATCTGAATTATTGCCTAGACCATTTGAGTACAATCACAAGTCTTGCTATTGAAACAAAAAACAATCAACCCAAATCAAATCGAAGAAGGAAAGTTCTAGGGATTGTGACATGGCAAATATGTTGGACTAACAAAAAGATTTGACTAATGGAATAGAGCCAAGAATCATTATATTACAATTTAATTTTGATCGATTGAACATTATTATAAGATGATACTTAGTGGGTGATCAATTTGATAATAAAATCTTCTACCTGGGCATCTACTAATCCACCCTTGCGATAGAAATTTACTAATTACTATTTAAGTACAAATATAAATTTATAAAAGAAAAAAAATTAAACAAATATATGTAGTCAACTTGTTTTCGAAGAAAATGTAGGGTTCGAAAACCATGAAATTAAAACCAAATTATTTGTACTTTCAATTCTAAAACTTTGTCGATCACATATAATACAAAGAGTCATGTTGGATTGACCTCATTTTGTACTTTCCTAATGCGGAGGTGTGGACAAAACCATAGATGCTTTTCACTCGATGAAAAATGTCTATTATTTCTACACACTTTCACGTCAGAAAAGTGCAAAATGAGGTAAGAGATCACTTCAGCATTATTATAATATAAATTTCTGATTCAACAACCAAGATGCAATATCTTAGTTGACAAGATATATATATATATATATATATATATATATATATATATATATATATATATATATATATATATATATATATATAAATAAAGGTAGACTCGATTTAAAACTCTAGAAAGATTGAATTACCAAATCAACTTGGAATTCCATATTCCCATCTGGTCCAAATGTCCAATTAAACTCATTGTCAAGTAATATGTACCCTTTTTACTCCTCATCTTTTGAAAATTATATATTAATAATTTAGGTTGTACAAAAAATCTGAACAATCGTCCATGCCTTGGTATTTATCCTAATAATTGCAATTTAGTGGAATACATCAAAATGAATCATGAACCTAAGAGAAAGAGAAAGAATAAAAATAATGTTGAAGTGACCTCAGGTTTTAACTTCATATTGCACTTCTTGACGTGAAGGTGTATGGGAACTATAAATGATTTTCATTGAGATACGAGTGAAAAAGCATCTATGGTTCCTATCCACTTTCACGTCAAGAAGTGCAATATGACGTTCCAGCTTGAGGTCATTCTAGTACGATTCAAAGAATAAACCATTTTTTTACTGTTCATTGCTCAAATTATCGACTATACACCTAGACTCTTAAAGTCATTTCCGGAGAGTATATTTTTGTTACAAATTACATGTTGGATTCCCACAACCTTTTATCCAAGAAACTCTTAAATAGTAAATATAATTTAGTGAAGTAGATGAAATATTGAATCAAAACATATTTTACGATAATAAATACTTGTGAATGATCAAATCGGTCAAAACAAATCATGTCTCATTCTTTGATTGATTGGATGTCGTAACTCGACGCATAATATTTCATGAAAAATCATAATGTCTTATACATTAGCATTCAAGATGTATCATTGCTCTGAGTGTGAGAAGGGTTTTTTAAACTTATTTCAGATTCTATTTGAGCAATCTTCAAATTCCGGATCGTATAATATGTCAACTGAGGATTGGATGCCCACGTATTCGAGTCCATTAATCCTTGATTGAAGCATGAGTTACCTAATTTTACAAATTTTGGTTATCTAGATAATTGGGTCGATCCACTCCAGATCTCCCAATACTACAAAAAAGCTAAATTACATTATTATTGGAATTAACTTATATGACTACGCACCCCCATGTTCGAGTTTTGACCGACTTCTTTCTAAATCTCCTAATAGTAACCCTTTTTTTTTTTTTTAAATCTTCTAAATGCCCCCTCTCACCTTAAGACAACTGTATAAATACCAAAAATACCCATTTTCTCATCTCTTTCAACTTACTGAGCTAATAAATGATTATTTCAACTTACTGAGCTAATAAATGATTATTTTTGGGAGGGAAAAAAAATCAGATTCGAGAATAAAAATGAGGAGTTTATTTTAATTTTATAGAAGTTGAAGATGAGGGCATTTTAATCAATTAAATTACCATTTAAAGAAATCCCAAGTTGTTGGAAGTTGTGGCTGTTATGGGAGTGCGATTTTGGAGACCCACGTTTTAGAGATCCCACAATGTCCACTTGTCACGTTCTTGAGTAAATTGGAATCGTAGATCTTTCCGCCTTGGGCTACACGATTGCACCACCCCATAAAAACGTGTATCCCGAGGTGAAAAGATGTAGGGTTTCCAAACTTATCCATATCAGTGAGTCGATTGAGTATGCCACCTGTGGAGTCCTGTTATCAAGACTCTAAAAATAACAATAAATAGATTACGTATCGTCCCTCTTATTTTTAAAGTTTCTCTCCATACCCTTCCATACTTGTGAATATCTAAGTTACCCTTATGGAGTGCATGCGTGAGCCGAGCGTAACTTCGCATCCTTAATTTTCTCCTCCACAAACTCTGGAAGATGATCCCATCATATTCAAGACTTCCAACATTAGATCTTCTCTTCTTCGACAATGAAAGCTGAAAAGTAAGATAAGATATTTTTATTTTTAAAGTAAAAAAGAGACGGATTGAACTTGAAGACGAGGTTTAATTTAATTAATTAATTAATTTTCCTTCCATAACCGATTTTCGGGAAAAAAATCAATTATTTTAAGCAAGAGATTGAATTGGGCTCGCGTTTCCCTACTCTTCAAGGTATATGCAAATTCTCTCTCTCTGGCTCAAAATTCGCGTTTGTTCAGGGGTTGCGAGTATATATTACAAATTTTGCTCACCACGTGTTTGTAAAAATGCTTCTTAGAGCATTTATTTCTTTATTTTGTTTGCTCTATGTTCTCAGTAGCTGAAAAAGGGTAAATTTATTAACCTGGCTGGATGAACAATGCAGGCTTCTTCTTTGCATCTACAGAAGCTATGTCCAAGAGATTTTCTTTTTAAATTTATAAATATTAATATTTTTTTATTTTTCTATGAAAGCTATCATAGTTTTGAAAATAACTCAATAGTTTTTGTTGTCACCCAATCCAAGAAGTTGCACTAACACTTGAACTGTTTAGATTTATTTCACATTTGAGGAATGCCCATAGTTCTAGAGAAGGATTGTGGTCTGTGAGTTTAGGAAACCAAGCTTCTTTACCCATTCAATGTTTAGAGAGTTTCTTATCTTTGAGTTCTTTACCCAAGAAGGGTATACTTATACAAAGATAATTATTTCTTTGTTGCATGGGTTGATGTTATGTAGAGGATGGTATAGGGGCACTTCTACAAAATGGTCAATTTTACAAAGGCTCCATTTTTGTTATATGTAGCAGAGATTGATATCCATCCGCTCTTTTTAACGCTTTTAGCATATGTTAAGATTTTCAATTGTAACTCTGTCAATCTAAAAGAACACCTTTATCTTTTTTTACTGTGATCACATTGTTCTATGGTGTGGATTGCTGATTATTTTACTAGGGGTCTATATGTCTGCACAAGAAAATTGGAGAGAAAATGGTTTTCCTTACAAGCATTTTTGCAGGAAGATCACTTTTTTGCTAGGAAAATTCTCTAGTCTTGGTGGGAAAATAATTTTCTCCCCAATCCCCCAAGAAAATAATTTTGTGGTCAGGATGGGAAAATCCTAATGTTGTTCTCTCACAGTTACACCCATCCCTAAGACTGAACACCGGCTCTTTTTTGCCATTTTCCTAGGTGCAAGCAAACACTAACAACTTTTTTAAGGTAATCCATTTTGTCAAAGACCATTTTCTCAAGTTTCTTTTTTTGAGAAGTTGTTTTCTTTATAATCACATGCACCCTAAGCTTACATTAGGCCTGTCAATGGATAGACGAAATCCGAAAAATTGTATATCGGGCTTGAATTCGGATTTTTTTTAATATTCAATAACATTTTGGATATGAATTCAGACATCGGTATATCCAATTTGTTAGATAAAATTAATACATATAAACCACATTTTTTTCCTTCTCCAATATTCCAGAGACTTATTTTCTCATTAGGAGTCTCTGTCTTTATCTTCCTTAGGGTTATGAAATAGGTGAGCATCCGACAACAATCTGCTCCGACGAAAGTGAATAACTAATAGTGAATGTCAATACCTTAGACAATGTTTGAAGTTCCTGGCAGACAAGAATTACATGGAGAAGCTTCTCGATTTGTACGTCTTTCTTTTAGTCTGCAACTCTTTCTCTCTCTCACACACATCTTCAACCTCAAGCCAAAACCCCCTTGATTCTCAGGTTCTCACATCTTCAATCTCAAGCCAAAAACCCTTGAGTTTTCTACTTTAAACAGAGGTTGAAGATGAATGATTTTAAGGGAAAAAAAGGTTTTATTTATTTATTTATAACATGGATTATAGATAAATGGGTTTGAAAAAAAAGGATTTTGTTTTAGGTTGAAGATGAGGGATTTTGAAGTCGTTTCCATTGGTTTAAGAAAAGAAATCAGGAGGTGTAATCCAAATCGGATATCTAAAAGGCCAATCGGATTCGAATTCGGAATTCCATTCTGAATATTCTTCGGATTCGGATATTGGTAATTTTTTTCGGATTCGAATTCAGATATATCTATATCGGATTGGATAGATATCCGTTGTCAGCACTAGCCTACATGCACCGTAAATATACATTCCATTTATTTTTACTTTTAAGGGGAACTCAACGTTCTTGAAGAATTCCATATCACCATGAGCCCATGCCTTAGTAGAAGTCTAGAAGATACTTCTCTATATAGAATTGAATGCGAAAAAGAATTCACATTTCCACCCCAAGTAGATGGGATAGGCGTTGTGAATGGTAATGATGATGTATGCCACTAACATGTGCCTTTGGTTTGTCCATTTTATAACTCTGCAATGGTTACTGTGCAGGCAATTGTGATTGGGTTTCCACTATCATACACTTTGTGTGAGCGAGAGTTGTGAAAAGAAAACAAGCAATGACAGACCCTTCTTCTCTCAACAGTCCGAGAAGAATCCTCAGTCTATCAAAGGAGAGGGCGACTGTGTCCTTTTCGGATCCAGATGAAAAGGTTTCTGGATTTGCTGTATCTGAAGAACACGGCCCGAAACCTTCAGAAGTTTATGGCTTTGTAGGGTCGATTTCAACTGTTGTTGCCACAGGTCTACTCTACGTTCTTAAGATTTCCTTTGATTGATCTCAATATATGACCTTGTACATATATCACTTGATTACAACTGTTATTTCAACTGTTATTTTGCACATAACTTCATTCAGAAAACTACATGCTGTGAAGCAAAAAAAAAAGACCTTAATTTATATGTTACATTCCAGAAATAGAACCTATATCACTTGATTACATTACCACTTGCGTAGATTTGAGTGCATGTTAGTTCTATTTGTTTCCTTCTGCTAACGAAGTCCCTGTTGTTATGTTGGACTGTGCGAATTGCTCAGTTTCGGCCTGAAAATTCTCTATTATTTCTTCTATACATTTGAATAGATACATGTATACCTTATGGATTAGTTAGTGCTTAAGCAGCCTTTTGCATCTTCTTAATATAATTTAAGAAAATTTTAAATGTTTGGGAACATTTCTGATCATTATATGTGGAAATATACATAAAATTGGTGGAGTCTCATTCTGTAATTTTGTTTTTAATTGTTAATGTATGTGATAGCTTGTTTGTTTATTTTACTCGTTCACTCTTATCAAAATTATATGTTGTTTGTATCTTTTTTATTTGTTAATAAAGTTGCTTTACTGAATAACTCCACCTGTATGAAAGAGAGTAAAACAAAGTAAAAATGAAAAAAAAAACAGGAATTTTCTATACACAGCTGAATGGTGAAATAGGATTCATGTTACTAAGTCCAGATTTTGGGGTAAGGCATATATGACGACATTGATGATCAGAGAAAAATGTGATTGCTTGTTAAAAATCTTGTTAGGCTGGTTTCTAGCACAGATATATAAGTTGTGTCCTTGATCCTGTGTTGTATATATGGCCTTTCTATGCATCAATCAGGATTGTTTAATTATCTGTTAAAATTGGCATCTGATGAACCATGTTTTAACTCTCATGTTATAGTTCTGATATCTCTGTTTCTTTTGGGAATTGATAAATTTTGCACTATTCTCTGTATGCAGTTATGTTCTTGATATGGGCATACATTCCTGAGCCTTGGCTACATTCTATAGGAATCACTTACTATCCAAGCAGGTCGATGAGCTTGGTTTTCTTGTTCATTCTTTCTTATATTATTTGAGCAATGATATGCTGTTATACTTTCCTTGTTGAATCACTGTCTTTTATAAACTAAATAGAATACTTCATTGTTGGAAAATATCTCTGCAGTCGAGTGATGATCAATAAATATAGTTTTGGACCTTATAAGGGTCCATATCCCCTTGGTCAAAGCACACAAATCAACAAAAGCTCAAGTGTTCCCTCACTTTAATTGGGAGATCTTTCCCTTAGTAATATTTATTGTTCGTTTTAAAAGAAACATTTTTACTTATCAAAAAAAAATATTTATTAGTTATTCTGATATAAACATAATTCCTTCCTCACTCAAAGAGTGTCTGCTATGATACATAAAAGAAGAATTCAAGAGTATATAGTGGGTATATGGGGAGAGGTATCTTTGTACTTTATCCTATTAACAACTTCTTGGATCTTCAATCCTAGTAACATAATCAATTAATTATATTCATGCCAATAGTTGATTTTTGGCCCAAGAGTTACCCTTGTTGGTATTATTTTGTCAATCCTTGTGCTTGACTAAACTGTAGGATTGATATTTCCCATTTCAGGTATTGGGCATTGGCAGCTCCGACTTATGCTATGGTTACAATAGCTTTAGCAATGGGATTTTACCTCGGTTTGAACTTCATGGCTACCCCTCCTCCTACTTCCTTGAGCACAATCTTTGGTAAACCTTCTGCTTGTTTTTGTTCCAATTGAAGAATAGCTTTTGGAAAGATTTCATTTATGGTCATAATTTGTTAATTTGAGGGTTCAAGATTCTTAGTTCTAATCATAGCCATAGGAAAAATGGGGGTATCATGTGATGGTTAAAACTAGGAAACCTTCCCTGGTTATGAAGGAAATTGCAAGGTTTACTAATGCGGAACTCATCGTCCTGCATCATTTACACCAAATGATTTTTGTTTATTTTCCCTGAACCCCCTATTTGGATGCTTGCGTTGCTGACTTTTGTCCTAGGAGATCAATTTGTGTGGCATGGGTACGTAAAATGAGAAATCTTTTTTTTTTTCTCAAGGATACCCCAGGTTTCATCGTAATTGTTTTCTTCTTTAATTTTATTTAGCGTTGTTTTGTTCTGCAGATGAATACAGTAGAGAGCATTCAAGCTTTCCGACTTCAATGGAATGTGATGAACAACCCATTGAGCCCATATCAGATATTGGGATTGACCAAGTTAATGATCTCATGTTTAATTCTTGAAATTGATCGGACCCTCTTGGTATGGTTTTATACCCCATTTTCCTTAGACAACAAATAGTCTTCTATCGAGTTTGAATATGATTTACAGCTATATTTTGTGAGAATGGGTGGTTCGCGACAAATACGAATCTTCTGGATTTTTGTATCATATGAAGTACATGAATGACTGGCCTGTTCAGTTGGAAAACCTTCTTTGAATGATTATCATACTAAATTCACACAATTTTTGAATGTTTTCTGTAATGATCTCAAAGAGAGATGGGCTTAACTTTCAGCACAATCTAACACCTAGGCATTTTTGGTGTGCTGGTTTCATTTGATATCAGAGTCAGCATGATGTATCAGATTCAAACTTGGGAAAAGGCTACTTGTGCTCCTATCGGGATCACAAAAAGAAGGGTACCAAAGTGGAAACCTCCACAAAGTGGGCACCAGGGTCTTAATGTAAGGGGCAACCTGGGAAAAGGGTACTAGAGTGAAAGAGTGGGCTGTAGATCGCAAAGAGAGATGGGTTTAACTTTCGGCACCATTAATACCTAAAATAAAGTAAGCTTCAGCCATATACATGATCCTGCCACTAATTTAGGGTAATTACTTTAATTCCCCTCTTTTGCCAATCGAAGACAAATATCAGTGCATCCAAACAATCAATCTATGGATACATGAAAAAAGTAACAAAAAAGAGACATCAATGAAGAGGTTTGTAAAGAACAACACAACAGAACACAATTGGTGATTATCATTCGAAAAAAAAAAAAAAATGCAACTTTAATTTAGTGATTGAAAAGATAATGAGAAATGTGGATGAATTACAGTCATAGATACAGAGGACTTAAATTTGGAGCAAAAGACTCCTATTTGATCTCCTTCAACAAGACGCTGTATCAGGAAATTGGAGAGAGAGGGAGAAATAATAAATAGTCAAGCTATTATGGCACCATAAAAATATAAATATACGTAAACCCCATAAGTGACACTGTAAGTGAACAACCGGCAGAAAGATGAATTTGTGAAAGTTCCATGAAAAATCAAGAAAATTTTAAATGATTCTCTTCAACCTCCTTAAAAATCCTATCTTTGTTCTTGAGATTTGAATGTTTGAAGTTCGGTGGATGAAAAGTAAAAGAATAATGCTGAAGTGACCTCAGAGGCTGGAGTCTCATATCGCACTTCTTGAAGTGAAAGTGTATGGGAACCATAGATGCTTTTCATCGAGATAAGTCATAAGTATCTATGATTCCAATCCACTTTCCCGTTAGGAAGTGCAACATGAGGTTCCAGCTTGAGTTCGCTCCGGCACAACTAAAAGTAAAAATGTTACCATATTCAAAGATAAATCCGTTGAGCTGATCATTTTGATCAGATTCCTTGAAAGATTCATAAAATTTGGAGTCTTCGGATAAAATAAATTATAAATATAATGAGCCAGCCTCTAGTGCACATTGGAACGACGGAACAAATTTAATCCTCCAGTTTATTCTAACAAAAAATTAGTCCCGTAAAAGCTGGCTCAACTATAAAATTAGCGACAAGGATTTGCTCTCTCTTTGGTTAGCCTTAGTGCCCTTCAATTATATGTTGGTAAATTTCTATAGGGTCAAGGTGTGCAACCACGAGGACTACTCTGTGAGATCACTACCAAAAACTCTAAAAACCTATCGAAATCAAAGATTTCTATTAATTCTCAAGTGTTCACACTAGCATGTTATATTTTGATCTTCCTCTGGAACTTTCATAATCTTCTCCTTGTACATTGCTTCTAATTGGGGATATAAATCTGCATTCATTGAATAAGACCAAATCAAATCATCTGGATCAACTTCATTTTTCCAAATGTGTCCTAATTTCCTATTTTATTTTTCCCTATTTACAAGAGAGAACAGATAAATCATGATTATTGCAAAATGAATCTGTCCTGTATATCTGCAAAGCAAAGATAGTTCAACTAAGAAAGCAAATCCGGATAACAGTTCACATCAAAGAAAACAATAATGTTCTTTGTTTGCAGATGTTTGAGCTAAAGTAGAAGAAAACATCATCTACATGTCACTCTGGTTTAGCTTTCTCTTTCTTCTGCTCCAAGTACCTGCCATGAAGAAGTGGGCAAGCATTGAATCTCTTGTTCCAACCATAATTTTGTGTTTTAAGCATGGTTTTATATGTATCGATGAAATCTGAAACAGCAGTAATTGGAAGGATGGTTCAGATAATTTTTGAAGGGCTCTACACATCTTGATTCTGGTTTGTCTCCAAAAGTATAGGTCAACGACAGATCATCCAATCTATGAAAACTTTTGGCTAAAGCCCATTGTAAAAAGGCGTCCATCGATTGGAAAGACTATCGACTAACATAAGCACCAGTAAAAATATTGGTCATATGGATCCGTCCCTATAGATCCGAATGATATATTGCTTTGAAAATTATATTTTTATGTTTTTCAAAATATATATTTTTCTGCTACATTAATATAACATGAATTCTTATAGATAGCTGATATTGCCACACCAACTTTTACTAATGCCTCACCAATTCATCAATAATTCACCAGAGAATTGCACATGATTGGTGTGGCGTTAGTAAAAGTTGGTGTGGTAATAGTAACTCCTCATAAAATAAAAAAATTATAATTGTAAAATTGAATAGTATAGCAACCAGAAAAGAAATATAACAAAAAAAATGTTGAATGGTCCGGGATTATCCAATTCAGTAGGGTATGATCCAGATTTAGTGGAAACAAAATGATTTGGATATGGTTTTACTTAATAGGATCCAAGTCGGATTCGGAAACAAATCCAGATCCAAATATAAAACTCGGATCTAGATTTGGGTATACTCAGATCCTGCAAGAATCCAACCCATTTTAAGTCCTAGGTGAAAAAGCTCTTCGATGTATAAAAGAACTGGATGAGAATGAGAGAGTGATTGAGGAAGAAATTGAAGGTTGGCTAGATTGCTGCATATACTCCTTTCTTCTTCTTTTATTGTTATTATTATGATTATTATTATTATTTTCAGAACCTTCCTCCTTCTAGGGTGCCTATATCCTCATTTGGTGTGTTATGAAAAAAGTTGGAGTGAAAAACTCCCTTATTTTTTATTGTACGAGAATAGAATGCCAAAGCTGATCAAAGTTAAGAATGAAAGGAACGTAATTATACATCTAACACATTCTTAGTTCCTTACCCTTGGCCTTTTGCCCAACGTGAGAGCTGATACAGCTGAACTGTCTCATTTGAGACATGGCATGCTAGAAGCAGATAGTTGCGTGGCTGTACCATCCATGCGAACCGCATGAACAAACCCGAATAAACACACATTGCTGCAACACCAATCTTAGAGGTGAAATTCAGAAATAGGCCAGATTCATGGAAATTTAAAATTTAATTTAACCTGCTGTCATGTTGCCAGATATCATTTCCGGGGGTTTCTGCATGTCCACTAATCCCTGTAGAAGCCATCAGTTACAATTTTATGACTTGGTCAGGTCACATCTACCAAATTTTATGATATCATTTCAGGGGTTTTCAAAAGTTAAAAAAAAAAAATAACTTTTTTATGTGTATCCAAACAGGCTCTATATTAATGTCAAGAAAATAGTATATGTTAATGATCAAGAAAAAGTAACGAAACATACGGCAACAACAAAGCCCCAGTTGGCAACAGGGCCCCAAAAATGAGTTGTTTTGGGACCCACAGGACTGTTCAAGAAAGCTCGGAAGGCCCCCATTTACAACTGACTTCTTTTCTGGGACCTGTATCATGGATGAAGTTAGAAAATGTTGAAGATAAATGAGATCAATTCAATTCCAGAAGAAAAGCTTAATGATGATACGCAGTGTAGGGATTAACCACACACACACACACACACACAAATACAAATAGAACTATGGAAAGATCAATATGACAGACAGGAGGTAGTCCTGAAGAGTTTTCCGTATGGATTTCTTCCTGTATAATGAATTCGTGCTGTTGGCAGCACACAAAATGGGATTCTTTAATGACTTTTGAAATAAATCTATACAGAATACTTTTATCATTCTATTAGTGAAGAAATCCGGATCCATGAATACAGCACAAGTGTTTGGATATCTGAATAAGAAAAATTATTCATTTAAAGAAAAATATCCGGAAAAAGTGAATACTAGATGAACCAATCATACCCACCTATCATGGCACTCCATGAAACCAAGTTTCATTCAGGAATTATCTCAAATAGCTACCTTGCAGAAGGATTGAAATTTATCGGGTTTGGTATTGAGCATTTCTGAGAAAATTTTATATTAAGAGAATCCACTGTTGATCCTTGATTTCCACCAATCCCTTCATACCCATAACAACCCTTTGCTTTTACCATAAAAAACATCATCATTTATACAGATTTTGCGTTCAAACCCTAATTTTTCTAACTTTTTTTAAGAAGGATTAGATCCTAACATTCAGGACTCACTAAAATCATCCTCTCGAAACTTCAGAAAACTAAAAAATCAAACTCAAAAACGGATCAAACGATCTGTCACAGAGGGTTCAAAATCAAGAATAGAATTTTAAAAATCCATACCTGATAAGACGAGTTCGGATCCTGCGAGACGGCTCTCAAATCTAAATCCCCAACAATGGGAAATTAAAAAAGCATTTATAGGGTCAAGCAATTAAAGGGAGATTTATGCGTACACCCTCAGATTATGTGAGTATTTAAGATTTCCCCTATATTTTCTAACTGATCACATACTCTTGACCTCGGTCTTTCGACAGATCAGCAAAAAATAACCTAAATGCCCTCGCCCCGGAACTCCTGAAAAAAAAAAAAAAATACCAGATAGTAAAATCTTTATTTCTTAAATTCTAGCTGATCGAGGTAGGCCATATAACATAAAAAGTTGTACAGTAATGCCTTTTGCAGTTGCCCTTTCTCCTATTTTTCTGCCGCACCAATTTTTGCTAACACCAGCACAGGTCCACAATTCATATATAAATTACAAAAGAATTAACACATCTTGGGGTGGCATTAGCAAAACTTGGTCTGAAAATAAAAATTCCCATGAAATTACATCAACCTACTCTCACTACTTCATAGAATAATACTGAAGTGACCGAATAATGCTGAAGTGACCTCATGACGTGAAAGTATATGAGAATCATAGATGCTTTTCATTGAGATACAAGTTAAAAAGCTTCTATAATTCCTATCCCCTTTCACGTCAAGAAATGCGATATGAGGTTCCAGAACGACTCTACTACATCTTAGTGAGATTTCTGCTCTCTTTATTGATTATAAGATATAACTCAAATTGGGATCCTACTTTTTTGGGAATGGATCTTATTCGCTCCCATCAATTTGAGCTCTTCTTAACCCAATGCTTTATAACTCCCTAATCCAACGGCTGTCGGTCCATCACTTGTTGCTAATTAGTAATTTTTTTTTTCTGAACCCCCCCCTGCAAAGGGAAAATCAGTTCAATTCTATGATCCATCCCGTTTCGAAGAGAGACAAACAGGGAAATTATATTACTCATGTTGTGAACCCAAATGTACATATATAGTATTATGATGATGACACAGTCTAAGAAATAAAACCAAGAATCAATTGGCTTTCTTATCTATGATAGAAAAAAAAAAGACATTGCCCATAAGTTCGACCATTAATATTTGGGTCGCGTGGTTTTTGCTAAAAAAAAAAGATCAAAGAAAATTAAGATTCAATCATAAATTGAAAAAAAAAAAAAAAAGAGAGTTGTTGAATGAAAATTAAGATTCAATCAACCAATTTTTATATTTTCTTCTCTACTCGTCAACCACCAATTTCCCATAACTTGATCCTGTAGCGATAAAATTAAAGAGAATGTTACAGAAGTACTTAACACGTGAAAATTGCCTAAAATGATTTGGACTTTTGCCAAGAAGACCACTACCAATACAAAAAATCAATAATGATGATAAAGATGATGATGGAGGACTCTAGATCGAAGAGAAAGAGAAAGATCCAACATGATGAGTTGATGATGGAGATAGTAATTAGAAAAACATAAATGATACAATATGCTTTGATTAAAGATTTATACACTATTTATGGATTTAAAATGTGATACATTCTGGTGGTGTGTGCAGATAAATAAGAAAGTTAATAATATATATCATGATTCATGAGTACTTTACTTGAAATATAACCCCTCTAATTCCAAACTATTCTCCTTTATATGTGGAGATTAGAGAATATGAGATACTGTTTGTTAAGCTTAGATCTCAAATGCTTTTCATCTGACCAAGTTCCACCCATCAACCCTTTTGGAAGAGTGGGGGTCTCATCTTCATTAAATAACACAAACGTTAATAATAAAAAATGAGTAAATATATCTCAAATACGCTAATTTTCTTTTCTTTTCAAGATTGGTGTGTTGGTTTAACTAAGAATTTTAGATATGAGTTGATCTTTTAAGTTGAACCAATTATCAAACAACATGAATCACAGAAATAGTCACTTGGATTTTTCCTGATCTCGTGTTTGCGAACTGTTACTAATTTTATTTAATATTCGAATTAAGCTGATACAAGATAAGATATTATTTAGTAATTAATTTTTACCTTTTCATCTCAAAATTATACTTTACTTTTTTCAATAAATGAAATAATAGAGAACAGAGACAAAGTCAGGAGGTGAGATAACTGAATTTTGTGATTCTTGAGTAAAGGATGGTCAAATGCAGATTGTTTGTAGATGTCAACACAATCGACTATGTCTTTGAAAGCATCAAACAATTATTCAAGTTAGCCTATTGCCATCATTAACCAATATTATCCAACTTGAAAGTCAAATATATGATAAATTTGTGCTCATTTATGGGAGGTAGTGTTGTATGATTGGATCGGATCAGACCTGAAATCCGATAAGATAACTTTTGGTCTGGATCAATGTTTTCGATTCCAACAAGGATCCAATCTGATAATATTTCGATCCGATATCTTATTGGATTGGATTTGGATCAAACATGTCCTGATCCAATAATATTTTAGAATGTATATAAATTATATTATACATTTGTTGAGATATATAAAATTTACTTATATTTTATATATAAAATCAAATTTGGCCCAATCCGATTGTTAATAGATTGGATATGGATATTAATATTGAAATCCAATATATAAAAAAAAAAACCAATCTATTAAGGGTCTGATCCAATCCAATCCTTATTGTACTGGTACCAAATCAATCTTGATTTGATCCAGACCCGATCCATTGACAACCCCATGAAGAGGGCCTTAAAAGTATGCATAGGCACGATCTTGTGTGTAGACCCATTCCTAACAACTCATTGAATTCCTTTTTTCAAGATTTTAGTGTGACAAACATGATTCCAAGGACATTTTGGAGTGTGGACCTAATGACTCACTATCCATCGTCCTTGAAGTAAGGCTACAACAACCTTTAGCATGTAAACGTGACTAAATTGGCCTTTTTTTTTTTTAGGAAGATTAACTAGGTTAAGGCCAAACCCAAACTAGCTACAACCTTAGGAACCGCGAACCACTACGATCCTTGAAAAGGATCGACAAAAGCTCAATAGGAAAAGAGTTACAATTCAGCACATGGCAGCCAACAACGGGTTGCAACGACTCAAGGTAGTCAGCAGCCTTGTTAGTTTCTCTGTACACGTGGAAGAAAATCACTTCGTGAAATGTTGAAATTAACTTTGAGATAGCCAAGTAGAGATGATGAACATGCCAAAGTGGCTTCCACACATTGTTTAGGATGCTAACAGCAACAAAGGAATCAGATTGAACTTCAATACGAGTGCACTGATGAGCGGTAGCTAAACAGATCCCTTCGAGGATTCCTTGCAGCTCATGATGTAAGACTGATTTAGGAGAGTCCATTCCAGCAAGAGCACCTATCATACTGCTCTCATTGTCTCTGATAATGGTTCCATAACCACCTCTCATGGGAGAGAGAGCTCCATCTGCATTTAGAGCCCACCAACCAATCTGAGGCTTTTTCCAAGAGCAATATGTTCCTCTTTTGTGGGTGAAGGAAGCTTGTAAGTCCCAAGCATGCATGAATGCCCTATTTTGATCCGAGTCCTTAACATTGTCAATTCCACCTTTGAATTTGATCCAAATATCCTCCAAGATGTTATGGAGTATCAAGGACGGACTTCTAAATTTGTTTTGATAGATACGATTGCACCTCTCTCGCTAAATGTGGTAGATGAAGGCGCAAAAAGCAACCTGTTTAATCCTATGGATAACAGAATTCTCTTTGAAGTCGTCAGCAACCCAAACCACTTCCTCTTCCCAAGTCCTCTGGGCTCTATTCAACAGACATCTCTTAAGAATGTCTGCTCAAATACATCTCGCAAAGGGACACTCATTAAAGAGATGAGCATTGTCTTCCACGTGGTCTCCACAAAGTCTGCAGGTAACGTCCACCCTAAGCCCCCACTCATTTAGCTTCCTCAAGGTTTTAAGCCTACCTCTCATGGCCAATCATGCAATGAAACTATGCATCGGTATTCTAAATTTGTTCCACACCAAGGAGGTCCAACTTGGTCTAGGATTATCAGAGTGGTTCGATTGAATAGTAGAAGCAACTGAGAATTTGCCATTGGTAGTTCTTTTCCAAACCACACTATCAGCAACTCCACAGTGGATTGGAATTTTGTTAAGTTGATGCGTGATCTCAAGAAGGGAGCCTTCTTTTCCCTCCGGAATACTCCACTGACCATCCCTGATCAAGGCCGAGACTTTGGCCCTTGGACCAATTCTAGAGTCGTAGGTAAGACTCTCGTTGAACATAAGACTCAGGATTCCCAGGAGATGCCATGGATCATCCCAAAGCTTAGTGTAGCATCCATTGCCTATGAAATGAGTAATGTTAATGAGGGCATTGTCTCTAGCTTTGAGGATTTTTCTCCAGCTCCAGGAGGCCTCCTTAGGAATCTTCAGAGCAGAGTGGAAGAAGAGAGGAGATTCTATAACAAGCAAAAAAATCAATTGACTTGGAAAGAGTTGAATGAGGAGTTGTATGAAGTAAAATCTCATGTACATTTTGTAGAGTGACAATAAAAGTGACTTATTTGTCAACTTTTCCACTATCAGTCTACCACCCTAAAAAATCCAATGTCTTTATTGGACCTATTAAAGCCATGCTTTGAAGTTCCTTTATTTTCTTTTCTTCTGTTTGGATGATACAATCATGTAATTGATCTTCATTTACATAAAGCACGCTAAATGATACAGTTTTTTAATAAATATAACTTTAATTGTAGTCTTGTTTTTATTAGCAAAGAAAATTAAAGTTAAAGCTTGTTGGTCTTTTTTTTTTTTTTTAATAAGGAAGGATTAAGCGATCAAGTTACTACATATTGGCAAATGTTAATGTTATCCTCCACGGCTTTTTTTAAATGGGCAAACCAAACGTGCTTTTTCAATTTTTTGTACTTTTTTTTTTTTAAGTTAAAAGTCACAAAAGCACTTTTTATGAACTTTACCAAACATAGCATTAATCTTTAACCATTATTTCAGAAAGCTACTATTGGCACCCCAACTTTTACTTGTTATACCCCAATTTCTCAAATTATTTTCCGCACCCCAATTAAAGATTAAAATACACTCTTCAAATATTACAAGGCTCAAATTATAATCTCAACAATATAACACTCATTTATACCATTTTAATATTTGTTTACAATTATGACTAGGCTCATATAAAATCCTAAACCTCAACAAAAGAAAAAAAAAAATCTAAGCAACAAAAAAAAAAACTTATGTTGGCACCCTGACTTTTACTCAGTCTCAACCATTCTCTTATTTTCTTTATTTTTAATTGGGGTGTACTAAGTAAAAGTAAGATGCCAATGGCAACTCTTATTTCATCTCATCTCTTCTCCTCTCCAATTTCCACCATTGTTTCATCATAGTGAAAAGTAGATTTTATTCAAATTTTGATTGAATAATTTAAATTGTGAAATATACTTCAAAAAAAAAAAAAATTTCAAAATTTACTTTTAATTCATTAAAAAGGAACATTGAGTGAAGGCCAGAAACATAATCTTGTACTTCACGTAGTAAACTTAAATTAAAAAAGAAAAGAAAAGAGATTTCTAATAAGAAAAATATTTTTCTTATTATCATAATAAGATTTTTAGCCTTACTAAAGGTTGTTTTCCTCAAATGGATTATCACATTAGCAATCCAATATCATAATCCTCTAGATTTCATATTAAAAAAAAGGTTAGATCCATTTTTTTAAAACCGTTAATCAAACGTTTTGAAAATGAATAGTTAACGAATTTTCACCTAACTCCCAAGTTTAAAATTAAAATTCAACAGTGAAAAATAACTTATTTTTTTATTTTATTTTTTCAGAGTGCATAGAATTTTTTCCTCTACAACCCTGTAGCATCGGATCATGTTTTTAGATGCCACGTGTTAAAATCTAACTAAGTTAGTAAGGAGCTAGTGGGGGCAATTGCTCTCACAGAACTTTGAGACACCCCTATATTTTCAACTAATTACATGTCCCATTTGTCTCCACTCCCTCACCTCTCTCCCTATTTGCCCCCACACCCTTATCTCCCTCCAATTTTTACCCCCACACCCTTACTTCCCTCCAATCGTATTTTTCAGCACAACTAATTTTCCCACCATTCAAGTTCAACTATACAACTAATCATAGTTTGCCCCCACTACAAGAAAATCCTGGCTTCGTCCCTAGCTATTCGCACTCATGATTTTTTTTTTTGTAGGGATTGATTAGTTGCACACCACCAATCGTTGGTTGTATACTAATTTTATTTTTAATTTTTTTATAACCACTTTTTTAACCTACTAATTGCACTTTAATACCTTAGGGTTTAAAGTTTATTTATCTTCCAGCAACTTTGTAGTCTCTACTCATGTTTTATTTTTCTTATAATTGAGTTTGCTTATGTTTTTTTTGGAATCAAAGTATTTATTTCAAAATGATTTTAAGATGTGTAATTTTATAAACATGATTTAGAAACGATTAAGTATTACTTGTAAAAATTAGTGAATGAATAATAATTTCTATGAGTATGGTCGAGGAAGAAAAAAAAAATGGAGAAGCAAAGAGTAAAATTTGCGAGTGATGGAGTGCAATTGGTAATAGGTGGTTTGCAACTAGTCATGCACGTTTTATTGGAATCTTAAGGTGATATTCCTAGGCCGTACGTTGGACAGTGCAACTTCGATGGAATCTCAGAACTTTTCAGAAGCGTGACGTGGCATGTGCATGAATCACATATTTCTTTTCTCGGGTACAAAACTGTACATATTTATGGAGATGTGCAATTGTGTATCCCGGTGAAAAAATCTATGGTAATAGAAAACCAAAACAGCTAATCACTGGGAGTTTCTCTCTCCTCTCTTCTTTGAACAATTTTCCGAGAGATTCGGATTTTTTTTGTTTTTTGTTTTTCTGCAATAGTATAATAATACTGTCACCTAATTTTCTCGATCTTCATCACCATTGCCTTCTCCCTCGGATCTCCTCTGAAGGACCCATCACCAAACACCAGAAAAAGTTTTACTTGCAGAGAGAGTTTCTGTAGATTCTTCACTATATATTCCTTTCAAATATGTCGATTTCCTCGAATTCTCACTCTTTAGAGAGGTATTGTTGCTCTCCATTGATATTTAAACTACAGATCAAATCATCCAATATGGTCTCTCTCTCTCGTTAATGTAGAAATGGAGATTTTGGTTGTTGATGTTAAACTAGAGTTAATTTATGGAGTCCGAATGAATCTTGTTTGACCAACACATTTGGTCTCTGGTCGGAAAAATTGGTTATTTATTTATTTTTTTCTGAAAATTGTTTATGTTTATGGTCATACCCATTAATTGAGAAATGGAGATTTTGGTTGTTAATGCTGAATTAGAACTAATTGATGTAGCTTTATTGGATGAACCCATTTGAGTTTTGATCAGAAAAATTTTGGGCTTCTTCAGAAGTTTATATTCTTACCCATTGATGGAAAAATGGAGATTTTGATTCTTAATTTTGAATTGGAGCTAATTGATATTAGCTAGAATCTATAAAATAAAATAAATAAAGAAGAAGAAGAAGAAATATATTGGCTAGACTTAGATCTTGTTTGACAAATCATTTGAGATGTGATAAGGAAAAATGGATTTTTTTTCTCAGTATTGTTTGTACTTCTTTTCATATCTATTAATGGAGAAATGGAGATCTTGGTTTCCTAATAATGAACTGAATCTAATTGATGTAGGCCGATTGGATTAAGTTCTGATTTGAAAAAAAAAAAATATAGTTTTTTTTTTTTTTCTCCCTTTCTTCATAAAAATTATGGAGAAATGGAGATTTTGGCTTTTAATGCAGAATTGGAGTTTAGTGATGTCCATCTTGTTTTACAAACCCATTTAAGTTCCAAGTAGAAGTATTTAATTTTTCTGAAAATTGTTTATACATCTGTTCATTACCATTATGGAGAAGTGGAGATTTTGTTTTCGCTGCTGAACTGGATCTAATAGATGTCACTTGATCGGATTTAGTTCGACAAACCCATTTAAATTTTAATTAGAAAAGTCCCGATTTTTTAAAATTGTTAATGTTTTTGTTCATAACCGTTATGTAGACATGGTTATTTTGGTTTTAAATGCTGAACTAAATCTATTCAATGGCACAATGTTCCTTTCTTGCCAATTCAAGCTAACTTGCTTGCTTCATTTGGTTGGAACAGAAGAGGTTCTCTTGCTAGTCTCGCTCCTCTTGAAGCCATACTATTCGATGTAGATGGAACGCTTTGTGATTCAGATCCTCTTCACTATGCCGCTTTTCGTGAATTGCTTCAAGGGGTATATTACATGTTTTTGCATGAAACCTACAATCGTTTCCTGTATTTTGTTACTCGTTGGATCAATTGATGTAAAGGGTGTTTTTACAGGTGGGTTTCAACGGTGGGGTCCCCATCACTGAGGAGTTCTTCGTCGAGAACATCGCTGGAAAGCATAACGAGGATATCTGTCATGTCCTCTTCCCTGATTGGGATATCCAGAAAGGCATGAAATTCATGGATGATAAGGAAGCTATGTTTCGCAGGTATCCTCAAATAACTATCTACTTATTGATTTCTCCCTCTCCTACTCATAATATTTGGCTGCGTTTAAGAGCCCTACCGTAGTAATAGGGGCACCCACGAACTATTGAAAACTTAAGTTTTACCATTATTAGAGCACCTCTCCTATTTCGACATGTTGACATGCCTCCAGAAGGTTTTTTTTCCCTTTGTCGACATAAAGAAATAAAAAAAGTGTGGTCCTGAAATCTATCGAGGTGCTCAAATCGTAGAAATAAGTTAAAAGGATACCCTTACCAAGAACTGGGGAGCCTTCAAATACTTACACCAATTTGTTCTTAATTCATGGCTACACAGATTGGCATCCGAACAATTGAAGCCCGTGGATGGTCTAAACAAATTGCGGAAATGGATTGAAGATCGTGGCTTGAAACGGGGTGCTGTAACTAATGCTCCAAGACCAAACGCCGAGCTCCTGATCTCAAGCCTAGGCCTGTCTGATTTCTTTGAGGTGGTTGTGCTCGGATGTGACTGTGACCGAGCGAAACCATTCCCCGATCCTTACTTGAAGGGTCTTGAAGCCCTCAAGGCATCCCCCAATCACACTTTCGTATTTGAGGTAAGCTCTCCCCCCACCATAACTACCACTCAAAAAACCCAAAAAGAAGAAGTGTCCTTCAATGAAATTTTAAGTTTTGTTGGTGTGGTTAACAAAGTTTGGTTTTCGCTTGTTAAGGATTCTGTATCGGGGATAAAAGCAGGGGTGGCAGCTGGGATGCCAGTTGTGGGTATAACCACGGGGAATCCTGCCCACTCACTGATGGCAGCGGGCGCCACCTTCCTTATTAAGGACTACAATGACCCGAAATTGTGGGCGGCATTGGAAGAGCTGGAGAGAAAAGCTGCATGAACAACAGTTACTGCTTAAATTGGTAATGATCCATATACATTTATTAGAAGATTTATTGGAATATTCAGAAGTTATAGTTAGAAAATTTAGTTGAAGAATGACTTATTGAGGATCAACAATAATATAATTCCTCATAGGTAGTATAATTAATATGAACTATTTTAAGGTATATTTAATCAAGATTTTGTAGTCAACAATTTAATGCATATGGATTTAAAGCTGAACAGGATTCTTTTAGCAGACCTTTAAGAACTTAGTGAGATGAGTATTATGTCCTGATTACTGAACCTTAACTAAGAATGTGTTTGAGACTCAAAACATACTTTTACTTAAGATTAGTTTCTTCTTCACTATATATACTCCCACCTGTGGAGCTCATGTGGATTAAATTTTAGGCAATCCAACCATATTGTCAATGCCATGAGGACCATCCTCACAAAATTTCAATCTGTGTGAGAATTAGGATAGAGAAACTCCATGTTGGTAACATTTGGAATCCAATTGTACAATGAACTTTTCATTTGCCATACTAAAGGCATCTTAAATACCAAGATTCCCTTGTGTTTTTCTTTACAGCCATGTTTTTTTGTTTTTGATAGACAAAGCAAAGAAGTGGGAACACAAATAAAAGGCCCAAAAAATTGACCCTTTTTTTAGTCCCACTTTGAAGCGGACAGCCCCCCCGCTTCAAATTTTGAAGGAACTCTCCTTGTTACAAGACACATGGCATTTTGAATTTATTTCACGCACCTAAATTTCTGCCAAATTTTGAAACACCTTCTTAGATGCCACGTGTAATCCAATGGACAGGTTCTGTCAAAATTTTGAAGCGGGGCTTCAAAGTTTTTTCCAGTTTTTTTTTACTTGCTTGTTTCATCTTCTAATTTAATTGAAAAAAAAAAAGAGAGAAATACTTTTCTTACTAAGTAAGATTTCAAACTGGCAAATCCAACACCATAGCCCCCTTGCTTTCATGGAAAAACTCAGATCCAAAAAAAAAAAATTTACTTAGATTCAAGGTTTTGGGAATAAACGACTATCAAACTCCTAAATTTAACAGTGAAAAATAACTTTTTAAAGGTATTTTTGTGCCTTATTTAAGTTTTCTTTTTAAAGTTCATAGAATTTTGTCTAGCATCCCTTGGACATTGGATCATGTTTTTGGAAGCTACAAGGTCTTGTAAGATTTGAAATCTTACCAAGTTAATAAGGCTAGACTTACTCAAATAAAATCTAAACCAAAAAAAAACCTATACACCCAAGCCTGACAAATGATTTGCTAGGGGGAAATATTTTCCTTGAAACATGCCCTAAACATTTTGAGTGTCTTTCAACTTCGATTGTTATTTTAAAAGAGTAGTTTTGCCATTTTCTTAAATAAACCACAAAATATCCGGATATTGGGATAAGGATTAAGGATAATGTTTAAAATGAAGGCCTTATCAACGATATTTATTTTTAAATGGGGGAAATATTTTTTAAAAAAATGAATTCCCCGTATTTGCAAATGGGGGACTTATCAACAATTTTTTTTTTTTAAATTGGTCTACAATTCTACATGGTCATTTTCCCTACGTTTTTTTTTTTTCCCTTCTTAGTTATCTCAAATAATCACCAAAAGCCCTACATCTCCCCTTGACACCCCCACCCACCCAATCGTCTAAGAATTTCAGTCCCTAAATCGCTTGAGTCAGATGAGTACTTCATGCCTTCAGAAAGAGATCTAACATCTTCGTAAAGTAATCAGACAAGCTTTACTTTAATGATTGATTTTCCCTCTAGAATCCTCCTGTTTCTTTAGAAAACTTAAATTTATTAGTCATACTAATGAAGGTACATGTACATTTCCAAGTGAACATATTTTTCTGCCTGTTCTCCATATGCAATCAAACAAATCCTGTGTTTTTCTACGCATCTCCCCCAAGTACAAACGAGAATTTAAAATATTGTTCGAGTAAGAAAAGTCCTTTTAAAATAAAGGCACTAAATTCTGGAGCTGAGAAATTAAACCTTGTTAAAACAAGAGCCTCTTCAAATACTTCACACAATACTAAAATTGTAATTTGAAGGTATGATTTAATAGTAATATTTGAGAATTGCAATTATGAAATCAAATCAAGCAATTCAACATGATTGGACTAGCCCTTTGGCTCGTATCATAATTTAAAATGGGGAGGAAGGGAAGAGTTACCACAAAAACAAAAACAAAAAAATTGCAATGAATCATCTTATTAGTGGGTTGGTCGTATGGTGAAATACCAATTTTGCCACTTGTTAATTATTTATTGTTTTAAAAAATAAACAATTACCACAATAGTTAAAAAAATGTGATTGCCAGAATTGGTTGGTGGGGGGAGCGGGGAATTGTAGTTGATGGTAGGTTTAAGAGCTTGAAGATGAGTGGTTTTGGGAAGAAAATTAAAGGGTTTTTGGCTAGAGGTTGAAGAAAAAGGCATTCAAAGCGTTTCTCTCAAGTCTGAGAAAATACCCAAATCCAGGAAGCAATGCCATCAATTTAGGAAAAAAAAAAATTGAGGTTCTCAAATATTCACACATCACCTGTATAGGCTGCTCCAAGATTCATCAAATGAGATTTTTTTGACAGTTTTGTTCCAATGATTCAACAAATGCATTTGCCCAAGAGCCCAAGTGGTGATTAATTTCAAGATATCACCGTACCCACACTGACCGACACCAAGGGCCAATCCACAACCTAATGATCAAACAAATTGAGATCCTTTCGTCCACGAGGGCACTAGCACAGATCAAATCAAGGTAAGGCCATCCGAGTAAAGAACAAATGCTTTTTTCATTAGGGAGTCCAATGTATTTCAAAAAAAATATGCAAAAATGCAGGGGAGGAACATCATATATATAAACTAATACAACAAAGAATCTGAATCGTCACAAACCAACAAAATCGGTGGGATGTAGCAGGCCAATCATCACTCTTATCTAGATAGCAACTCTATACTTCGATTGATCTCATCGGGCCCACGACACTGAATCAATCTCATCCCTTGCTGACTTGTATAGTTCAAGCCTCTTCGCACATTGCAGCCTCCGCTCCATCAATGCTGGGTCTTCATCCAACAACTGTCCAAGCTGCTTCCCCTGCCAGATAACATTCCAAAAATAATCACCAAATTAATTATTATTCAGAACCTATATTGCCAATTAACATTTTTTTAACACACCAATTGATGAAATTATATTCAGTGCCATTGGTTAGTGAGTGTACCTCTTTCTTTCCAATTTGTATATAAAAGTGATCAAGTAAAGACCGCTTTGCCTCACGAACTTGACAATGAACCACCGATTTTGGAATATTGTTCTTAAGAGTCTCAGACACCATACCCACATAAGAAGAAACAGTTGAAGCAATCCTCCTGAAGTGACCTTCTGCGTATCGGTCAATGGTGGGAGTAGCTGGATTGCCCCCCTTCTCTACTTCCTGAGGAAGTTTCCGGAAGAAATCCACAGTCAAATATGAAGATTCCATCTCCACCAGTCGTAACGCTGTCTTGCGACTGTCTTCACGAAACCTCTCCAAGGCTTCATAGCCAGCAGCTGCTATTTCAGCCTGAAGTGTTGGGAATCGCTTCAACTCCTGTCCCATACAGAAATATCAGTCTATATTCCTTTACTTCCAGATGTAATTTGAGTTCCTAGATATCTCACCTGAGTCTCTCCAATTGACTTCCTCACTAATTCCTTCAGTACAAAGTGGACCTGCAAAAGGGTTTTATTGGTTTAGTAGAAATTCAATCACTTTTAGTCCACCATTAGAAATTTTGCTCCTAAGGTAGTGAGCTCAGAACAAATTTGTCACCCTGAAGCCACAACATTTAAGCTACTCCATAAGAGAAAACAGTATTGACCGTTGGCAATTTTAGCTTCATTGTTTCTGTGGAGCAAGTTATTTAAAGAGTTTACGGGTCGTTTCTTTGAGGATTTTCTTGTAAGGCAGGATAGGGCTTGTAGTTTAGCCATGGAGTAGTCCTTGTGGCTTGGGATTTTCCTGTTTTTTCCCCCCCAATTAGGATTGGTTGTCTCTTTGTACTTTCCTGGTTGGTCATCTTGACCTCTGTTTTTCTAATGAAATTATCTTTTCCTATAAAATAAAATAAAAAAAAGAAAACAGTCTTGCCCCATGAAAAGGGGTCAGACTAAATACCACAAGTAATGTTATTTTCTCATTCGGGTATAAACCACTCGTAATAATCTTTATAATGAGAAGAAATTGAATAAAAGAATAATTACTGCATCCACTGAAGCTTCAGCTGGGCCTCTGAAATAACCAAGGGCTCCCTCAATGAGACGCCGATAACCTTGCTCAGGAGCAATCAAATGGGGTTGGTAACCGTCAGCCTCAGAAATCACTTTCTTTACATTATGTATAGAGAGATGTCGATCAATTGGAAGCTTCCTCAAAGCAGCGGGGAGTTGGTTGTCAAAAACTCCATATATTCGATCACCACCAGGTCGCCTGCACTCAGGAAGAGATCATTTGAAATTGAAGCATAGTTTGAAACTGTAGATACATGAACCAGGATAGTCCAAATTGTGCAATTCTTCTTGCAAATGCTAATATATATGGATGAGAGCAAGTAAGACCAGAATCCACCAACTCTAATGGAATTTAAGTAAATGAACCAAGCATTCCATAAGGTAATATTAAGATATAGATTGGTATTTCAGATCAAAAGAGAACCAGGGTGCAAATTGCTGGATCTTTAGGGCTCATACATCAAAGAAACAATCAATCTAGAAGACCAATGGTGCTCATCCATGCCTTCCCTATCCAAATTATTTTTAGTCAGGAGAATGAATCCTCTTTCTGAGTCCTGACAACACCCATATCTAAAGCTATATGTCCAGTCAATACACGTGTATGACCCGTGTATTGACCCGAACATTGAATATATGTGTTCCAAATGTCTGACAGTTATCTGTGTAATGGACATTGACCCATACCGATGCTCCAAAATTACATGTGTTGACTGACGTATACTCCAAAACAACTTTAGTTCATGTCCAAAAATAAAAATAAAAAGAAGAGAGAAAGAAAGAGTGAAAGAAATGTTTTTAGATAAGCCGATATAAATAAAAATCATATAAACAACATATACACACCAGCAGACAACAAATTCTTTAAATAAATTAAGATCTTTCTGAAAAAGTTGTTGGCATGCGTCTAACATGTGACATAAATTTCATATGAAGGTACTGGAAAATGGAGTCTCCTTATATGAATGTATATAGGTGCACCTATTGGCTGGGTGTATGCATGTAAATGATAGATGGATGGATGGATGCAATTTTGGTTTTTACACATGCAATTGATAAAAAAAAGCTTTATAGAAAGAAAATTGGGAGAGGGGAACAAAAGAAGGCAACAAAGTCTTTACCCTCCATCCAGATGCTCCTTGAAAATCCGATCAAATGCCCGGCAAAGTTCTAAGATTGTGTACAACTGAGCCTGAAAGGTACAAATATAACAAACTACATTATGAGCATAAACAATAGTATATCCCACCTAGAAGTAAATAAGAGATGTACAAGATCTCACCCCTGCATCAATAGCAACAGGCCTACCAATGTGGTCCATCTCAGATTCAAGGTCATCAATGGTTTTGTTAATCAAGGATGTGATACTTGGTATACGAGCCCTAATCACTGACTCCAAGTGCTGAAACCATAGTCACCCATTAGAAGACCAACATCCTCAAAAAATAAAATAATAAAAATGATCAAAAACCTAAATTTAAAATAAGATAATATAGATTTTACCTTAGAAAGAAGTTTTGCAAGATATTCTGAACCCATTTTACTTGCTAAGTGTCCATAATCAGGACTAGATGCAAAATACTCACGCTCTCTACGCCGTGCAACAATCATGTCGACGTTTTTATTGATATCCGCTTGGGAACGGTTCACAATTCCAACCCAAGGATGTTGCAATCGATAAGATCGTCCTTCAAGAACCTTTCAGCAATAGAAAAGACAATTCAGATTAAACCAAACAAGAAAATTGATTCAGGGAAATCATGAGCCATCATTGATGATTGCTCATTTACTCATCCTCAAAGATGTTGCTCTTTTTATATGAGAGAGTACCTTTGCCAACCCAACATATGACAAAACAAACTCTCAGAAGAATTGAATCCACAATTTTCTAGCCAAAGCTTTAACACATTTCAAAGCTAAGAAATCTCTACTAAAGACAAGTGATGAATGGGAAAATGATCTCCTCAAACCACTGACATTCAAAGTCAAGTGTTGATTTTTTTACGAGGATGTTAAAAACCATCCATTGACTCATCTCCATGAGGCTCTATCAGGGCGTGTGAATTTGGACTTCAAATTTCCAGACTTCTGTGGATCCGATGCATGCACACATGCATGGGAAACACGTAAAAGATATTTATGAAAGACTTAGCCTATAATGATTTTTTTTTGCGGGCAATAATAAATTTTTATATTCCAGTTTTGTTTAGTTCATCATGAGCACAGTAAGAAAGTAGCATGAATACTTACATCAAGCGCATTTGTTCCCTTATCCATCAAATCTAGCTTTGTCAACACGCCAAATGTCCTTTCACCTATGACAAACAGAAAACTTCGATCAATTACACGGTTACAGAAAGACTACAATGATGTAATAATAAAGAGGTAAATAAATGAATACTTACCCCTAATTTAGTAATGAGAAACTATTAACAGAAAGTACCTGCTGGATCAACTTCTCTGGCGAGTTTGATAGCATCAGATGTAGCGATATCTTGATTGGCTGGAGATATCGCTAGTATGATGGAGTTAGGCTACAAAAATTTTATAATAAAAATTAGAATGACAAAATGAAGTGAAGACTTCAAAAAGAAAAGTAGCCAAAGGCACGTACAGTAATGAAGTAGAGGATAGTTCTTAAAGCAAAGAAAAAAATATCATTGGAGCAAATATTATTGAAATAATAAAAAAGAAAAAGAACCTCACGAATGTATCAACAGTTTATCAGATACTAGTTCAATCCAATATCCAACACACTCAAAGTGAAGAGCGTCAGAAAACAACAGACAAGTTTGTCGCCTTCCTTAAATACAATGAGAAGAAAATTACTCTTTTGAGATCTTTGGTACCAACAGGGAGCAGGGATATTTTAGAAAAACAAAAGACAAGCAGAACAGGTTGAGGAAAATGGTGATGAACAAGCAGAAGAAATTGAACTTGATGCAGGTGAAAGCCTGAGGTTCGGTAGCTGCAGAGATGAGTCTTTATTTTGTATAATAGAATTGCGGCACTTTATATGATAAAATGCTTCAACCATAAGACTACTGGATAAGCAAAGACAACAATTAATTCAAAGGGGAATGACAAGTTTCTATGCTAGGATAGAAGCCCATAATTTAAAATAATAATAATCACTCTACTAGAAAGAACTTTATACGATCAACCACTAAAATCTCAAATAACATTGTTCTCAAGCTCCTGTGATGGGGGCGTAGGGGAGCGTATGTATGTCAGAGGGGGGGCGTCAGAAAATCATTATTCTTTAAATTATACACACTGCAAGGATTGTGATTCCTTCTGCTTTTAATAAACTATAAGAGAAAATAATATAAACACAAACTATATCACACCTAAAAATTCATCCAGTAAGTTGATTAAAAAGAATGAATAAGCAATTGTTAACAAATAGTATATATAGTGTAAGTATGGTTCGCTCTTATTGCACAAAACTGTTCAATATGAACAATGTAATTAATAAACGATTCAATTTCCATTGAATCATATTTGAAAAATCAAGGCAGAGCAAGCATACATAAGTTTTCCAACAGTACACTAAAAAATGGTTGAAATTTATCAAAGGTCTCAATTTTGTACTATTAATAATTCCAACATTGAAATGCAATGGATCTTAGAGGAGTTAAAGACAGCACCAATCCTTGCTGTACATAGATATTTGGGCATTACCTTCTCAACGTAAGAGCGAACCATATTTTCGATGTCTTCAACAATACTTTCCTGTTGTCCCTCTTCACAAAAAAAAAAAAAAAAAAAAATGCCTTGTTTAATTTATAAATTACAACAAAAAATAATAATTAAAAAGAAACTACGAAAAAAATCCAACCAATAGAAATAGCAAGTTGAGGTAGTTACCAATAGCAACCTTTGTCAGACCAGGCAGATCTATCAATGTTAAGTTGACAACTGCCAAATGAAGTAACAAACCAATAAATAGACTCAAACAAAAGCACATTAGATTGGTATCATTATTGAGCAAAGAAGAAATCTAGGTCAAAAATTGGCAAATCAAATAAGCTTTGTACTATACAGAGCAGAAGCAATGATACAAAACAAAAGGAGCAAGCAAATTAAAGAAACAGGTTAGACAAAACTAAGGGTGAAGGACCACCAAACTGATTGTGAACCATGAAGTCATTCCAACAAAAAATCATTGCAAGTATTAATTGAGTAATAAAAAATAACTTCATATTCTGTGGATTTTCCAGAAAAAGCATTCCTACGACATAAAGCTGCAAGCTTTTATTTAAATAGTTCATGTAGTAAAAATGATTTAGATGCTGATGATTTCCCATAAGAAGAATATTATGACCACCATTAAACTCAGAATCTAGGACCTGATACCCTAGGTGCCACAATATTCTTATAATTGGTTGCTTAGAAAATGATCTCAAATTATCATGTGTAACATCAAAGAAACAGAAATGAAGATAAAAACCTCAACTTCAGCAATGATAGGACATCATAGGCCTACATGGCCAGACTGTTTAAATTTAGGCTAGATTCTATTTTTTTATCTTTTATAGACAGACTAGATTCTAATTTTCTGTTTATTTAATGCGTGGGCCCATGGACCAGTTTTATTGGAGTTTTATGTGTTTTCTATTTTATTTTTTGTTTTTATAGGCCTTTGATTAGTGTGCATGCCAGATTTATTAGAGTTTTTACTTTAATGTGTGTCCCATGTTTTAAGTAGGGGTACTTAGGGTAGTTCACATTTTTAATAGGGTTTTTAGGAGAAATTTTAAATTTTGGCCTTTGATTTTGATGATTGAGATTAGATTTAGGGTCAAGGGAGTTTTATAAATACTGCTTTTGAGTTAATTATTGAGCAGCCATTGAATGAAGTTCACAACCCCTCTATGAGAGGAACCCACTCAAGAAAACAACATTTATTAGATAACTCTTACTTGTGCCCTATGGCTTCAACTTGAAGCCAACAACGTCAAAACCAAGGTTTAAAATCTCTTTCCAAGGCAATATGTTGGTCAAGAGAAAAACCGACACAATATATCAATTGCAAATTCTGACAAAATCCGAAACATTGCATGTTTCATTCCAGTCTCAGCAAAAACTGGAAAATTCTACCAAAGCATTTAGAAATAGAAACAAAATATTGAGCCATGATCATCACCACATGTTGAATTGATCACAAAAAACAATGATGATAATGAATTCCCAAACAAAACATGGATGCCCACAAGGTGGTAAACAAGTCACTGTATGAGATAAAAACTGCATCGTAGGCATAAAAAATATCAAGACAGAAGGTTTGATAATATACAAACCATTTGGAGAGTAAATGCTGAGATGAATAGGAATTGTAGAAATCTGTTTTGACCTCCCTGTCATTCTATCAGTTTCATCCTGAATTTCCTTGCGTACCATGGCTACACATACAAATGAGACAATCATTTAGTCTAATGCAATTACTGCATTTCCCTTTGAAATAAAGGAAAATGAGTCCAATGCAATGACTGTACATTGCCAGAACTAATAAAGACATAAATTGATATCAAATAGTCATTATAAAAAACATGCAGGATTATAACTCGATAAATTGAGAGTGAACATTATACTA
Organism: Akebia trifoliata; assembly: GCF_017979445.1. Taxonomy (NCBI): domain Eukaryota; kingdom Viridiplantae; phylum Streptophyta; class Magnoliopsida; order Ranunculales; family Lardizabalaceae; genus Akebia; species Akebia trifoliata. Next base: position 56,363,711 of record NC_141377.1, on the reverse strand, counting down.
TATAGGAAAAAGAGGATTATTTTTTTTATTATAAGTGAAGAATATATCAGAGTGGAATTGTACTATAGTTTAGTGGGTATAGCAGACCTGCTTAAAGACTAATGCCAAGGGCCTAATAAATTAACTATTTACCATTTTCCTTTGCAATAGTTTTTTTTAATCTAAATACAAAATCATAAAATAAAGTAAAAAAGCCTTAATAGCATTTCCAATCTGGTCCGAGGAGCGATGGAATAGTTCTACCATAGAAGAAACAATATCAACAACTATAAGGAAGAGAGTGGTAAGAAGATAACTATGTAAATCATGGAAGAAAGAGCGATAGAACTTTTGAAGAATCAATCAACTCCCCGCATGCTTGGTAGAATAAACTAATACTACTAAAAAGAGAAGATGAAGTTGCTCAAACCCAGGAAGAGCTTCAAAACTTCAAAAATGATTTCTATATTATCAAATTTTATATGGATTCTCAATTCTCAATACTACAATTTTAATTATAGATTTTACATCCACCAAACAAGTTCCATCTAGTACTCTCAACTTTCAATAATTCTTTTTATCATTCACATTTGGAAATGAGCACCTAATGATACGTCTCAATTACTAAACAGGAACCCCACAAAAATTTTAACTCCAAACTTCCAATGCGAGCTTGGATCCCTCAAAGCCCTCTTTCCTTGTCAAATTAAAGGTAGTGCATCCAGTGTAAGAATTTTTTTTTTTGTACAATGCTATGCATGTACGTGTTGCAACTAGAAAGTGTGCTACTTCTACTACATACACCAACAAGTATAGCGCTAGTAAGATAGACTCTTACGGTATAGAGTATCATAAATGGAGTTTTTTGGTCCGTTGCCAAGTTTGAACTAACCCAGATTTAAAGGTTAAACAAAATCATTATGGAGTCCTAGTAGACCCAGGTATATATGCCCAATTTGTAACCTAGCCTTAAAAAGCCCACTTAGTTTTTCTTTGCATCTATGTAACATTGAATTTTCAAAGGAAAAGGGAAAGGGCAAGCTAGGTCCCAATATCTCGGTCCATTGAGAAATTCCTTTATTCAGGGTCCAATCCTCCTATTGATCATGGTTTTTTCAATTGACTCATGGCATCCACCGAGACCGATATGACTTGGATGAGCCAAATTTTTACAGAATGATTTAAATGTTCTTTCTAAACTAAACCCGATCTATAGCAGTCTGATTTGGCCAGGTTTTCAAAAAATTGGCCAAGAGCTTTAAAATCTCGGACAAGAATATTCAGATCTTGAATGATTCATTAGGATGACCAAATCAGAATGGAGATCTAAATGGGATGCCCCGGACACCAACATGACTCAACCCATGTGGCCGATTCACATTTTTTAGCTTTAGCAGATACTAAACAATTCATGAATTTCAGAACAGAGACAAAGTGGAATACCTCAAATCATCAATAGAAATATCATAGACAAATAAAACAACCAAGATGAAATTTTTTGAACCGAAACCGACGTACCAAAGTCAGTAAATCTCCTCTTCGGCAAATGAAGAAACTCTGCGTACTCCTGCTGCCCCTCATCCGTCTTATGAAGCTGCAACACCAAAGGCCGCCTCGTAACAATTCCTGCAAAATTCAAATAGCAAATTAAATAAAAAAATCATAAAAAGATCAAAAAAAAAATTTTAAAAATTAAAGAGAAATTAAAACTTGATATCCAAACCAGATCCTCTAGGAAGAAAATCGCGCCCAACAATACTCTCCAAAACCGAAGATTTCCCAGAACTCTGCTCTCACATAGCAAAAATTCAGTCAAAATTCAAATTCGACGAAGAAGATACAGAGATCAGTGATCACAAACGAATAGATCAAATAAAAAAGAGAGATCGAACGACCTGTCCTCCAACAACGGCAACTGAAGGAAGAGCTTCCCATAGAGTCGGCAACGCGTTATCACCGCCATGGTCACCAAGAACCGTACAAGCTCTCTGGATTCTGTTAACTAGACCGATCAAACTCTCCATGGTCGTCATCTCTTCGAAACCCTTACCCTAGCTTCTGGTCTGTAAATCCGATCGAGATCGAGATCGAGAGATGAAAGTTTCCTTTGCAGTTGGAAGGTTCGCTTTTCTTTAATTCTGACGTTTTGTTTCTGTAGATTTTTGGATGCCTATAAGGTGCCACGTGTGCGCTTTCGATTGTGTCAATTTTTGAAACTTTGAAACTTGAACGCGGCTGGCGGACTTTCCCTATATTTCTTGCGGAGCTTCTCCGTTTCTCCACACGAGTTCAAATTTGATGCGGAATCCTCTCATCAAAGCTATACGAAAGTTGCCAGAGAATGACACGTTTAAGAAATCTAATTTGCTATTTTATTAAAATATCATCTAAAATGCCTTAAAAGAGTGCTACTTTGGGCCACTAAACATACAGGAGGATCTCCACAGAACCATTAACTTGATTGGTAACTATATTTGTAATTTTTCTTGGTTGATTCTAGAATATTGGTATTCTAAGATTTGTTTTTTTCCTTTACAAATTTAATATGAGATGATGTTAGGGGACCCAATGGGGTGCCATGATGAATTTTTAGATGCACATCAAACTTTTCATGTTATTAAGGAAATAACAAGAAATAATTAGTAGAAAGTTATGTACTGTTTTAATTCAAATAAGTTACCATGATTTTCATTGGAAATACAATTTATAGAGGTGTGATTCCTAGCCAAAAAAGTAATCTAATTCAAATAGAGTTAATTTTATTAAAAATGTCAAAAATATACCTCTTAAAAATAATGAAACTTCACATGGCAACCATGAAAAATATATGACAAAAAAGAACAAGTACATAACCATGTACCATAACTAGAATCGTGAAAAATTAATCTTCCACCTAATTCCTTATCAGAAAATTATTTTCTTGCTAGTACATGAAAAAAATTCTCAAGTTATTATCTCACAATCATCCTATTCCAAGCAAGAGAGAGAGAGTTAGTCTTCCACCTAATTCCTTATAAGAAATTTATTTTGTTGCTAGTACAGAACAATCTTCAAATTATTATCCCACAACACCTTATTCATATCAGGAAAGACTAGGGTTTAAAATGGGTCGGATTTTATTTGAATTTAGTGGATTTGGGTTCTTCGAGAATAAAAAATGTGTTGGTGTCCCTTTACCCAAGTTAGATCCGGGTTGGATGTGGATTCATCCCTATATCCACCTAGTTCTGAATGATTTATTATTTTGTAAGTTATATTTTACAAGAGATCTTTCTTTAACCGACAAGTGTTTGGCACAATGTCAAAACCTCCCTCCAAAGATGAAGAGGTATTGAATTCAAGTCACATTTAACAATTTACTTAAAACTAACTATGAATGGTTTAAAATTATTCTACAAGACCAATCGGAATCAACTACTTAAGTCAGGTTTGATCCAGATACGATTTAGTGAAAGTAAAATGATTTGGATTCTACCTTGCCGAATTACTTGATTCAGGTCAGTTGGGTTAGATAATTTCAGACCGTTCCACATTTTTTGTTATGTTTCTTTTTCTTATTGTTATATTATTATAATTCATTTATTTTACAAGAATTCATTTTATGTTATATTAAAGTAGTAGGAAAAGGATATTTTGACAAGGATATAAATATAATTTGAAAGCAGTATATCAATTAGATCTAGGCAAATATATGGATTGATCTATATCTAACTTGGATCCGACTTGGATCAAGGGACATCAACGCATATTTGACTCATTTTGTATTTGGATCTCCTCTAAGGTCTAAACCACTAAATTCGAATCATTCGGATTTCAAATAAAATCCAACCCATTTTATGCCTTATATATCCGTACCTGACTTGTACCCAAATTTCAAGTGGATTTCCGAGTCAATATATATACCCCATTGTGAAGACGATGGAATTACCTTAATTTTAGGTTATACATATATTTTATCGTGAATCTACTGTATTAAACTTGAATAAATGGATATTCACGTCGAATAGGACGCATATCCATATACGACCTTAAAAGAATTCAAATAAAATAATTGTCGATAATTTTACCGGAATTCTTTTGGAGAAAAAAAAATTGTACACATACTCATATAACATGGGTTGGACAAGTCGGGTAAATGGATATCGTCCAACCCATTGCCAACCCTGGTTTGAACTTTGAAGGCCTTACTGAATACTGAAATCCACAAAATGTCTCTAGCGAATGAATACAGTGCTTTGGAATCCAACCGGTCCATAATGAAGGTTGGTTTGATCCAATTCTCAAGAGTCCGGCTAGACTTACTAAGCTAGTAAGGATTTCACCCTTACTAAGGGTCCTTGGGCTGAAATTGTAGCATCCAAAACCATGATTTGATTCTTCAGGGTTGTAAAGGACAATATTTTATGAATTTAAAAATATAAATAAAATAAGTTAATTTTTACCATTTAATTTTAATTTTAAATTTGGGAGCCCAAAAGAAGAAAAAAACAATCATTTTTTTAAATTTTAATTTTTCATGAAATCTAAAGGGTTTTGGACCTGTGGTGTTGGGTTCCAATTAGCCTTACTAAGTTAGTAAGGATTTTACCCTCACTAAGGGTCCTTGGACCCACCTTACACGATCCGATGATTTAGGATTGTAGAGGACAAAATTCTATAAACTTTGAAAAAAAAAGTTAATTTTTCACGTTGAATTTTAATTTTGAAATTTGGAGTTATGTGGAAGTTCGGATGCCGTCTATTTTCAAAACATTGGACCAAGCCCAATTATTATAATTTTTTTTATGAGTTTATTTATTTATTTATGAAATCTAGAAAGATGTGTTGGATTGCTAATGTAGTCATCCATATTAGCAAAACTTACTAAGTAAGAAAAGTATTAGTAAATTTTCTACCCATATTTTATACAGTAGTTTGCTAGTAAGTACTAAGTAGTACCGATCGTCAAAAAAGCGAGTATCAACCTTTTAGTAAGGAAGGGTATTGCCAACTATTAGCCAAATAGGTTATTGCCCATATGTCGTTGTGACTCGAGGGTTCAATAACCAGTATGACCATTAATTCCTCAGGAGCCACCCACGAGGGCACACCCTCACTTACCTAGTGCGTGTGATGTGCGGGCCATGTGTCCCGGGACTAGTGCTTGGACAAGACCATGGTCTATGGATTGGGCAAAGCCCAGATATAAGCCCGATCCGCTGTTTGGCAATCAAACAACTAGTCGATAAACAAGTATTCTCCCCTTTGGTAGCTATAGGAAATCTCTTCCTCTTTAACATAGAGCAGTACTACTATTATATAGTTAGAGAACTAGGAATAATGTAACAATAAAATAGAGAAAGATATAAAAATTGATTAAAGAATATAAGTTTGGTTTTTTCATATATAGATATATATATTTGTTACAAATCATCAAAATAGATAGAAAAATGCATATAAGTATTTAAAAATTGATTTTGAGTTCTCACTTTTGAAAGAAAACATAATATTCGGGTTTGATTTGGGCCGGGCATGTTAGGATTCTTAAAGGATGGGCTTTCAAGGATAAAACACAAGCCTAGACCTACTCGGCTTGAGCCAGGCTTAGAGTTGGACCATGTCCCATTGGGCCCAAAATTTTGGCCATGTTTTAGGCCCATGAGGTTGTTTACATCCCAAGGCCTAACTGAATCTAAATTTTGGATCCGGGTTTCGTTCAATTTTAAATTTGATCCTGATTCAGGGTTGAACATTCAAACCCACTAGAATATGAATATCTACTTTATCCCTAGAGTTAGACAATCACTAAACGAGAGTTCCCTGAAACAAACACAAATTCCCGCAAAAATTATATACAAATTAAGTAACAACAATGTCACTTTTTGATTTTTTTTAATTTATTATTTTATTATGATATTATAATTATGAAATATATATATATAATATGAGAATTTATAGGATCAACATACGATATTCGAACTAATTGTCATGTTGACAGATTTCCTTTTGACGCTCAAGTTTTCATTTATAATTTAGAAGATTATAGAGTGAGGATTTTTAAGTCATGTTAGTAGCCATTTCTTGGTAAACAACTCTCTTGGATAAAATTTGGGAGCCATACATAAGTTCTAATAGTCAAGCTCGAGAACAATGTTATATATGATAGAGAACTTCTCAGTCACATATCGGAATCATGCTTTAGTAGAATTATAGGGATTCAATCAAATTTTATCCATGCGAGGTATTATGATTTTAGGATTTGATGTGATTCTACAGTATTTGAAATTGGAGGTCACACTACTAGTTAGAGATTCCACCAATCATATCATGGTTTTAAATCTCCTCAGAGACCAAGACGACTCCCTCGAGTCATCTTGGTATTGTTCACTAATGATGCGAGTTATCAATGTCTCTCAAGCTGTACACAACATCTCATTTGACAAATGAGATGACCCGAGCGATAATTTTAAAATCTTTGTCGAGTCAACTAAGATAATATATATATTATTAAAATGATTAATTTATATAATTTAATATTTATGGTGTATTTTACGATACGAGACGTCAAATTGGGATTTGAAACCATGAATCTTATGCATTAATAGGATATTGTTGGATACAACTTCCACCCCAAGTGTAGAGTCTAACATTTTGGTTTTAGAAGATAGGTAATGTGGAGGGTATTTTTCAGAAAAGTAACACATGGCAATCTCGAGACAATTTAGTCGAACGTCCAAATTACAAGACAACTTAACTAAACGTCTGAATCAGTAGAAAAGGAAGAAAGACCAATTTTTACCTTCAATCGAGCTCTAAGAATCTGTAATTGAAGTTTGGGAGTTTCAAATTCCTTAAAATAAGGAGCTTAATTGTATTCACGGGAATCAAGGAAAGTTCTTAATTGAATGAAATCGCTCAAACAGAAATCAAGGAGAGAATTTAGAAAGAAGCCCATACAAATACGTAGGTGCAAAGTATGAAATGATATGAGTTTTCCCCCTCTAAATTTTACAATATTTTTATACTAAAATTCTGATATGGACGTCGAAGAGGTGGTGTTGTAAGCACATCCAAGGTCACAAAGAAAGGGGATCGCAAAGCATTATCACAGATTTCAAGGTAGTGCAAGTTTTTACATCTACAGATAACATCTTACAACGATAAAAAACAAAATTAACTATAAAGAAGATGGAAAATCTAATTGATATTGATCAATTTATTATTATAATAGTCACCATAGACTTATAATAATCTAAATTATTGATATTTATCATATCTCAATCAATAATACTTTATTAATTTAGATACATTCGACGGCCACAATGTCGCCAACCCATTGTTTCGTCATGACTTTTGGCTTCATCCATGTGCAGTAGATGATAATAAAATATTTAAAACATTTAATATTAATTATTTCCATTAACGACTTTTCAAGAGTCTCTAGTTCTCCTAACTGATTTCCATAACTATTATCACTAGGGGCCGCACACAACGGATTCAAGTGTGACCATATCAATGATTAGGACTTTAACAAATCAATTACAAGAGGATGTATTTTTGTAATTAGGGGTAGGCTAAGGGTCCATTGGATCTAGATCCTGACCCATAATCTACTTTTATAACATTCAAAACTCATCTGAGTCGACTCAAATTTCGAGGTAACATAGCTCCAAAAATCAAGGGAAGCAATCATTAAGTGAACTAATTAATTTGGTCGAGTTAACTAAAAATACACTGAATCACTAAAAAACTTGATCGATCTATTCAGTTATATATAAGATTTTTCTGGATAACAAAAAATATATTTTTAATTATTTTAAAATATTAAGAATTATTTTTAAAATATTTAGAATTTTAATATATTTTTATTTAACTTGATCAAGTGGGCTCATAATTTTTTTTTGACTTGACCATATTTTGGGACATTCGAGTCAGCTCGAGTTTTAGAGCTACTATTAATATAAATCACTTTTTTGGCAATCATATATTGGTTTTGACCATGATATTTTTATTGTTGTGATCCATCTTAGAGTGTTTGTTAACTTTTAGATTAATAATAAATCGACAGGGCAAGACATACACAGTCTGTACTCAACTGATGTGGCAAGGGCATTAAACTGTTGATATTTGTTCCTTGTGTATCCCGAAGAAAAATATCTATGATTCTTTGCCCTCGCCATATTAATCGTGTACAAATCATGTATGTTTTGCCACATCGATTTATCATGACTCTAACTTTTATTATATGTGCAAAAAATTGTATTTATTGATATAAATAAGAGATGTACGTGTAATCTAGAGATGTGTGCATTATACTCTATTTTTTTACTTACACTTAAAAATCTCTCGAGATCTAGAAATTCTAATATCACAATCGACAAGGAAGAAAATTAAAATTTTACTTTATTTTGAGGTGGCCCCACTACAGAAATTTGATTAAAAAATTTTGAACTTCAATCATGATATTAAAACCCTTTCTTCACATTTGCACATACCGAGTTGACTCATTTAAGTCATCTTATTTGAGATGAATCAAATCACTTAAATTGGATTAATGCTATTTATTATTATGTATATAAATTTAAATAGTTATAATTTTTTTTTATTTCTATACAATAAGACAGAAAGATAAGTTTTCATAAATTTGACATAAATTTCAGATGAGTCACCTCGCAATGAATCAATGTGAGGGTTAATTCAGGTTGCTCTATCTCCTAATTTGAATTAATTTGATCAAAGCTGCCCCGCCAGAAATGTGGATCATAAAGTTTGGGTTGGAATGGATTGGGTTACCTTTAACTCGAACCGAATGAATTTGTCTATTATACCTATTTTAGGTTGACCCGCTGAAAGAGGTGACCAAAGTGCTGCAAAGTCCCAATTTATGAATTGGTCGTTTGATATATTCGGTTGCCGGTCGCCTAAGGTTTAGTTACTTAAAAGAGAAAAAAAGATGGCGGGCCCCAAAAACCTGAATTTTGAACTTTCATTAGCCCACCTACCGTACCGGGCCTATTAAAAAATTATTAAAAGTCCAGCTAGGGCTGGCCCTATAATAAATCCTTGGTAGCTAAAATTAGAGTACTGCTATTGGCACCCCAAATTTTACTTATTACAATCCCACTTCTGAAATTATTTATAACACCCCCAAATTAAAGATTAAAACACAGTAATCGAACATAAGAAAGGTTTGGTTCAAATTATCATCTAGATAATACAAAATATTATGACACTCGTTGAAACAATTTCAGTAGTTTTTGATCATTATGATTAGGCTCATATAAAATCTTAAAATTGAAAAATAGAAATCTAAAAAAAAAATAAAAATTGATAGAGAACTTTCTTCTATTGTCACTCAATTTTTACTTATTCTCAATCATTTACTTGTTTTCTTTATTTTTAAGTGGGTGGGTAATAAGTAAAAATTAGGATGCCAATAATATCTATCTATCTAAAGTTACATTAGGAAATATGGTTTCAAGAATCAGATTTCGGGATTAGAGGGTATGTCTAAAATAACCTTATAATTTTTCCTTTTAATTGGGTGCAAACAATGTCATTTTAGTGGGACAAAAAAGGTAATTTTTTAAATTTTCTTTTTACCAAAACTGAGTTTTAACCCATTTTTTAATTTAACTAAATTTTCATTCTCATTATGAGACAATCACGTTTATATTCTGGACCAAAGGTAACATGGGATTCTAGAATCAATCTCCGTGCAAGAAACATATTCTATAATCCAAGCCAAATACCTTTTTGTTCTTTATCCCATTTTAAAAGTGATTAACTTGAGCAACAAAGTAGAATCGTTCTGCTAATCTACCAGAACACTTTTTATTTTATTTTATAACGGGGGTGTCTAGACTTACATTCGACTACGGGAACCAGATGAGCCAAGGCACATGGGTCCCTCCCCCAGGCACGTGCAACGCCTGCACATCATACACACTAGGTAAGTGAGGGAATGCCCTCGCGGGTGCCCCTGAGGAAATAGTGCCCATACTAGGTATCAAACACATAACATACAGACTAATCTACCTGAACACTCATCGTCCTTGCTTCGAGAAGAATAGTATGTAATTGTAAATATTCCCACTCTACAATCAAGGTATACTTAATTCTGGTTTAATGCTTACAATTACACGCAAATCGAAATGTTGTAATGTAATGTTAGTTTTGTAATCAAACACGATCAATGTATCGACTTGGTCTTTTTATAATTATACTAATGTGAGTTAAGAGAGAATGTTACGTTGTTTATCTTACTTAGACCGTATATCTTTAAGTTGACCTTATCCAGTTTATTTTAGCATGAAAACACCCATCTATGCGTAATCCAGTGGAGCTGGTCAATGAGATGTGACTATCACAAAACGTAGCTTAACTTCCTTAATATTTCATTGACATTCCTAACTTAGGGCGTGTTTGATTGCATAGAAAATATTAGTTTGTAAATCATTTGTTAGGAAAATGATTTTCAAGGCAAATCCTTTTTTGCTATTTGGGCACAAGAAAAATTTCGTAGAAAATTATTTTTGTTATTTGTATTGTATAAAAAAAATATTATTTTAATTTGAATTTTGTGATAATTATACGAAAAGATAATGATAAAATCATATTTTTGGGAAAGATTTGAATTATTGCACTCTAATTTCTTAAATTATTTGAGAATTACTATTGGCATCTTACGTTTTAATTATTTCATCCCAATTTCTTAAATTATTTACCACACCCCAATTACACATTAAAACGCATTCTGCAAACAATACAAAAGTTTGGCTCAAATTATAATCTCAAAATTATAACATTCCTTCAAACAATTTTAGTAGTTATTTACAATTATTATTAGGCTCATATGAAATCCTAAACCAAAAAACATAGATCAAATATAACAAATAATGAGATAGTTTCTTTTGGCACCCTAATTTTTACTTATTATTTTCCTTTTTTATTTGGTGCATAATCACTAAAATTTGGGGTTCCAATAGTAGTTCTCTAACTTTATTTATAAAGCAAATATTGATATAATTTAAATTAATTATTCAATTAGAAATTTAGAAGAAAAAAAAACGGATTGATTTAGATAATTTTAAAACTTTTTGATGAAAATAATTAATTTTTAACAATTTAAATATTTAATTTATAAATAAAATTATGATTTTGTTTGATTTCATTTTTTATTTTTTATTTTTTTTGTTTAACTTTATTTATAAAACAAATATTGATTTATTTGCAATGTACTAGCAAATCGTTTTCTAAGAGAGAAGGGGTAAGAAAATGATTTGCCATTAATAAAAGAAAATTAGGAGTATTGACAAATCATTTTTTGTGCAAATGTAGTGTTTTTGACACATTAAACACTGGAAAATTGTCATTTTTCACAGAATTTTAATTTTCCCATAATTTTTCGTGCAATCAAACATACCCTTAATTCATTAAATCCGTCAATTCGGTATTAAACATTATAATGTACATATTATATGACTTAATTTTTTATTTTTATTTTTATAATGTAGGTACATGTTTTAAATGAGTTGGTCAAAGTTGGACATAAACGTATTTGCCCACAAAAATATTAAAAGAAAATGTGATTGGTGGCCATTGGTGTTCTATTTTTTTAAAAATATAGAAAGAAAATCTAGATGACATTGCCCGTACTTCATCGACTAATTAAATTGATTATACGTGTTCATGCTACTTGTTTTATTTTTTAGATCAGAATCAATATATAAGAGTTAACTGTTGGATGTAATAATATGTTTCAATTTAGTATATATTGGCATTTGATTCAAATTGGAAGATCAATATCGATAAAAAAAAATTGAATTATTGTGTGTCATATGCTATTATTTTGAATGTATAGTAGTAGGTCAATCGATAAGAGCTTGCTTTCAATAAAACAAAATAACTTAAATTTTGACAAATTGAATGGAAGAATGAGATTCGTTTGGCTGACCTCAAGTATGAAATGTAGCAACCCAAATCAATTCAGACGAGGAATCAATAAGACTTGAAGAATTCACTAATTGATATTTTTTTGAGTTGAGATCCATGTTAATGGCCAGTTCCTATAGCAACATGTCTATGTGCCACGTTTTGGTTGGAGATTAAACACATCAAACTGTGTGCTTTATAGAAAAAGCACAGCTTGGTTAGAAGTCCGATGTGTTTTAGACACTCATACCAAAACTTATCCGATGTGTTTTGAGCAAATCGTCGACAAGGGCAAGGGTGAATTTACATTATGGGCACTTACACTCCACAAGAATTTTAGAAGTCTATAGATTAATGAGCTATTGCGACAGATATCAACGATGTATCTGAATTAGGTCTAAATCCTATTTGATATACAAATTCTAAATAAACTTCATAGATCTAAATTCTAAACAAAATATATAATATAATTTATATACTTTCTCACCATTTATTTGATTGAGACATAGTTAAATCATAATCAATTCAATAAAATATTGGACCAAACCTCAGCAAAATCAAAGAAGCTTCAATTCAAACCCAAATTTATCAGATTTTGGGTCTGATTCGATCCATTGACAATCTTATCCTTATAACAATAAAACATATCAATTTACCTACCAATAGGGATTAAAAAAAGATATTTTAAATTCAAAAATACAACAAAGAGGACAAAGTCATAATTGATAAGAACTATTTAAATAGGTTGGGGAGTAGATTAAATGCTTCTTAAAAATCTCCAAAACAGTCATGTACCATAACATCCCCATCTTGACTTTAATTTTTTATTATTATTTTTTAAATAATAATATATTAATGAATAATGATTTTCTAATTAGAAAATCTTCACTGGGTCAATACTCGTTGATGGAGCATGGACATAAACCATGGATCTTTTCCCTCAGGATACACAACAGCATATCCCCATAAAAGATGAGTAATTGTGTATCCCAAGAAAAAAGGATCTGTGGTTCCAAGTTCTTGCCATGACAGCCTGAGTATGGTCCTAGTGAAGGCTTTCTAGTTAGAAAATCAGCACTATTTATTAATATTGTCCATACCAGCAGTGTTTGGCTGCAAGATTAGGCTTGACCTGGCCATACCTGAGCCAAAATAAATGGCCTTTTAACCCTAATTTGGGGAAGTTATGTTGTTTTTCAGGGCTGACATCAATCGCACTAAATTAAGGCATTTCACCCCAACCACATTACTGGTTAGTGGTTAGAGCTGATCCTCAACTATGTACTTATGGTATATAATCCATTAATTCTCTGTCAAATTATGTTACTTCTCATGGGATGATTAAAGTTCTTAAAATGCCACTTTTGTTGACTTTTCATATGTGAATTTTCAAGCCAACTAAATATAGTTATTAGCTCAAGTCTCTGGATCTTGTTTTTAATATTTCCCCATATTTGTATTCTTTCTCTGTTGCAAAGAATCCTAGTGTAGATACTTTTTGGGCAATAAAATCTAAAAATTAGATATCACCAATCAAGCTGATTTTTATTGTATGAATCCATCAAGAGGCCAACCAAACGGTGATGGGTTAGTGACCCCTAAAATGTATGCTTGAAAGTCATTTTATTTTTGAGCGTGGTAGGATTCCCAATGGATTGGATCTGACCCAAAATTCGATTCATTTCCATAGATAATTTCAGGTTTGGATCGAGTAGTTGGATTATGATAAATATCCAATTCCATATCTTATTAAATCATTCATTCAATTCGATAAAGTGTAAAAAAATGTGTAAAATATTAATTAAAATACCAACAAGTGTTGAGTATAGTAGTAAGGGCCTCTCTCTAAAAAAGAAGAAATCTTGAGTTCAAGTCCTCTGGTTGGCCATTGTTAGGGATTTATCCCGATTTTCTTGGTATGTATGGTTTGTAGGGTATTGCATCTACAAGGGGGTTTTGGGCGAGGATTAGAGCTCTAAAAGGCCAATTGCTTTGTCCTTGTGCTTACGGGTTCGAACAACCCTGTTATAAAAAAAAATGTGTAAATTATATTTTGTTTAAGTCAAATTGGGTTTGATATATATAGTTTCTCTGGGAATTCATTTCATTTGAAAATCACTAGGGGACTTCCTCCTTTCTCGGCCATTTGTTTGATAAAAAGTCTCGAATGACATTCGAGGCTAATGTTCTTTTTTACTCATCCAGTCAAAATTCAAGTCATTTGACATCATCCTTTTTTTTCACGATTTTCTATCATGAACGTAACAGAAAAGAAATCGTGAATCGAGTGAAACCCACTAGGTTAATCATAAACCAAAATAATTTATTAAAAAAGACTAAATATATATATATATATATAATCAAATTTATAAAGCCTAAAACCCAGTCTGAACCGAAACTAATCCAAATTCCTCAACCCAGGTTAAGGCCCAGGCCCATTTATAAATAAATAGCAAAGTAAGATGCACACATCCACGTCAGCATTTTCCAATATATATATATACATGTAAATGGCCACCGAAATGGAGACTTTCTTCATCAAGCGCGTGGTACCCTTTAACATTAAAGTTTAAACCCTCTCTCTCTCTCTCACTCTCACACCTGCGAAACTCCAGAAAAACACAGACGAAACCAACAATGGCGGATGAGAGAATCATAGAAAGGTGAAGAGTTTCTTCTCTTTGTAATAAAGCTTATATAAATGAGGTGTTGTACCAAACACCCGTCCGACCTCAGCAGTAGTGTCGGTGTCTGCGCTTCTTGTCTTCGCGAACGCCTTTTCGTTCTCATAGCAGCTCAAGCTCGCCAACAATCTCAAATCGAAGAAGATCGCAGAAAATCAGATCGAAACCTTCCTCCACCTCTCATCTTCCCCAAATCGGTTTCTCCTTACATCTGTAGCAGATCTGATCATCATCAACTCAACAACGATAGACGGTTCTACAGTACTCCTCAAGTGGGCCCCACAACCACCACCACCACCACTACTGGAATCAAGAATAAACAAAGCAAGTTCTCTCTTTTTTCATCTTTGTTTCGTTCTTCTGGATCTGAAGAACGCGAAATAGATCGAAAGATTTCTAGGGTTAAATCTTCGCCTCCTTCGATCTCATCTTCGTCTTGGTTCTTATCTCTCATCTCGGGTCGCCGGAAAAAGAAATCCCGGCTGTGTTATCTTGATGAAGCTGCTTCTGCTCATCCCCGCCCACGTCGGACGAGAGATCGGGGAATGTCGCCGACTGCTGAAGAGAAAGACGAAGACGTAGACAGATCGACACCGGTGACTGGATATATGTCGGAATCTTCTCCGGGATGGAAGAAATCCGGCACAACACCTCGCCGGAGAGGATCGCAGCACAGCCGGAATCCTTCGGGATTGACGTTTTGTTTGAGTCCGTTGGTGAGAGCGAGTCCTAACAGACAGTGGAATCAGAAGGAGACGACGCCACCGACGATGGTGTTTCCCGGTGAGATTGGGAGGTGTTCGAAGAAGCCGCACTTGTCGACAGCGGCCTCATTCTGTGCGAATAGATCGAGAAAGCTTGCGGATTTCGGGAGGTACAATAGCTTCAACACTTGATGATGATGATGAAGATGAAGATGATGAAGACGATGGGTGATATTTTTTTATGACGGTTTTACCCTTGTATTTTTTCATGAAATTACTAGATTGGGTCTTTGTACAGATAAGCTGGTGAACAGATGAATTGAATGAAAGAACAAGTTGGTTGGGGAGAGAAATAATTCAAATATTTTAAAGTCATTAAATTTAATAACAAATACATTTTTTTTTGGAGTTTATATTTAATGAAAATTATATTTGAAATGACTAAACTGCCCTTTCTCTGTTTTCCTCAATTATTCCTTGTATTGTGTGAAAAATGAAGAGTCAGTGCTGGAGTTTCCTCAAGCTGGAACCTCATAGAGCACTTGTCGATAGCCATGATAGATGCTTTTTAACTTGTATCTCGATGAAAGGAATTGCGGGTTCCCCATGCACTTGAAGAATCACTGAGAAAGATACTCTCCCTAAATTTGTTTGAAAACGAGATGACTCGGGCATTTTGGTATTGCTTGTGAACGAGATGAGATGCTATTGATGTCTGATTTACGGATCAAAGAAGAAAAATTGCAATCTCAATGGTAGTCATGGGGGGCATTTAGGAAAAATTGCAATCTCATCTGATGACATAATTGAGATGGCTCATTGAGTCATCTCAGTATTGTTCATGAACGAAACGAGCCGATTCAACGAATGAGTAATGATCATCGTGATTTGGGCCTCCCTCCAAGAATGTCTCCTTGGTGGGACCATGCCGACAAGCAATATATTATTAACAGGAGCGGTTTAGTGTAGCTTTCTGGAGCTACCGTACAGGAGAGTTTGATGCGAACATCTCTCTTCTCTTCTCGCTGGAAGTACCAAATTCCAAATTAAACTATAGATAAAAAAAATATGTTTGATGTTACTGAATAAAATATCACTTTTGACTGTTAAATTAATTTAATAGATTTAATTATTTTACATGGTTGGTACTTGGTTCTTAGACAATGCTTCACTCATTTATATATATATATATATATATATATATATATATCAATCTAATAGAATGGACAACTGGACAAGTGCTCTGCTGCCATGGGAAAGATTCCTAAAATCGTGTGTGCTCGTGCAGATTGTGTTAATTGATGACAGAATTTAAAAAAAAATAAAATTATTGATTTATTTTGTTGATAAAATATTTCAAATTCCTTGATGAAAAAAACATAAAATTATTATTTTATTTTATAAATTAAATATATAAAATTCATTAATAAATCTAAAAATGTAAAGTAAAACATCCTACCTGAATAGGATAAGTAGTGGACAAGTCTCGATTTATAGAGACATATTATTGCAATAAATGATAAATGAAGAATAACATTACATTCTTGTTTTGTCAATTTATTTGTATTAATTCAAGTGTTTTTTTTTCCCATTATAATATATAAAATTGAGTACCTCGAAAAGATTTATCCAGAGTCGTTGAAAATTTTCAATCATCAAGAATTAGTTTTGCATCGTCAAGACCAACTTTTAAAGAGTTGATTTCGACTATTCAAAGTCTTCGGCTTAATATAAGAAAGATATTCTTGAAATGTCCAAAATGCATATGTTATAATGGTGAAATAATTACATTTGCCTTCACGCATATTAGGACGATTTTAACCTCGTATTTTTAAGGGGAAATTACTATATTAGATAGTGAATGGATAAGGATGAATTGAATAAAGAATTAGGTTGATTGATAAAGACAAATAATTCAATATTTAGAATCATTAAATTTAATAAATAAACGGAAAAATGCCTAATAATTCAATTCCCCCCTCTTATTTCCTCGATTCTTACTAACAACCTATTTATTTTTGTAATCAAGACATCTAATGTGTTGAACAAGAGTAATAGATTTGATAGAGATCCTCATCCTCATAGGATCACTCCTCTCATTAACATACTTGATATGAAAATCTTACAAGATCACCCTCAATAGATTTGATATGGAAATCTTCCATAAGTTATTTGATACAACTATCATTAGCATGTTGTATATTCTAGGAATCTTTGCTAACAAATTGTATATTCCTTAAAATCAAATCCATTGATTTCGTTGTTGCGTTTATTTATATAAAACAGAGACAAATGTATTCCCAGTAAAAATCTTCTTCAATGATCTATCTTCTTATATTATTTCATGTTAGAGAATAAGATGTACCATATTATGATATACGACAAACATTGAATCATTATCAATGTATCTCATCATAAAAGGAAGGTTGTGATGGAGAATAATATATTTAGGAGTATCAATTAGGATTTTATGGGTCATGTTCAGCACCCTATACTTTACCCTATGTGTGTTTGTCCTACACGGGTTATAAGTTTTGGAATGGGCTGATTTTTGGTGAGGATGATCTCTTTGAAAAGATCATCCTCACTAAAAATCAGCCCATTCCAAAACTTCTAACCCCATCAAAATTGATTTACAAAAAATGGATGGTCCACGATTTTTAAACTTGTAAACATGGGGTTAGAAATTTCGGAATATGTTGATTTTTGGTGAGGAGGATCTTCTAACCGTAGAGATCATCCTCACCAAAAATCAACCCATTCCAAAACTTCTAACTCATGTAAGACAAAACACGTAGGGTAAAGTGTAGGGTACCAAACATTTCCCGGATTTTATATTTTAAGAATTATAGATATTTAATATCTTTATGTTAGGATACTTTCTATATCTTGGTTGATGTAATAGTTATAAATACCCTATTAGGATTTCACGTGATAATCATCTAAGCATTCACCAATAACATTTATTCTTCTAAATGGTAACAGAACTGTCATCGTTGAATCTAATTTTTTTTTCTCTCTTCTTTATAATTAGTTTAGTTTTTTTCAATAAAGATCACACATTGTTTTTTATATCCATACAAATCTCCTTATTTCACACATTATGCTTTATGATCTTCATTTTCATTCATTTAAAATATATTTAATGAGAGAGTAATTTTCAAACTGCATAATCATAATACATATGCTTTTGGAAAAGAATTATGACGGACTTAATCCAGTGAACCATCAATTCCAATAGACTTAGTAATATAATAAGCAGGAGATGTGACAATAATAGATTTCCCAGAAGTAAAGATAAGATTTTTTTTACTTTTTAAAAATAATTTTCTAAAATAAATCTAACCAAATCTTTTGATTTTTTATCTTTCAAAAATAAAGTGTAATGATTTTCTAATTCCCCCTCCCCGTCCGACACATGGCCCCATCATAGAATCATACATCATTTTCTCGAGATATGTATAATTATATATATATTTTTTATATATCCTGAGACAAATGATCTACGATTCTATCATGGGGTCGTAGAGAGGAGTGTGTGAGATTGAAATGTCATATTATC
Organism: Akebia trifoliata; assembly: GCF_017979445.1. Lineage (NCBI taxonomy): Eukaryota > Viridiplantae > Streptophyta > Magnoliopsida > Ranunculales > Lardizabalaceae > Akebia > Akebia trifoliata. The sequence goes on along the minus strand of NC_141377.1, from coordinate 56,344,869 downwards.
ACGACTCAAAAGTAAAATCCAAAAGAGCTCTGGGTATAAACGATTCTGTAGGTTATGATAAGTGTAAAGAGTAATTTTGATTTTTTAACGATTTTATGCAAAGTGCAAACACCGACCCCACTCTTGTAGTATTTTTTTTTTATGTACGGTTCTGATCTTTCAAGGGCTTGATCTTTGACCTCAAGAATGTCTTCTTTGTGGGACCCATAGAGCGGTGTTTCCCAATCCTATATTGAAAAGCAATACAACTAACAAACAAACAAGTGAAGTTCAATGGAACTACCGTACAGGAGAGTTTGATGCGAACATCTCGTGTGAAGCGCCCAATGCGAACATTGTATTTTAATATATTTTTTATTTTTCGAATCTAATGTAATATAAGGAACAACTGGACATTTATGCTGCCATGGAAAAGATTCCTAAAAAGTCCCTGTTGCCGTTTAGGTCTTTTTTTATAGAATATTTTAAAGTATAAGAATTATTATTTTATCTAAAATTACAAAGAATTACTTTAGAACAAAAAGTAAATCTTAAATAAAGAGTTTTATTTTTATTTTTTAATTTTAATTGAATTCTACTTCTGATCATAGAAGAATTAGTATACTCTATAATCTAAACCAAATGTAATATTGAGTCTAGAATTAATAATTGACTAAAATGGAATTTTAGTTGAAGGCAAACCCTCATAAATAAAGATTTTCATGACATTAAGTATTCATACTAAACTTTGAGGGGGTGGATCAATGGTAATTTTAGATCCAATAATTTCGATGTCCAATATGAGTACTGTGAGGACGCACTCTCACTCACCCAGTATGAGGGTTGTATGTGCCTAGGGAAGGACCCATATGTCTTGGCTTCGGCCCCCCTAGTTGGACATAAGTTAAGATACCCTTATCATTAAAAAAAAATTCATGCTAAATTCAAGTTTTTATAATAAAAAACAATTTGCTTTTATACTACATTGGATAGTAGGAAGGGGAAATAAAAATAGAAAAATAGCTTTCTATTGTTGTCAAAATTATTGAATCAATAATTTTTTTAATATGTAATAAAATAGAAAAGAGTCATATACCCTATTTCATAATTTTCTATATAACCATTTTTGTAATAAAATCATTTATATGATGATTTTTTTAATAAATATAAAAATAACATGATTAGTTTAATGATTTTTACAAAATGGTATAACAAAGCCCTATAGAACTATAGACGATCATTTTCGTGAAAAAATTAAAAGAAAAATTCAATAGAAACAAGGCCGTTTTGGTAAAGCTCCCTGATGTAGATTTGGGTGATTGATATGAAACTACATTCCCAAAAGGTTCGCCACTGCATGGAACAGTCAACTCTATAGGTGATGAGCCCTCATGATTGATCCTTATTGGTAATGGTGATTGAATGGACGGCACACTTTATTAAAGATCAAATTAATGGTCCATCGTAAGTGATTAGTACTACTTAATATTCAACTGGTCCCACCAAAAAGATCTTCCAAGTCAACAATGAGAATGAACGGTTGAAAAGACTACAACCATAAAGGTATATATTCATACTTTATGAAATAAAATATCCTTTTTCGGTGGGACCCATCAAATGATAGGCCACTATGAGTAGTATGCGTGTCACTTTGCTTGTAGATTGTCGTTTCGATCTATAATTATTGGGAAGATTATAAGTCAGGTTTGTGAAATGGATTATGCAAGTTTTGTATACCTAACCTCCAATCAAACATTTCTAGTTGATTGATAACAACAAAGAAGATCATTGAAAGGCTGGGCCACCTCCCGTGTCAAGGAAAGAAAAACAAAAAATTAGTATGGCCCATGGTGGCCAACCATCATTATCATATCATGTGGGTGTGGGTGTGGGTGTGGGGGTGAGGGTTTCAAATCCTTGAGATATGTATTGAAAAGTTCGAGAACTTGCCTATCTCCTCTAATTGTCTCAGAAACATTGGAAAGATGCATGCAAATAACACTCCCAAGATAATTTTCTTTTCTTTAAAGAATATTGATTTGGGATTAGAGAATTGCGTATTTGCAATTTTTACCATTCTCCGTTATATATATATATGTTGAGATGAGCGAATATTCAACTTTCATTGTCGTTCCTACTACTATTTCTAACTACCTATCATTTGTCCCTTCAAATCCTGTCTCTATCGACGGTGCCTTCACATGGGGTGTTGTAGTAATTTTTCTTTGCTCCTATATAGGGGTGTCGAGTTCTCCCTAACCCAAATCTCTCTCGTGGGAGTTGGTGTTACTCAAAGTTTAGGGAGTTCTCCAGATAATTAAGATGCTCTAGTGTCACTATGTTTCTCAACATGTTGACAAGTTAGAGATGCCACACTTATGATAAAGATTTTTTATGCTTTTATAATTGTTTTTATGGATATAATTTCCTTCTCACCTCCCAAGCACTAGATTCGAGGTCCTTCTCACCTCCCAAACACCAAATCCTCTACCTAGTGTTTCTTCCTCAATCTCCTATCTTATGAATATTGTGATTACACTCCAACAATCAAGTTTTATTTTAATTTTGAAAAAACTAAGGGGTTTAACAGAGAAAATTGTATATATTTGTCTATATAATTATAAAATAGTATTTGTTCCTACTTCTATCATGTTTTGTCATGCTAAAATAAAACTTCTATTTGGAATCATGTCATTAGATCTCTTCTCACAAAATTTAACCATATTAAGGCATTCTGATGCAAACCTTAATACACAACAACATACATCAATGGCATCTCTCGCTTGTCAGACTTCTCAAGCATGCATTGGCATCTTACTTCCTAAGTGGTAGGGTTTGGTGTTGGGAATCTCCAACTAACATTTTGAGGAAAGACCAAGAGTTATTCTATCTAAATGATATAACAGTAGTATCCTGGGAGAATCCTATGGTACGACTTCTTAACAAAATGATCATGATCGTAGAATCTGATCGAATTGATAGAATTTATAAGAATTTGAGCAAAAATCAGTCTATATGAAAAAGATGGAGTGTCTTTTGAGGGTAAGACTCTTAATTATACAGGCAGAGTGACATTTTTTTATAATTTCAATAATGGGAGGTATTTCAATGATCTTAAAATATTTAAAATTCACCGTTATTATATTGCGAATCAACGATGATAAAACCAAGGGATAATGATCTAATCTTGAATTTGACTAGGCGTAAAAAATAGTTTAAACAATTTCACTAGGGAATATTAATAAAAAAACCTATTATATTAATAATATGGGGGGACATACCCATATTTTAACTTGGAATACAACCTGACATAATAGCACTTTGGATTCAAAGTAAGCCTCTCAAGCTTGATATGGAATTAAATTGAGTGCCTTAAAGTTTAGATTGAGTTTGGATTAAACTTCAAGTTGGTTTACCTAATCCATCAATTACCTTTTTTTTTTTTTTTTTGAAACATGGTATCCCTGTTGGTAGAGGACCAAGACTCAATCCGTTAAGCATTCCATAGGACCGACCCAACCCAGGTTTCCCAGCCATACCTGACAAGACTAATCCATGACTACATGCACCGACCCACATGACACATGTGTCATTTTAATCAAGAAATGGTCTTTAGTTTCAAACTTACAACCTAGATGAACAAACTTTAGTTGTTGGTCTTACCATTAAGGCACACCTTTGGTGGGTATTCAATTACCCTTGTTTATAAGGTATTAAGAGGACTTAATACTGGCCCATATTTCGTGAATCATAGAGAAGGGATTGCATGTTAGAGAATGATTAAGAAGGAAGGAAGCCTATAAATAGGGAGAGGATCTCTAAAAAAATGACTTTTGGCTCGATGTTTTATCCTTAAGAAAAAAAAATGATTTAGATACAAACTTTGGTGTTGGAGGATCTCTGACAAGTACCACATCGGTGCCCTAGTTTGGAGGGAGAATGAAGTACCACCATTGAAGGAAACCATCTTATTATATCATTCGTAGGGTTATATGTGATACCACAACATAAATAAAGTCAAGATTCAAATGCCTAATAAAAATGTCTTTATATCTTGTAAAAATATAGTTGTGGGGTAGGTGGGATATTTAATGTACAAAATAAATGTAGGGTAATTTTAAGAGCACCCCACAAATTAATAAGGGCAACCCACACCATAGACAATTTTTTTTATATTAATTTTTGGTGAGGACGATCTTTATGGTCTGGAAATCATCATCACAAAAATTGTTTCCATGTTTTATTTCAACAAGAAATTGCAACAAAACTTTTCACAACAAATATCAACCAATCCTAAAAAAAGGATTCAAAAGAGATTCCCCAATGGTTACCAATAAATAGTAAAGAATCGTGATAATCTGACTACCCCACGTAGCATACTCAATCGACTATCCTGACATGACAAGTTGGGGAACCATAGATTTATATGCCTTGGGATGCAAAATTGCACTTTTCCCATAAAAAGTGTATCCCAACAATTCCCGAACTTGTCAGGTTAGGAGAGTCGATTGAGTGTGCCACATGGTGTAAGCAGATTATCACTACTCAATAGTAAATCGTTCATGGCAATCCATTTGCAAATGTAAATGATTTGTAACGTACCAAGCAGTGTCTAAATGTACAAGTAAGTGAAACTCTACAAGAATACACATTGTAACGAATCTTTGAGTGTGTTCATTAGGGCCATTAAGATGGATGTTATATACACATTAATGTTTATCCATCTATCGGTGGACCTATGCCTCAAAAACAAAATCATTCTGATTAGTGATTTCTAGCCATTCGATCAGAGTGTTGATGCCTAAAAGATGCTAATTAAAACACCAGTTTAAAAAATGTTGCAACAACAACAGTTCTCAAAGACTTCACTCAACAACATTGCACACCAATTTTACCTAGTTCAATTTTGCTAATCATTGGATCAGGTCCAATCCAATTTATACACCGCGTTTGTTTTTCTCGATCGAGACGTGAACTTGTTAAATGTGATCGATCGAGTTGACCAATGTGTTTGGTACATCACGCTTGATGTTGATTGTCAATGATGCTAAAGTTGTGGAAGTTCTATATTGTTGTTGTTGCTTTTAAGACCACTAATGCTTTAACAGCTAGACCTTTACACACCACACTTTCCAACGCATCTTGATGAGATCATCATATATATATTTTAAGATTAGATCTAAGGGTTGATCTTTCACGTAAAAAAAAGTCTCCTCCTATGGGACCCACGTAGCTGTGGTCCCTAATCCTATGCAGTGACAAGCAATATAACAAAAATGTTTCATATTATACAAATAAATTAATAAACAATAAGTTTTGACCGATAATTTGTTTTAATTGGATTTGATTATATATTTTACAAGGTTGTCTCCTAGCCGTTGTTTTAATGATTTTTTATTTTTCAAATCTAATACAAGGGACAGCTGGACAAGTGCTATGCTGTCATGGAAAAGATTCCTAAAGCCTATGAGCTTTAATTTCTTTACAAGATTTTGTTACTAGGTACAAATAATTTTGAAAGGTAAAATTATTATTTTATTTTGTAAATAGAACATTTCCAATGCAAATGTGCTGCAAATTTTGTTACTTGTTGCAAGAAATTTATTGTTTATTGTAAGATAAAATATTTTAAAATGTAATTTAGTAATTTCCTTGAAAATTTTATCATATTAGGTTTATATATTATATATAAAATTTTGATTCAGTAAATTAATTTTGTGAAGGACATTTTTGGTTAAAAACCAAAAATCACCTTTAGATCATCAGCAAACAATAATTTTGACTTTCAATCAAGAGGGTAAATCTAATCTTGCATTTTCATCTATAATACTTGGGTGGATTATATCCTTTTTGTTCTTCTTACCAACTTCCAATCAAATATCTCTAATTGAAAACGAACAAAGAAGATCATTCAAGGATTGGGCTGAATTACATTACGAGGGACGAAAAAATGAAAAAAATTAGTATGGCCTATCATACCCCACCCAATGTCATTATCTGAGTGTATGCACGCGCGCGTGTGTGTGTGTGTTGAGGGGATGGAAATCTTTCTAAAATTTGAAATCTTTTATGTCTCCTCTAATCTAATCACCTTTGAAACTCTAGAAGGATGCATGCAAATTACGATCCCAAACTAGTTTTCTTTTTTTGGCAAAATATTGGTTTGGAGTCCGGAGAATTGCGGATCTACAATTTTTACTATTTGGCCTTTTTATATGCGATGAGATGGGCGAGTAGTCAACTTTCTTTGTTGTTCCTTGTGTTTTTTTACCCATAGCCTCTGTCTATTCAAATAATGCCCCAATTGGCCGTGTCTATAAACATTGGTTAGGTGTTGTACCCATGTGGGGATTGTGGTGGTGTCAACATCTCCCTTGTCCAATTCTTTCTTGGGAGTTACCATTGCTCAAAGTTTGGGGGGCGAAAATCCTTCCAAGATTATAAGATCCTCTGTGTCTCCACGATTAAGGCATGTAAATCGCATTTCAAAATTTTGTGTCTCCACTCTTAAGATTCTAGTTTCTTACAATTAATTTATCCTTTCTATATGCGATGAAATAAGCGAATAGTCAACTTTTATTATTGTTCTTTTTTTTTAATTTTTTATTACTCTACATACCCATATCCTCTGTCCAATCAAAAATCATGCACCTTCGGACGACCTACGAATTATTTAGGTAGCTATGTGAGTGTTTCAAGATCTCCTTTTTCCTAATCTTTTTCTTTTGGAGCTTGTAATGCAAAAGTTTAGGAAGCTCTCAAAGTAAATGCTCTCTTGTCATTGTGATATTTATCACACTAAAGCTTTCGAATGCCATGGATATTATAGATATTTTATACACATTTTATACCTATACAATCATCACTGTGAGTGTAATTTTCTTTTCACCTCCCAAACATCAGATCTTTCAAATCCACTCGATACTTCTTTATCAAACTTCTTTTCCATGAACCATGAGATAACACTTCAACAATCAAGTTAGTGTCAATTTTATTGAAATAAGGGGGTGGACCCCCTAGTGGTGGTGGAGCCTTGATTGTATTGTGTTTGTGATGTTGGAGGAACACTTGTCCATCGAATCACAATCATCATTTGATGCTATCAGGGTTCTCCAATCCACGGCTTTACATGTTTTAACATATGTAAGTGGTGTATCTCCCTCATTAGACATAAGCATGTGTCACCATTAACAATAGGTTTTTGAAGTATGTGTAACCGTCTTTTTTTGGTTTCTTGGTCTTTAGATGGAATGCCTAGAAAAATATCAAGTTCGTTGCAAGGGTTTAGTGGTAAGAATTTCCCAACAGTTGTCTATCTCGGGGAAAAATTCAAAACTCATTCTACTCTGGAAAACTAGAAATCATACCCTAGGAGAACTTGAGACTTCTATTGGCTTGATAATCGTCATTATCAACATAAAATGTGAGATCAATCAACACAATAAATCTAATAATTAACTTACAACATTATAATTAACAAGTTACGCATCAAAATATCTTCTCTAACACACGATTTTGCCCCGTTGGATCAAGAAGTTATTTATTGTCTAATATTAAAAGCATAATAAGCGATTGATTAGATGACTTTGGTGTGTAGGGATTAAATAACACTAAAGAAACAAAAGAACAACAACCAACTTATGACTTTGATGGTGGTTGCAATAGTTCAACTGTTCAACAAAAACAAAAGAAGAACTATTTAGAAATAAACTACAACCTATCAATAAAAATAATTCATCACAATCTAAATATCAATAGAAACCATACAAATAGTTATAGTGGCATTTTTGTAATTTCCATCACGAGGAGCATTTGGTATTTTGAGGAAAAAAAAAAATCTAAATCACTCTTATTTAATCACCAATCAACAACTCTAAGAACAAGGATGAAGATCTAATTTTACATTTATTTGACTAGGGATAAATCTAGTTTTGATGTTAGGAGGGTATATTACTAAAATACCCACAATATCTATATAAATAAAATGCATTAAATATACCTTGAAAATAAGCATGGTAGGACATTTTTGGTAGGAATATAAAGTTTGAAAGTGTATTTAATGCATCTTAACGTGTGCCCGTGACCTCAGGGCACATGTTTACAAAACCCATATGATAAAACACAATAGTAGTCTTTCCCCAATATTTATCTCTCATAGAGAGTAGTTCATATTCAATCTTGCATGCATCTCGAGAAACAATTTTAACTTCATTCCATTCTCTTTTGAACAATACTCCTTTCTCTTCTATTCTTTTTCATTAATACCCCTATAGTTTTATTCTATTTTTTCTTCTACCCCTTTAATCACTAATGGCCTTCCAACTTTATTATCTTTCCTTTTGTACCCCTTTAATCCCAAAGAGGATGGCACACAGGCAAACTCGAGTTAATAATGACATATCCATATATATAGTTAAACTGCAAGCCGGCTAGAATCACTCGAGCTGACCTTGGATTGAATTGTAAATACTTTGGGTTGGACTTGAACCGGGCATCTAAACCCGATAAAGAATGAGGTTGGGTGCTTTAAAGTTTGGATTCACTTTGGGTTAAACATCGACCCAACCCACCCCACCAAAATACCCCTATTTCCAAAGTGTGACCCACTCTTTTAAAGCTACTTCAATCCCAAAGGACACCTAATAGACTGGGGACCAAAGCAGTAGGTGTACACTGAAGGAAACCGTCACCTTATACTCTTATAGTATTCCCATGGGTTAGATGTAATCTACCCCAGACAAGATCAAGTCAAAATTCAAATGTCTAATAAAAATGTCTTAAGAGTATGGTTGTGGGGGTGGGTGGGATATTAATTGTACAAAATAAATGTAAATGAAAATTAAAAAGTGACACCGGTGACTAAGTCAACTTAACATCGAAGTCATAATCATAATTTAAAAGGAAACATTCCTCAAAATCTTAGAAGATAATTTGAGCATCATTGTTCCTTATTTCGAACCTAATTGACGGATAAGATTTATTGTTGGTGATTGATGATGATTTCTTTAGATAAGTGATGAAGTAGACTCAAAATAAACCAGCAAATGCCGACATGAGTGAAGTACAAAATGGCCTTATCTTGTGGAGCATATCTTGCCACATTTTAAGCAACGAAGGATGGACATTTGATTGGACCATTTTGATGACACTATATAAACCCTAAAATTTCAAATTTGGGAATATTGAATAAATATTTCATCATTAAACCACTCATATTCATAGTGGGAAGACCACTGAGTTTTAAAAGCACATGGTCATGAATGGAGTCTCTAGTGGTTTTGGTAAGCTCTTTGTCTTTTCAATGATATATTGTTGCATAGTCAAAATATCTTTAATGTTTGTGTATGAGATACTATCTTTTATAAGGAAATTAACAAATTCATTTTGAATGTGAAAATGTTCTTGTATTGGATTTGTGATGTGTTGACTATAGATTTGGGTGATAAAAAGTGAACCTCTTATCTGTATTTCTTTATGGATAATTGTTGGTGAGTTTGTTTGAAAGAAGGCATGGTTCAAGAAAGTATTTGTAGTCATAATTGCTTTTAAAACAATATTGGCCGTCCCTTTATTGTTATAAAATGTGCCATAATGCAATGCTGGTTTACTTTTAAAAAAAACCCCTTATTGTTTTTACAATCTCAATTAGAAGAAATAATCAAATTAGAAGTTTCAAAACAATGAAGAAAGATCCAAAAGAATGTGTAATTAACCGCAAAGGGGTGGTGAGATTGCCAAGATCATGTCGAGATCTTGAGTTCAAATCCCACCTTAGGGTTCACCTGAGGATTGGTCCTCGATTCTCCAAAAAAAAATGTGGATGGAGATCATGAAAGGAAATATAGTCAATGATTTCAATAATAGAAGACATGACTCTAGACATCGTGAAATAGAGTATCGTAATTTGTTTTAGCTGACTCCAAAATCTTTGGGATAAGGGTTTGAAGGTGAAAACAATGATGATTTTAATGTAATGTAATGTAACATGAATTATGGGCCTCATTGTTATCTTATTAGTTGTTTCCACCTTAAACCAATTGGGTAGGAAATATGTATCACATTTCACCATTTAATTCTACCATGACATGACAAGCTCTTTCATCTGTTTTCTTGCTACATCTCTGATCCATGTTATATTTGATGTTCCTCTTACCACTTTAGAGTCCTCAACTTTATACAAGCGTTTTTTTTTTCTTCTCATTGTAGCTGTTATTAACCAAATTAATATTCTTAGAATTGATGATCAATGGATCAAATGTGATTCCAATATATTAATTAATAGCCCTACACTGCATGCATATTAGCACATATAGACAAACCCTCGACCTAAACATTACAAGGCGAATAATCTGGTCCATCTGGTACAAATTCACCGATGATCAAGACCAGCCCGACTGCAAATATTTGGGCTTATTTATGGGCCAGACTAGGTTAGCCCAATTTTTTTTATGTACACTTTAGCTATATAATATATAATATAATATAAAAGAATTAAAATTTATCAGTCCAGGGCCGTCCAGCATGGTTTTAGCTCTCAAAACCCATACCTAGACCTCTATTGGGCCAAGCCCTGCTCAACCCATGATTACCCAAACTGGTTCATCATGACCACCCACATGAGCTTGCAAAACACCAATTGTCCCCCACGGGGCCATTCAGTACTGGGTCATCAAAAATTTGATGAACATCAGAATCGATGTACATTTCAATGATACCGACTTACAAGCATCTGCTGTCCACCTTTAAAAAAAAAAAAAACGATTTTTTATATGAATGCTGATGGCTTTGCTGTAAAGGTTAAGCCAATGTTTGGAGTCCAGACAAGGACTTCGTATAGAGACATATACATAAGGTAGCGTTTGGAACACTACTTTCTCGAATCCCTTTATTGTAGAAGCGACAAGCTGAAAATGGAAGAAGCCAGAAGTAGTGGGTTATACTTAATTATCTTTTCTCACCTCTTTCCTCTTTTTCACTCATCATTTCCCTGGAGTGAGAATCCACGTCATAAACATGATCTAATGTCACGGGATTATAAAGGAAAAATTCTAGGAACTTCAAAAAAAAAAAAAAATAATAATAATAATTTTCACAGTTGAATTTTAATTTTAAATTGAGAGTTTGGTTGCCATCCATTTTTAACACCAGCGACAAAGCTTAAAAAGATTTTTTAATTTGAATATTTTTTATTGAATCTGAGTTTTTACATGAAATCTAGAAGAATGTTGGATTGTTAATTTGATAATTCATGTGGGCCTAACAACCCTTACTGAGATTCGAAATCTTACTAATTTAGTCATGCTAGCATGATTTAAAGTAAGGTTTGCTCAAGTAACCCAACTTGATAAAGTAACGGAGTTTTTGTAATAAAATTACTACAGATAGGTCTGCCCATAAATTTCTCCTCATTTTATATGAAAAGATACCAAAATTATTATTCTTAGTGGACTGTCGATTATTTACCAAATTGTTAACCACTCTTCCTTTTTTGTCCATCGTTCTTGTGAAAATACCGAAATATTTCTTCTCCTTCATCCCGGTTATTCTCATCTACTCCCATTTTTGCCCCTTATTTTCTTGAAAATTCCAAAATTATTTTCACATTAGTTTTATTCTGAACCTCTTCCCATCCCTTCCTCTCTCATGTAATGACAGTCCCATCTCTGCCAATTTTTCTTAGGGACATTAATGTCATTCATATATATGTATATATACAGGGGTCAAAATCCGTATACAAATATATCTACTCATATATCTAAAACATGTTTTGTCCTATGTGGGCTAAAAGTTTCAGATTGAGCTGATTTTTTGGTGAGGATGATCTCTATGACGAGAATATCATCCTCACAAAAAATCAGCTAATTCTAAAACTTATAACCCCATATTTATGAGTTGAAGAATTGTGGACAGTCCATTTTTTGTAAATCACTTTTGACAAAGTTAAAAGTTTAGAGATCATCCTCACCAAAAATCAGTTCAATCCGAAACCTTTAGCCACATAGAACAAAACACTTTGTTGATATATGAGTAGATATATGTGTACACGGATCTAATCCTATATATATATGTTATTGGAATGATTGATCTCAACAACTTGAATAGTCAATCACAAGGCTAAGGGGCAAGGGAGCATAAGAAAGGAAGATTTTACTAATTGGGTTGTTAAGAAATTGTTCAAAAGCTCAGGGTGCATTTAGAAAGATGTCCCTACTACAAGGTCTATTAAGTACTTTTCTCTTGATTTTACCTGTCTTTTACATGACCGAGGTGACCAATTCAACTTTGTTCGTCTGTTTTTCATTATGAGGAGGTGAAAATTTCATTTATAACTATCCCCCAAAAACCTACTTGAAGATCCTATCAGATATCATAGTGACAAAATTCTCCAATTATTTTGAAAAAGTTGTGATTAATTACGATTCTATCAATCAAATGATTTAATCCCGACTTATTCATAAAGTTATGAAAAATAAATTTTAAAAGGGTTATTATTACCACACCAAGTTTTACTAATGCCTTACCAATTTTTGTTATAAATCATCAAAGAATTGCATACAGTTGGTGTGGTAATAGCAACTCTCTATTAAATTATGCTTAATATGAAATTTTGTTTAATACTTCTTATCATATGAAATTTTGTGATTTTGATTTTATGTTACGTTTAATTAGAGTTTGGTATCCTCTTTGGGGTTAAAGTGGGTAAAAGGGGAAAGATAATAAAATTTAAAGGATATTAATGAAAGGAGGGTGAGAGAGTAAAAACAATAAAGTTGAAAGATGAAAAAAAGAAAAACAATAAAGTGAGATTGTGTGGATCTCACTCATTTGCCTCAATCTTTATACCTACAAAACTAGAGTAGAGTGGGTTATTATATATAGATATATGATACATTTCAATATTGTCCACAAGTAATAATATATATTTTTGTTTTTTCCAAAATTTTCTCAGCTTTTTCACTTTCTTGGGACAACTTTCCTTGAAGAATTATTCTCAAATCCCAACTTTATCACTATGTCTAATATGATGCGAAACTAGAAAATCTTACAGTAGAGGTGTTGAGCGTTTAGACAAGAAAATTTTCCAATTTAGGATTCTAAGCAAGCAGTCAAATAACCAACGGCCAGAGAGAGGATTTTAAGATTGGGAGGACAACAGAGAAAGTCTCGTTTATGTTGAGGAATGGGTGAAAATCTTAGGTGCTTTGAGCCGTGAGGCACAAGTCGGTTAAAAATGGCTACTCTTCAATGTTTAGTAATAGTACTCTAAGAAGTGTATTTTGGGGAGTTCAAAAGCACTTTCATATATTTCACAAAAAGCTGCTTTTGGATTCTAAATTCCGTTGAGAATCGTGGTTTTAATGTCCAATTCCTGGGAGAGATGTGTTTGTTGAAGTATAGCTAAAAAATAATTAGGCTCAGTTCAAGTGTGTTGAAGTAGTGTACTTTGTGATGCTTTTAAAAGGGGGTTTGTTTTCTTTTGTTGAGAGGTTTGAAAAGATTGAGATCTAAAAAAGAAAGTGAAGCTTAGTAATAGAGGTGATTCGTTGTATTGATTTGCCTCTTTTCTTTATAATGAAATCGAACTCCAACACTCACATCTCTGTGGACGTAACCTTCGGGTGAACCGCATAAATCATTGTCTTGTGGATATTGTGTTGTTGTGGGTGTGGGGAGCCCTCAACATAACTTGTATCCATCCGTGCAACCAAAAGCATCCTACCAGGTACGCATAAGGCTTGTGCTAGCTGGGCCGTGACAAGTGCACCACAAGGCTGTTGAAACCTACATATAGAAGCGGGGCAAACCCATATCGCTAATTTTACAGCTGAACCGACCCCTTGTGTGTGATCGATGATGGATGGGTTCGTAAGGATGAATGGTCCCTCCCTATTCTAGAGTTTACCCTAACCAAAAATAAATAAATTACTCAACTAAAAACTGGAACCTTAATACTTTGTAACATACTTTAAAAACAGAACCTGAGGATGAAGTTGTGTTTGTGTTTCTCCATGTAGTTTTTATACTATCTCAAACCCTTTAGAGTCCTCAACTTGAATCAAGCATTTTTTTCTCATTGTTGCTGTTATTATCCACATTAATATTCTTAGAATTGATGATCAATGGGTCAAGGAAATATCCAAGGCAATGATCACTCTACTCAATTTAATAATTAATGCCCCTACACTGCATGCATATTAGTGCAGATGCAAACCCTCGGAGATGTCCACATATGAGAATTAGGAGATGTCCACTATTGTATAAGAATGATTACAGCCCTTATACATCATCATTGACAAAAAAAAAAAAAAAAATTTGATAGGTAAACCTGTTTTTTTAATGAGATCGATAACTTAGTACGAATGCAAGTTTATGATATCATCACCCATAGACATAACCAACTAAGCTACCTTGCACCTGCAAAACTATCATCATCATCATGTCTATGTAGTAAAAAAATTGACCCAAAGCGATCATGTCCCATGAATACAACGAAGACTAAAATGAAAATATCAAGTCCCTTGAAAGTCCCCAAAATTTCATTTATATCAAGAAGTAGAACGAATAGAATTCTCAAATCTCATTTACATTTGTTGTGACATTCTTTTTTTTCTTAGAATCATCCAAAAAAAGTTGATAGACATAAGAAACAAACCCCCAAATAGCCAACAACATAGCCACCACCTTCAATCCATCCATTTTATCATGGAAGATGATCACAGCCAAAACCGGGATAACAGGCAAAGCCACTGCACTGATTACATTGCAAAAGAGAGAAGATGCTTCAAATATCAAACCCAATGAACCAAAAACAAATAGTTGCCAAGTCAATGCAGTCCAAACCAAAGTCATTACATAGGACACCTTCCCATACTCAAACCCCTCCATCTCTCCCTTCAATCCCTTCCATTCTCCACTCACGAAAAGCCCAACCACACAAACACACGTCGTGACCATCGCTGGATACATTTGCATTTCCAAGATAACCAAAAATGTTTCCCTTTTAAGAACTTTTTCGAAGCAAAATTGAGTAAGTGAAAGCAATAGTGAGAACAAGGCAGATGCACCCACGGTGCAGAGGAACCCGATAATGTATTTTTCATTAGATTTATTACTTGAAGGGCCAGCGGAGGAGTCCGTATGGAATGCAAGGATTGATGCAGAGATGCTGACGAGTACTAATGAATTTACTATAAAAGGAGTGAATTTTTGTGAATTGAGGTAGAAGGAGGTGAGCGCGTTAAAGGCTAATTGGGTTGCACAGAGGAGTGAATAGGTAGAGACTGGGAGGTATAAGAGCCCATAAGAATACATCAAGTTGTCGCCCGAGGAAACTAGGCCAAAGGAAACATAGATAAGTGTAAGGGTAGGGATTGAAGGAAAGGTTCTATTGGTATTGTTGGAGGGAGTGGATGAGGAGAGGTAGAGGAAGAAAGGGATGATAATTGGAAATCCTGCGGATTGAACGAATGTTGCCATCCATTTGCTATTGCCACCATTGTTGAAGTAGAATCTTCCTAGAAGAGTGGCTGTGGATTGCCCGATGATCATGAAAAGGGTGTAAAGTGTCACCAAGAGCCACCATTTATAGGATCTGCCTTGAAGGAGTCGTAGGTTGGTGACGGGTCCTTCTTCGGGTAAACAAGTTGCATTGGTGGGTGAAATTTGTTCTTGGGCATCTTGAAGTACAAAGAACACACACGTGTGCGCGCACACACAAGCAACACAAATAGAAAAAATATTTAAAGAAGAAGAAGAAAAGATCAGTGTTAGTAAGATGGGGGGACAATAATTATAACATCAAAAGGAATTCCTGCATTGTACCTCTAACTTGATGCAAGCATAGATATGGTATAGTTCAAAATTACAAACATAGAAATGTTTGTAAGACAGATCAAGAGTCAAACAACTATATAAGATCTAGCATTAAATAGGATCCTGGTGACACTCTATGGTTTAGCCTTAATAAGATTTTGCAAATGTTAAAAGATCATACAAAACACACAAAAATTTACATGGTTCAGTAATGTGAGTTCCAATGTTTCATGTAGACGTTAGAATTTTTATAATTTTAATTTTTCAAAAATATTTATTTTATTTTGATTTAGTGTAAAAAATAAGGATATTTTGTTATTTATACAATGATATTTTTGAAAATATTTAATAGTATATTTTTAAAGGATTTATTACATTTGTTACATTAAGTGCTTATTATAATAATATTTTTGTAAAACTTTTATTGCATAAGAACCAAAGAACTGCTCTTTTTCTGCACTAGACATCCGTTAGTCCATGATAGTTATGGCATACTGAAGTGTCAATCTAACAGTCCAAATTTTATTGAGAAAGAGATGGAAAAGAAAAAAGAAGCCAAGGAGAGTCGTAAGGACTGGTTTCTTCCATCTTTTAAGAAATAATTCTATAATAACTCCTTCAACATGTTACATCAACACGAATTTCATGCCATTCAATTTTTTTTATGCATATGGATCTGTTATCCGTAGAATCATGGAATGAATTCATAAGTTCACAAACAATACCGAAGATGTAAATATGAAATTCAAATCTGACTTTATCTTAGAGATACGTAATTTTGGAATAGTCTTTTATCACGATGGTTGGATTTCACATTTATACTATAGAGATTATATGTATACGTTATACATAGGAGTTTCTTTTCCATGGGTCTACGGATCCCTATCATATATGCTGTTGGATCTAGCAAAATAGACGACATCCAAACACTGTAATAAATGTTGTAACAAATAGTTGTCCCTTGATCCCTACCATGTATGCACATGCATCCTCTTTGGGAAAGGGGGTAAAAGTAGGAAAAAAAATTAAGTTGGGGAGTATTATTAATTTTTTTAGGTTAAAGGGTAAAGGATGAAAGACAAGAGTTAAAAGAGGATATATAGTAAAGTTAGAGGGAGTGAAGAGGAAAAGTAATAAAGTAGATCTCACAAAAACTGTAGTGTCTTGGGATGTTTATCTTTAATTGTATGAAGTGTCCTCATAAAATAACTAGCCAGGTGGCATACTCAATCGACTCACTGACATGGACAAGTTTGGAAACCGTAGATCTGTATGTCTCAGGATACATGGCTCCCTCAGGATACACTTTTTTTTTTATGGGGAAGTACAATCATGTATCCCGAACTTGTCTACTTCAGGCTACACCTTTTTATTTATTTATGCAGATCTACGGTTTTTGAACTTGTCCACTTCAGTGAGTCGATTGAGTATGCCACTTGACGAGTCATTTTATCACGACTCTTGTATGAAAGTTTGTCCCCAACAAAAGTGGGCCCTTCAGTTGTGTTTTATTATATAAATATATGGAACGGGATCCGTTGATTCATGGACGATGAACTTACATGTTCACTTACAATCCTGACCATGTAAGTTTATGTGAAATCCAATGGCTAGGATAAAACAATTATCCAGAGATTACATCATGAATCTCTATGATAAATACTGATAATTGGATTTTGCATTTACATGGCTAGAATTGTAAGTGAACATACATGTTCATCGTCCATATGAGTGTGTGCGTGTATATATATAAACAAATTACCTCTAATTTCCATGTAATTCGGAGGACACCCTCTGACCTCCTAATTTGGTTATAATTTATTGTTCATATCTATATATCACGAGAGATTTAACTTAGAAAAAACTTATTGATGACCACTATTTTAATTCAATTACTCTTCAAGCTGCAAGTTTTCCCTCAGTGAACAGAAGACTTACAGTACTAATTAATGACTCATCTAAATATAGCTAATTTGGACATACAACACTAAAATCTTTTCCAACTAATCTAAGCTACTATCAGCTAAAGATATTTTGTTTAGTGTTGCATATATAGTGGACAAAAATTAGGTGGAGACTTTGGGTTCAAAAGGAAGAAAACTTGTTTTTTGAGTTTTGAAAATTTGCAATCCAGTACAATTTGAAAAAAAAATTGATCCAAAATACTGTATTTAGTGAGAGAAAATGAATTAAAGCTGATGAGAGGGTACTTACCTCTGATATGGAGTTGCAGTTCTTGTACTTTAACTTCCCCCATTATGATGAAGAAGATAATGATGAATGAGTGACAGAAGAAGAAGTTTTTAAGATCAGAACCATGTAAGATTAGATGAGATGAGTAGGCCCCACCCCACATAAAGTAAAAAAAAAGCATCTTTAAATTCTTAGTATCTGCACATCCTGTTTGATATAACATCTACCTCTTGGATGATGGGCTAAAATACAAACAAAACAAACTAACAAACAAAAAAAACGCCCTTTTTTGTATGAATATTGATAGCTTTTCGTAAAGGTTAGGCCAATGTTTGGGAGTTTAAAAAAGGACTAGATATATTAAGTAGCGTTTGAAACACTACTACTTTCTCCAATTCCGTTTCTTATTAGAAGCAAGAAGTAGGGGTTCATACTTGCTCGTCATGTTTGTAGGCAATGGTGCCGTCGGTAAAATGTGAATTGAATTTTGTCTTTTATCCCTTTTTTTTTTTTTTTTTTTGCAGTGCTCATTGTCTGATTAGAAAGTCTTCACTTGGTACTCGGCTGACATGGCATCGACATGGAATCATAGATTTTTTTTTTCGAGATATACAATTGGGCCTTTTTATGAAGATGTGTAGTTGTGTATCTTGAGAAAAAAGATCTATGGTTCCATGCCCATGCCACATCAGCCGAGTATTGATTGAGTGAAGTCTTTTTACTTAGAAAATCATTATTCTTTTGTTTATGAAAAGAGTCGTGATATTCTAACTAAAATTTTTTCCCTCGGTCCAAGTGGTAAGTGCACTCAACCATAAATCTTTTTCTTTGAGATTCTACGATTCGGTGCACTTGCCATGTCAATCGAGTACAGCTTGGGTGAAACTTTTCGAGTCAGCTTATCGTTTTTCTAATGAAAATATCAAAATTATCCTTCATCCATTATTATTCTCACCTGTGTATTTCCATTTTAGTCCTTATTTTTATGAAAATCCTAAAATTAATTATTTGGGTTAAATACGATATCTTTGCTTTTTTGTGGATAAAACTCTCCTTTCCTTATTATGGAGAGATATTTATAGACTCAATTTTCGTGCACTTTTCTCAGTATCGGGATTAATCTTAGAGATACATAACATATTTCGGGATACATCTTTTATCCCAACTATTGGATACCTCATATATACGTTTCGGATTATGTGTGAACATATGAGTTCACTTTGCATGAATCTACCAATCCCGACTGTTTCTAATACACCTGAGTTATTTGAATGGTTGATATTGACAATTTGTCGATCTCATCGTATTGGGGCAAGGGGTCATTAAGAAAAGAAGATTTTACTAATTGGGTTGTTAAGATATCATCCAAAACTCAGGGTGCATTTAGAAAGATATCGCTACTATAGGATCTATTAAGTACTTTTTTTTTTCCTTGGTTGTACCTATCTTTGCAGGACTGAGGTGGCAAACCATTCAACTTTGTTCATCTGTTTTCTTAATTAGTTAATTTTATGTTATTGTGAGTAGGTGAAAATTTCATTTATAACTGTCCCCAGAAAAAAAAAAAAAAAAATAGCTTTTCCACACAATACAACTACAACTTTTTTGAAGATCTTATCTGATATCAGCGACAAAATTCTCCAATTTTTTGAAAAAAGTTGTGGTTAATTGTGATTCTATCAATCAAATGATTTAATCCCGATTTATTTGCAAATTTTTGAAAAATACATTTTTAAATTATGCTTAATATGAAATTTTGTTTAGTATTTTTATTTTTATGTTTTGCAAAATATTGGAGATACCCCGCTAGGTTTTGAAAATGATGACATGCATCCCTTGACCTCATTTTCATCTTGATTTTCTACATTGACTAAGATGAAAAGACTTGAACACCCTCATTTTCAACCTTTATTCAAAATCCTGGATTTTTCTTTTAAAAACCAATCTTCAACCTATTGGATAAAGATTTGAATTCTCATAAACTATCTTAAGATGTTATCCACTTCAGGTCTCCAACCTTAAAATCTCAAGGCAGGATAGAATTTTTTAGAAAGTATAAAATGATGAAATTTTGGAATGAAAAATCTAGATTGGTTGAATAGATTAAAGTTATCTTAGAAGTTGTAAAGCTTGAAGATGACTTGCTTTGGGAAGAAAAAACAAATAAAATTTTGGGAAAATTGAAAATGATGGGATTTTGGATAGAAAAATCTAGGGTTTTATGTAAAAGGTTAGTTCTAAATAGAAAACGATGAATTGAAGATTAATTATTTAGTAGATATATTATGGAGTTTGGAGAACTTGAAAATGACTTGGTTATAAGAAGAAAAATCCAGATGAGAGCATTTGAGTCTTTTCTTCTTGGTCTATTTACAAGACTAAGGTCAAGGGATGAATGTCGTCAATTTCAAAAAATACGGGATATTTATAATATCCAGCAAAACACAGAGGTGCATGTCTAAATCACCCCGAATTATTCCCAAAACCCAACTTTGTCACTATGTCTCATAGCCAATGACCACAAAATTAGTGCTAAAATCATGCAGATTCTGTGAGCACGCAATGGAGAGTCTATGAGCACTGTGAGAAAAAAAAAAATCTCCAGGATATTGTGATTCAATTATGATATTCCAAGTTGAAACTTTAAAGTGTCAATCAAAAAGTTGAAACTGATACCACATTTGCATTGGTCTTGAGCATCAGAAAATCTAAAAATCACTTCGCATTGTAAATAACAAGAGGATGTGAATGAATCTATCAAAGGTTCTTGACAAATCTTTACTATAGAACACACATTAGGACCAATTAGAATCCCCACCAAATACCAGCTTTTTCTTTTTCATTGCAAAGGAAGGCTCGTTGAGCGACAAGTTAAAGGTACCAAAGCCAAGTATGTCAAATGGGGCAAAAAATATGAAGACATTACAGCCAATGGGAGAAGATGACACAACCCAATCAAGCAGGAAAAATGATGGAGAAATGGGAATTTCGATCTGGCATTGTGCGTCAACAGGAACAACCTCCAGTTTGTGGCTGTGTCTGGCTGTCTGGTTTCAGATTCACGTCAACCATGTCCTCTTGCTTTTTTGTAGAAAACGTTTCCATTCCCGGCAATGCAGATGTGATTTTCCTGAAGAGTGCCTGTTTATTTATTTATTTAAAATAAATAATAGAGAGGTTCAGGAATCAATTGAAAAGGAATAGAAAAGGATGGGATATTGCTCTACCGGGTCACTCATAGGATGGACCGATGGACTCATGAGTAACTCACACCATCTGGGCTTATGAGCTGATGGTGTTGAACTCAACACAATTTATATCACACCACAAAAGGAAAATTGAAGAAGTTTAAGGAAATGCTTAAACACACGCATGTGCACACACACACACACACACACACAGCCTAGAAGAATCTCCTGGGATAGAAACCATATGGTGAGATGAGACAAATTATCTGAACTATCTAGTCTTCTTCAGGACAATTTGCCAAAATTTTCTGTCCATAAGAATGTGAGAGCCCAGATGATTCAGATCATCAATTGGACCAGTAATTAGCCTAAGATATATTAGTTGGAAAGCAATCTAATGCTGCAACCCCCACCTGTGCACCTGCATATATGCACTAGTGTCTTGTTGCTAGACAGTTCTAATGGTTCACCTAACATTTTCAAACATTTCATGAAAGAAATACAAGGAGAAAGTGAAAATTGATGCCCAGTGCCCACCTTTATATTGAAGCCAGCTTTGGCACTGGTCTCGATAAACATGACATTAAGGTCACGAGCTTTGGCTTCTCCTTCCTCAATTGAGACTTGCCTGTTGCACCATGTGAGGTTTCAGGTTAGACCAGAATGGCATTGAATATCAAATACAAACCTTGGTCCACCCTCGTGAATTTCAAATATCACGAAAGGATGCATAATGTATTTAACTTTAAACATGCGTATTAGCCTTGGAAATTGTGTAAAGTGTTGGATGGAAGAAAACTGCTTCAAATTTATAATTTAATACGCATGCACTCATTGTTACGGTCATTTTAAAGTCCTCTATAAGACTATGCCCTTAGTTGGCCCCAACAAGGTCAAGACAGCTATTCAATGGTGGGCCTACAATGATGGGAGTTGCATGCTAGGTGAGGCAGTGTCAACTAAGTGCATTTTTCGGAGCTTACATTGACAAGAATCCCAACACAATAGATGGCTCATCAATCAGAGTTATGTGAAGAAATAAAGCCTAGAATGATTGGCCTCAACTCCACGTCTTCCCCATGGCCACCAACACCAAAGCCCCCACATGGGTATTCCATGGGTCAACCCAGGGCCAGCTCAGAACGATCCTGAAGGGGGTTGTCCTGTGTTTCTGTGGGCATGATGCCTGGCACACTCACCTGCTATGCCACCAACATAGGTGCAAAGCTCTACCTTCTCTTGGATGGTTCCTATGGGGGGATTTGGTTGTATCCCAAACCTCATGGACGGTGTTCTTTGCTACGGGCTGCTTGATGTGCATAGGCCAAGTAATTCCTTAACACGCGGAGCAATAGCATAGTATGGGGTGACACTATGTGTAAAAACACTAAAGATGGATACACTATGGCATCCTGACTTCATTAGGTCCCCGATATGCATCATGTGACCCCTGAGTCATCCACTATATAAAAGATAGGCTAAATGGAACGGCAACCCAATATCAGACAAAATAAGCTATAACTAAACATTACTTGTAAACATCAATGTTGAACCCATTTATCTATAGTGCCAACCAAAAGGCCATTTCTCCTTAAAAGATCAAAGCAATGCAAGAGTAGATGATATCAGAGAGAAAGCTATAGCAAGAAAGTCAAACCTTACCTTTTGTCCACAAGGTCTGTCTTGTTCCCAACAAGGACAATAATAACATCACTACCACATTCAGTGCGAACCTCCTCAATCCAGTGCGGAGTATTTAGGAAAGATTGTTGATCTAAACCATAAAAAATAAAAAATAAAGTAATCAGCACATATTCCTTAGGAATGACAGCATAAAACTAAATAGTATTGTTTTTCTGATTGGTAACACTGACTTTACAGCACAATAACAAGGATACAGCAAGGAAGAAATTTCCTTCTACAACAAAACTACGAGTTTAGAATTCTAAGAAATGTTGTTATAATACAGGTAACATTGGACAGTAAGTTTAAATTTTGACAAAAAGCATACAACACCAAATTCTTTGGAAGTTAAATGAGGGTAAAAAAATTATACAGGCTACTTCCAAAATGCAAAAGAAAATACAAAATTGACATACTTGCAATATCATACACAACGACAGCAACTGACGAATCCCTAATGTAGCTGGGAATGAGACTCCTGAACCTTTCCTGCCCAGCCGTATCCCTGTAACCAATAAAGTAACATATAAGATAAACTTCCAAAGATAACACATTTCCCAAGATGATAATATGAACCAACATGTGAATAAGAAACTATACAAGGGAACAAGTTTTAGTTATGAAACTTATACATGGACATGTTCGTGCCAAACATGGACACTGTCCCCAACAAAACGAGGAAGCTGGCACATCCACAGTTTACCCCATATAGACATATAGTGAGTTTTATAATAATTTAGACCATAAGTGTTCAATATATATGTGTTCTAAATATGCTAATTGCTGAGAATCATAAATGCAGCATTTGAATAATAAATGAAGTAAAATATTTGATAATTAAGATTTGTTTGGATAAGACTGCCAGTGTTATCCAACATGTGAGTGGGACAGTAGGATGCCCACATCTAGCACAATCAAATTTTCATAAAAGTGGCCTGGTTGAATAGCCATAGATTATTGGCATGCCAAGTTTTAAATATCTCAATTGGGAAATCATATATTGGATACGCAAGCAGACAAAACTGCAAATGCATAGGCCTTTTATCACCATCATATTTGATACAGCTGTAACTAAGTTCATGTTGTATGTGCATAGATTTCTGTTTAGGTTTTGAAGGGTGTTACAGCTTTAAGGACAGAGGAAACTATCAAATTTTCCAAGGGTATTTCATTAAGGGACTAGTACACTGATGTTAAGCATTACTTTTGGCATAGAAATTAAGTCTGGGATAGAGAAAATAAAGAATGATCAGTTGGTACTAAAGGATGTATAAAAGACACTCTTCTTGGAAATTGGAAGACTTTTTTTTTCTATGTTTTGGTAGAAAATATTGTTTGAATTTTTTCTTCCAAGAGAACTCAATTGATGCAGGACGATGAGGGGAGATGAGAAAATAAAATTTGATTTAGGAAAAATGGGGAATTTAGGAAAATTTGGTTGGAGATTGGGTTAGGATAAGAAAATGGAATTTGATTTAGGCAAAAGTAGGGGATTTAGAGAAATCTGATGGGGATTGGGTTAAAATTTGAGTTAAGATAGGGTAAACCCAAAAGGTAAGATGAAAATTTTATTTCAATTATTGTAGGATAGAGAAAAAGGGTTAAAGAATGGTTAAAGGTTAAGAGAAAAGATAAAGGATTCAAGAATCAAGAATCAAGAAAATCAAGAATAAGGAACTAAAAGAAAATCAAGAAAAATAAAAGAATAAAAAAAAATAAATAAATAAAGATTAGAAGAAAATAATGTTATATGGACTCACTCCAAAATGGCCCCACACCACACCATTAACGAGAATATCAAAGCTTCATTATCAATTTTATTCATCATTTAAAAAAATTACAGCAAGAAGCAAGTATTTATAATGTTCTCTAAACCCTAAATCTAATATCAACTATCCAACTAAAATAAGGAGATCCAATGGTTGTAAATAAATTTAAAACAACTTAAATAAAACAAAAGCAGAAATACCATCTATGTCCCAATCCCATAACTTTATTTCCCTTGAATTTTCAGCCTATGCAAATTCATTAAAAAATCAATATAAAGTTATCAAATTGCCCCTAAACACCTATACTAACATCATAAGCTAATAAAACATCAAAAAAACTAAAAAAAAACATAAAATTAAAGTCCTAAAATAAAAAATTAAATCTACTCTTCAATATTTGATGTCTCCATCAATTCTCCTCAATTGGGAAGATTTCTCTATTGGTGAAATAAAATTGTAGTAATTGTCATCTTTAGTTGCGTTCCGAATTATCAATCCAATCATTCTTGGACTGATTTGATACTTATTGTAATGTTCATCTTCCTTTTACCATATCATTGGCACTTCTATGTTTAGGAATGATCAAGCTCAGATAAGTCTACTTTAATAAGATTAATAACTTGGTAACCAAATCGAAGGAAAGATCTTCCACTGATAGATAATTGAGAGAGAGAGATTACACGCATAAATGCTACATCAGGCATGACAAATAGAGAATCCATGAGAAATTAAATAAAGCATTGGAATTAGTTTTATTCGGAGGGGTTTATACATCACCAAGTATATAATCTTACCAGAGCTGCAATCGAATAGTTCGATCTTCAAGATACATTGTCTTTGACAGAAAATCGATCCCAATTGTAGCCTGGTCATCAATGTAAAGATATATAAGCTTGGATATATATTTAAAAAAAAAAAAAATACAAAAAATCCACTACATGAAGATAAATATATATCTTAAAAGCAAAATATGAGCCCCTTATTGTACTAGTGTAATGGTATTCAAGAGCCTGAAAAAGAAAAGAGAGTATAAGGCAAATGAAAACCCAATAACCAAGACAATTGGTACATAAACTAGGGTCCTAAAACCTCCATACACTTGCTCTAGAAAAAAAAAATTCAATGTTGATTGATTAATTTGCAAGGGGACAAGAACTGTGACAATTTTCAGATATACATTACTTCTTTGATGAATATTTGCTAGAGCTTCTCAAAGAAATTCCCTCTCCATCGTTTCTCAAAGAAATTCTCATATATAAATGTATGAATGTTGTACTAAAATGTGATGCTGGAACTTCTCAAAGAATTGCTCTCAATTGGTTATAATCTAAAGAACTCCTTTGTTATCTGGAAAAAGCAGTTCTTATACATAAAAGAAGAAAGGGTTTTACTTGATCTGGCAAAAGAACCTTAGTTGATCATGAACATTGTAGATTGTATGATCTGCATCAAAAACTAAACCCTCAAACATTAGGATGTCTCTACTACATGAATTCTATACAAATAGGATAATGCTGAAGTAACATTAAAATGTGCATCGATTGTGATGAAAATCACCTATGGTTATTTGTGCACCACCACATCAGAATGTCAGAATCGATGTACATTTCAATGTTACTCCAGCACAACCCATACAAATATCAATGAACATTAGGACTTGAAAAAACTGCTTACCCTGGTAAATCTCATAGGGCACTCAAAAGTTCTTTTTTTTCCTCTGTGGGCAAGAATAATTCAAGGTTATTTCTTGCTAGTCGATAATCAAAAAATGCATCGGCCCCACACTAATCCAAACACAACACAACATAGGTCGATCCTTCTAAACGGCAAATGAGAATCAACTTGTGCTTCTCCACAATCAGTTATGCTTAAGACCATAACTTTGGTCATAGAAAAACTTCTTCTACATGAAAATAATGATAATTGTGCACCTTATTATGGTGATTCGTTCAGAAAATGTCCCAATTCTCTTGTCTAGAAAATTTTAGCAAAATATTTTCATCTTGCTTCCCAACCTCCACTCCTAACTGGGGATTTCAAATAACTTTTAAAGTGATAAATGAAGGAACCTTAGGTTTACTAGATAGTATCAGCAAACATAGATCAGAAAAGCAGACCCCATCATGGTGTGGAATGCAATATAAATTAAGGAAAAAAAAAAACATTCTGTAACTTAATAGAAATTTAGAACAAGAATCAAACTAATTTAACAGAAAAGGAAATTATGAAGAGACCTAAAGCTCACAATTAGATACAATTAGATCCAAATTAATAAGAAGAAGACCGATCAAATTCTTTCCAGGATTCTAAATTAATTGTCTCATCGCCAAATACATGGAGACTTAAAAAACAAATTCCAGAGCTCTCTACCAACCAATTCTAAACCAAACAGATCCACCGCAATGAACAAAATCTCAATCCGATCAAGACCAAAACTGATAGATAATATAACCAATTCTCAATTTTTATTTTTAATACCTGATACGTATTGTCGAATTTATCGTACATGAATCGAGTGATAATGCTTGTCTTCCCAACAGATTGATCTCCCACGAACACAAGCTTGTGTTTCGAGAGAGCAGAAACTGGAGCCATTTGTGAGATCTACAAGAACAAGATCACTCAAACACAGAATCGAAATCTTCGACGCTGATTCAAATTTTGTTAGAAAATATTGAGAGATGTTAGTCGAAGAACACGAGGAGTTTCTGTTCCTTTCGGATTTCTCTTGAATCTGTTACCTCCCCCTTTTAAATGCATGCATTTCCGCGCCTCTCTCTCTCTCTCTCTCTCTATAGAGAGGAAGAGAGATGAACAGAAAGCACATGACTTGTCACTTTGCTTAAGCGCGTTAACTTTGAAGAGATTTGGTCGAAAGTTCTTCCTTCGTGGTCCGTATTTCCGTTACAGTAAACATTCTTTATGTATGTCCGTTTGATTTACGTTAGGGGATCCGTTAGTGGGATACGTGGTATTTTATTGTATAAGCGTTCTAAGTTTCAAACTCAACTTCCGGGAGTAGTGGATTAGGATTCTTGAATGAAGAAGTTTTACTTTACATTCTAAAACGGTCTTTTTTGGTCGCTTTTTCAGTTATAAACCGCGTAAGACGACGTGAAAAGGGAACCGGGATTTCCCGTTAATAAACAGAGTAATGGCGCGCTATATACACCCAATTTCTGCTCCTTACACCCAATTAATATACTTTAAATGTCAATAATGTGCAAGTACATAAATACCCTTTTGATTTTTGTTATGATTTTACTGCTTACACCCACCCAATATTAAACGAATGGACACGACCATTGCTTTCTACCGATACATAAAGTTTAAAATCTACTGAAAATTTTCACTGAAAATACTTTCAAGAAGATTAGTTTTTGATCGATTTATAGTGGCCATTACTCATCTTATACAATATTTGTCATTGTTTGATACAAATTAAGCTTTTTGATATATGGAGGTGAGTTTTTATAAGTTTTTATCATCTTTTGTTTTAGGAGTTGTTTATTATCGTTTTGCAAACATTTACAAAAAATCAATTTATCGTTATCATTTAAACTATATTATTATTTTTTTCAAATTTTCGAGAACCTTCGGTAATCCAATACTGAAATTATAGTACGATTTCAATGTGTATTCACTGACTATTGCATCATATATTTGGTATGTTTATACTGAACAATTTTTTACATAGGTTCCCCATTTATAGACATGTTCGGTATGCACTTACTGTATAAGGGTGCTAATTTTCGATATGTATTTACCAAAGTAAGTTGTTTTCTTCAGTACAAGTGTACTGAACAGTGCATACATGAAATGTTTTGTAATGCACTATTTGGTATGTCTGAATTGAATGGTTTTGTATTTATCGTTATGTGTTTACTAAGTGTCAATGTAAAATTCAATAGACCCGCTCAACAGTACTGAAATTTTTTAGTTTTGATTATTTTTCTTGTTTAATAATTTTCCTTCCAATGTTCATGTAGGGACTACCATTTGTTGATAATTTACCTGCGGATGTCTCACATGTTTTCATTACAGATGAGGTATATAATTTTTTAATTGATCGATAGATCACTTCATAATAATTTTTAATTTATTTCATAAAATAATCATGATATTATATTTATCTCTTAGGTATTTCAAACCCGAGAAGACTTGTGGAAATGGGTTCGAGACACAGGCAGGCCAAATTTTATTTAAAAGGAAAAAGACACCAAAATTATTTTTTGGATGTGGGAGGGGTGGGAATTATAGTGGATTTGATTTGGTGATCCTTAGACAAAGTGACACTAAGAAGTGTGGCTGCCCTTTCTCTTTGAAAGATGTGAAAATGCCGGAAGGTGACCAATGGAAGGTTAAGGTGGTATGTAGTACTCACAACCAACTTTTGAAGGCTTTTCAAGGTTTTTCTTATGCATCGAGGTTACAAAAGATGAAAATGAATTTTTTAAAAGTATGTATCAATCAAGTGTCAAACTGAAACAAATACTTCAAGAAATTAAGAAACAAAATGCGAACAGTGGCTCCTCTATAAAGGCAATTTATAATGTGAAGACCCTTATAAGAGAAAGACAATCACACGAGGAAGCGAAAGACTAAAGATAACATCACTGGAGGAGCCAATACTGGAAATTTCTATTAGGGGTGGTAGACCGAAGCATTCCGAGTGTAAAATTTGATGCGTCAACTATATAGGATCCTCTAGATTTTGAAAATGAAGTTTCAATTGACGATAATTTATCACAAATGCAATTTTCAAAAACTGATGAGATGGTTGAGATGCGTCCGAAACAAAAACCTAAGCTATTTGTTCATTGCACTCGCAATGGGGCCACTGGGGAATTCATCCCTAACATCTTGTACACGTGAGGGTCCAACATCTTCACTGCCACCGTCTAGAATTATGGGTTGTGTACTTGTAGAAGTAACACGACGCCTCTTACATGAGGTTGTCTGTCTTTGACGTGATGACATGGCTAAAAAAAGTTATAAAAGTGAATAAGAAACTTAGCATGTATCATTACATGTAGAGATGGGTAAAATATCTCTTATAGGCATTTTATCGAACATGTGACATATTCTCCGAGTGTATAACAATAAACTAACAAATTTAGATTTTAACTTTAATAAACAATATTAAAAAATGAATAATTAATTGAATGAAACCTATTTTATAATTTACATCTAAAATGTAAAAGTGAATGAAAAACTTACATCCATCATTACATGTAGAAATTAATAAAATACCCTAAATTTTTTTTTATCAAACATGTAAGATGTAAAGGGAATGATAAACTTAGATCCTCACAGCTGAACCATTCGACTGAAATATGATATTTGCAATTATCAAGTTTCATAAGAATGCAGTAATACTCAAAACAGGAAAATGGTAAACTTTTTTTCTATTTCAAGAACTATGTACATCGAGCATGTCTTATAAATATGCCGTCAGGTTCAAGATAATATTCGATACAGACTTATACTATTAGCATTCCAAATATCATGACATGACTACAAATATACAAGAATTAAGACTCCCCGTTCTTACTCCCTATTTGTACTCAAGCTTGTAGAGCCCACATGGATACTGTGCCAAAAAATCAATCCATCCCAGTATTACTCCCTTTTTTCTTTTTCTTTTTTTTTTTAAATATTTGAGATGGTTTTTCACGATGTTGGCTACTCATTGTATGGTTGGATAATCCAATATGTTATACATAGGGGGGTACGCAAGCGGATTTATAAATAGGGAATAACTATAGACTAACTAAATATTTGAAAACGGTGAAACAAGAAGGTGAAAGAATAAAAATACAATCATCTTCAGTCTTCACCAAGTGAGGATTTAGGCTTCTGCTGCATCAAACTTGCTGACATCTCTTATGACCCTGTTTTATTTCAACATTCTAAGGTTAAAAAGCATCAATGTAGCTGAATTCTACAACCGTTGAAAAAGAAAAGAGAATTAAAAAAAAAAAAAAAAAAAGTAAAAAAGTTCAATTGAAGTTACCTTCCCAATCGAGTGAGATGGGGTTCTGCCAGTAACAAGTCTTGCAATGGTTTTTGATTCATTTGCCCATTACTACAGCAGAGAAAGAAAGAAAAGTTAACATCATGTGTTAGTTGACTCTTACGTGTTCCTCAAAGCACTCATGAATTGGTAAGGATGTTCCCATTTTTTGATAGATATAAAATAAAATTACTGAGAAGGGAAGTTGAGGAGACCACCAGAAACTAAGAGGAAAAAAACAAGAGGGGCAAAAGCAAATCCCACCACTCTCTAACCTTACACACCAGATCCCATCTAAAGAGGAAATCTTCAAAGAAAATCCCCTACATATTGCACCAATAAAATAAGAGAGCTGCTATTGGCACCCCAATTAAAGATTAAAACACACTTCAAACATTACAAAGGTTTGGCTCAAGTAATAGGCTCAAACATTACAAAACATTATAATACTCATTCAAACAACTTCAATAGTTGTTTACAATTATGATTAGGCTCATATAAAATCATCAACCTGAAAATTAGGAATCTAGTAAAAAAATGAGAGAGCTTCTATTGGCACACCCAATTTTTACTTATTCTCAGTCATTCAATTATTTCTTCATTTTTAATTGGGGTGTAAGAAGTAAAAGTTGGGGTGCCAATAGCAGCTCTATGAAAAAAATACCAAGAACCCCTTAAATCTTTGAATGATTTTCTCCCTCCCTCAATAAGTGTAGAGATAGGAAGGTCATCCCTTCCAGTACCATACAAGCAGCACAAAATATGATCAACATTTGTATCAGCAATTAGAGATAGATTGGTGGCCATGGAAATCTCTTAGTTTCCATCGAAAGGTGGGTTGCCACCATCATTAATATATTTCGCATTTACAGCACAGACAAGCAGGAATATTTCATCCCATCCTTAATATGTGGAATATTCTTAATTTATAGAGAAAATGGAATGAGGAAATTACGAACACACCTATGATCAAGAGAGAGCATCCTACGATGAAGACTGTAATCCTTGCCAACATAAGTAACAATCAAGCAACCAGCATCAGGGTGGGGCCAACTCCGTGAAGTAGGAAACCTTAGTATGAAAGTCCCGGGTTCTTGGAATCCCCTCGGACCCCTAAGCGAAGATTCTGCTTCTTCCCTTGTAATCAATCCTTCTATCCACTTGGGTGACATACACCCCCACATTGAATTTATACAATCTCTTGATAATGTAAAAGCTACCGGGTATAGCCATTGCCACAGCTTGTTGAAGCTTTCTCGAGTCAAATAGTCTCGACACCCTGAAATTCTTCGCAAAAGCTCAAAATCCTGAAATATTTGAGAGATCAAAATAAAAAAATAAAAAATCTTCTAGGCTATGTTGTTCATAAATAGAAGAGCTTAGTTTAAGTAACCAGCTTGCTAAGTTGGTCAGAGTCTATAAGTATTGATACCTTGACCTTGGTTCAAAACCTGCCTTCACCTACCAATTATTGATCACTAATCTCTCTTTAAAACAAAAATAGAAGAATTCAGTTAGAACTCAGCAAAATGGTTTGACTGCCATGAAAAGCAATTTTTCAGGTTTTCTAAGTCAAATTATGAAGACTCGGCGTGTCTTAAAAAATATTATTTTTCGACTAAAACTTGACGAAGTATGAATTTTTTGTCATAAAAAATTATTTTCCATTTTAGCTAAAAAATTTAAACACCGGAGACTCATCCACTGGATCCTCTCATTGAGTCATAGTTTCCGAAGGCAGAAATTCAATTCCGACTCGTGAGTTCTCTAGACTTATAATGAGCAAAGAGCAGTAATTCTGAGCGAACAAAGGAGTAACCTTTTCCATCAGAATCCTAGTAGTGCAGCAAGAGATCTTCATGAATCGCTCTCCAAGCTCAGTAACTGCCTTTTCCCAAAGAACTTGATGGTTGTTTTGTGAGATAGAATCCCAAGCATCAGTCCCCTCTTGCAACAATCTCTTTGTAATTGATACTTGGTACCTGAAGAAACAATTGTTGCTCAGCGGAAATCTGAACAAGGATCATTGCAAAAGCATACCAGAGCATCTGGTACAAAGTAGGTATGCAACTCGGTTTGGCTCGATTTGGGGCCAAATTGGAACCAAACCAACATAGGTTGATTCCACTAAATAAGAACCAGAACCAAACCAAAATGTCAATAGAACCAAACCAACCCAACCAAACTAAGGTCGGTTTGGTCTGATTTGGTTTGGTTCTATGTGTTGCCATTTTCTATATAAACTTTCTTGAAAGTAGCATATTTTAGCAAGAAAAAAACAAAGCAAATATATAATAATTCATATAATAAATCATTAACCTATCCATAAAAAGTCATCAATTAATCCATAAAAAATAAGTCATTAATCTATGCTGTAACTCCAAAATAATTCATAATAAATTAATATATTTATTTATTTATTACATCAGAGTTCGGATCCCGGTTTGGTTCGGTTCTATACAAGCCATGAACTGAGAACTGAACCAAATTGATCGGTTTTCTGTTTTCTTAACCCAAAACCGAACTGCAACTTGTTCCAGACAGACCCCAACTCCAGCCCAAAGCTATAGGTTTGGTCCGGTTCTCCATTTGAACCGGACCAAGTTGCACCCCTAGTACACAGGCAAAAGGGTTAGACCAACTACCTGATATGTCTCAGTTAGAGGCTCCTACACCTAAGCTCAGTCTATTTGGCTTATTAGACCAAGTTTAGCTTTAGGGAGCTCTCCTACTTGAGACCAGTTGAATGGGGTATCCCTGCTTGTGAGAGAGGTGTACTGATGCACTTTCGATCTTATGTTCTACCCAACATATACGTATCATCATTCAAAAGGGAAACAACTTGTATAGTATAAATTAGCTTAACTATGAAATTTACCGGTGGTGAGAACATCCTGTGTATAGGGAAACCTGTTGTGCAAAGGTTATCATCTCTTGGTCAGTAGCGGAGGTTATGACCTCCTTGAGCAGTAGAGATTGCTCATTTATGCCTCCTAGGCAGTATTTAAAAATGGTCAAATCTGAGATTGGATTTCCAGTACTTGCCCCCTCCTTGAAAGCTGAGTCTCTAGCTTGAACACTTTCAGAGTCGGATGGAGTATTGTCCGTTCCTTCGAGGTTTTCAATTTTCCCCTCCACGTTCTATGTCAATATCATGCACCACCATGTTAGTTCTTAGAAAATTTACAGTATACTTGACCACCCCATAAGTATCTCAGTAGGAAATAATGATGGAAAATGAATGGCACAGTGAATACCTGATTAGTTTTCAAGGCCTCAGAGTTGCATATATCATCGGGCCGGTCCAAAGTGGGGTCAGCCTGAACCCTCACAGATGATTTTTCGCCACCCAATTTAATACGTTTTGGAGGTAGACTGGGTCTTGGTTCTCGGGTAGTCAATATTGGAAAGTGCCCATCACCATTATTTTGTTGAGCTTCTGAGGATCCATCATCCACACTGAGTGACTGAGGTCCATCGAGTGGATTGGCTGTGGTAGTCGATTTCTTCCAGGGAAGTGAGGATACCCGGGTATTACGGCTCCTAGAGATACAACGAATTGGACGGGAGTATGCCTCAAAAAAAGGGTATCTTCCAGTTTTTGGCGAGTCAAACCGAACACGGAACAACCTATTGTCACATTTAGAAGAAAGCTGAAAAGGCAAAAGGGGAAAAGAAGTCATCAACAAATTTAGGTCGACATGGCAACAAAACCACATTGTAAATATGTGAAATTATATGTAATATCTGCCAAATACAGCAAGGAAGATTGCAAAGAGTACTAAGATTTCTTCTCCAGGAAAAATACATATATGTCTACATGTATAAGGTGGTTTACCTCTCAAATGCATGGCATAAGGAACATCACATGAATGTAGCATCCAAATGTTATGTTTGTAATGACATCAATAATACAAGGATACCTGAAAGATATTCCAGACCAGGAAGGGATTCCGACAAATAAACATGATCGGCTGGGTCATTTAGAATTCGGTCATCTTGGTTTCAGCAAAATCCAGGATATTTATCCCGAGTCAACCAGAAATTGAACTAGTCGATCAAGATGACTCACTGAGTTAAAAACATGTTTTTAAAAGTTAACAATTTTATCATCTAAAATAAATCATCTACGTAAAAACCATTTTTGACCCATCTGAGACTCCAAACCACCAGGCATGGTGACCTGATCCAAGTCCATATGCCCTTCTTTGTCTTCAAATCATTAAATATGGGGGGAAATGGTGAATGGTCTAAGAGAAACTCCATAAAATGGATGGTAACGATCATCAGATCAGTTTTTTTTTTTTTTCCTTTTCGGTGAGGGATCTCCCTAGTGGGAAACTATGAATCATGAATACCATCCTCTTGCATGAGCACATGTGTACCACCATAGAACATCTTGCATACATAAGCATCTGAGAGACCACAAGCCATGTTTTTTTCATTAAGTACAAGAGATACCAAAAGAATGATTTTTCTCATATGAGCACCTGAGATATTTTGAGCTTAAATGATGCCCGACCATGAAGCAATTTGCTCGGCCTTAGAGAAGAAGAAAATTCAATTCCATCGTAGCTTGTCAATAAGGGAGCTTCTGCATCATTTGGCTTCTCAACAGGAACTCCATTATCAGCATATAGGAGAGAAGCAACAACCTAAAAAAACAACCACCAATAGAATAATGTAAAACTAATTGGTAAAAAATGTTAGTAATTTGTAAGACACAAAAGTTAAGAGTACAAAACCTCCATTTCCTTGTTTACAGGATGACCAAAGGCATCTAATAAAACAACATCCAAGGTAAAATTCCTGCGACAAGATGCCTGTGATGACACACTAGGTTATTAATACAGGGAAATGAAAGGAAAAAAAAAAACTAGATTAAAATAGCCAAGATAAATACTTTTCAGAACTAAAATGTGGGTGGTGGCATAGCTTTTTTAATAGGTTGCAAAGACAATAGAAAGGAATCACAGGCAAAAACTATTTGGTGTAAAGAAGTAAGATTTTCAACAATATTTCATTAATCGGAATTATTAGGTAATTACATCCCTGGGCCAACACATCGAAACAATCTGACCCGTTCAATCAATGCAGCACAATCAATTATAATCAATAGATGCACGTGCGAACAATATGGCCTATTCAATCAATGCCCCTCTTGCATGGACCATACTTGTGAGATTCTGAATTGTTTGCATTGCTTACTCAACTTGTTTAACTGCAACCTTTAAATGCCTTTCTTTTAGCCATATGATCTCTTGCTGCGAGTCTACTCCTCCCTCATCTTCTCAATGATTCCAACAGCTTTTCTATAGAGGCCAAGGATTGAAACTTTAATGGAAATTTAATGATTTGAAGCACACCTAGGGGTTTTATGTTCTGGAGGGATGAAAGATGAAGTGTATGGTGATCACATATATATTTTTTTCATAAGTATAAAATTTATTAATGAAGAAAAAACTAGAGGCCGAGGTGACCCCTATACAAGAAGAGCAAAGAAACAAAGAAGAAAAAAGGAGGAAAATACAAAAGCCACTCAAGAAAACACCCAGCCCACAAGAAAAAATACAGTGATCACATATTTTCAATACTAACCATCATCTCCTTCTCTCTTTTCTTTTTTGATTTAATAAAAAATTTACACTTCAAAAAATCTATTAACCATCATCATAAGGGGAAAATAGAGTCTACACCGAAATGTGTACTACCACTGTAGTACAACATAAATCCTCTAAAATTAGTAGTCAGTCAATTTCATGTAATGCTAAAAAAATTCTCTTTCTAGTAAGGAAACATCTGAAGATGCCTGTAAAAAAATGTACAGATTTACAGTAGATCAATCCAATAATTATTTGCATCCATGGTGCAAACCCATTGTAAATGGAGACTCCCTCATCTCACCCTTTTCCTCCTCCAGCAATTAATTCTATAGGGTCATATTTTTATTTTAATTCAATAAAAACTATTAAGTAAATTCTTCTCCTCTCGAAAATAGTAATTTTCTGAGTAAGAAGATGGCCTCGATAGTTGACCTTCCTGTGATTAAGCTAATCCGATATTGTTGTTTCTTGTCTTAGCCTTATTTCCATCACTTTCTTCTACAATTCCATAGTGTGATTGATCAGTTTCGTGCCATGATATTTAGTGCAATTTTGCACTTTGCCCTTGTTTCTGAACCATAGGTATTGAGTTGTTGGTCTATTTTAAGTACATGGATGGCCTATTGACTTTGGTAGGAAATGATTCAACTTGGAAATTTTCAAACAAAGGGCAATTTAGTGGACAAAGCAGTCTAATTTTATGATGAAATATAAGGTACTTATTTATAGACACTAAGGGCAATCTAAAAAATAATATGATCTTACATACCCATCAAAAAAATAAAAAATGATGTTACATGCATGAGTTGGGAGCATGGTTTAAAATATCGGAATGTATCAGTCAATATGTATTGGAATTGGCCAAGAACGATACAAGACATTGACCCTGAAACATTCAATGTTTAGGGCCAAAAGATGTAAGATACATAACTAAAGACATTATGTTATAAGGACTAATATATATGGGTACTACAATGAACAAAGAGAAAAATAGACAACCACATTCACATAAGGTGTATACAGTATACTATAGTAATAAATAGGCATGGGCCTCCTAAAGCATGAGTTTTATGAACAACTCTTTGAACATAAGCATTTGGATAAGCACCTTGTGCCGAATGAGTTGCGTGGTATTCTTCAAGATGATCTATCTTGTAATTACATCCGAGTTTGATGTTCTTTATTTTTGTAAAGGATGGGGTCCCTTCAACCCCAGCTAATCAATAAAAAAAATAAGGCATGCGCCATTGAAGGAAAATTATATTTCCTTAAAGCCTCAAGGTCCTTATTGTGAGTCTCACCCTGAGGCAAATCTCAAGGTGTAAGCCTCCAAGATGATGATAATGAATGAGTCTCTGCAGCTGGAAACTTTTGTTCCTCTTTGCCCTTGGCAACAATACTGCTAGGGTTGTTGATGGGTCATAAATTGGATTTGAGCGAAGGTCATTTCCATGGGATTTATGGTCAATTGAAACAATTTCATGGCCTTTGTTAGAAGCCCATTGCCAATTGCATCATATAGTTATTATGGTAATATTAGAAGATATATTATGAAATACATTTTGTATTAGCAAATGATATATATAATTAAAAAAATTTTTTGATCGATAAAGATAATTTATTGATAAAAAGAGGGGGTTGAGAGGACAACCCAAAACAAAGCGAAACTACAAGACATATATATATATATATAATTAAATTCATTCGAGCTATATACAAATGAATCTAGATAAATAGTTGACACTAGAAATATATAAATTTTCCATAAAATAGTAACAAAAAATATAGAATCTAACAAAATCCATCTCTAGCTTGGGAAATGAAGATAGAAGAATAAGAAACAAGTATATAGATAGAACAAAGGTCCCCAACCTTTCCACCAACGATGCTCCAAACACCATCTCCACCTTCTTCTATCTCAGATATGCAAGAATTATCAATGGATAATTCTACTGGGGGGTTCTGCCATCGATCAAAAATGTTTCTTAAGTATGATTGAAATTTACCTTCTAGGTTAATGAGAAAATTTAGAAGAAAGGTAGACAAGGTTCTTACTATGCACCTTAACAAAATGATCATTAATAGAGGATGCCAAAGGCAAGATTCGAACATAATGGACATAACTATCTGGTCTCCCATTTTCTTCATCAGTACCGGCCAAAGTTATTCTCAAATTTTCCGGATTAGTGTCTGTCTTCAAGGTGGAAGATAAAGGCTTTTCTCCCACCACCACCCCATCTATGTGAAGACGTATTAAATTTGAGGATACCTAGAATAAAGACAGTTACCACAAAACAACACATCAATTAATAAAAGTTGAAAGTGCATTTTTTTCTTGATAATGTTTAGCATATTGGTAAGCTGAAAACCGAGACATACCAACAAATAAGATGATAAATAAATACTAAAAAGTAGGACCTTTGTGCACTGAATACAGACTTTTACTCTTAAGATATATTAAACTGAACTAGGCTTAATGCTTAGATTAGCTAAACATACAACATACTTAGTACAACCTTTCATGACACCTTTAATATAAAAACTAACTTAATTAAGGGTAAATCAATTTTCTGTATCGATACTGCTCATGTTGTCCCATACTCCAATGTATCATACTAGACTAGCATCGATGTGAAAAATAGATGCAGGGTGTTATACAATTCAATTCTTTAAAGTTTAAACTCTGGTGTCTCACCTGAAGGGAAAAAAAAAGTATACCTAAAAAAGGACTGTGAACACACCAACATATAAAAGTGATCATCCATTTTCATGAAAATTACAATAAGGAAAAACTAGCCCAAGTGGGTCATCTAGAGGTGTTGGGAAAATTATTTCTTTTAAAATGAGGAAGCACATAAAACTAGTCAAATTTCTCATTCAGATGACCAACAAACTTCACTATGATGAAAACAAACCTCGCATCCAACATGGACCCATTTTTCGAAAGGACACTCGATCTTTGATGATGCACATGGAACTTCAGTCCATGAAGCAGAATCGTCAGGAAGGGGAGCTTCTTCATGTAGGAGCAATAATGGGAAGAGTGCCATTTTCTTCTCCTTGTTCAAAACAAGGAAAGGAGCATCACCTTCAACCCCAGTCCGCAGCTGTGTAAGAAAAAATGTAGAAATATATCAATATTTCCATTCTAAACAGAAAATGAGAGGAAAAAAGCTGATGTATATAGATGCATATGGTACAATTCAACAAAAAGAGATGGCGGTATTCCGTCCTCAATGTTGGATGCATCCAGTCTCATACAAAACATGAAGTCATCCCTCATCATTCTTCCCAAAGTACGTGGAGAAAGTAAATTCAGGGAAAAAAAAAAAAAGAGTATTATGGTTAATTATGAAAGATTCGTACATACAGTCCTGATTCAGGTAGCTTATCCATTTTCA
The DNA here is from genome assembly GCF_017979445.1 of Akebia trifoliata. Classification (NCBI taxonomy): domain Eukaryota; kingdom Viridiplantae; phylum Streptophyta; class Magnoliopsida; order Ranunculales; family Lardizabalaceae; genus Akebia; species Akebia trifoliata. The sequence goes on along the minus strand of NC_141377.1, from coordinate 56,305,224 downwards.
GTTAAAAGATAGTAAAAACTGTGGATTTTGGGACCAAAGTTAAGGTGTGTGATCAAGTTATAACTCCCTCTAATAAGAACTTAACTTCAATAATATTTTACTTGTTAGAATGAAATTTTCGGTCATACTTTCAAGAAGTGTTTTGTGTAATCATGATTGAGCTAAACTTTCAATTTTGAAATAAATTTAGATACCCTGTGAAAACAAATTTCCCCATTTATAAATTACTAAACGTTGGTGATTTGGGAATTGCTAGTTGCATTTGGGAAAAAAAAAATGAGTAGAAAGATTGAGAGAATGAGAAGTGGGCTCCAGCATTAAAATGCATTTGTTTATGGAGAAATATGAACCAATTTGTTTAAAAAATGTGGAAAGAAAATGAAATCATAATGAATACAACCGTAGAAACATTATTGTGAAAAATGGAAAGCGATATTGCTTCTTCAGTTGAAAAAAACAGTACATTTTTTAAAATATAGAAAGCCTACTGCAATCACCTTAAAAATGCATTTGGGTACCCCAGAGATGAGTGAATTTCACCATGACCCCACAAATAATCCCCCAAAAACAATGAACAAGCAGCATACAAATGCCACAGGTGATGAATAAAATCTTGCAAAACAAGATAAAAAGAGCAAACACCTTCAAAATGCATTTGGGTAGAAAAACCATCAATTTTTCGATGAACCCATGATTAACCGTCAATGGAAAAAAGTGGGAAAATAAAAGGTGCAGAGATTGCAAGTGATCAATAAAATCTTACTAGAACATTAGCAAAATGAAAAACAGGAAATGGTCACTCGACCCCCCTCATTTTTCTTATCAATAAATTTATCTTTACAGATCAAAAAAAAAAAAAAAACAGGAAATGGTAATGCTTCTTCTGGTAAAGCCATGGCCTTTTAGTACTCAATAATCCAAGAAATGTAAATTTTTCCATGTATCCACAATTATTCACCCAAAAAAATTGAACAAATGACATACAAATATCCAAGGTGATGAACCAAATCTTAGAAAAACGTCACAACCTTGAAAACAAGGAAATGGGTATTTCTTCTTCTGGTCAAAATTGATCTATAACTCTAATTGACTTTGGGTAATCCAAGAAACAATGAATTTGTTCATGTCCCCACAATTAATTACCAAAAAATATATATATATATGAAATATGGCAGGTGGTGAACAAAATCTTACAAAAACTTAAAACAAGAAATGGGTTGGTATTGCTTCTTCCGGTGAAGCAATGGCCTTTAAGTACAAGATAATCCAAGAAACATAACATTTTCCAAGTACCCATAACCATTCACCCAAAAATTTTGAACAAATGACATATAAATATCCAAGGTGATGAACCAAATCTTACAAGAACATCACAACCTTGAAAAGTTTGAAACGTCTGATCGCGAAAGTGCAGATGGGACTATTACCTCTTCCGTTGTACACGACCTTCCATGTCATTCTTTTTGTACGGTGTCGATTTAATGAGTGATCAGATATCTTGTTGCAAGAAATGGGTCTTTCTTCTTCTAGTGAAACATTGATCTAGATTTCTATTTGTATTTGGGTAGTCCAAGGAACCATAAATTTGGCCATGTCCCCACAATTAATCACAAAATAATAAAAAAGAAAGAAAAAAAAGAACAAAGCACATGAAGTATGGCAGATGGTGAACAAAATCTTACAAAAACATTTAAAATAATAAATGGGTTCGTAATGCTTCTTCTGGTAAAGCAACAGCCTTTAAGTACTCGATAATCCAAGAAAAATAAAATTTTCCATGTACCCACAATTATTCACCCCAAAAAAATTGAACAAATGACATACAGATATCCAAGTTGATGAACAAAATCTTACAAGAACATCACAACCTTGAAAAGCAGGAAATGGGTTTTTCCTCTTCTGGTGAAACATTGATATATTACTATATTTATATTTTGGTAATCCAAGATACAATGAATTTGGCCAAATCCCCGCAATTAATCACCAAAAAAAACACTAAAAAACATGAAGTATGGCAGGTGGAGAACAAAATCTTATAAAAACAATAAATGGGTATTATAATTATTATAAATAAATAAAAAAAGTATAAATACATGGAGAGATGTATAGAACAAGGCAGTAAAAGAGAGACCTGTCGAAGGATTGTAACAGGAAAGCTCGTGGAGTTCAAAATGTAAATCCAAAAGCATAAAGAAAATGTGGGTTCTTCTCTTCTGATTTCTAAATTAAGATCTTTCAGTAAAGAATAATCGTCTTCGTGCACAACTGGTGCTTGAGCAGCCATGGCTGTGGTGGTTATAAAGAGTCCAGATGAGGGGAGAACTTCTTAACCTACGCCTCTTTGGGGAAATCTACGCACCCTTGACCAACCCAGATGTTCTTCTGCGTTCTGATTGAAGTTTTAGGAGGAAAAAAAATGGAAAATCGAAAATAATCTGAGTTTTGAGTAGGTTTTGGTGTCCAAGTCGTCTCTTCTTCTCCTCTTTTTGACGGTCGTTAAATTACGGTTGGTGCTGTCTTCCTCTGTGGTCCGTTTGATGCTCCTGGTTGAGTGCATGAAATCTAGGGCTGTACTTTTTAGAGTGGGCCAATGCCCAATGGGTACGTGGGCCTTCTCAGGCCCATCATATTTATTTTTGAGAGTTGCTATTTGCACCCCCAATTTCTTAAATTGTCTGTCACTACCATTCAAACATTTTAAAGGTTTGGCTCAAATTATAATCTCGACATTTCAAACCATTATAACTCTCGGTCAAACAATTTCAGTAGTTATTGTCAATTATGATTAGGCTTACACAAAATTCTAATTCCTAAACCCAACAAATAGAAATCTAGTTAAAAAATGAGAGAGTTTCTATTGACACCCCAACATTTACTCATTCTCAACCATCACTTCTTACGAGAATTTTCTCAAAACGTGTGCAACTTATAAAATTTCTGATTCTGGTATATTGTTCACTTTAGTTCCCAAAACATGTTTTCTTGCTAGTAAATATTTTAATTTAAAGTGACTATCTCGCTAATAAAAAAAATGATAAACTCGTTGAAAAATTTAAAGAACAAATACCCTTGATTTCAAAGTGAGAATCTCATTGATAAAAAGGTGACGATTTCAACAAATATTATCTTTATTTTTTAACGGTGATGTCACTGGTAATTATCAGCGTTTTTGTCATTTTTTTATCAACGAGATTGTCACTTAAAATTAGAATACCTACTGGTGAACTTTCTCGAAAATATGTTTTAGGATTTAAAATGAAAAGCGTACCGGACTCTGAATTTCTCATATTTTGCACACAAAATGATAATTTGCCCTTCACTTATTTTTCTTTATTTTTAATTGGGGTCCAATTGTCAAAGTTTGGGTGCCAATAGCAACGATCTTTTTTCTAGCCTACTCCATTTTCTTGGATTTTCTTTTTGAATTTTAATAGAAAAACTAGAACTTGGTAGCACACAAATTTACAACTTAGAAAATTAAATTCTAAGAAAATCATTGCTTGCATAGAAAAAATAAAATTAGGAAAATCCAATTGAAATGCATCGGGCATGTACTCAATCTAGACAAACGTGCAAATAGAATTAGTGATTTAATTCAAGCAAAACTTTCCATAAATAATGCCACTGATGCGAAGTAATTTTTTCGCTATCACTAACACCTCAAGATCACCAATATCTTGCTTTCCAAGTTAGACATCTTTTTTCCCCTCTCCTTCTATTGGACAATGTGGTATCAAAGAACCTCTGATGTTTAAGTTAAATTTTGATTAGGATAACAAAATTTATAGATTTACATTCCTTAAAACCTAGTTTAGTAATTTCCTACGATTACATGTATCTGCCTAAACAATTTTAGTTAGGAGTTGTTTTAGTTGTGACACATGTGATCTATACTACGATGGTGGCTCCACATAGGGGATCAGGTATGGGAGGATGTTCGGGTTTCTCTTAGGCAGCTCCTATGACCTAAAATGAATGAAGCAATTAGAATCGTGGGTTTAGTTGTATTTAGTTATTGAGTTAACCATAGTCATATATTTTATTGTTAAATCAGTTAAGAAGTCATTAAGTATTGCATGATTTAAGTTATTTAAGATAAGAGGTTGTGTAGAAGTTAGTCTTTCAAATTCCTTCATCTTTAAAGAGAAACATGAGATGCTTCCCTTTTAAGTGAAACAACTTGCTTCTTTTCCTTATTTTTAATATAATCATAAGTAGGAGAAAGATCATTTGGTATTAGAGCTGACACCACATCTCTAGTTAGGATAAATAGGTTTCTATTTTAGCCACATGCCCTACAACCAACGTCCACGATGACACATTTTGTAGTGATTTTCACTTTGGTACTCTCTTTTCGGGCTCTAAGTAGTCCTTTCCCAATTCACTCCTCCCAAAGTTTGAACCTAGCTAAGACATAACATTGATACCAAATTATATGTGCCTAGTTCTCCCGCTAATAACTACATAGAAAACAAGTAAAAGAGGTAAGTTGCTTCGCTTCGAGGGGAACATAAGTCAATCCATGACTCTTAAGCTTAATAACTGAATACAGCTCGACCTATAATTCTTATTGACTCAATAAGTAAAGCAACTCTTAACTAATATTATTTGAAGTGCAAAACATTAAGTTTATCACACTATCTATACCACAATCTTAAAGATCCATGACTATTTATTTATAGATTCACATTGTTCCTTATGTTTATAGATCATTGACATGACTAAGAAGTTAGAATTTCTTGAAGGGTGGTCTTGAGTACATCCTGTAAAGGATCTTGATTCTTATCTCTGGGTACCACTTTTTCTCATTTTTTATCTTATTCCCGTGCACGAGAATACATCCCACCCCGTTCAATGAATATCTTAAGGTGACATGTGTTCAATCTTGATCTACCATATATTTGTACACATGCATTAGTGGTTTAAATGACAAATCCTAGATATAATAAAAGTAATTAAGGAAAAATTATAAAAAGACGATTAAATATTTTAATATTTATTAAAAAAAATCTATTTTTCAAAAAATAACCAAAAATGATTTAAGTCAATAGATAGTTTGGCGTTTTAATAACTTGATGGACTGTACTCCATAACTCGCTAGACTGTCCAACATTTTAATGTGTTTATTACTCCCATGGATGAAAATGCCAAAGAGGTACACATTAAAACGTTGGACAGTTTGACATTTGGAGGGTATTTTTGGTAAAGTATGTATAAAACACATTAAAATGCTAGACAGTCCAATTGTTTTTGATAATTTTTTAAAGGAATAGATTATTTTTTGTAAATATTAAATATATTTAATTCTCTTTATATAATTTTACCTAAAAGTAACTAACCAAATCATTGGGGAGGGGGGGGGGTGGGGTAGTGGATCGATCCTCTATAATGCCTTTTCTCTGCAGTGGTTTGTGGTAGATTTTAACGATTGAGGGAGCGCTATGCTACATGAATAAAGAAATGAGTCGTGATTTTCTAGCGCCCCCTAACATGGCATGGGCTAGAACCATAGAAAATCAAGATACACTTGTACATCTCCATAAATATGTGCAAATATGTATCCCGATGAAATGGTCTATGGTCACGTTAGGGGTGTATGTAAAAATTGCAGGCATGCGTAAAAAATTAAACTCTGAAAACTTAGTAAAATGCAATCATGTGTGCACTTAAATTATGACAAATAACATAAGAAGGCATCCCATGTTAGTCTTTTGCAAGTGATTACAATCTAATCCTCACTAAATCTATCAATCCATGGCTAATATGTCCTTTATCAAAATTTAGTGTAGATACGTGGATTTCGTCATTACGATGATCACATCTACGATGGTTTGGAGTCGCCACCATTCATGTTGTAAGTGGGTGTGAATGGTCACCCGATGTGCATTTTCCAAAAAAAGTGACATTTTAGCTCGTAGTGACTCGCGATGGATAGGAACTAATCAAACCTAGGGATTCGGGGTAAGCGGCTCGGTTGGAGAAAAGGAAAGGTGTTAGGCACCCTTTTCTCCCCGTCAAGTGGCGGTAACCTTAAAGAATTCGGTTATTTTGATTTTTTAAAAAGTGAAAAATAAAGTGCCACGTGTGTGTATTTGTACCCTAAGTAGGGATTTACTTTCAGCTCAATCATAGGATCATCTCATTGAAAGAGATGATCTTAATGGATTATTTGCTTCGAGGTCCATTCATCCCAAGTCCATTTAAAACATAGTGAAGAGGATAGGGGATGATAGAAGATGGAGGAGGAGAGGGTAGAGAGAGAGATGGGGGTTATTTTTGTTGCACCCACCTTGAAGCTTCAAGGTTTTCTTTTCATTTCTCTCATTCCTTCTTCTTCTTCTATGTCTTATTGAGTTGAATCATTGGTGAGTTATGAGAATATAACTCTTTTGAGGTTAGTGTGAGAGAGTAGTGAAGAGATGAGTAGAGAGTTGAGAGTGGAGAGTAGAGTGATTTTTGTGAGACTTTGTAAAAGATTGTTTGTAGTGGGAGTTGGGAACCATTTTTGAGAAGAGAATGAGGGTATTTATAGATGTTGAGGGGTTATTTTAGGGATATAATAGGGTAAAGTGGGGGAGAGTAGAGAATGACATATGTTTTTAAAGGTGAGGGATATGAAATTAGGAGTTGGAAAAAGGGTAAATATGTAATGAGGGTAAATGAGTTGTGTTTTGATCCAAATGATTTGGATCTTACCCAAACTATTTGGGTGGAGTGTTTAGTGAGATGAGATGATAGGTGTTTAAGAGGGTGGTTGATTGATTGAGTGGTGTTTGATTTAAGAGAATAGAGGGTGTAAGAAGATAGATGAGAAGGTGAAAGAGATGGTGACATGTGACAAGATGTGTGGAGGTTAGGGGTTTAGATTTAATTGATGGGAGATGTTGAGTGTTTAATTTGAAAGAATGGGTGTAGGTTTATGTTGTAGATATGGATTTATAGGAAATGATGATGGTAGATTAGGGAGATGTATGATGATGGTAGGTTAGAAGGGTGTGGGGTTAGAGGTGTTTGATTTGAGAGAATAAGGGTTAGGGAGTTATGAGGGTAAGTTAGGGGAAGGTATGGGTTAATGTGTTTGATTTGAGAGAATGAAGGTTTATAGGGAGTAATGAGGGTAGGTTAGGGGAGGGTGTGGGTTGATGTAATTTTTTTAGAGAAAAAGTGATGTGGGTAGTTAATGTTTTAGAAAAAGGTGATGGGGTGGTTGGTTTGATGAGGGAGGTGAGAGAGAGTGATGACATGTGTCATCTTTTGATGATAAAAGAGTGATTGGTTGATGTGGGTTGTGATTTATGGGTTAGGGTTGTGGGTTAGATAAGAATTGGATATGGGTTTGTGTTTGTGGGTTTTGGGCTTAGGTTATGAAATGGTTTTGGATTTTAGGAATTGGTTAGGGGTTATTTTGGAATGGGTTTTGAGGATGGGTAGGTCATAGGGTTTTAGTTGACATGAGATTGAATTTTACGTTAGGGGGGCGAGAGATTGATTTTGGAGAGTTGAGGGCTTATGGGCTTTAGGTGGGCTTAAGGTCTTTTTGGATTTGGAAGTGGAGAGGTGGAGGGTATAGGAGATGGTTGACATCCCAAGTCTCTTTTTTTAATTTTATTTATTTTTTTTGAGGTTTTTGAAATCATTGATTTGATCAAAATGCCATGTGTTGGCAAATTGGACTTTTTAGGGTCCATTGGTAAATTTTATTGAGAATTCGTCATTTTCGATTTTAGGAATGACGTGGCGAATATTGGGAAAGCGTAGGGTAGGCCGAGTCCTTTTGATGGGCCCCCAAGACCATTAAGAGGTCTTAGGGGGATCAGTTCGATCAAAAAGTCACTTTTTAGTGATTTGGGCCTTTAAGGTCCTTTGACGAATCCTATTGAAAAATCAGTATTTTTGGACTTTTTGGAGTGTGGGCCCGTTCAAATTGGGGTGTTTACACTTAAGAAAGATCAAATGAACCATTCACTCATTGAATGGATTCCAAGTGTCCCCTAAGGACAAGTCTAGACATGCATCCATTACATATATACCCTCTATATGAGCATAAGGGAATTTCTCTCATAGCACATGCAAGGAAAGAGCTATCCTTTCGATCTTAAATTGTGGTTATCATCGTAGATGTGGTGGAGGTCACTATCTTTGAAGTTGTTTTAGGCTCTTGTCCTCTCAAGCCTTTGAACCTTCACATAAGAGGCCACATGCCTCATGCTTAAATCATTGGATCATTATAAACCTAACTCATAAACCCCAGAATGTTGTGTTTTAGGCCTTATGCTTTCATAGAACCGATTAACTTGGGTTTTAGAGCTTGTAGTATTGGCCTAGCTTGCAAGCCATACCAAGTGTCAATGGGGAACATGTGCCCCTCCTCAAATAAACATTCATCATTATGATTAGATAATACAATGAATCAATAGAGAGTATTAAAGCCGCAATGGCCACAAAATTCCAACAGTATGGGGGCGTGTGTCAATATGGGGGGGGGGGGGATTAAAAAATTGAAGTTTAGGGATTGTTCATTTTCAAATCTATTGATCAAGCCTAAAAAGACATTTTTTTTTTTTAAAGCTGATCTTCACCTTGATCCTTACACGTTTGAAGTGTTAGTTTTTATTTTCAACATGTCAATCTTAACTATTTAAAACCCATTAAAAGAAACTACAGGAAAATAAAAAATAACTATAAAGGATCCCCTCCCATCATGGGGAGAGCAAACAACGATCTTAATCAAGGGGTTGAAGATGGGAATAATTCACAAAATTTCCTATGAGTCTCTCACAGAAGACCATTTTCAAGGGGCATGCCATTAATTTGAAAACAAAGGGGCTATCTCAAATTTTTTTCCAAACCCCTTGAGTCACCTGAAATTATACGTAAAAACGACCGACTAGATTAGTGATATCTGCCCCTAGTATTAGATTTTTAAGAACAGGCCCATCTGTGAAGCCCAAGCCGGCAATGTTGCAAGTATTTCGTATACCGAAACTACCCTCACTCATTCTAATTTACTGACAACATTATCCCATTGTAGTCTTCAGTGTAATAGGGGAGACTGGGGGAGAGAGAGAGAGAGAGAGTTCTGCAATGGCGCTGAGAACTGCGATCCTCCGGCACATTAGAATCCCTGCTCAAACCCTAAACCTAAATGGATCGAAATTGCAGGTATGGAGTCTCTGCAACTCGAATCGATCAATGTCTTCGCATGGAGACGATCACCTCGACAAAGAAGAGGTGATCGATAGAGTTCTCTCCGTCGTCAAGAGCTTCCCCAAAGTCGATCCTTCCAAGGTCAGTTTAATTCATCACAAACCCTAACCCTAGTTTTTCGGATGGATTGATTGTTTCTTAGCTTCTTCGTTGGAAACCCTAGTTTTACTCGATTCTTCTGAAAAACTCATTGCATCTACGTCGTCTGATCTGTTTCTTTGTTTTTGTATCTTTAATTGTTTCTTCTGTATTTTGATTTTGCTTGGTATCATTTACTTAAAAACTTAGGGCCTGTTTGGATTTCCAATTCTGTGCCATAAGAAGAGCTTTTGTAGAGAAAAAAAATATTTTTTTGGGCAAAAAGACTGTCCAAACTTGCCTTTGAAAACAAACCTTGGAACACCTTATGAAGCTTAGACCATAGAAGCTTGTAGGCTACAATGTTGAGAATGATCTTATGCAAGGGATCCACATGTCGAAGACCCTCTTGTTAAACTTTTCAAAAACCCAAACAAACTACAAATGGTTACACTCTTCGCATAATCCTACTTCAAGAAGAAAAGGTTGGACTTTTTCAGTTTTGGAAAATAGAAAGTAAACTGTGGTGGAAGATCCAGTGAACACCAACTAGGTTGAAAAATGGGTCCATAATCTGATGCTAACACGGAGTGAATGAGGAGGTGATTACTGATTTCTCTTCTAGTTTGGCATCTTAAGTAGAAATAAACTAAGGTGATCAATTATCAAAATCTTATCCAAAGCAGCACACCAAGCAAAAAAGAAATGCCACTTTAAAAGGGAATTTTAGAACCCCAAATGATGGAAGTTGAAAGGTTTGAGTCCCATGAATATTGTAACATGTAATAGAAGGATGCAACTGAGAAATTGCCATCACAGTCCTCTAACTTCTCTTCCACACTCGTGTGTGTCCTTGTCTCTGGGGAATATCAGAAATGAGACTGGAAAGAAAAAAAATTTATGCATACTATTGTAACAAATACTATTTGGCGATACTAATTTATTTGTATCAATTGACAATTCAATATTCCTTCCTTGTATAAGAAAGAAAGAGAGACATTTTAGAGGTGACATTGAGGTGGGGCCGGTGGTTGCTAATGATAGTGTCACCACAATGTTGAGGGGGTAGTGATGATGTTAGTTGCTGCAGTGAGCAAGAGAGGGATGAGTCGATGTTTTTTCATGAGTTTTTTTTTTTTTTTTTGTTCAAATTATTTTATACATCCACCATTTGGAAGTCAACCATAAATGAAAGCTTCTCGGTTTAATCATTCTGTTGGCCAGTATCATCATCGGATATGATGTGGGATATCACTAATTATAGTTTTCCAATTAAAGATCTTTCGAAACTTTGCATCCCTTCAAAAGTTGCTTTTTTTTTTTCATTATCTGGATGGCTATGTGTGATGGCATTTGATGGTTAACCTCAGAAGCAGAGTTGAAGCCCTTATAGTTGCAAATTTTGATTTGTTAGTGAAGAAATGGTAGATTACTTTATGCTTCAGTTCCTCATCTTGAGAAAGATTTAGGAAACCTTCTTCTTGTCCTTTGGGAATAGTTGGCTAATGCCTAAGGTGTTCTTGCCCTGATTGAAGATTGGCAATCAGGGCATTTTCCTCCCATATTGGTAGCCTTTGATTGAGATTATTTCCGTGTACAATATATTGGATTATTTGGAAAGAGCACCAAGAGTGTATTTTTGTAGAGGCATCATCCTATACTTGTAACATTATTGTGAGATGAAGGCCACTATATATATTTGGACGTCTAACAATTGTGAAGCAAGAGGCATTCGATTAGAAGATCTTGTCTTTAGTGGGAGACAGACAATATCTTATAATTTTTTTTGGCTTTTATTCGAGGTTGTTTTCCTTTTATTAGCATGATGCCTCATGTAAGGTTCTCTCTCATTGTTACATTGTTATTAGCATTATCTTTATTTTTATTAATTAAATTCTTTTTCTACCGATAAAAATGGTGAACTAGCTTGTCTAGTTAATGATGTAGATACATGTCAAAGGGGGAAGCTTCAGCACATCAAAATATTTAGGCGTTTACTAATTTGATCATTTCACTGAGGAGGTGAAGCAAATGAAACCAAAAGAAAGAACAAAACGTCAATCTTTGTGCTCTTGTAATCCTTTTTGTTTTTCTTTTTGATGAGAGGTAAACTGACTAGAATGCACAAATGTTCTTGTAATCTTGTTAATGAGGGACAGAGTAACGAAGAGACAAGAAGGGACAATAAAGGGCTACTACAACATGAAGCAAAGTCAAAAAACATAGGGTCATATATTTTATTATGCAGTAGGGATTATATGTGTAGGCCGCTGTATTCTTTAGGGACTTATTTGGGCATGTACAATGAGACCAGTATGGACTTTCCAAAAAAGATGATCAATGATGGCACCTATAGGAAAAAAGCACTTTAAATGCAGTTTGAAAGCTCTGAAAGAGTGGAGCCTTATTCCGTTTGTGATTTGCTGGGAAATTTGGAAGGAAAGGGACCGTAGGACTTTTGAGGGGAAGGAATCCTCAGTTCAAGGGATTATTCTTTCTATCTTGGGGTCTGTATTTTTATGGAGCAAAGGGGGCCTTCTTTGAAGACTTTGTAACCAAGTGGGATTGTGTGTGTAGTCTGCTTAGGTTTTCCTTTCTTTTCTAGTACTTTGGTTCAGTCAGCTCGACCATGCTATTAATAAAGGTCTTTGACTTATCCAAAAAAAGAAAAAGTGAGAGAAGGCTGAAATGATGTAGGCTTGAGATAGTAAGGAAAAAAATTGATATCACACACCTCAATAAAGGCTATTGCTATGGATGGAACCAAAAGACTAAACAGGTTTCAGTTGTGGTTGATGATGATAACCCATTGCAAGGGGAATCTCCTTGGAACTACTGACTAATTGCATCCTAAGATGGCTGGTGTGCAGTCTTCTTATGGAACCGAGATAATGTCGGAAACTTAGTTTTCATCATTTTGATCAATCTTTTCTTAGTTGACCCCAAATCTTTGGTTAAGGCTTTGTTGTTCTTGTTAGTTTTTTTGTAGCTCAAAATTTTCTCATCATTTAGAACAAACATATACTATACCTGCAACCATCTTCTTCGAATGTAGTGCGGTGCAACTTGAATTCCATTAACAGCACCTTCTTCTATTATCTACAGGTTACGCCAAACGTCCATTTCCAGAAAGATTTGGGCTTGGATAGCTTGGACACTGTTGAGATTGTAATGGCTCTTGAAGAAGAATTCAAGTTGGAAATTCCAGATAAAGAGGCAGATAAGATTGATTCTTGTGACTTGGCCATTGAATACATCTCTAACCATCCGATGGCTGGTTAATTCAATCAAGACTTATCTTATTTCGTTGAGTTGTATTAGTCTTATGATTTGATCTCAGATTTGAAACTTGATGGTTGCATAATTGTAGAAATCAGCTCTTTGTATCAGATGGAAAATAATCTGAATCTGCTCAATAAGAGCAGTTTTTTGCAAAACTCATTTGTCAGAGTCATGGGTCAAAGACCATCTTCAGCATGTTTTTAAATTGTCGGATTCAAACATTGTGACAATTTGGTTTGCTTTCTATCAAATTTTCATTTCTTACCTGAATGGTTGCATATATTTATGATACTTGATTTTCTATCATATTTCTTTTGAAATTTACACCCTTCTCTAGTCATTATGATGAAGTTTTATTGCTTGATTTCCCTGATGACCTTGTTGGGACTGTACAAGTCCGACCCAGCTAGGTTTCCTCCCCCATAGCACAACTCGATGCCCTAGGGTCCCACCCATTTCATTTCATGCTTTTACTGTTATGTTCCAATCAATGATCAAGTCAGATTAAAATCTAATAAAGTCATGAGGTTCAGGAGAGAGCCTCCCTTTTACTTCTAACATCTTGTGGGAATTATTACTCTCCTCTTCTCTTCTCAACAGGTCTAGTTGCCTCATCTCATCTTCTTGGGATTTAGGCATCTCGTCGAAGCTGTCCGAACTCCCTGAAGCATGTATTGGCATGCATACAGATCTACTATTCTCGAACTTGTCCACATCATGGAGTCATTTGAGTATGCCACCTGATGAGTCATATTATCACGACTCTTATTGAAACTAGGGGTTTTTGGTAAAAAAAAATTCAGGAGATTAGGCTTATTAAGAGGAGGGCCACATTTGAGAGTAACATAATAGGCTGAAACGTAGACAACTGATGTGGCATGGGCACAAAATCGTAGATCTTTTTATTTGGGTCACACTAGGAAAAAGATGCCCTTGACACATCAACCGTGTATGCGTCAACGTTTTATCATAGTCATAACAAATAGGATTGATTGCTACAGTAACCAATGTTTTGGCACAAAAATACCCTTGTGGATATTTGCTCTCTCTCTCTCTCTCTCTCTCTCTCTAATTTGGGGACTATCTCTTTCTATCCCTCTCCAACTATCTAACAAAGGTTCGGTCCAAGGTATAAAACCCATGTCTTTCGGATCTAATAGAAACCCTTTCTCTTTTACCTTGTCTCAGCATCGAGATCATTTAAGTTAGTGAAGACACTTGTTATGTGTTTGGATAGAGTTTCTTGACGACTTCTGCTCCTATGGGGAGTTAATAAATGTTTGGATAGATTTTTGCTCTTGTAGGAAGAGGTTTTTTGCTCTTTGTTGAGAAGTTCTAAGAACCTACTTTTCCACGGAGAGGATTTTTATTCTTGTAGGGAAAGATTGAGCTTTTGCTCTTGCGCAGAGAGGTGTATCAACGCAGGACCTTGATTTCCATCTCTATTATCATCTCTTTAGGTAAGTTGTTAAGGTAAATTTATTTGTTTAACTATTTTCAGCCATGAAAGATCATTAAATGTGGAGATCAACTATATGGAACAAAGAATGGTTCGCTCTAAGGTAAACAGACCTCATCCATTGAATGACAATACAAATTGGCTGATCTCAACCTTATAGCTCTTTATTGCCTTTTGTTTGACAAAGAATATTGCCTATCAGCGAAATCCTACACTTGCATGGGTTGAGATCAACAATCGTCAAGATCAGTGATTAAATGATCGGATGTAACCATCTTGATGACGTGGTTATTTTTTTCAAGTACGCCCATGTATATTATTATTCTAACATTTTGTGCTTAATACACGAAGGATTGTCATGAGATCATGATACAGCAGATCACACACAACAAAGAGAAGAATTTTGTGGAAATGGGATCCACCAATCAATCAAAAAGGGATCCCACAAGGTGGGACTCACATTGAGTGATTGGAGGTACAAGATTGAAAACAGCAAACATTGGTGTACCATCCGTCACTGAAGTCAAGGAGAAAGAAGGACGTAGTTGACTCGGTAATTCAACCACTCCAAACCCCTCATTCATCAACTCGGTCAAGCAATCACTTGTACATGACCGAATCTCACAAGCACACCAAACCCTCGTTCCCAACCCGCACACCATTCTCAAAGTCTTACCCAATTCTGCCATCTGTAAAGCATCATAGAACACATCCGACATCAGCACCAAATCCACTTCCCCACTCACCCACAACTCGTCCGATCCCCAAACCAACTCTCGCACCTCGATTCGGTCTCCCAAACCATTAGCCTCTACATTCCTCTGCAACCCGGGAACGAGTAACGAAACATCCGTAAGAATGACCCGACCCGCACCCAATAGAGCGGCTGTTAAACCCGGAATTCCCATTCCAGCACCTAATTCAAGCACCGTCTTGCCTTGGAAGTCGAATTCAACTCGACCTTGACAAATCACCCACTCGGATAAGAAAACAGACGAGTCCCAAACCCATGACCCGGTGAGGGTTCGGCCCGTTACCGGGTCGCAGAGGTCGTCGAGCTCGTGAATGGTTAGTTTATGGCCTGCAATTTCCACTTCTTTCATGCCCATCTCTCTCTCTCTCTCTCTCACACACACACACATTTGTGTTTGATTTTAATTTCATTTTTTAAAATTATTTTAATTCGGGAAGTGGAAAAGTGGATGACGAATTGATGCCAAGTGAAATAAGATTTGAAAACCATTTTTGTTCTGGAAATCTGTAATGGTTTACAGAATCAGATACTATTCGGTTGTAAAATGGACAATCAAGAATTCAAGATACGACGAAAAAAGGGGGAGACTATTTAGAAAGAAACCCCTCCCATGTCCCACAGTCCCACTCCCACTCCCACACAATTTATTTTTTTACCTAAATAAAACATCCTTTTAACACTAAGAGTCCCGCACAGTAACAAAAGTAGCATCAATACTATTAATCATAGATTCAATTTTAAAACATTGACTATTATGAGTCATATTCTAATGTAAAGAGGAGTCCCAAATCCCAATCCTAGCTCGTATTAGTGAGAATCATAAATTTAAATTTAGATTTTGTATAGAAGAAGAGATCTGCAATCTAGAGTTACGGTTTCAAATCTTGAAGTTTCAATCTCTCACTCTCTCTATTCTCCATCTTTCTCTTTCTATTAGAATAGAATTTAATTTCTAATAATAATAAACAAGAATGTCAATGGGTGATTGGTCCAATCTTCTCAAAGATTTATTGGTGGAGATATCTAAGCAATTTATAATCAATGATGATTATGATGTACTGTTTTATGCGTCTGTCATCAGTGGCTATAATACTAACAATGATGATAATGATAATGATAATGAAATCACGGGAAGACAACATCGTGACTTCTTAAGTCCATCTGACAATAATAAGTATGGCTAGAGCTCACTTATAAAAATTATGGCAAAGGTTGTCGGTGATCTTCAGAAGGATTGTTGGCTTTCATGAATCAAATTTGACAATTTTCTTTGATGAATTTTTTGAGGATTTCATTTATAGGACAAGATTTACTTCTTTTATTTTTTATTTTTATGGCAAGGGTTTTTGGATTCGTAAGCCCATCTAACAGGAACGAGGAAATTGGCTGCTTAGAGCACCATATCTCACCCAAATCCTTAGGTACATACAACGCCCCCACAAACCACACATGCTAAGTAAGGCGGGATAAATCCTTGTCTGTGTGTGACCAATGAAGGGTCATATATGTCCTAAGAATAAAAAATAAGAGTATTCTTAATGATTAAATCTTTATAATACATATATTTAACATTATCTTTTTATGAAAATAATGAAAAATATTTGGAAAAGTAAATATTTGAAAGTGAAATTCAAAGTTTTTGTAAAGAGTCATGTGCAGTGAGATTGACCTCAATTCACAATTTGCTTACGTAGAGGTGTGCACACAACCATAGATGATTTTCACTCGTACCTCGATGAAAAGTGTAGATGCAAAAAACTTGCACTACCTCGAGATTTTCACTAAATGAGTGATTCCGTCTTCCGTTGTCTTGACACTTCTTGGAAATAATTAATTACTTAATGACATACACACTTCGAATTCAATGGGGAGGGATAAAGTCAATTTTTGAATATTTTTCAAGAATATTGACTTCATCTTTGTCCTCTTTACTTGATCTTTGATGTTCTTTATCTTCAACATACTTGGCGAGGTTGTCAACTATCTCACATTTATTCTTTCTTCATTTTTTTTAAGAAATTCTTCGATTAAGAGATAAAATTTCTTCAAAATATCACGCATAAACTCGCAAAACTCCTTGAATTCATCATTCATCTACTTAATTTTCATGTGAGGATTGTCACTCTGATACCAATTGTTATGTACCTACTTAGATAGAAGTATAAGAATAATATTAAAAAAAATAAGAAAAAGATTGAGAATGATAGAAAATTTGATTTTATTCGAGGGAGATCGGACCTCCAAGTAACCAATTTAAGATGATTAGTATCAAACTCTCAAAAGAAATTTTAATAATAATTCTCTGTATATTTCATTAAGTTTTCAAGTAATTTAAATATAAAATAAAATAAAACTACTCAACCACTCATTACACCATTTTCCTACAATCATTATTTCTTTAAACTACCCACTTTCCACTCTTAAAGATCTACCTAGGTACAACTCTTTATCCTATAATTACAAGACTGTGATATGGTACTTCTCAAGCATCTCAAGTTACACTACTCTCTTCCCAACATATAGGCACATAACAACTCCCGTGTTTTAAAATTGATGAAATGCCTTCCTTGACCTCAGTCTTTGTTGATAGACTAATAAAAATGACTAAAATGCTTTTACGCTACAACCTCTAGTGAAAAATCCTTAGCTTCTCTTCCCAAAACCAATAATCATTAAGCTCTTCAACCTTTATAATAAATTATTTTCAATGTATTAAGCCTTTTTTTCAATGCGTCATTTTCAACCCAACTTCAACCCGTCTTAGAAAACCCTATTTTATTTATTTATTTATTTAAAATTCCATTATTTTCGATTTTCCCAAATGTTTTATTCTCAAACTAGTCATTTGCAATATCTTCAACATCAATGGTAAATTAATTTTAATCATTCAATCTTATCTTCAATTCATCATTTTCAACCTTATTTTTTAGTCCTTCGTTAAAAACCCTAGATTTTTTTATCCAAATTTCATCATTTTTAAGTTCTCTAAAGATCCTATCCTGCCTTTAAGTTTAAGGTTGAAGTAGATAGAAAATCAAGGTTGAAAATAATAAAGGATAATAACCCAAGGGTTGAGATGAATGATTTGAGAATAAAAACCAAGATTTTTTTGTTAGGGGTTTAAGACAAAGGCACTTGAGTCATTTTCAACTAACCTATTTCTGAAATTGGGGTTAGGGTAGGCTTGGATCATCAGTTGGTTTGACACATAGCAAAACAACTTTGAGGTCATGGGTTTAAGTCTGGCTTACCCATCCAAAGAAAGAAAGAACGAAAGAAAGAAAAAAAAAAAAAAAAAAGATTGGGGTCAAGGTAGCCATTAGTGTCATCAATTTGAAAATACAAGAGTATCTCAAATATCATCAAAACACATAGGTGTACTTCTAAATCACCCTAAATGTTAGAATATTTGATATACCATTTGCTTTCAAAATGTTGATATATGTATCCTTTTAATCCCCCAAAAATCCTAGATGTTACATCCCAAAACCTTTTGGATAGAATTTTAGTTCAACCTTAATATCAATTTAGTTCAACCATCCAATCTCAAGAATAAGATGATTTCTAAAGAAGTAGAACACAATGGAATTTTTTATGAAAAAATCAAGGGTTTTCTATCCTTAAGTGAAAGTTGGGATAGATGGATTAAAGATACGGTTCAATAATTTACCATAGAGGCTCAAGAGCTTAAAGATGATAGATTTTGAGAATTATCTAACACCCCAACTTTTACTCACTACACTTCAATTTCTTTAAATTATTTAGCGTAAATTTCCATTTTGTGAGTTGAATTTACAATTCTGGCTAACACTTCATTTTAATTATCAAAACATGAACATGTGAAATCGGAGGTTTTTCAAGTGATGAGATCGCAGGTTTAAAGTGACAAACTCATTACAAATTACCATTTGTAAATATAATTAAGTGACAAAAACAGAACGGAAAGTCCAAATTTTCATTCCAAACCTTCTAAAGTTACTTCTACATTAGTTTTGATCACTCTAAGGAGAAAATAATTTCTTTGAAGGAAGCTAAGTGTTGTTCAAACAAATAAATGTACGCATCTATGCTTCCATCACCAGTTAAGGAAGGGATCAAATATATCAAACCCTCCATAGGATAGAAAGAGGGCATGAATATCTAAGGCTTTCCTCCACCAAAATCAACGTCGCTAAACGAAACTGTAGCCAGTTCTCCACTTGCAAATTAGGGTACAAAATTGTTGGTATCCTATGGACTACTTCCAGTAGACCCTCCTCATCTACCTTGTTGGTTGCAAAATCAATATAAGATTTGAAGTAATCATCGTTCACCCTATCCACTGCTTTGTCTATGAGCTTTGCTGCATAACATAAAGGCTCATGTAACAGATCCTTCACTTGTGCCGTAGGGAATGCCCAAAGCACCACGTTACCAAATTACTCGTTAGGCACGCGAGGGTTCAACCTTGCACGCCCATTCACTGAGATCTTAATATTGCTTGTCTCGGACTCATTTAGCCCACGAGCCCTTGTCATGGCTCGCCATAGATGAGCAAGCAAGCTCTCAAATGTTGTATAAGGCTTGTCAACATCACAAGCAAATAATGAAGCCTTCTTCTAAACCTCTAGTACAAATTCTGATGTGAAGTGGACTAGATGCAATACAACATTGTTTCTCGACATAGGACTAGATTCCTTGTCGAGGTTGTTTGTGAACTCAACACCTCTATGTTCAAACTCATACCTTGGTGGGTCTAGAGGAACAAAGATGGTTCGTTCATGAAAAGGACATGAGCTCATCTCAACTCCTCGACAAGCTTGACCCCAAGAAATCATGAACTGGCTCACAGAGTGACCATCAGCCACCTTGTGGTTCGATGAGAACCTTATCACTAGAGACCCACAAGTGAACCTTGTGAGTTTAACTAGAGCCAATTCTTTTACATCTTTGGAGCTCGGAGCAAGGCTCAGCAATGTCGATGGCGTAAATGGCACGACCTGAGCGAGAGTGCAATCAGCCAATGCCTCGTCAAATCGTATACCTTCATCGTTAAGTAGAATTATACGGTGACCTTTCTCATCTGTATCAAACCAACCAGCAAACTCTCTATACTCTGATAAAGCATGTTGGAGACCTTTTTGTAGCAATGCATTTGATGGGTTTGGGGGCTTGTAGGCATAGATTACGGATTCGTATGATCATAAGTAAATCTATCAAACACAGTTAGAGGGATGCGCTTGGTGTTTGAGGGTGGATCACCTTTGTAAATTGGCTTTACAAGCCTGGAACTCTCTTTTATAATTATCACATCCATGGCTTTGGTTCAGAATCGGAGAACTTACGCAAGAGGATCTCAGTTACGACAGTGCTGATAATTTGACCTACTATCGACGTACGCAACGGACATACGCTCAAGGGTAGCACATAATAACTTATTTAAAAGAAAAAAATTCTGTGTCCACATACGTGAAAAGGGCGATTAGGCCGACATTTATCATCGCATTAACAATCAAACAACACAACATTAACAATCCAACGACACAACAATCTAGATTCCATTAAATATTTATATTAAAATAATAAAAACAATTATTTTACGAATTTGATTTAGGTGTTTAAAATGGATGACTACCAAAGATTCAAATTTTAAAATAAAATTCAACTATAAAAAATAATTATTTTATTTTATTTTATTTTTAAATTTATATAATTTTTTTCTCTACGACCCCAGTTCATCGAATTATGATTTTAAATGTTACAAGGTGATCAGATCTGAAAGTTTCCTTTATTCATTATGGGTAGGAAAGAGAAATTTTATTTTATTCTTTTTTTTATTTTTTTTAAATTATGTGCTTTCACGTCAACGTGCTTGCACCAAAAGTCCTTCAAGTTATTAGTACTTTATTTACAGTCAATCTGATCTGTCCACCCAAAATTAGATGATTTCTATGTTACTAATTTTCTAAGTGATTCAATCAAAGAATGTAGACAAATCATTACAAAGAAGTATAGGAAATAAGTGCAAGAGAAGATCTACTCTCAATTTTTTGATTAGTGATGAATGCACGTGAGTTTGATACACGTTTGATGTGTCAAGGACACATAATCATATATCTTTTTCATTGGGATACATAGAAAAAGATTGGTTCTGTGCTCCTATCACATCAGTCGTATACCAAAATCGCATGCATTCATCATAATTCAAATTTTTTGTACTAACTAAATGAACTAATGGCATGAGTGCTGAAAAAGTAAGTAAAATCAAAACACTCAAATTTTATAGAAATTTTCTTTCTTCTAATTAATCAATGAGTTGTGATAATTTAACTTAGGCATGTGGCATATTCAATCGACACCTCAGACGTTTCAAGTTCGAATATCATAGATCTACTTTCCTCAAAATACAAAATTACACTTTTTTTTAATGAAAAATCATAATTCTGATCCCAAGAAAAGTAAATCTACAATTCCCAAGCCTGTCACGTCAGGGGTGCGATTGAGTATGTCATGTACTTGAATCAAATTATCATGATTCTCAATCAATAGTTCTATTTCAATGCACACAACGTCTTGTCATTGATTCATTAGCTTGGGATAGAAATATTTTAGAAAATATAAAATCATGTCGTAGTGAACACAAAATTGACCTTATCTCTGATTTTTTTTTCTAGTGTGACACACTAAATCAAAGATGCTTTTCACCAGAATCTTTGATGAAAAGAATCTATGATTCTAATACATTTCAAATGCGAATTGAAGTCACGTGAGCATTATTTAATTTTTTAATAGCAAATTTTTATTCGGGATAATCGAGATGGATACTCCAATAAACACCACTAGATTCTTACGTGGTAGGATTGGACGAAAAAAACTTTGACAGGGAACAACAAATGAGGTCACCTGTATCTTTGATGAAAAGAATCTGATTCTATTACATTTCAAATGTTAAATGAGGTGACTTCAGCATTATTTAATTTTTTAATAGCAAATTTCTGATCGGGATAATCGAGATGGACACTCAGATTCTTACGCGGTAGGATTGGACGAAATCAACTTTGAAAGGGACAGTCACTTCAAAATTTTCAAGAAATCCTTTCATTGGATTACATTGAAACATGTGCCATTTTCAAGGAGGTGTTTCAAATTTTTGCAAAAATGTAAGGGCACGAAATAAATTCAAAAAACCACCTGTCTTATAACAAAGAGGGTTCCTTCACTATTTGAAGCGGGCTGCCCGCTTCAAAGTCGGACTCGGACTGGACAAGCAAAGCGTGATTGGACTTATTTTAACATAAATATTTCAATAATTAAAAAATTATATATTACAAATTTAACGAAAATAAAATAATCATCAATCTTAATGAATCCCAAGGTCATTGAACCACCCAACAACTTTCATGAATAATTTTCTTCCATGAATTTTTTTGAGGATTTCATATATAGGATAAGATTTTTATTTTTATTTTTATTTTAATGATAAGGGTATTCGAATTTGTAGGCTCGTCTAGCAGGAACAATGCAATTGACCTCTTAGAATACCATATCTCACTCAAATCACTGGGTACATGCAATGCCCTCAAAAAAGACGTATGACAAGTAAGTGGGGAGGAGGATAAATACCTATGTGTGTGGTTATCACGAGGGCTTGTATATGTCTTAGGAATATAAAATAAGAGTATTCTTAATGGTTAAATCTTAGTGATACCTATATTTAATATATTTTTTTTTTTATGAAAATGAGAAAAAATATTTGAAAAAGTAAATATTTAAAAGTGAAATTCAAAGTTTTTGTAAAGAGTTATGTGGGAGTGACCTCGAGATTGACCTTAATTCACAATATGTCGATGTGGAGGTGTGCACACAACCATAGATGTTTTTCACTCATACCTTGATGAAAATCATATATATGATTTAGTACACACCTCCATGTCAGCAAAATGTGAATTGAAGTCAACCTTGAAGTCACTCTAGCATTATTCTTTTGGGAAAAGAGTATTAGTTTTATTGTTTGTTATCTAAAACATGATAATTATGTTTTAGACCCCACTCCTCGGGATGTCTGGTGTTCTTGATCGGAATTAATTGACTTTGATTTGTCGATTATTTTGCTCCAGTAAATGTCTCTTCAATTTTGCTCTTTTATTCCAAGAAATAAGATTAAATCCGAACTTCCAATGATAAAAATAAAGAAGGACGAGATCCCAGTGTGATACTTGTCAATGATTCTCCAATAATTAAGTTAGATTAAAATGATACTGAAAGATACAATTGAATTTAGATTGATTAGAGAAAATGAATAGTGAATTCAAATGAGTGATTGTGTTAAGCTTTGATTTGCTTTTCAAAATCCCAACCCCTTGCCTTTCTATGAGTGGGGGTTTTATAGTCCCGTGTTTGGACATATGTCACAATATAACTTACCCAAGTGTACAAGTCGAGTGGCTAATGAGCTAGCTGCGCTATTCGATTTTGTCCTCACACCTCATTAATATTTGCGTTTGAATTTGGTATGAGGTGTCTTAGTGCATTAATTACTGAACATATTTGAACTCACTGTTTTGAGTTGGTGAGTTAGAGGATGTACTTGTCAACTCTGTCTTTATAAGTATCAGTGGATATCGTATTAAATGCGTAAATATCTTTTTGATTTTCAATTTTTGACTACCTTGAATTCTTTGTCGTATCGACTTTGAAGTAAAAGTTCAGGTGTTACAGTTTTTCTTTTTCCGTAGATTCTTAGGTCGGGTATCGTAATGTCTCGATACTTTCTAGGACACATGTCATATCTTTGTGCTGTGACTAAAGAAAAGGGTTCCACAATAATTTTTTAAGAATTATTAAAAAAGATTTAAAACATTAGACCATCCAATGTTTTTTAAAATCGTTGGATTGTCCAAATTCACAATCCAGGACCATTGACTTCTAAATTTCATGGTAAAGCTTAGATCGATAAAAATAAAAATAAAATAAAATAAATCTTTTTTTTTGAGTTTGATCTAAGATCTAAAAACTGGATGGTTATTGAACTCACTTCGAATGACCAAATCTTTTTATTTTTTATTTTTAAATTTTATAGAATTTTGTCCTCTACATTCTTGTGGCATTGGATCATGTTTTTGGATGTCATTAAATGACACGACTTCGAGTAAGCATTGAAATCATACTAAGTAAGCTTAGACTTACCTAAATAAAACAGTGGGTATCTTAAAAATTGAGGGATTTTGTTAACGTGTGCCATAACGGCAAACATGAAAGGGCTGTAAATACACTTCGGAAATTGGAATCCAAGAGTATTTTACTAAAAAATAAAATTCAAAGTCATTTTCGATACAAAATCCAATTTTCAAAATATGTTTATTGACGTACCTTAACAAGACCTAAAAAGGAGAGATTAAGCCAAAAAAGAAAGAAAGAAATAGAAGATAAGTTAAAACGTTGGAGAGTCCAACGATTTTGGAAAAGAGAAAATTATAAATAAATAAAAAACTAATAAAATAATTATTTCATAAAAAGAATTCGAATTTATTGAAAATTTGCAGTTCTCTTGTTGTATATTTAACGATTTTTAAAATTTCTAAATTATGGGACAGTAAGGATGGCCATGTCAGCCCTGGCAAGAAACCACCATGCAGTGAAGAGTCCTATTGTGCACCTCCAGAAAAACATCTAGCAATAACAATGCAAAACCATCAAACTGAAACATAAATCACATAAACAAGTTTCAATGCAGGTTCTACGGTTCAGAGATGGTTTATGATGCATGACCTCTTAAATCAAAAATAGGGTTTACTAAAAACCTTCCTCAAATCCTCAACTCTTTCTTTAGTAAATAGGTAAAAAGGACTAATACGATGGTGCTGAAATCGCTCCTACTCGACTACAGCTAAGAGGTCACTTGCTCGACAAAAGCAGTGCTTTGCATCCGTTCCCAAATCCACCTGCATATCACAATGGGTGCCAAAAAAATTCATAAATAAAATCTGTACAGAACATAGTCCAGGAAGAGACAAAAGAATATTAATCAATCATAGTTAAAATCTTTCCAGAGAGCTTATATTGCCACACCAACTTCTTTTTAAAAGACACTAAACAATAAATTAAATATGGTCTCTAGGGTGTGGGGTGCAAATAAGAATTTTATTTTTTCAATGAAACTTCTTTGATTTGATTTGGGCTGCTGGAGTGGGCCGAGCGAGACAGTAATCAAGGAAGAAATCTAACGATGTTTGCTGACACTGCTGTAGCGCTGCTTCCTCTTCATTTTGTTTGTTCTGGTGTGTCGATGATCTATATCCTTATTTGATGTGCTATTCATAATTTCATTAATTGGTGTGTTAAAAAAAAAAAAATTAGTTCAGCAATATTAGCTCTAGATACGTCTCCTTTTCTAAACTAAATTGAATATTTTTTATAATGAAAGTGTATAATGTTGAACAGCTAGCAAGGTGCATACCCTAATTGATAAATTACCTTTATGTATCTAGCCCACAAGTGCCACATGTAGAGCTGAACCACATTTTATTGAACACAAATATGATCTCTTACACATAGTTCGAAGTTTTGTGCATTTTAGAATATCTTGGTGGAACATTCTGATTTCGACAAAACATTGAACGTTTTGACTTGTCCCGAAATGTTATAGAATGATTTGGTTGAGAACGTTTCAATTTTTTTCTTGACCAAAACGTTGCCTTGGAACGAGATTTTAAACCTTGTTCCCAAACTCTTCAGTGCCTCATGGTACTTTTTCAATTGACAGTGGTAGAATTTACCTCATATGCATTGATGTCCGAGAAAAGAACCTGTAGAAGAGGAACATTATCTGTGTCAACATGGTACAATTGACATAAAACCATGGAATATAAATACGTAAAAAGGCCCCAAGGCAACACGAAAATATAATATAAAGAGGAAAAACATATGCCCTATTTGTTCAAAAGAGCTGATTTGTTACCTTCTTTCCAGCATCCACTTCCTTGACTTCGGCACCGATGGACAAAATCTGTAAGAGAAATGCGAAATGTAGATTAAATATCATCCTCATCTATGTGACTTTCTGTCATTGTGATGCATGCAGACATGTGAACGTTTATGCACATGTTTGTATTTTACTTGCTCACCTCTCCCATTAGGTATCTCTCGAACTTAACAGCTGATTTGGGTAACAACACTCCACCGGAAGATTTCTGTACCACACAACATTTCCCCAGTTAGCAATTAGCATGGCAGCTTACAGCAAGGAAAGCAGAGAGAAGCTCTTAAAGATTACATGTGAGTTTTAAATGGAGCATATTGGGCTTGAACCCATGCATAGTGTGTTCCATCTCCATGCGTGAAGATTTGCTTTATATCTTGTCCTTTCTTTTTTCTTCTATTTTGCTTATTTATAAGTAGCATTTTTTTTAAACCAAAAACTAAATAAGAAATATAAGTAAAGTACCCCCGATCATATATAAGAAAGCCTTTTTTTTTTATAAGTATAAAGATTTTATAAATAAAAGAAGGAAAGTACGAAGGGGACTGGGAGAGCCTCCGAGAATGAAAGCAAAATCAGGAAAGACAAAAACAAGAGCTTGCTAGTTACATAAGCTATCCCATCTAAAAAAGCCTTTAATAGCTGTTGAGTGGGTAACAAGATCTGCTTCCTGAACAACATGTCTGATATGAAGTTCTAGGATGACCCAAAGAAAAAAAAATTGTTTCCACAACCCAGACTCCCTACTGATGTCTCCACTTGATGATGCAGGTGATTTTGCTTCTATTACAATGCTCAGGTTAACCAACCAACGACTCCAAAAGACCAATCTGTTGGAGAGGGAGAGAACCATGAATATAATAGGGGTCACGGGGCTTAACTGGGGTATGACACACCCGAGAGTGGAGGAAAATACACACTCAACACCCCACCCCACCCCATAAGGGTGGAAAGAATCAAACCTGTGACCTATACGAACCTAACGCTTTGATACCATTTTAACCAACCAACTACTCAAAAACCTATCTGTTGGAGAGGGGGAACTATGAATGCAAGAGGGTCATGGGGCTTAACTGGAGTATGACACACCCGAGAGTGTAGGAAAATATACACTCAACAGCTCATTACCACAATACTAAAATGCCAGATTTGCTCACAACTTTGAGAGAGAACTACGACACTGAAAATTCTACTTGCTGCTGTGTCTACTTTGGTGAACATAGTTTATTTTAAATTGATTTAATTAGACTCATCACATGCAGGAGGCTGACACTGGATAACATACAATTTTTAACACACACTCCACCCCATAGCTTTTCCTTCTATCTCTAATAAATAACAGCAATTCCATAAAAATTTGAAGGGAGAGAGAAGTTTAGGTTCTATACTCAGTAGCCAGAGAGAGCGCATCAAAGGGAGCTAAACGAGTTGTGTTCAAGGTTAAGAAGCATTAAAGGATCACAGGAAAAAGAGGAAGACCATGAAGAGATGTTTATATGAGCCAAACAATCAAGGGGAGAAGCAAGGACCCTTTTGTTGGAGCTGGAACATGTGGGCCATACTTATGAAATGAGGCAACATCCACATATGATATCCAATAATATTTGCAGTACAGCTAGATTTGTTATCAGGGAAGACTTTTGAGACCAGAAACAACGCTGATTGGGAAGAATAACACTAATAACTCATGATATAGCCATGCCAGTCTTCTATATGCTTCTATGTTGTCTGTTATTCTATCATCAATTTAAGAAACTTAGAAGAAAAAATTATGGCCAAAAAAGAATAAACTTTTAAAAACATTTTTGGGAATTTTTTTCTTTTTGGGGCAGAAATGATTGATATATAAAAGATTTATTGATAATTGAATTATGAATTACAATAACCTAACAAGGATTTATATAGAAAGAAGGAAAAAAAAAAAAGAAATCCTATACAAAAAGGATTCCATTTTGTGAACTGAAAATTTAACATTTCCCTCATAAGAATTACAAAACCTTATGGAACTCAATATTCTTGCAAATTATACAATTGGAAAATTAAGAATAGAGTATCATTTCAAAAGGCAATGAAAAAGGCTACCACCCTAAATGATTTGATAACCACTATTGAATCAAATCCTAATCTTTAACTGATTGATCCAATTCTAAAATATGATTTGGTGTACCACTATATGGATTATTATATAACATCATAATCTAATACTCTATTATCCACCCTCAAACTCATAGGGTTCAAAGATCAAAACAAGTTTGATAAAATCTGAAACCTTTATCAATTGCCTCCACTGTTGAAGAACGTGACCAATGAGATTAAGAATTGGATAGTAACTATCTTCCCAGAAAGATGACGGTTGATATGCTCGAACGTGTAGAAGAAAAGGAGAAGCAATAAGTTCAACTTAGATGGGCCTCGATTGGGTTAACAATCAACTTTGGCTAAACCAATACAGTGGATTTTAGTTTTTTTGTTTTTTATTTAAACAATCATATAATCAAAGTGGTCTCTAATGACCAACAGACAAGCACAATGTTGACTCTATTGTTGGCTTGATCATTAACCAGGGTCTTTATTGAGCCTCTATGAACTAAGATGAGCTTAGTCACTATATATTCAGAGGCTTTTTGTGCCATGGGGAGCTTGATCCCTAGAAATTTAGATGCTTTGGATCATATGAGTAAACTAAACTTATGAAACATGCTTTATAATTAGAGTCGTGATAATCTGAGCCCCCCCCCCCCCCCCCCCCGACGTTCGCCCCCATCACAGAACAGTAGATAATTTGCCTCGGGATACACAAGAAAAATGTATGGTTTTGTGTATCCCGATGGAAATGATGTATGGTTTTGTGATGGGAGCGTATTTCAGATGGGGGGGGGGGGGGGGGGGGGGGCGTAAGAAAATCATTAGTCTTATAATTACTCAGGCAATGGTGACAAACAAGAAGAGCCACTTAGCTAAGTGGTAAGATGTGGGGAAAGTTGTTCCACATCCTAGGTTCAAACCCCCTTGAACCCCCATACTTTTACCTATAAAAAAATAAAGGCAATCGTGACAAACTGATTATAGTATTCGGGCCAATGGACATGAAAATATAGGATAATGGCTTGGCTTAGTTGGTTTGAGGTATCACGGCGTTGGATGTGAATAGGTAAATGGGTTGTGCCAGGAGTCTTTTTTTCTCCTGATTTTAGCAATTTTTCCTTTGCCAACTTATTCCTAAACCCCGACTTGGAGACCATTATCAGACCTAACCTTAATCTCAAACTGAATGAGCCAATTGTAATGGTGCACCCGCCATACACATTACTAAAAAAATTGTATCAAAATATAATACTCCATTAATGGTATGCCTTTTTGTTTCAAGAACTGGATGGAGAACTAATCCTTTAGTCTAAAATGAAAATTCAGAAAAGTCTAGCGGACCCGTTTAGGATTAACCATTTCTGTAACACAAAAATATATATTTTTTAAGAGATCGTCAAAGAAAATCAGAAAAAGAAGATCCAAACATGACCATATTTTTGGAAAAATTACAAGAATCGTCACGTACATAGATTTTTCTAGTAAATCAACAAAAACCCAAAATAAAAATTAGAACTAAAACCATAAGCAAAATAAATATATATACCTGAGGCAGCTCTTCAACGCGAATGAGTACTCTATCAGCTTGAGGAACCACCTGAACACATATAAGTACCAAAAACCCCATGAATTGTAATGAAAAGGGACTATAAAATGTCGAAACCCAGACACGAATTTGAGGGGGGGGGGGGGGTGAAGTAGAAAAACCTTTGTGGGTTCCCATTTTGTAGCCACTGCATTGATTCTTAAAGAATTTCTTTGCGAAACTGTTAAAACCCCAGATGAAAATTTAAGATAAAATCAGGAAAACAAACAGAGAAATTCATGGAAGGAGAGAGAGGAAGCTTTGGAAATCTTCAAACCTGGTAGTCTCTGGTTGGAGAAAGAAGGGAAGTTGGGTTTGTGAGCAGAGAAGGGTTTAGCAACTGTGATGAAAACGGACGCCATGGTTGGATAAGAGAGAGACACAACGGAAGATATCAGCAAATACGAGACTATGGGAACAAAACCCTCATTGAGTTTTATAAATAAAAAAATGATTTTTTTTGTTGAGAAATTTTTATACGTCTTGTTATTTTGACAGATAATATTTTCTAGGAAAATGATGTTTTATAAAATAGATGCATTGTCTGATTTTCCAAGTAAAATGTTCACAAGAGAGAAGGTCTATAGTTTTGTGGTGGAAGAAAATAATTTCATGAAAACAATTGCATAGTCATCCACCAATAAATCACATTTTTTTTTCTTAGAAAATCATTGAACCCCAAAATGCTTATAAAGAGCCAAAAGCACGAAAACAGCTGATGTGAATGGACCCAAACTAGGCACATAAGGGCATCAAAACCAAATTTAGCCTTTAACAACATGCCACGTGGGTTTTTGAAATGCAGTATCAATGAGTTTGGGTCACGAATATATTGCAATGGAGTGTTCCTCGAAATTCTTGCTCTCATTAACCATTTGTATTTGTATATGTGTAACTCCAACCGTGCTACCTATACCCATACCCATACCCATACCCATTTTAGTGGTTATGAGTAGTAACTATGAATATTCATAGGGTATGCACTCAACCGTGTAATCCATAAATTATTTAGTAATTTTTTTTTAATTCAATTCAGATTTTAAACTTTTCAAAATTGACTTATTTTCAACAAAATTGCCTGATTTTTTTTCCCTTCAAAAAGATGGGTTACTAAGTGAGAATACCAATTTTGGGTATTGAAAATGTCAATACCCAAAAAATTGAGAAAGGTGGGTCTTGCGTTAGAGACACCATTTTTGGATTTCACTACCCAAAACGGCATGTTGTAAGGGGATGAGTACTGTGTTGGAGTCGCTCTTAGGCTCTCAATTTATATATATCTCAAATCAAGATCGTTTAACGAAAAATAGTTTAGGCTTCCTGATCGAAACTAGCTTAACACTCTTAAGCCAAATGATACAAAAAGAATTATATCCTATAATCTCGTCATCTGTATTCAATTCTATCTAGTACTAGGTATTCATTCAAGCCCTTTTTTAATTAAACTAAATCATTTTTTTTTTCTAATATTTTTTCTTTAAATCCTTCAACTTGCATCAAAACTGTCATTCTTCTTGATTTCATTATCAATCTTGATTGTACATAATCCTGTTTGTCAATCAACTTTCTTAAAGTTTATCTCCAATATGAGTTATTCATAGGTAAACTCAAATTTACTTGCTAGGAAAATCTTGACTTTCATATGAGTCGTTCTAAATTGACCGTGATCAACACTGCGTTCTACACTACTAACGTGGTAGAATCCTTAGAACAATATATTTTTTTCCTCGATACATAAGGAGAAAAATCTATGGTTCTGAAGACATGGTCATGTCAACACAATGTCGAGTGCAGTCAGTTCAGCATTTTCCTTTTCATATATACCTCGAAAAATTGGTCATGAAACATCAAGAACCCTTCATGCTTTGGCCTTGATCTTCATGCCAACTTGAGTCTCAAGTCGATAATACTCTTAAGCTGCGCAACTACTCTTCTTGTATTACTTCATGTACTCTCTCTTTCTCTCTCTTCCTTCTCTTTTTATAGGCTTCTTGGTGCTAATTTTCACACCAAATGTTTTAGGGATCCTGTCCTTGATTCCCAGGTATCTATTGGCCTGAAGTATCTACCAAAGATTCTTCTGATAATGTCCCAATTTTTAGATCTCAAGGTGAGGTGACATGTTTCTTACTAGACCAGTGGAAATAAAAGCGGCATTAATTTCCCCATCATACACATCTTGATTTTGTATTATTTAGTCTTACCACTCATCCTCATTTTCTGCTACATTCATGACATGAACCTTTAGTTTATCGAACACCCAACTTTCATTGGTGTCTTGTACAGATTTTTTTCTTTTTAATATAAAAGTAAGCAAAAAGACACTACATCACTCTTATCTGTTGAATGTGTCAGTCAGTTTAGTTGGTAAAGTCTTTGGGTGATGATATCATAGACTTGCGTTCATTTCCCATCATCACCGAGTTATGGATTGCCTTATAAAAATAGGCCTACGGATGAAGGAAATGCTACCCCACATAAATATCAAGTACTTATTACACGATTCACATCCTCATTGATTTTCTAATCTTTTTGGATGACTGATCCTAAATATCATAAATGATGGTTTCCTAGTATTTCTTGCTCATCAATTTTAAAAGGCATCTCTAGTGTCCTCAATAAAGCCAAAAAGTGCTTTACAAAGCACTTGAGTGTATACTATTGGTTTAAAATCTCATCTTGAGGCAATATTTCGGGCAGGAGAAAATTTGATACTATCTTGATGATAACATTCAATGTTTTGGAGTCAAATTGCCGGCCAAACCATTCCAAACTCTGTATTAAACTTTAAAATAGGAGCATACATCGTGTTGGCTAGATGGATTTTTCAGAAACACTAAAAGTTCAAAACATTTAGTTTGCAAAACTATGTTGGCCAAGTTTTATTTGGTGTTAATTTCCATTTTTTCTTGAAGGTGATAGACTATTTTTTTTCCTTAATAAATAATTGGGTATTCTTACACAAGCTATGGCAACGTTATTAATGGAAAAACAAATGAACAATAAACTTGTAAGCATCAAACATAAGAGAGGGTGTGCTTCAATAGAACCAACATTCCATTCCATGTTAGAAGACAGTTTTGTTCTTAAACAACAATCTGAATGGCTTTCACTATATATTTATCTGTTACATTAGTGGAAATATAGTTAATCTATGGAAAATAAAACTTTACAACAATTAAACACGAAAAAAATAAAAAACAAAATTTCTCTTCATTTTTCTTACAGTTGAACCCTAAAAAAAAAAAAAAAAACTAGAACCTCTAATAAGCTAATTCATCTAATTTGAAATCTGTTCAGAGACAATAATGAGTCCATAACAGTTGTAGTCTTGGGTGGTTCAAAGACCTTCCAAAAGCGAAGAGTCTCATCTGCCCCGGCTGATGCTACAGATAATCCATCCGGGCTCTGCATAGTAAACCAATTTAAAAAATAAAATAAAATAAATAGTCAAGTCATCATTCACCTAGCCATGCCCGTAAACAAAAAAATTCAAAACTCGTGGTCGAATTATAAATTAAAATAGATAAATTGGTTTGTTTAGTTTCTAAGTATCTAACATTAATTTTGTTAGAAATTGTGAATGATGTGTAGATATCATTCAAAAATGAGTAGCTCAAATAGGGAAAAACAAAACAAAAAGGAAAAAGAGTAGAATCTAAAGTACCATTCAACAATCCATGCTTGTAGACAGAGATTTCCAAGACTCATTGGTTGAGTTGAAATTTAAAGAGACAACTTGATTTTTTAATATATTTCCAACTATTGAACATTGGTCATACAATTTTGTCTAAAGTCTCATCTACTTTTGATTCAAGTTGTCTGTTCTGTTCTCACTACCTCAATCCATCCCATTTTTAATCTCCCTTTTAGCTCCTTTAGGACCCTTCAAATTGAGATTATAGGTCAAGAAAATTTGGGATTTTCTTTTAAAAAGTTCTGAGGTTTTCAGAGTTTGTGTTCTTAAGATGTGTTCAATTAGCCTGAAATCTTCAAGTTCTCTTACCTGGGTAAGGCTGATGATTCTAGCTGTGTGGCCCATTAGATCTCCAACTTTTGACATTGAAGGGTATCTCCATAAGCTTAGATGGTTTTGGCTATACCCATGGCCGCTCAAGATCTCCTTATGATGCTTGTTCCACTCTAATCCACAAACCTGCATAGGTAAAACCAATGATGAATAACTAATCCATTAACCAAACACACCAGAAAAAAAACATGTGTAAGTGTATGCTTGGTAAGATTATAACCATAAAATTACGCCTTTATTAACCTATAGTATGAAATCCAAACAATGCCTAACCATCCATTAAATGGGTATCTAATGATCTTAATCATTTAATCAAGAATTATTTTGTGATCGATGGTCTCCATAAAAATATTGATGGGTTTTGGAGATTATAAATCATTCAAACACTAACCCATGAAAATATTGGTGCATAATCAGACTTACCTGTGATTTGGTATCTATGCTCTTAATGCACTTTCCCGTCTGCGAATTCCACAACCTAATACACCGATCCGCTGAGCCACCACCAGAGGCCAATATATGAGACTCATACGGACACCAAGCGAGGGCCTTGACTGCCGCACAATGATCTTTTAGTCTCAGAAAGGGTTTGTACGATTCCATGTTTGAAGCTTCCCATATACGAATTACATTGTCGTTGCCACCACTAGCCAATTGATTACCTCTGTCTGACCATTTCAGACCACATACTTCATTTGTGTGCCCTCGTAGACGAGAAGTTGAGCTATTCTTTGCTCTCACTGCCATGTGAAAGTAACATACGTAAGCTTAAATTTTTGTTCTTTTTAATTACTTTTAAATGTAGGATTGAACGAAAATGGTTAATTGTGAATGGAGTACCATCGTGATTGATAATGGATTTGTCACGACTCCCTGATGTTAGTAGAGATTGATCGTTCCACGCAAGGCATCCCACTGTCTTCCGATGCCCTTCCAACGTTCTCATCTGTAAAATGAAGTAGTATAGTTTTTTATCAAATAACATATTTCAGAAAAACAAATGAAGAGTGCTTCATTTGGTAATAAGTGGGCTTACTAGTCTAGATGTTTCAGCATCCCAGAGTTGAATTATGGAGGAACTAAGTCCAATGGCCAATGTTTTGGAATTATGGGACCAAGCTACACTTGAAGGGTAGTCCTCACTAACGGTTCGCATAATCTGATGAACATTGTTCGTTTTGGTGTTCCATAGGTACACATCTGAATCCAAAGCAATGGCAAGAATGTTGTATTTTCCCCAGTCCAGAAGATTGAGGTAGAAATTGTCCTTGAGTCCTGGTGCATCTAAAATTCGATCTGACGACTGTGACATACGCATCATGAATTAGTGAAACAATAAACATTAAATGCAAATATGCAATCTCGATGAAAAATGCAAAGAATCCGTGACAATGAAATAATAGTTAATTCAAACATACCAAACACACAATGAGAATAGTCTGTTTTTACCCCGAAAGTCAGTTCGTGAACCCACATGAAAAATATAATTACAAAAATGGGTATAAATCAGGGTATATGCCCATTTTAGTAAATAACATCTTTTTACGAAAAATGGTTTAGGGCAAATACACTGTTTTTTCTTGTTTAAAACCACGAATAACTTGTGATCCGGAGGTCCATTTGGTCCTCATTATGTATGCTTTTGGGTGGCTCACAAAGGTCTATCGAGCTGGAATATGGATATGGTTCAACAGTTTTTTTTCTTCATTTTGGGGTTATTCAGTAATTTTTTAAGTTAAAACCAAACTAGATAATTGTAAGACTATAATAGCCAAACAAATGTTTGGATCAAAAGTTACAACCTATTTAAGATAAGGTTGGATTTCATTGCTTTAAAAAAAAAAAAAAAAAAAAATTGATTCATTGACACCCCTATTGGGATTTCCTCCAATGTCATTGGATGGTCCTTGGGATTCATAGGATGACAATCTTAATGAACATTGATGATCTGAACCTAAGAATTACCCTAACACAGCTCACAGCTCTATTTCCAATATCTAAACTAGTTCTCTTAAATTCAGACGTTAAGCCCATTAAAAAAACCAACAGAAATTACAATCTTCTGTTTTTTTCTCTCTTGAGGTAACTTCGAAGAATTTAAATGGAGAGAGATTGACTAAAACGGTTGAAAAATTGTAAAATTATGGTCCTTAGAATTAAAATATTTTACCAAACAGGTATAAAAGCAACAGTACACCGTTTTGGTACCTTGGGCAAGATTCGAGTTTGCTTGGATTTCTTCAAACCTTCAAGCTCATCTTGTCGTTTAATCTCATCGACATGACAAACAGATTTTCTAGAAGAAACTGGCATTCCCCTGAAAACAAGCATCCTGAATGGTCTTCCTTCAGAATCCAATTCTATATTCTCCTTCACCTTCCTTCTGTACTCATCCTGCAAAAATCAAAAATACTTAGGAAATTGAATTAAATTACAAAACCCATTTCAAAATTTCAAGAACATCAATGAAAGAACAATCCAACATACATTAAATTGCGAATTGGGCTTCATCTGATTGCTTTTTTCTCCTGACTTGGGCGTTAATAAGCTTTTGGCATGATCAAGATCCATCAAACTTCTGTTGGGTATGAACCGATCTCCCTATAAAACATCAAAATTCAATAAATTTCACTAAAAAGAAGATCAAAATTCAATAAACAGCATCAAAGAATCAAAGAAAGTTTAGAGATACCGGGAAGTCATATTTGATTGGACTACTTAGGGTAAGGGCTGAGCTCCTCATGGATGCAAATGGGTTTGATCGGTAGGAACCGATCGAAATCCTCCAAATTGAAATTGAATCTCTTCTTTCGAATTTAGTTCGAGAAATTATCAACTCTGAAGTGTTCTCTGTTCTTCAGATGGTCTCTCTCTCTTATAGTTCTCAAGAGTTTCTAAATAAGAGCGGCAAATTGAAAAAAGTGACCGTTTGTAACTAATCGTTGCGCTTTCTATTTTAGAAAGTGATTTCATGATTCTGTAGACCAGGTTGTAAGTTAATATAATAAGATAGTATGCTAACCGTTGGATATTTAAAATTTAAAATTTAAAATTGAATGACGTCATTTAAGTCTATCTACGGCGTTTGGTTTGAAGTGCAATTATCTTAACTTACAACCGGGAGTATGTGATCTGTATCATCTAATCGATTCAGCTGCAAAACATTCTATATAAACACAAATAGTTAGAAAATAGAAAGAGCAGCTTCTCCCACCCGCGCACGTGGCAAACTGAATACTAATTAGAGAGATTTACCCACACGTGTACGACTTATTAACTTTTTTTTAATTTAATAAATATTTTATGAATAATAATAAAGTGATTAAAAAAAAATACCCAACTGCACATAATCATAGATGTTTTTCCTTGCGTATCACGACTCATATTTTAATTTTTTTAACAGTTTATTTTTAAATTAAATTTTCATAAATAATTATTTAAGAGCACCTCGAGAAGAGTGCTAACTCCTGATAAGTATTATATGAATCAGGGGTGCTCTTAGTAAAATATGGTGTGCCAATACAAATTCTCATCATTTATCTAATTAACTTTTTTTAGCTGATTTGGTAAATATTTTGATCCTTTAAATGGTAACTCTTCTAAACTAAGGCCATGCTTATTTGCATCACAAAGAATCATAAACACGAAAAATTTACGATTATTTATCTTTTATCAATGCTTCGTTAGTTAAGATTATGTGGGCGGACTTGGGAAAAATCACAAGCCATTCATGTCGAGAATTATAAGGTTTTGTTTTAATTGATCATTGGATCCTTCTAAACATTACTCTTAGTATAGTTTATCGAATCTAGTAAAATTTGTATTTTCAGATCTCTATTATTTTAAAGACGTATGTTGACTAATCGACCTCAATCAAAGTAAATTATTGATTGACCAATTTTGAGCCAAATCTTGTAGGCACTAATTTGAAATCTCAAATACAACATGATCAAGAGTGCGAACCGATGGCAGGCGCATCATCAGTCATTTGAATGTAACATATAGGCGCAATCAATGATATACATAATTCATAGATTAATATGTGTTCACATTTCTAAGAGTAATTAAACAAAATACTTTTTGACTTCAAAATTTTCACCATTGGAAACCTCTCTTATATTTAATGGTTAATAACCTTTTAAATTAATAAAAACTCTAATTTAACTATTTTTAGTCAAGCTACCTTCCTAAGTTAGGGTGTGTTTGGAAACCTCCAGGCTCCAGTTGAACATTCAGAAGTTCAACTTTTAAAAGTTAAACTCTCAGAAGTTCAACTTTTAAAAGTTAACTGTGAGAGTTAAAAATAGCATTTGTCTGGATAGGAGCTTTTTCTATTTGAAACTTCCCAAGAAACCCATTTGAGGTAATTCGAGCGAAAATCAGTCTCTCTCCTTCAATGATTTTTTCCTTTTACTTCCAGGGCTCTGTGTCTCCAGTAAATCTGATTTAAATTTCGAAAATAAACTGAGATAATCGTTTCCTAATCTCATAGAGCCCCATTTGAAGAACGAAGAGACATATAAGATGTGAAGTTTTGATTCTCTAAAAGGGTATCAAAGGGAAAATCGAATTTTGCCAGAGAACAGAGTGAGAATTATCAAGCTTTTGTATATGGAGATTAGAGTTGTTGAAGAGAAGGAGACAATCACCTTCGCTTCGAGTTGACCAAAATACCCCTAAGTGTGGATCGGAAAAGATGAGACTGCAAGATGAGTTGAGTGGGTTTAGATCAACGAACAGAGGTGATCGTGGTGACGAGCCAAATGGGTTCAGAGGAAGGGACGTGGAGGATAGAAAAAGCGAGTTGGGATCGTTGGACTCGCAAGAACCCAAATGAGAATTTTCCAATTGGATCAATGAGGAGAGGTTGGAAGGATAAGATAGATGAGTCTAGAGTGGCAGAGAAAAGCCTTTGAGGAGTTCTTGTGGAGACAATGGAGTGACTTTTGACTTGGAGCCACCATGTCTGAGAAAAGAGAAGAATAGATAGGATGAAAATCATTTTTTTCCTTGAAGATGATTATGAGAGAGAGAGACAGAGAGAGAGACAGAGAGAGATTCACTCGGTCAAATGGGTAAGCCAAACGATAATTGCCAACTTTCATCACTTATGATGAAAGTTGAAAAGACAGATTTTTAGCGTGTAGGCGGGTTGCGGACTTGCGTTAGTTGCATTTTGAAACACTCATAATTAAACAACTCACACGACTTGGACTCTCCCATGTCAACACGCGGTTTTCAAACACACCCATAATCTTTCGAGACGCCATTTGGGTAAAAAAAAATTAAAAAAAAAAAAAGCCATACCCCTACTTGTATGTTGCACTCAAAATATTAGTTAGTGAGAAAAATTTTATTCACAGAAAAACGTGTATTGAAGACATTCATGCCTCTCAGCCAAGAGAACAAGAGTCTATAATTTCATTTTTTAATTAAAAAACGGTCGACTTCAAGCACTTATCATTTTCATCCAGCCATATATAATTACCAAACTGTGAAGATGGTAGCAAGCAACACCTCAAATAACAAACTTGATTATTTTAATTCAAGATATAGTTTCTTTAGTAGAGGTTGTTATTATTATTATAATCGTGTTGGAGTGACCTCAAGTTGGAATCTCATATCGCATTTCTTGACGTGAAAGTGGATATGAATCATAAATACTATTATTATTATTATTATTATTATTATAGGAATCTCTATGAAAAATATCTATGGTTCTCATATACTTTCACGTGAAGAAGATTGATGTGAGATTCCAGGACTAGATCACTTCAACATTAGTATTATTTATTTATTGTCTTTGGTGGAGTTATATCTATTCAAGACTTTCAAAGCATTGTTAGTTAGTATTCCTCCTAACAATCATGGTGAGGATTTGAAAATCTAAAATTTATGTGGTCATTATGTGGTCATCAGAACACTAACTTCATACCCCATATCTCAAATTATCGTTGTATTTATTTCTGTAAATTACAAATGTATGAATGTCAACCATTGATGTATAAAATATCTATTTGATAAAACACAATGGTTTTCCCCTAATGTTTATCTCCTCCGGATTCAATTTCACACGTATCTAAGCAAGAATATTAACTTTATTCATTTTAATGTTTATCTCCTCCGGATTCAATTTCACATGCATCTAAGTAACAATATTAATTTTATTCATTTTCGTCCCCTCCCCCCCTTTTTTCAAGAATACTTTTTCAATTTTATTGTCATCTCTCTTTAACCCTTTCCAATTTTTATTTTCATTTTTTTGACAAGTAAGTTGGATTTGAACTAACGACCTCAAAGTTACTTTGCAATGTCTCAAACCAATCAAGTTATACGTCTAAATCCCCCTCCAACTTTATTTTTTTTCCTCTTCTCTTTCTTTTTCAATAATACCCTTCCCAATTTATTTATTTTACCTTACTACCAAGAATACCCTCAAAACATTATTGACTTTCTTCTTTTACCCCCCTTAACTCCAAAGAGGATGACCATATTATAGGCACAAGTAAATTCTAGTTAAAGCATAACTTCGGTGATAATATGACTCCCCCATTGACTTACTTGACTTGGGGTGCCCCAGAACCCCAGACTTTATGCATCAAGATACACAACCGCACATCCCCATATACACAATCACACAATTTTATGAGAATGTGGTGCAATTTTGTATCTCGAAGCATAAATTTTATGGTTCTGACACACCCCACGTAGGTGAGTCAATTGAGTATGCCACATGGGAGAGTCATATTATCACGACTAAAGCATAAATTGGGGAACACCATAAAAGAGACCAACTAATTGCATATCACTTGGTTGTACATTTAAAATTTCCTCCTTGCAATCCACTAATATGACTGCGCTTCACAAAAAATAACTTGTGCACCTTTTTTTTTATCCTTCTTAAAATTCATATACCAAAATTCCAACGTTTTGTGATTCTAATAAAAAACTCTTGGTAGCCAAGTTTTGTAAATTTTTTTTTATTTATCCCAACCAAAGTTCAAAAATTAGTTTGGTTTAATAATATAGGAATTAGTTACAACTAATTCTCTTATGGAGTGCAATAAGTAGGGATATGATGCAAATTTTAAGATAATAAAAAATAAATAACTATTTTTAGGTTTGTGTGCAATCAAGTAGTAGGTGATTTGCCACTAAGCCTAATAAAATATCTTGGATCAAAGTTGGGTTGCACGAAAGAAATTGATTTCTCAGGAGAAATTTTAATCTCGTCCAAATGTTTTTTTTATCCCAAAATTTCTCACCAAAACAAAAAAATTCTCATAAAAATAATTCCATGCCGAAATTACTTGCCAAATTATCCTCTAAATTCCAAACCCATGGACATCCCATGATTATGTATACCAAAACTCTTCCTTAGCCCTCATCTCACAGAATATATTCTTCTTTTACCTCGAAATTTTTGGATAATATTACAGTATATTTTTTATTATTATATTACAGTATATATATATATATAATATTACAGTATATAAATTTTAGTATGAAATTTTTCATAAATCTGTGATCATCAAATTGAGGGCCCACTACCTTGCGTGTACACTAAAGGCCTCACCAGAAAATTTAAAACATGCACGAACTGTGAAATGATGTAGCTTTAGAAAAAAAAGGTCAGATGTTGGTTGAGAACGAGTTGTAGCTCTTAAATAAACGGTCGGTGATTTATCACAAAATGGAGAAGCCATTTAATACTCAACCGTCGTGATCCACCGAATCACAAGAATAAAAACACCAAAGCAATAATTAATGAAACCCATCTCGTTATTCATGAACAAAGCTTAAAAAAGACAACTTCTGCCTACTAATATCTCCTCCAAACGATCTTTCTTTTATTTCTACAGATTTCAAATCTACAAATCTCAACCGTTGATCTTGTAAAAACTCTTTAAAACAAAACTCTAAAGGTCAGTTTCGTCTTTCCAGGATCAAAATTCATTGAACATGTTGGTCCAAAACCGACAAAAAATAAAAATTCCAACATTTTCCGTATGAAATTGATTTTGTCAGAGTAATTTGGGGGCAAAACGACAAAAAATTAACCTGGAAGGTATTAAAATTTCTCCTTGAGAAATCAATTTTCTCTTATAATCAAACTTTACTACAAGAATTTTTTTTTTACGATATTACCCCTAATTATACTAAAATATTACAAAAGTAGATTTTCGTAGGAAATACCGATTATAACCCTGATAGCCACCGCAAAATACTGCCGATTTCTTCACCATATCCGCTTCCCTCCAAATCCCAACTGTCGCCACCATTAACACCGGCTACACCAACTTCGCTCCGACGACTACTTCCGGTGACTGAATCAGTCCTTCGACAACTTCCGGTGAAAATTCTTCCTGAAAATCGAAACGAGAGTGCACGAGAAGAAAATGACGACGACGAAGAAGCTAATTTGTCCACATAATCCTTCAACCATCCTCTCTCTTCACCAACTTCTGCTGCTACCACGTCGGATCCAGGAGGGTTCGACATCAGCGTATCATCCTTCTTTCTTTCAAAACTACAATCAGAATTTCTACTTCGATGTTCCACAACTTCTATCTCAGATTCTTCATCAACTAAGTAATCGAAGGATCCAATAGAGTAAGATCGTATACGGCGGCTGTTATCAGAATCTGACGGAATTCTCCGACGACTTACACTTCCGATCTCAACTCGAAAACTATCACGTCCGGAAGACGACGAAAATAGCTTCAAGTAATCGTCCGATTCGAGTAACTCGATTGTGGATCGACAAAGTGGACATGTACGGTTGGATGTGAGCCACGTGTCAACACATTTAGAATGAAAAGCATGACAGCAGATCGGTAACAAACGGAGCTGGTCGTGTGGTTCGAATTTGGAAAGGCATACGGCGCAATCGGCTGAGGAGTGAAGACCAGAGACGGAGTTGAAGGAGAAGAGAGGGAGAGAATCGATTAGGGTTTGATGTTCTTCTGGTAACACGCGGCGGCTTGAGATGCGGTTGACGTGGATCGGCTCAATTGGTGCCACGTCATCGTCGTTTTCATGAGAGTTACAGCGACGATTGAAATAGCGAAGGAGAAGATGGAGAGATGCAGAAACGAAGACAGCAACAACGATGATTATAGCGATTATGATGAAACTAGGGTTTAGATTGGTACCTGAAGATCTGCCATTGTTGTTGTGAGATTTGTTTAGGGTTTCTGAAGCTGATCCATCTAGATTTTGAGAGGGTGGAGGTGCGGAGACGAGATTGATTCTACGAGGCATTTACTTAGGGTTTGTTTTTGGCTTCGTTTTTGTGAGGTTGAAGCTACCTTGCGCTGGTTTCAGACTTTCAGTCAGATAGACGAAATACGAAGGAGGAAGCAATGGTTTGAAACCTTAAATGCTCCAATTAATTCGATTTGATCCTGTGTGTTCGACTTCGTGGTGTGTCACGTGATGTACACGTGAGAGTGAGAGAGAGTAATTGTTTGTCTACGGCGTACGGACACCTGGAATTCAGAAACTTGAATGCTGGAGGTTTTAGAGGTTAGAGGACTCGAGGGGAACGACTGACTATAATGCGCCGTGGGCGTAGGTTAGAGAAAAACACCGAATTGTGTCCACGTTGACTTGCCTCAAATGTCGTTTGTTGTGGAAAGCAAACCTACGGCTTAAAACATGTGTATTTTATCGAAGACACCAGATCGTATGCACCTATGGTGGAGAATTAAAGTTCTCCCCCCATCTCCACGCATGCCACGCCACGTAAGTTACAATCCAAGAAACTAATGCCTAAAATTTGAAGAAACTCTCCTTTTTATCAGACACGTGGCCTTTTAAATTTATTTCACGTCCCTACATTTTGTCAAAATTTGAAATACATCTTGAAAATACCACGTGTAAATCAATGGAATGGTTGCTTCAAAATTTTGAAGTCAGACGCTGCTTCAAAGTTTTTTTCCCTAGATCTTTTCTTTAGAAAATTTCCTTGAATTAAGGCTTACGTGGCAAGTGTTGAGGTGTGGGAGGAGGGTTTCAAACCTCACCCTAGCGCATACGATCTGGACTCTCAAAGTCGTTCTCGTCAAATTGATTTGTAATTTATGAAAATCTCTGGGAATATCTCCTCATCTCAGCCACAAGTATAGCATTCAGCTTCAAACATAGGATGTCTTTTCCACTATTAAGTCATGAGTGTGGATTGTTGTACACTCTGGAGAGCTGAGACGTTGAGTTGCTACTACTTAGCATCTTTCTGCCACGTGTTATACTCTTTTGACAGTATTATTGATAGTTGTGGGTCCTAAAACATTCTTGGATGTGTGAAATGTGAAACCGAGAAACATGACACGTGTCAGATAAGGAGATTGAGAGCATACTTGTAAATAATATCTGAATTATAGCAATGACGGCACATACAATCTTATCCAAATCTATATTTGTGATCATCATGTTACCAACCTCTACCATACAAATTCATTTTCAAGAAAAAAATAATTCCTTAAAAAATTGCAAATGGAAACATAATTTTTTTTCTTTTTAAGAAAATTAATTACATTATTTCATTATACCTAAGAAAATATATCAAAGAGAATTGGTTTTTAACATTATTTTAGAACTGTTAAGTCAACTTAAAACAAGAACAAGTCGCCTGGATTTTAAGATCACTAGATTGCATTAACCATGTTGCCGAGTCAATTAGTTAATTCAACTAAAATATGTATCAAGTCAGTCTAATAACGTGATCAAGTTATCTAATTATACATTTTTATTTAATTTATCTTAATTAACTTGTGAGTTACAAGCTTGACTAACGGAATTATGGGTTTAGTCAAGTTTTGAATTAAACTAGAGTTTTTAATTCAATAGTACTTTCCTTACTAACTTGGTAATATTTTAAACCTTACTAAGGGTTATTTGCTCAAATGGATTACTACGTTGGCAATCCAACACCATAGCCCTCAAGATTTCATGGAACTCATAAATTTAAAATTAAAACTCAACTGCAATAAGTAACTTTTCTTGAAATTATTGTTTCAAAGTTCATATAAATTTTTCCTCTATGACCTTGAAGCATTGAATCATGATTTTGGATGCCACAAGTTGAGTCCAAGGACTCTTAGTAAAGTTGAAATCCTTACCAGTAACAAGGTTAATCAGACTCTTTTTAGTATTGGGAGGTGGGGTAATCGATAAAAATAATAAAATCATTACCCATGAGAAGGGATAGGAAATGTTTTTGTGTGTGTGTGTATCCCCCACTCTAAAAATTGAATTTCAAAGAAAATTTACACTCATGCATTATTGCATTTCTTAAGAAAAAATATTTTCCAACTCATTTTTAACCAACCCAAAGGGTTAAGGTTCAACACAACACATGCCCCCATCATAGAACGGTAAATCATTTGCCTTGGGATACACATAATTATATAAATCTTTTAAATGTGTATTCTAAAACAAATGATCTACGATTTTGTGATGGGTGACCATTGTTAGCAATTCGGAATACGACAAAAATTCGAGTTCTATTTGATT
Organism: Akebia trifoliata; assembly: GCF_017979445.1. Classification (NCBI taxonomy): domain Eukaryota; kingdom Viridiplantae; phylum Streptophyta; class Magnoliopsida; order Ranunculales; family Lardizabalaceae; genus Akebia; species Akebia trifoliata. The sequence continues at coordinate 56,260,270 of NC_141377.1, read as the reverse complement.
TTGGATTGCAAAAATCCGATATAAAATTTTGCTAAAAATTTGATAAATGGAAAATATGCAACATATACTTTATAGGTGTATTATCCGTTTTATTTCAAAAATTTAAAACCAAAAATTCGGCCATATGATAGTAATGGTGAAGGTAATGGTAATAATGATAGTGGTGATAATGAGGACATTGAGGTTATTGTTCCATTGAATTTTAAAAGAAGATCAAAGTCAAGAGACAAATCATCAATTTAAAAAATTAAGGTATAATTTCAAAAAAATATAGAAGGTCATGTCGTTAATTTTTTTTTAAGGTAAAAGAGATATTTGTCACGTAAAAATGTAAATTCCTCAAAAGTTTTTAAGCATGACCACATCAAAGTCAATTTGCATTACACGTCACAACTTACAAATTTAAACTTTGCAACATACAACAAGTTATAGTAATATATTTTTTCACCGAATTTTATAAAAGTCATAAGATTTATAAAAATCATATTTTATTATTTTTAAATTTAAAATCCCTGAATTATTCATAATAGTTTAATAATTCGAAGAATAATTTTTTTATTGAAAAAAAAATAAATTTTTCAAGAATTAAACGGAAAATTACTAACCACGATCACAACTCTATTAGGAATTAGGATAGTTGCACTTGCATATACCTACTAGGAGTGATGAGATGGGCATGAGAATAAAATACTTAAATTACTACATGCAGGCCTCAATCGTACAATAGATCATAAGATTGGCAACCCTGATTCTCCAATATGTGATCATCAACTGTAACAGCAGCCATAGTTTAAAAAACAAAACAGAAAGTCAACCATTTAGTACATTTAGTGGGTATCATCCAATCATCCTGATTGTTGATGTAAGAGCTGCATTACATGGGACCCATCAGAGCATGTGCATCATTTGGTATGATGTACGATGTAGTATAGATGATCTCGTAGTGGGTCCCACTTATTATTTTATACCTTGCTTTCAGTGCACACTAGGCATGTCTTCTCACTATCTAAAGCTTTTCAAAAATCATGATTAAGGTCCCACATATAGGAACAGTTTACTTGCTCTTAGTGGTGGTGGAGTTGCCAACTTACCACAACAAAAAACAAAAACAAAAAATCCTAATTGGGCACTATCTATACTCCTGTATGTTAGTTTGCAAATTGACTACCTATATCTTTGATGTGCCATGTGGCACATTATTTAAACCATTCATCTATCCCGAGAATCAATGTGATTGGAGGATTTTGGCCAATGGATTCAAGCATGATTACAGGAGAAAAAAAATTACTCAAATGATTTGAATTGAAGTAGTAATTTAAGTCGATCATTATCAATCTTACTTCCATCATTAACGTATGAGAATTCAACCAGAATGCCTTCTACTTCTACTTGACGATGATTTAAGGCAAAATCATTCTTAACAACTCTACAAGAAATGACCCAATGGCTAAACTTCTTCATGAAATGTGATATATACATTCATTGATCAGTGGGCCCAAAGAGTCTGCATTTGATTTGCAAAGATGGCTAGGGAGTCAAGTTTTCAATCCAACTCATGGGAGTATAGGATATTTAAAGTTGAAACCAAGTGTGCCATCTTACACCACTTTTCATCTACAACTTCATGATTACCATGGCATGACTAACTTAATAGTGGGTTTTGATTTTAAAGGGATAATAATTATATCATAAGCTTACAACTTTCTGCCTAGCTTTTATGTATATAGTTTGAAAAGAGAACCCCATGATTACTTATTCAGATTTTTTGTTTCATCACTTGTACTTATAAATTTTTCATAACTTCACGTTTCGATCTGAAAGAAAAAAAAAAAAAATTCGACAATGAAAAATTCGACGCCTTAATCCGTTAAATATGAACATTTTTCACATTGTAACTGTTAGATCTCGAATCTATCACTAACACTAATCATTCTTGTTATAACTGGTACAGTGCACATGCGTTGCATGTGAAATATTGTAAAATCATTCTATAAAAAGTATAAAGTTTCATTAATTTTATTTTGTATCATAATTAATATTTCAGGCATCAAATGGATTTGATACACCATTTTTTTTTCTCTGATGATTTACATGTAGTTAGTTAAATTGTTTATTTTGTATGAACAATTATTTATATTTATATCTATAAAATATTATATAATATAATATAAAAATTGGCAAACTCCAAAAAGTCATAATAGATGTGATAATGACAATGTATACTCATATTTTATGTAAGTGAAATTAACATTTGCAAAGTTTTCTTTTGACTTATTCTATAACTTAATTGTTCATTTTTTTTTCCTTTTTTCACACATCTCGGAGTTTAAGTCATAATGCATAAAATTAGAAGTTGATCTTGTAAGATCATCCTAAAAAACCTTAAAACAAGTAGGCCTTTACTTCAAGAGATTTATACGACTTTTTGAAATATATTAGGAATAAGATTGATATTCAATGAAAATTATTGGGAACTAATATAATCAATCTTAGGGGAAAGTAACGCTCACTTACTCTTAAACAGATTGTAGCCATATTATTTTTTTTAGTCAAAATATTTTATATATTATTGTCGAGATTGAATATTGAATATTGAAAATGACTACAATTCATATATTTCATTTCTTAATTTTCATCAGGTCCATCACTAATGTTTAATTTACAATTTCTATTGTTCCAATTGTATTTTTCTTGCACGATATGACATAATAAATGGAATTTCTGGAATAACCCGTCACATGTAATTGAAAAATATTGTCCCAAATAAAAATCATAATAACAAACATATCTCGATGAAATGCAGTTTTTTCAATTAATAAACTCTATTTTGATCGAGAAGCAAGTACAAAATGACTAACTCTAATAGGAGATCAATTATAAGGAAAGGACATACTGAGAAAGAAGTCCTTGCTAAGTCATTGTTGATGTCGATTTTGTGATAAATCAACATCGATCATGATTTTGACATTTAATCCACAAAATAATAAAAATAGCATAAATAAAATAGAGAAGATCGATTTTTTACGTCGTTTGGCAAATGTGCCTACGTCCACTGGCTCGGGGAGCTGTTTCACTATGAACCTCATATTTACATAGCATTTTCTCTTCCTCTCCATCTTTCATCCTCCCCTTTTACAATAGCCTCCCACTCTTTAAATAGAGAAATCATAATTAGAGTCTTAACCCTAATTAATTACAATTGACCACTTTGCCCCTTATCCAAAATATCAATTACATAACAAGGAGAATAATCCTTTTAAATTTGAAATCTTTTCTAATAAAATAGAACTCTCTTTAAATGATGCCACGTGTCTACCTCGAGATACGTATTGATGGTACAAATGAACAATCCAGATATGAGATTATTTTATCCCTCCATAGTCATCAATCAGTCAAGCTTCCAAGCTAAATAATAAGGAAATAAATACAAATATTTGCACAAAATAAACAAAAACAATAGCTTTTTTTCCAATAATTTGTTTACACTGAAGAAATTTTTTGAAGTCTAATCAAACAGAAAAAACAAAATACTAAAAAATAGATTTGATTTAGTCCATGCCATGTCTACCACCAAACTTTTTGTTGTGCTTTAATATTTCTCATCTCAGGTTGCATTCCATATTATTATTTTAAATTTTAAATAGTAAAATAAAAACGACAAATCCAAGATTTTTTGTCAATAATCATCAACATTTGGAGGGAAAGAAAACTAATTGAAACACCATACTCTAGATAAACATAAGAAGATCAAGATCTCTTCATTGATGAAATAAACCCTAACTACATGTATTAGAGATGAACAATTGATATGTTAACAATCTCAAATGACATTAAAAGTAGAATTATCATCATCCATGACCTAACTTATTTTTACCCAAAAAGAGAAAATAAATGCATCAAATACTTATTAACTCGGAGTCAAATACATAGAAAGAAATTTTATTTTATTTTATTTTATTTTACTTTTGAGTAATGATTTTTTTACTCTCCCACGTGGCATACTCAAAATTCTTTTTGACGTGACATGTGCTAGAATCGTAAATCTTTACTCCATGTGATACACGCATGATTTTAAAACTCGTTTTGACATCTCATTCGTGAATGAGACCAGTCGTCTCAAACGAGCTTTTCGATACATTAGAAATGTCTCATTCAACAATGAGAAAAAATGAATGCAGATTTTAAATCTTATCCGATACATTGACTTGTCTATTCGTCTTGTTGTTGAACGATACTAAGATGACTTGAACAATACGTCTTGATCTTGGACGATTTTTGAAATCATGGATACACAACTGCACATATTTATAGAGATGTGCAATTGTGTATCTCGATAAGTAAATATGTACAATTCTAACACATCACTTTAGGAAAGTATTATTAGTATGTCATGTGGGAGAGTCAATTTATTATAATTTATTTTTTTTTCTAATTTTTTTTTTTTTACAGTGGTGCAGGAGTGACCTCAAGATTTCACATCTTGACGTGAAAGTAAATAAGAATTATAAATACTTCTTCACTCATATTTCAAGAAAACATCTATGTTTTTCATACAGGGTGTGTGATACGAGGTCTAGTGTTGAGGTCATTTCAATATTAATCTTTTAGCTCTTTGAGATACACAGAAGTAAGATCTGCAGTACTGTGCCCTCGCCACATCAGCCACGTACAGAAGCGTATGTTGTACAGCGTGCGTTCAGCATTTTTGTTTAATTAAACAAACAGTTGAGTCGGTCATCAAACAACTCACTCAGTCATCTTTGTAACGTGTCGTCTTCAACCGATTTGAAGGAACCGTGTCACTCAATAGCTCACGCATCCTGTTCAAAGTTTTGGTAGTAAGAGGACAGATTTTCAAAGAAGAATCAATGGGTTTTAGAGTCTACAGAATTGGAGATTACAGATTTTGGAAGAAGAATCAGGGATTTTAGTTGTTAGAGAATGAAGACGATATATTTTAGGAGAAACGTCTAGGGATTTAGTGGCTTGAGAACGAAGATGACGGATTGAAAATTCAAGGTTTTTAGTGCTATTGGTTGAAGATGACAGATTTTGGGATGAAAACTAAAGGGTTTTAGTTCTGGAGATTGAAGATGGACAATCTCCCTTGATCGACAACTTCCAATGTGATTTTTTTCCCCCTTTCGTTACTGAGAACTCTCTCCATCATCTTAAAGCTGAAACCTGAAACCTGAAACCATATTTTTTTTTAATAATCGTTGATTTTTTTTCTCATCAGGACTCATCTACAGCCCTTGATTTTTCGAATTGAAAACCTAATCAAAACACAGATTTTCGTTCTTGGATCTACCAAAGGTAATAATAATATCAGCCGAACCAATTTTTTTTTTTTTTTTTTTGAGTGTTTGATTTATAAAATCATTTCTGAGGATTTGTATAATTGTATTTGCTTTGTTTAATTCAAATTATAATTAGGGTTGTTATTATTGTTTCGCAGTACAATTGGAGAATGGTATAATCCTTTTATTTTTCTTGTCATTTGGTTCTCCCATTGATTTTTACTGTTGTTGTTGTAGTTGTTATTTTGAGAATTTTACTTGTGGAAGATGAGGTTATGAATTTACTTTAAAAAAATTACTTATTCATTTTAGAGATTGTTTTCAATTCTCTTTTGCTGGTTATTATATTATATGAGAGTAATGGTGTTATAGTTTCCTTCTAATGAATCTGAGAGGCTACTATTTTTTTTTTCTTCTTAATTTTGTGCTTTTTATATTCCAATGTGCTTGCCTTTGATATCTGGTTGATCTTTTAAATTCCTTGTTAAAACAATGACAAAAGTAAAATTGGACCAACTAAGAAAACTTATTATTTGGTCATCATCCTGTAAAAAGGAATCAACTAACTCACTCACTAGAATTATTTCAATTTCAGCCATGGGTATGTCCTTAAAATGGTACACATATACTCCTAGTCTATCTTGGGTTTGGTACTTGTTGTGTATGTGAACACCTTAGGGAAGCTCACTTAGTAATTTGATCAAACACCTATATGCCACATCTTCGAAGACCTTGTTTGATAATGGCAATGAAGGACAAAGCCAACTAATAGTAACAAATGTAAAGAAGATATACAATCACAAAAAAAAAAAAAGAGTAAGAACACAATACTCATAACATGAGATTGTACTTTGTTCACCTAATGGCTACATCCACGAAGGAATGAGTGTTAGAACTCGATTTCACTATGAAGAAAACGGGGCAAATTGATACAAGAAAACACCTCTATCACTTAACTTCACATTTTTCTAGATCTCAATCTTCCCAAATCTCTCAACCTCTCCTCTCTTGGGTTTTTTTTCTTTCTTTACTCTCTACTCCAGAAAAGACTTAGACTTGAAGTTAGACTTATTCAATCAAAACAAAACAAAACACCTTTTTATAAGCACCACAAAATGGGCCCAGTTATATAAGTTACCAGTCCAACTCAAAATTACCTTTGATCGACCAAAAAACACATATACTTGGATCGGGAATTAATACACATCTTGGTGTGGTGGCATTATCAAAAGTTGGTGTGGCGATAAAAGCTCTCTAGTATGAATAATAATAACAATAGATCCAGGTATTTCTTTTTTCCTAAATCAAATTCATGTTTAAGTCATATTTCTTAGATACACATAAGTAAGCACGGTATAAAAAATAAAAAACAATTAATAAGATTCTATTGAGTGTATATTTTCCTCTATTCTTGGGTGAGTCATACCCCAGGTAAGACCTGTGACCCTCTTATATTTATAGTTCTCCCCTTCTCCAACAGATCGATCTTTTGGAGTAGTTGGCTGGTTAACAGATTCAATTATATATATATGACTGATGATCACTAAAAACAACTTATTTTATTATCTTTTGAAAGTGCAATTAACTGCCACAATTTCCTCCTGGTCCACCATACAAGATTGTATGCCCCATATCTTCATTTACATACCCTTTATAGTCCAGTTGATAACATGTAGGGCTGTCTATATATTTTTCTAATTGATTTTCATGAGGGTTTAAACGATAATTACTTGCGTTAACAATTGTGAGTTGGCGAAAGTAGCCCGCCTTGCGATAATTATCAACTGGAACATGTCCACTCCCCATTGGTGCACTGGGTTCATTAGGCGGACCCTTTACTAACCCTCCCCAAGCAACAATGGAAGCACCTCCAACTAAATTTGGCAGTAAGGCCTTTGGCCAGTAACCCACATTTATTTGGTCGTCTATGGTCAACCACCAATTACCAGTAGCAGGATCCTGCAATGGGTACAAAAAATAATTGTTAGGTTAGAGATAAATTTTTAGATCTATATATATATTTTTAAATTATTGTAACTTTTTGAATATTTTTTTCAATAATGATGTTACCTGAAACAGCATTGTATACCATACATACTGATCTCCACCATAGGTAGATAATGGGGTTACTATATCACCCATGGCATGATTTTTGTCAACTTGTACAAAGCCAGGGCAAAGAGTATTGTAGCAGCCTGTCTTACTTCCATCTCCCTATTTATATGCAAAATAAATAATAATATTCAACTTTATTGAAAATTTAAAATTAAAAAGTGTATTATTGTCAAAAAAATTATCTTACAGTCCAATACGAAAATGATCGAGTGAGGTTATCTCCGAATAAATGTGGGGATACCTGTTAAACCCAACATGGTATATATGATTTAAATGAAATATGGAAGTAATCTTAAATCAACACGATTTAATAGAAGTTGTGCAAAGTGATTTACCATCCATCCCATCTGTAAACTATTGCGTTGATCATTAGGACCATTTTCAATCCACATTTGAGCTGAGGAAGATTGGTTGATTGCAACTGTCACATTATATGCATTGTAACCCGCGAAAATACCGTTGTAGGTTAAATTTGGAACATTTTTCGATTTAAGAATGGCTAGCTGCATCCATAGATTTATTAAATAATTAGATAAAGAGAACTTCTATTGACACCCCAACTTTTACTTATTACAGCCAACTAAAATTTAAAATTAGTAATTAACATGGCAAGAATATCATTCTATCACACTTTAGCAAAGAATTTTAAATCTGGAATTGTTTTCCCTCTGATGGAGAGATATTGAAGAGTGAAGAGCATGAGATCAACGTCAAGAGGTCGGAGTAGACATTGACGTTGATGTTAACTTTTTATTTTTGATGGGTAAATGTTGATAGTGGCAATTGGTTTTTTTTTTTTTTTTTTTTAAATTGTATCTTGTGCAAGTTCTAAGAAGAAAATTTTGATGCGGAAATGGCATTTATTTGAGAAGAGAAACAATTTAATTAATTGAGGTATAATAAGTAAAAGTTGGGGTGCCAATCAAAATTTTCTTAGATAAATACCAAAAAAAAAGAAGAAAAAAGTAATAGGTAAAGACTACAATGATAAAGTACAAAATAGGACATATAAATAGTCGAAATGTTCCCCACATGATAAGAGGGATTTTTTTATATACAAAACAAGATCATATTGTACTAGTTGTAAAAATCTCATTTTTGCACTCACCTAATTAATTAACTCGTCAACTCGATTGCGACAGTTTCCAATGATGGATGAATATTCTAAAAAATTTATTTGTTATTAGATATGTTTTCAAAGTTCGAATGAGATATATTATACAAATAAACTTTAGAAATCCCATTACGCTAGGATAATACGATCAAAAATATAAAAATTATCATTTTGAGACAAAAAGAAGTTTTACAAGAAAAATACTAAAAAAATATCAAATTATTAAAATATCTCTGACGTCAGAACATCTCTATAGCTTACATTCTGCTTAGGAAAACTTTTTCGAACACATAAAACAACAAACTAAAATGAAATGAATTATTTAGTCAATTTTCATAAAATTTGAAAAAATTATTAAAATATCCCTCAAAGGGTTCACGATCATTTCACGTCAAAAATCCATAAATGATACAAATCAATATTCATTGAATTTCTTATGAAAAATTGATTTTGAAACATTTTAAAACGTCAAAAAATGACTAATCAACTCAAAAAATCCTCATTAAGGGGTAAAACGGTAATTTTTCACTCTTAAAATTTGAAATTTTAAAATTAATAATTAAAATATTAATTAACGTAAAGTGAAATCTTAATAAATTAAATTAAAATTTTTAAACAAATAAATTAAATTAATTAAGCTTATGAGTCAAATTTTAAATTGTGGCTCATTTATTTAAGTGAGGCTCATCTAATATTTAATAAAGAACCCTCCACCAAGGATTCTAAAGAATTTAGAATAACTTAATAAAGAACTCTCCATTGAGGGGTTTTCCAAATTTTAAAAAAATTATCATTCTAAGTAAGTTAAAAATAAAATATAATTAAAATCATATCTAAACCATTTAATAGATTAATTAGAGATAGACCTTAACTCTAAGAGAATCAAACTATAATCTTATCAACAAAGTTCTTTAAAAAGGAGCATCCATCACTTAATTTTGGAGCTCAAGAGAAATCTTAAAAAATTAAGGTTAAAAACTCTCTAATACCTTTCCAAAATCTTAAATCTAAAATCTCAATCAATACCTAACCCTCAAGTCCTAATTTTCAACCTAAAAAACACTCAAAACCCTTAAAAACACAAAAAAACACAACAACAACAACAACAACAAAAATCATAAAAACATCTAGATATAGAAGAAGAAAGTCTTATGTCAAAGATCGGATGTAAATATAAAAATAAAGATAAAGTAAGAAAATTCACATAAGGAACGCTCACCGTCAATTTTTGAGAAAATCATCATTGTCATCACTCAGGTAGAAAAAGGTAATTCCTTTATTTTTATCTGGATTTAAACCGTTTTTTACAATGTAAATATTTGAGAAGAGTAAAGATCGATTTTTATCGGGCAAGATTGATGCCTAACACATTTCAATCTCGTAACCTGATCCCTGTACTCATAATCTAGTTGTAGTTTCGTGTTTCTTATCCATTTAGAATCATTTGTTGATTTTTAGACCATAAAACTAGGTGGTGACTCCTAAAAAGAAAAAAAGAAAAAGAAAAAGAAAAAGCGGATCTGCACTAGTAGATCGAGTGTGTTTTCACTAACATTTATTTAAATTACTTCCATACTTTTTCAACTTCAAGTAATACCCCCTTTTCTAAGAATATGAAAGTAAATCGACTTGTTGTCCATACACGTAAAAAGAAAAAGATTGAAAACAATCACACATTCAAAGAACACAAGGGTTTATGTGGTTCGGAAAATTGCTTATGTCCATGGAAGAGAGGGAGATCAATTTATTATCAACGATAGAGATTGATTACAAGTACTCAAACCTCTACAACTCTCTCCAACCCATGCACAAGCCTTACTGATCAATAAAAAAATAACAATCTGAGTCCAATGGAATTCATAGGTATAGGAAGAAGCCCCATCAAATAGAGATTTTTTCTTTCGACCATATTTCGATTGTTAATACGATATATAAGGACCGCTACTACAAGCAGTACTACACCTTTGATCGTGAAATATCGATTGCTTGTTGAACCCTGTGAATCGCGTGAAAGTAGGATACTCCAAATTCGGGGGTCAAAGAGTTTCATAAAACGTTCTTGGTGGAAAAAAATGTGAGTGAAAGATCCCACTGAATCGAATTTGGTCCATGAATCTAAGAAATAGTGAGAATTCTTGATCTCTCTCAATATCTCTCTCAATTCGAAGATCCAGGATTTGAATTGATGTCGTGTCATTGATTTCTGCTTCATTGATTCCTCCTAAGGATTTCATTTCAATTGGAATTTGGTTATTTACGATGTACGATGATCCCTGTTACGCATCCATGGCTGAATGGTTAAAGCGCCCAACTCATAATTGGCAAATTCGTAGGTTCAATTCCTGCTGGATGCACGCCAATGGGAACGTTCAATAAGTCTATTGGAATTGGCTCTGTATCAATGGAATCTCATCATCCATACATAACGAATTGGTATGGTATATTCATACCATAACATAGGAACAGTAAGAACTCAAATTCTTATCGATACTGGAACTCATAGGGAAGCAAATGGATTTATTACTTTTTTTAGGCCAAGCAGTTGATATCGAGATCGCGAACCAACTTATAGGTCTCATGATATATCTCAGTATGGAGGATGAGACCAGGGATCTTTATTTGTTTATAAACTCCCCCGGCGGGTGGGTAATACCCGGAATAGGCATTTTTGATACTATGCAATATGTGCCAACAGATGTACATACAGTCTGCATAGGATTAGCCGCTTCAATGGGATCTTTCCTCCTGGTCGGAGGAGAAATTACCAAACGTCTAGCATTCCCTCACGCTTGGCGCCAATGCGTTTTTTATTTGATTTGAGAGAAAAAAGAAAACTATGCCTTCGCCATATGGAATATGAATAAAAAAAATAATAAGTAATAATAGCACGGCACTTCGAGTTCGATATGAGCAAACCCCTATTGTTTTTTCATATCGAGAGATTAATACTACGGTTTCGCTTAGTCGTGCTGCGGGTGCCCCTCCCCACATCACGACATGCTCTCATTGAAGCTCTCTTAAGGGCATAAACTCAAGTTCATGCAACTTACTTTCACTTTTGATCTCAATTTCAATAACACACATTTTTTATGTTATAGATCGCAGATAAATAAATGTTTTCTCGTGAGGTGTGGAAGAACTGGGGACATTGCCCACTTGTCCATGCGGTCTAGCAATTTCCTTAAGACACCGAAACGAACCACTACACGAGATCCGGGATCAAAAGTGCTCATTGAGCTGAGTTCAGAAGCAAGCGTAGGCTACATATCCTAGAGCCAGTGGGGCCAAGGTCCTCACATAACACTCTGACAAGACGACTCTGATGTGTACTGGCCAGTTTTGTAGTTCGGGAGGAGAACAGCCATTACGTGTAGGGTAGGGAACAACCGGACCAGATATTGCAGCCTAGACATGGTCTTTGTGTGGCACCAAGGCCAGCAAGGTATCGCAACCTAACCATGGTCTCTACTGAGAATTGGCCCACAACTCTAAAATGCACGGGGATGCAACTGTGACGACTTCGAGGGGGCAACAGGTTATTTGGGGGGGGGCATGTTTGGACCGAGCCTCTATACCACAAAAAAGGCCCTTTCTTGATTTTGCCTCTCAAAGCCCAAACCAACCTTAGGAATACTAGACATGTCACAACATATCTGGTAAGTTAAATACAATTTGTTACAACAAATGAGTGAATTAAATACAATATAGTACTACTTACGTGTTGACCAGGAAATTCAGTCGTTTGTGGATCAACATGGGAGGCAAATGACATCGAGAAAGACTTGGCTCTTATTAGATCTTCTTTTCGAGTCCTTCGAATTGGGACTGTCCCATACGGGCAATCTATACTATTTGGTGCAGCCCTTAGATTTTTCGCTACTGATGAAGTTCCATGTATCAACTGTTTTGGATAGGAAGTTGGTGATGTCTGCATACAAGAAAACTCAAAAGGAGACTGTTAAATAAATATATATAGAAATGAAAACAACACTTTGTTAAGTAAATATAGGAGGGGGAGGGAGAAGCTTATTGTAGACAGAAAATGCATATGAGGAAGGCAAATAACAAACCTGGATTTTGTGATTCTTTAGCGAAGGATGATCTAACGCTGGTTGATCGTGTATGTCAATACAATCAAATATGTCTGCTTTGGTCTATTGAAACAATTAAAACATTTTAGCAAAATCTATAATTTTTACCTCGTAAAGAGTGTCAATATATTAAGGATGGATGGAAAATGATCAAATGTATTATGGGTAATAAGATATCGAGTCCTAGTAATAAATAATAAATTAGTCAATCTAGAGGATGACTGGCCACATACGACAATAAGAAATACACGTCAAATGTGCCAAAGATGTACAAGACATCACTCCGAAAAATCCTTTTCTCCCCTATCTTTCATGTGGAAATCTATTGTCTTCAGAAAACAAAGAATAAAGCATGAACATATAGAGAAGCACACATTCCCGTCATTTATATATACACAACCTGTGGATTCGTGAAAAATGACTCATATAAAAACACAATCCCACTAATAATATGTAGATATATATAATAAAATACAATGGTAAGTCGTACTCTGCTATAACTTTTTGGGGGATAAACATCTGATCCAAAGCTATCATTTATCGTCTTTCCTCTTTTACACCCGTTTTCAATAATAGACCTCTTAACTTTACTATATATATATATAGGGGGCGGTTCATGGGACATATGTAAAAACAATGGTTTTTTAAAATATGAGTTAGAGGTTTTGGATTGAGCTGATTTTTTGCGAGGATGGTCACTATGATGAGAAGATCATCCTCACAAAAAATCGGCTCAATTTGAAACTTTTAAATCCATCAAAAGTAATTTACAAATTATTGGCAAAAAATTGACGGTCCACATTGTAAATCACTTTTAATGGGGTTAGAAGTTTCAGATTGGACTGATTTTTTTTTTTTTTTGGATGATCTTCCCATCATAGAGATAATCCTAACAAAAAATCAGCTCAATCCGAAACTTCTAACCCATATTTTGAAAATTTATTAATGTTAGATTGTTTTTACATATGTTTTTTCATATGTCCCTTGATAGATATATATATATATATATATTATTGGGATGTGCATGCGTGAGGGTGGGGGTGTTAAGAGCATGGGACAAAAAATTTGACACCATATTTCAGAAATATGGGTAAGAAGTTTCTGAATGGGCAGATGTTTTGTGAGGATAATCTCTATGGTGAGGAGATCATCCTCATGAAAAATCAGTCCATTCCCAAACTTCTAACCCCAGTCTTATGAGTTGAAGAATCATGGACTGCCAATTATTCATAAACAACTTTTGATAGGATTAGAAGTTTCAAAAAAGACTAATTTTTTGTGAGGATGATCTCTTCACCTTAGACAAAAAATATTAGCCCATTCTGAAACTTCTAACCCATATTTTAGAAAAGAACAAAGATTTGTTTTTAACAAAATTCTATGCTATGCTGATGAAACACTGCATGTATTGAAATAAAAAGACAAATTGATTTAGTGGAGAGGAAATTTCTTAGTGGTTTAAGTGATTGGATTAAAGACTAATGGTAAAGTACGCGGCTGAGGTGGCAAGGACATGAAACCTTAGATCCTTTTTCTTGTGTATCCCAAAGAAAAGATCTATGGTATTGTGCCTTTTCCACATCAGTCGTGTACAAACCTTGTATTATTTAGCATGTTGTTTTATCACGTCTCTGGATTAAATTTACCTTAATCTTTGTACACATGACCTCATGACCAAGGGCAGAGCCAGGATTTTGCCCATGTGAGGGGCAACCAATACTAGAAAGTTTTTTATGGGGACAATTAATAGTGAAAAAAAAAATAGTTGTAGAAGCAATTCAAGGTGTAAAAAAAATTATAAGGGCAATATTGGCAGATTTTTTTTATCCGTAGCTAAAACCTGTTGCAATAGCTCACCAAGTCTTAGACTTTGAAAATTCTTGTAGAGGCAAATGCCCTCACAACCCCCAATCCCCACTGTAAATCCACCCCTGGAGCCAGGATTTTGTCCACTTGGGGGTTATCAAGACTTTTAAAAAATTTATAATTTCTTGTGGGGTAATAACGACGGATTTCACTTTCTACCATTGTTATTTGTCACAACCAATGATAAAAATTTGTTATTTTCAAGCACTTTAACCCCTTTAATAAACAATTTTTAGTAACTCAACCTCGTCTTTTATCCGTCATCTCCAAAAATTCTTCATATTCTACTTCCCAAAAAATCCTATCTTGTTCACAATGTTTGAACCTTGATGGAGGTAGATTATTAAGGTCCAAGATGAGGGGGAAAATATGTATCTGTAAGGTTTGAAATGGACTAGTTTTGCAAAGAAAAATCGAGATACTTTACCTAAATAAGTCATTTTGTATTAATCTTTTAGGGTAGAAATTGGGACATGTTAGAAAATTTAAGAGTATCTCTATTATTCATCAAAACATGGAGGGGGTAATTCTAGCTTACCAAAAAAAAAAAAAACAAACTGTGTGGTACCTGAATGGTCTTGATGGGAGGCTTATTGAGACTCTTGAGTTGTTTTTCCAACCCCAAATCGTCTTCTTTTGAGATGGGGGAAATTCATCATCTCTCCTTCTGCTCCGAAGTGGATCAAACTCGAAGACAATACTACCAGCAATAACCAGATGATGGAACCCATTGGATTGAAATTTTGATTTTACTTTACAATGAGCCATGACCTTTTATATTTATATATATAGACTAATTAATTACCATATTTGCTACCGAGCTGTCTCATTAATTAGAGTAAGGCTAGTCTTACTAACTCAATAAGACTTCAAATCTCACTAAGGGTCGTTTAGCTTGCCTTTTTTGCATCCGAAAACATGATCAGATGCCACGTTGATGTAGAGGAAAAAATTCTATGAACCTTGAAAAAAATGGGAAAAAAAATTATCATCATTGAGTTTTAATTTTAAGTTTGAGGAGTTCGGTGGCCGCCCCTTTTCAAAAGGGTGGATCAAGCCTAAAGAACTAGTTTTCTTGTTTTTATTTTTTAACTCAGTTTTTTCAAGAAATCTAGAGGGCTGTGGTGTTGGATTGCAAATGTGGATCGGTAAGATTTGAAATCTTACAAGGAAAGTGTTTTTCTTAGTAATATAAATTGGATTTGGAATGATTTGCATAAAGAGAAGAAAATGTTAGATTTAAATTACTAAAATAAAGACAGTCCGGATCCTGTGCACCCAGGATCTCCACTTTAACCACAATCTTAGAGATTAAATCCTTAAAAAATATCTGCTTTCCATAATTTCCTTGGATGGTGGTTTAGGGTTTAATTCCTCCACCCTGAGTGGACTCAAATAAATAATCTTCGTAATATATAAAATATTTTTTGTCCTTCTCATTAATTTTGTATTTTAAAACGGTTTACAAAAGCCGAGGGCTCATTCGGTTCAAAGGTTGAACCGATGGTTGTTGTAAATTCCATGATTTGTGTTAGAGAAGTGATTTTTTGCTCCCATCCCAAGAGGTATGCCCATGGGTCAAAGGGTGTCTATAATTGTTAGGTGTTGGTGTCCATTCGAGATGAGTGTGACCACCTAAGAAAAACATTAGATGAACGGGGCAAAGTGTTCATTCATTCAGTTCAGTCCATGTCACAAGTCCAGTAGTTAGTTCCGTATCTAATACGTTTCACAAGGAGTGAAGCAGCGTTCAATCAGATTGTTCGGATCTTGCCCAAGGGCTGTTGAGAAAGACTTAAGCTGCTCAGCCTGCTAGTTTCTCGACTCTTGAATTTGAAAAGGGAAGTCTGGAAAAGAACAGATTGTTTTGAGAATCCCAACCTTGGAACTATCGTGATTATTGAAGCAACAATCATGGTGTTGTCCTAATTAACAACCATCTTCACTTTATAAAATCGGATTTATAATTCAATTTTTTGGCACCGAAAATTACAAAATTCTCTTTTGTTTTCAAACTAATTTCCCCTCTTCTACTTTGGGCATATATTCGTAATGTTTGAATTTCTTCCACTTAGTGCACAAACACTGAGAAATAATAGAGGGGTTGAGTTTTGTTGTATCCTGAGAATGTGTTGTAGAATTCGTTTGCATTCGCTATTTATATTGAAATGGGACAAATAATGTTTAAATAAAACGTCGATTCAACATGCCCCGGAGAACAGTTGCTACTCTTCATTCTCTTTTTTTTTTTTTAAGGTTGCTTCCAAACTATTATTTCCAATCATCTAAACTTAATTAGCTGGTTAGGATCGATGTTTAAACTGGAAACTAATGAAACCAGTCGGATCATAGTCAGATAACCTACATTCATTTTGATTAGGCTGATTTATTTCTAAGATGATGATATTTTAAATTTTGTATTACCGTGATAGAGATCACAAAGGGAAACAATAATAATTTAATTAATATTAATGGTTTCATTATCAAGATTTTCCCCAAAAATCTTATGTTCAAAATAATTTTCCCAAATTTTTTTATACTTCAAGACTGTTTATTTAAATCGGTGATGGTTTAATGAAATATTGTCATATTTGTTATATAAAAAATAACAGTTTCAAAGAAAATTTGACATATTTAACATTAAACTATAATGACGTTGATTAAAAAAAACCCATCTTATATTTAGGAAAAGATGTCCTCACATATCATCATATTTTGTCTTTCTTGTAGTAGTGATATTTACTAATTACTATCTTTACTTTCTCATTTCTCGCTCTTCCCAATCATCTCAATCAAAGAGACAACAACTCAAATGAAAGGGAAAAGCAAACTAGCTAAGCACACAGACACAATAGCATATATTATCAAATGTTGGGAGTGGATCCTCTGTAGTTCTTTGTTTTTTTAGTTTCCTGTAATGATCAAATTTGGATTAAATTAAAAAATTAAAAAAATTTAAAAAAAAAGTGGGAAAGGTCCTTTTTAAGCCTGATCTGTGACTTCGAAAATAAAAGGTCATTAAACTTCCAAAGTTTCAATCGTCCAACTGCACTATAGGAAACTAAAGGAACAAATTAATTAATACGGAGAACCCGCTCCCTCAGCTGTCAGTGTTGGTCATTTGCACTGAACCAATAGGGTTCAAATCAGGTGACAACCTTTATCCTCACAAAAATTCAGCCCATTATAAAACTTCCAACTCAAAGGTGGTTTACAGGTGGAAAAATCATGGACCGTCAATTTTTATCATTAACTTACAAATAAAATGTACAAGAAAATAATAACACAAGCCAAATCAAAATACACTATCAACTATAGGGGCAATCAATTGTCGACAGAGTGGACAGGTAGTCTCCCGAGCCCTACACGAATCCATACAGTCCACATGGAATATATGCTGGCACGAAGGAAGCTTCATCAATCTCTCTCCATCGAGAAAATCTTCTAAACATATGCCACACTCTAGTGCACCATATGAGAGTTCACCATTATCTATTGCTTGAAAAATAAAAATTGGGATCCCCTCCCATACTACTGTTGGATTGATTCCAACAGTTGCATCTTCAGTAGGATTAGATTGAAAAAGTTGCAACTCCGTAGGCTCTACAACTGGTGGTGGTTGAGCTCTTTGAAAACATCTCCAAAGTACCCCTAATCCAATAGCTAAAATCGCTAAAACACCACCTAAAATTGAAAGTAGAGTCCCTAGATCTAAATCTTTATGATCATGACCAAGGGATTCATCTAATCGTAAGGTGAAATTAGACATGATCGCAACCTACAATGAATAATACAAAATATGTTATTTCAAAAGATCTGACTAAGTGAATAAAGAACCAAAAAGGGTAGTGTTATAGGCACACCATAGTCTTTTTTTTTTTTTTTTTGATCTTATAAAATCAGCCCATTCCTAAACTTCCAATCCCATCAAAACAAGTTCAAGAACCATAAATCGTATATTTTTTTTGTAAATCACTTTTGTTGTTTGGTTAATAGAATTTGAATCAATTTATAGGACAAATTTGGTGTACATTAGCTTCTCGTTTTTTCTAAACTAAACATTGGTGTCTATCTTCCTTATTTTGCTGCATAGATGTGCAGCTGTGTGGAGTTTTGCTTATCTTGGTTATAAAACTACATTGCCCAATGTGTCCAATATCTTCATAACAGAAAATGACAAATGCGAAATTCTGACTTTGCAAGAAGGAACCCAGCGAATCTTTTCTTTCCTTACTTGTATCTTTCTATAAAAAAGAGAATAAAAAGTGTCAAGAAGACACATAAAAGGAAAGTGGTTTCATGTGAGTGAAATGGTTAAAAATGAACTGAGAAAGGTGTTTAACTATGGTTATTTAAGCCCTTTTTAACCATTTAATTTGAGGGTAGGTAGAGAACAGTTTCAACACTTGGGGTTTGTTTGGATGGGCATTAAATATGGGTAAAAAATGATTTTCCTTGCAAAAAAAATTATTATTTTTTACTCTCAAATGCTCATTTCCAAGTTATAGTTAATGCAATTTAACGTGTGCCTTGACAAAACCCAAAATTAAATACCATAGTTTTTAAAATTCAATACCTCCCGATGTTATTCTCTCATGATGTTTTAAATTAAAAAACTCCACCAACTCAAATCTCCCAACGAGTCGAGTCAACCCATTATATGAAAATAATAAATAGAGAAATTTATCAAAACGGTACAGTTTTCATAATTAATTACTAAAACGGTAAACTATAGCAATTAATTCAAAATGATAATTTACTGTTTTTGGAATTAATATTTTTTACCAAAACGGTAAAAATAGTAAAATGTAAAATTTTTTTATCGAAAATACCCTTTTTGTTTTATATATGTATTTACCATTTTAACCTTAAAAATAAATCAAAATCCGACTAAATCTTTCTCATTTTTTAATCTTCCCAACACTAACAAAAATCTGCACTTCGTCTATTCCATCTTCTCAAATCTAACCCAATACAAACGACACCAAACAGAAATATGAAAGAGGAAATGATTTTTTTCGTAATTTCAGTTAAAAAATAAAAATTGGTATTTTCAGTAAAAAGATTTTTGCATTTTACTGTTTTTAGCGTTTTGGTAAAAAATATTAATTTCGAAAACAGTAAATTACCATTTACGGAATTAATTGCTATAGTTTATTGTTTTGGTAAATAGTCGAAATGTGGTGCATGTTTTGGTAAATTTGCCTAAATAAATAAATAAAATAAAATCAATGATTTACCTTATTTTGTTTTCTTCTCCTTTTTTCTTAGTATATGATTAGTTCTTTATGGGTTTTTTTAAATTATAATTTAATGGAGGAAGAGGATGGTATTTCCAATCCAAATAATTGGGAGAAGATAAAATCCTGATTTTATTCTATTAGTTTGGTTAGAGTTGGTTGGAATTAATACTAGTATTAAATATTTATGAAAAAACAATTTCAGACATATAGGGAATTAATGGGAAGAAACATGATCTAATATCATATTTTATTCTTAACTAAACAAAGTGAACCAGGTAAAGCCAACAAATCTAAGTTGGAGACTTGAGTTTTTTTTTTTTTTTTGGTAGTTTAGAGTGAGTTCTTTCTCGTAGAGTGATTAAAATAAAAGTGATGAAAGTAGTTAGAATTTTGGTAATTAATCTTTGTTTTTATTTGATTTGCAATTGAGAAGAATATAAAGATTGATTAATGGTGGATTGCTTAACCAAAGATCACCAAAAAAGAGCAAACCCTCATACAAATTAAACAATTAAAAAATATGATACAATGAAGATTTACTCACAGCTCATATAATTTGGTCAAAAGAGAAATGACACAAGTAATGGAACCTTGCAAACCGCTTGCATGTAATGCTCTGCCACTGCCAATGAAGAAATTCGAAAAAGATGATTAAGAAGTTATTGAAATATGGATTTTCTAAAATTCAGATGGTTTGAAACTCTTACAAATGTTCAAGCTTTATCCAGTTCTATATAAAATAGGATATCTTTCCAGTAAAATAGTCATCCCTTATCCAACATATAAAGGTAATATAGAGGGTGTGAAACACAAATACTTAGTAAGAAAGAAAAAATTTGATATAAAAAGCACAAAGGTGTTGGAGAAGAGAAAAGAAAAGAAAGAAAAAAACTTACATGTATTAGGGACGGATCCAGGATTTTATTCCAGTGGGGGCAAACTGTAATTAATTGGCCCATAAGGTTGAAGAGTTGAACGTTGATTGGTTTAGGGAGAAAATTGAATGACTTTTTGTTAGCGGTTGAAGAAAGAAAATGACATTTAGGTTATTTATCCTTAGCCTATAAGAAAGACCCAAATCAAGAGAGCAATGTCATCAGTTTAAAAATACCGAGTATCTCAAATGTTCACGAAAACAACTACTTGCCTCCTTAACCTAGCTCTTCTTTAATACGATAATGAAAAAGAACTTCAATGCCCTTGTCTTAAACCTGAAACCAAAACTCATACTCTTCGACCTTCTAAAATAATTCTACTTTAACCTTCAAACCTAAAGAAAATAGAAAATAATGGAATTTTTAATAAAGGTTCAAAAACATGGATTGAAGATGAGGTTAAAATTAGTTTACAATAGATGTTGAATAGCATGAAAATGACTTGCTCTAGGAAGAATTTTTTAAAGATTTTTGTTTACTTATAAGTTGACAATGAGGGTATTTAGGTTATTTTTTGTTAGTTAGAAAAGAAGAATAGTGTTAAATAGACCATGTTATCAGTTTGAAAGTATAGGGACATCTCGAATATTGACAAAATGTAGAGGATTGCCTAAATCATCTAAATATATATATATTTTTTTATAAAAGAAAAAAAATTGTTTTATGCATGGGTAGGGGGATGAACAAGGTCAAAGCATAGTCACAAAATTCTTAAAAAAATTTAGAAAACAAAACTCTTTGAAAGATGGACCCATGATTCATCAATTAATCGTAAAATATGATAACATTTTTGCCCTTCAACCTAATTTTTTTACTTTTATGAACATTCAAATCTCAAAAAGAAGATAGGATTTTTGAAGAGGTTGAAGATGATGGTTTTTAGTAAAAAATTCAAAACATTAATTATATATCCCCTAAAAATTTCTCTTTTTTTTAATGAATTTTTTGAATTAACTAATGTAAATATGGTTCAAAGGGGGCAATGTTAACAACTACAAATCATAAGGGGTCGTCTCAAATATTATGAAAAAGTAGAAGGATGTCCAAATTAGGTGAGAGGGGCAAGATTATAATACCCTAAAAATAATAAAGTGTATAAATATAATATTATATGCATAAAGATATATTTAATAAAACATAGTTAATAATATATAGATATAAAATTTATTTTTTCATTTATTTATAATTTATTTTAAGGGTAAAAGATAATTTCACCATGTAGAATTGTGGGAGGATGTAACGACCACGCCCTCCTCCGTGAGACTAGCATTTCCCTTATTTTAAATATATGTTAAAAATACTCAATATTGATCTTATTTTAAAAGTATCAAGTATCAACAAGATGATCTTTTCAATTATACTAATTTTATAAAAATCAGATTTGTGTGATAAAGGTTGCACTAATTTTTTTTTACAAAAAATGGTTCAAAAGTTTAAATTTAAATGTAACATTTGAAGAATGGCAAAATAAGAGAGAATTGTTTCCTACGACTCTTTCGCTCCACAAAAGTAATCCTTTTTCTAACAATCTTCTTTTCTATATATCCATCGATTAATCTTCCTGTTATAAAAAAGAGAATTGTTTCATACTACTCTTTTGTTCGACAAAAATTCCTTTTATATCCCAATATCTCTTTAAGGTCTGAGCAAAACGAATCATTAGCTTAGCACGTAAATTTCGAAATAGTAACTTATGAGACAGGTCGATGGTAACTTTGGTGCTTTTAGTATATATATATAGAGAGAGTTGTGTCAGAGTGTAAAATACAATCAAAATTTTAAGTCGATGGCTTCCATCATTTGGTTATTGTTGGTAGTATTGTCTTCGAGTTTGAGCCACTTTGGAACCCAAGGAGAGATGATGAGTTACTCCATCTCAAAAGAAGAAGATTTGGAGTTGGAAAGGCAACTCAAGATTCTTAATAAACCTCCCATCAAGACAGTTGAG
Organism: Akebia trifoliata; assembly: GCF_017979445.1. Taxonomy (NCBI): domain Eukaryota; kingdom Viridiplantae; phylum Streptophyta; class Magnoliopsida; order Ranunculales; family Lardizabalaceae; genus Akebia; species Akebia trifoliata. Next base: position 56,237,658 of record NC_141377.1, on the reverse strand, counting down.
GTACTGATATGTTTAATATGAAAATAAATATGAAATTTTGTAGTTTGCCTGATACAGAATTTTACACTATGTTTAATATTTTTTAATTTTTTTTTTTTTTTGATAAATCAAAACCGTCAAATTAATGGAGGAAGGGAGAAATTTGATGGTCCTAAGCCATCGAATTGGGAACATAAAAAATTTCAACGCCCATGAGCATCAAAATTCGGTTTCTAAAATTTGTGGGCTTTTGCCCATCGAATTTTCTTGTCAAAATTTTTAGTTTTCACATAGTGTATCTTGGGTATCTGAAGGTTGAGACAAATCCCACGGTCACACACACCATCACCTCGGCAAGTCCTACATGCCATTGGTTGAGTCGACGGTCAACCAAACCTTTGGAAGGTGGCTCGAAAGAATTCACAGTTTCTTGGGATTTCAACCTTGACCTACTCTTCCTAAGGAGTTTTTCAAAGCTCGGATTGCCACTAGGCTAACCCTTTAGCTTAATATATATTTATATTAATTATGTATGCTCTCAATTTTTTTCTTTTTAAATTTTCTTTAATTTTTTTTTTTTTTTTTTGACTTTGTCGTGTTTTTTCCTTCCAAAATTTAACTTTGCTAATTTTTTCCCCCAACCCCAAAATTTTCATTATGAACTAAACTTGAGATGTATTTAGTAGTGGCTAATCATAAGGATGATCCCCAGATTAGCTAGTTTTTATGTGGTGATTTAGACATACCCCCCGATCTTTTGGTGAATATTATGGATACCCCTCCTCTTGAAACTGATGATCTTCCTCCCTTGACCTCAGTCTTCTTAATGGCTAATTAAAAATATACCCAAATGTCCTCATCTTCAATTTCTTGGAAAAACCCCCCAAAACAAGTCATCTTCAAGCTATCGACTTTCATGGTTTTTATTATTATTATTATTTATCTACTCAATTTTATTTTCAACCTAGTATTAGACTTTTATAGAAAATCCTATATTTTTCTACCTAAAATCCCATCGTTTCATTTTCCCCAAAAATCGTTTTAGATTTTTCTTCTCAAAATTATTCATTTTCAAGCTCTTCAACCTCTATGGTAAATTTAACCTATGCACATGGTTTTAAAACTCGGTTTCGTGACATGTCTCATCCATGCCAGATATCGAGTCATCCATGTGGTAAAATTCATGGGGCTCGCTAAATTGTTTTTATTATTGTGGTAGACCAAAGGAGGCATATTCGATTGTATCGACATCAACAATCAACCAGCATTGGATCATCATTTGCTAAAGAATCATAAAATCCAGGTTTGTAATTTGCCGCATATTGTTTTTCATAATTCGTTTTCCTATGTTTACTTAACAATAACGTTGATCTCATTTCTTTGTAGACATCGCCAACTTCTCGCCCAAAACAATTGAGAGATCGAACTCTTTCGAAAGAAAAGCATCAGAGGACTAAAATAAATAGTATAGGTTGCCCACATGGAACGGTCCCAATTCGGAGGACTCAAAAAGAAGATCTAACAAGAGCAAAATCTTACTCTAAGTCATCTTCTAACAATATTAATCCACAAACGCCGAATGCTCCTGGTGTACATGTAAGTCGTAAGAATCGAGACGTGAAGCAAAATAATCGGTTGGCCAATGCCTCGAAACATAAGTCTCAAATGCATGAATTTTTTTTTACTAAATAACACAATTGTCTAATTTTTCAAATATATTTTGATGCAGCAAGCCATTCTTAGGTCGAAGGATATTGACAATCTATTATATTTGGGTGTCTCTGCTTGCATCGATTTATATAATGTGACAGTAGAACCCGATCAAGCTAGTTCAGCTCAAATGTGGATTGAAAATGGTGGCACTAGTATACAATTTGGATGGATGGTGAAATCCTTTAATAAAATTTCTCTTAAATTTTATCGATTTATATAACGTTACTTCCACATTGCAAGTCCCTCAAACATATATAGCTTGTTTGTAACATTTTAATATGCCGTGTTTAACAGGTATCTCCAATGTTATTCGGCGATACTCTCACTCGATTATTTACATATTGGACGACGGTAAGATTACTTGTTATAAATCATACACTCACTCTACATTATTGATTTTAAACTTTTAATAAAGTCTAATATTACTTAATATTTATTTATTTTTTTGCTTTTATACAGGGAGATGGTGATGGTTGCTTCAATGTTCTTTGCCCGAGCTACATACAAGTTAGCAGAGATCATGTTTTGGGTGAAGTTTTATCCCCAACATCTACATATAAAGGGGATCAATACTCTATATATCCTCTTGTGTTTCAGGTAACATGATTAATTGTAAAATATTCAAAAATCTCTATATCAAATCTTTTTTTACCCCCTTGCAAAAGATTATTTAGTATATACATACTAGAGTTTGCTCATGTCAAAAAGGGGTAAAACAGGAAAAAATAAAGTTGAAAAGGTATTATTAAAAAAGAAAAGGAAAAGAGAAAAAATAATAAAGTTGAAAGGATATTATTAAAAAGAGTCGTGATAATCTTACTACCTTACGTAGCACAATCAATCGACTCTCTTGATATGACAAGTTCAAGACCATAGATTTGTATGCCTTAGGATACACGAATTCACTTTCCCATTTTTTTTTTAAAAGTGTATCTCAAAGGAATCGTGTATCCTGAGGCATACAAATCTACAGTTCCCAAACTTGTCACGTCAAGAGAGTCAATTGAGTGTGTCACGTGGGGTAGTCATCGATTCTAATAAAAAAGAGGAAAAGTAACATGTAAAGTTGAAAAGGCAATAAAATTAAGGATATTCTTAGAAGGTGAGAGAGGAGAGATTGAGATCAAGAGGAAAGATAACTTTATATTTTATTATACAAATCATTTATGAAAGAGTTGTGATAATATGACTTGCCAAGTGGCATACTCAATCGACACCCTGATGTGGACAAGTTCAAGAACTGTAGATTTGTACGCCTCAAGGTACATGGATCCTTCGGGATACACTTTTTTATGGGGAAGTGCAATCATGTATTCCGAGGCATACAAATCTACAATTCCCAAACTTGTCCACATGAGGGAGTCGATTGAGTATGCAATCAAGCAAGTCATATTATCACAACTCTTTACGAAAACTATTTGAAAACATTCTTTTAAATATCATACTCATGAACAATTTAATTAGGGTATTTTAGAAACACTCTCCTATAAAATTAAAATTCAAGATTAGACTTACCCACTTGACCCGTAAGTCAACGTTGCATTTTCTTAATGATTTAACAATGAAATTTTGATTATTATTGTTTTTTCAAAATACTATTTAAATATTTAAATTACTAGATCAAAAATTTCAGTGTTAAAACATCAAGAAAAAAAAAAACAACCTTGACTTCTGGTCAAGGGGGTAAACCTAATATTTCTATTTAAATATTAATTTTGTAAAGAGGCTATGTTATGGGCAGGATGCGAATACTGGAAATTGGTGGTTGACAATGGATGACGATAACAACATCGGCTATTGGCCAAAGACGTTGTTTCCAAAATTAGATGGAGGAGCTTCTTATGTTGCTTGGGGAGGATCAGTAAAAGGAAATCCTCACACACTTAGTGCACCAATGGGAAATGGACATTATCCAAACAAACACTGGGAAGCTTGTTACTTTCACACTATGCAAATTATTAATTTAACTGATTATCAAGTAAATCCTCATGAATATTACTTGGAAAAATATATAGATTGCCCTAATTGTTATGATGTTTGGTATAAAGGGTATTTAGGGGCTGTAAAGGGCCATGCAATTATGTTTGGTGGCCCTGGTGGAAATTGTCCTCCTTAATTATTTAATTAATATTTGAGATACCTCATTAGGTTTTAAAATTATGTCCTTCTACTTCACAAAGAATCTTAATAATGAAATTTAAATTTTCAAATAGAATCAAGAAACATTTTAATTTTACACAACCAATGAGCCCTTGGTTTTTGAGATCGAATCCTCTCTTAGGGCCCACCCTCAGGGATTTGTCCTAATGCATGTTGGGGAGCCTTTAGGATTAGTCCGTTACTCTAAGAGGCCTAGATACCTCAGTTTCAAAATAAAAATAAATAAATAAAAAAAGTCCAAATCGTATGCACCCAAACTCGAGGATTGAAACCCTCCTCCCACACCTCAATGCACGCCACTCCACATAAGCCATAATCCAAGGAATTAATGCCTAAAGTATCTCTTTTTAAAAATTTCATTGGATTGTAGAGTGTATTGGGGTGTGGGAGGGCTTCAATCCTCCACCTTGGGTGCACACGATCCGCACTCTAAATAAAAAGGGACAGTTGTGCCCTAGTTTCGAAAGAAGAGTATGATTTCTATATTAGGAATATTCTTTAATATTCAAATTTTGAAAATAAAAGAGAACTTTTATTACCTATATTTATGCAAATTGGTCCAATCCAATTGTACATCATTTATGAAAACCATATTTTACTATACAAATTTTTTCAAGTTTTAGCATTTTAATTATGTTAAGAGACAGAATAGTTAATTTGGTTCAACGGTTGAATAATCATTCAATAAAATTCATGTTATCTAATCATTTTATTGACCATTTGAATCGAGCATAATATCTGTTGTGGGGGATAAATCAACAAGTCCTAAAAGAGAGGTGACACATGACATCTCCAGATACGAGGCAAGTTAGGATCCCAAGTCCATCATTGGAGTCAGATGCTATATGTTTGTGGCTGTAATTGATAATTGGGTTGGTTATATTGCTTTTAAGTTAAATCAACATTTGTGAGGTTGGCTCAGGCCTTAACCAATATCTCTAAATTGGCAATGTAGAACCCTAATTCCAAGGATATATTAAGAGAAACACAACAAAATTGCATATATATCACATTCTCCTAAGAACTATCATGGTTACAAAACAAATCTTTTGCTCTTACTTATCAATCCATAACTTCGTCATTCAGCCTCTGAATCTTCACTTTCGCTATCCAAGTACATTTCTACAGCTTCAATCTCATCCATTTTTTCTTCCTCTTCTTTTCTCCTCTCTTCTTCTCTTTCACGCTCGACTACTCGTGCCTTCGCCATCTCGAGTCTTGAACTAACTGCATCCCACGATATGAGGTTCTCCATAAACATTGAAATGTAATCAACCCGACGGTTCTGTTGGAAAGAGAAAAAAGTGATTTGTAAAAAAGATAAATGAAACTTAAGCTGTCTGCATCGAAGAAGGTCAACACCAATTGATGGGCCTTTGACGTAGTAGATCTCATTTTTGGGACCCATCAAGGGGTGGGTCCAACACCCCGATATGTCATAAAACAGTGCAAGCAAAATTCAATAGAGACTCACCTGATAGTCTAGGTAGTAGGCATGCTGTCCAGAACAAATCAAATTCCAATAAAGGGTTAGTGATTTGCGTTTTTGTTTTTTTTTTTGAAATGTTGCAGAAAATAAGCATAAAATTTAAAATTTTATTTTTCTATCTGAAGTTTTGAGCAGGTAGTGTATGATTGAGTACCTCCCAGATATCGATGGTTAGGAGTGGCTGCAACAAATCAAAAGTTGTGTATGAGATTTCTATGCAAGATACAACTAAAGAAATATTCAGATCATATAAGTATATTGGTCATCAAGTTTTACTAGGCTGAATCAATGAAATGCTCTAATCTCATTTTTTTTTTAAAGAAAGTCTTTTAGGAGTTTAAAAAACCAGACCATTGCAGTTAAAGTGGATTCAGGGGAATTCTTGCTAAATAACAGTTTGGATTTGGTTCTCAAAGCAAATCAAATCAAGTTGATTCACTGAGTAAATAGAACTTATTGAACTCGGAAAAGTCATATTAGAATTAATCCTTTGCAACTTGGGAGGTTTCATGAGATTTGAGTGTGGACATGGACACATGGTATAGGGAGCCGGCAAAGAAAGTTCGAATCAACTAAGATTGAGTTAAGAGTTGATCAACATGATTGAAATGATGTCTTTCGCATAATGTATAACTTAGTGCTCTAAGAAAACATTTAATATTACCCCAAAATGGGTAGAGGTATTGGCATATGGTTTTTCCATTCATGGATTTGTAAGCACCAATTCAAAAATAGTTGAATGCCAAGTTCCTAACAAATATTGACCCAAAGATTATTGTGAAATAGACAGTCCAGATTGTTTCATCTTCCAATCAACTTTGCAGAAGGTCAAAAGTTTCAGAATTTGCTCATTTTTGTAAGGATGATTTCTATGATGAGAAGATCATGCATAAAAAACCCATTTGTGTTGCAAAACTATATCATTTTATTATCTTTAGTGTCAAACATTTTTACATTTTTCTTAACATATTTTTAAGAATCAAATATTAAAGGGTATATCTAACTATCTAAGCCATTAAGAAAAAAATCGTTCTATATGGTATCCTTGTTGGGTCTTGCAGAAATAGTACTGTGGAAAATTTTGTACGATCTGGGTACCATATTCCTCAAAAGCATGGACACAAACATGATGAACTGAGAAAGATTGGTCAATTATATACTTACTGAGTAATCCCAAACAAGGGGGTTCACAGCATTAGGACTCTTCACCATGACAAGCTTTTTATCCTCTTCTGACGGACACGGATTTACAGCATTTCCCACATCAAGTCTATTCGCCTTATCTGGAAAAGAAAAAAAAATGAAATACTTTCCATTTCAAAACAAAATGGTCGATTACGTGAATGTGGACAACCTTTAAAAAAACAAACAAAATTGACGTAAACCACTCACACGCAAGCCAGGCCCAACCAGAACCGAACTGTGTTGATGCAGCTATCTTGAACTCCCTCATGAATCCTTCATAAGAACCAAAATCTCTTTCAATTAGTTCTAGAAGTTCTCCAGATGGCATTCCACCTCCACTTGGTTTCATGGATTCCCAAAAAAAATCATGATTCCAGATCTGCCAACAAATAAAGATGACCATTACTAAATATGAGGATACCCTAGAGTGGAACATTCAGAAAGCAAAGAGCAAATACAGAAAAAATACACCACACATTATATGGAGCAATCAATACCATCAGATCCTAAGTTAAACAAAAACTTTCCCAGATCAAATCGGCCCTAAGATATCCCAATTCATGAACATTTCTATATCTGTTTGAATTGTATAGCTATTGGCAAGATAATTATTTCCACATCAAGGATATTGATACGAGGCCAAAGAGAATTTTTATTAAGAAGAAAAATAATTAAGGAATAAGGATACCCTCCCCAACAAAAAGAAAGGACCCAAGAATGTCATAATATGCAGGTCTATCTGCTTTATCATTAGTGTCCCCAATCATTAAAAGGTTCTTGATTGAAACCATTAGTTTCCAATTTGACATGGTTATAATGAAGATGCTAGCATTTCATTTTTTTTCAAAAGTGGAGGACAAAGCCAAGTGAAAGATCTGGACAACAACAACAAGGGTAAGGATGAGCAAACCTGAGCAGCATTGTTGAATGCTGGAAGAGGATCGCCCCTGTTGTATGTAACGATTAGAGTATCTTCCAGTGTCATTCCATCCAGTTCAGTTCCTAGTATCTGCTTATTTAGGTTCTCAACATAACCTCTGTGGTGCTTTCCCCAATGGTATTCCAGTGTTTCGAGGCTCATATGTGGCTCTAAAGAATTCTGACACAAAAAAAATAAAAGCTTTAGAGGGGGGGAAGAAGCATAGTAGAAATCACTTCATTGTGCCCATGGTTTAAAATATCAGAATGTATCAGTCGTTATGTATTGGTATCGGCCAAGACCTAAACAAAACCTTGAATGTTTTGGGAATGTATCGGGTATGTATTGGAATGTATCAGTTTGCATCAAATGTATCGGCCCATACCGTATCGGTTTTTTCATTAACCGAAACATTCAATCGATACGATATTTTAAACCATGATTGTGTCTAAGAATAACAAAAGACTCAACATTGATTTCTCCCATGATTTTAATAATTAGAGATAAGAAGCACATAAGATCTTACCAATGGGTATGGAGGAGGCTTCAACTGAAACTGTGCAGTAATGAGAGTTCGACATGCCTGCCATGAACATAACTACTAAGATAGGAGACTTTTTTGAAACATTGAAACAAAGAGAATATATGAAGGTTTCTGTAAATGTAGTAACAGAAGAAGGGTCATTGTTGATCACATAATCTAGCTTCTACTATTGGTGGCATTTCAAGAGAGAACCAGAGAAATGTTAAATTATCCTCGTTTTCAGTCTCGATCAGCATATAAGGCTGTAACAAGAAGATCTATATAATAATGGCACTTGATTCTCAAAGAATATGCCATGATGTACAATACATTGTACCAACATGTCAGACACATCGACACATAATGAACAAATTCTCTAATTTTATGCAAATATTTTTCTTTCAGCTATTAGTTGTTTATTTCCTTCTTAGAAAAGAAAATTAAAAAAATAAAAAGACATGATTGGTACGTGACATCGTTGGGAACAATAGATACAATCATCAGGATCCTTCACTGTAGATGGTCCACATGTCATCGATCAAACCATCCAAATATTATGTTGCCTCTTTGATTGGCTACAACCCATAATGCATGCCATTCAAAATGATTTTGATGATTCATCGATTAAAATGAATAAATTACCGTGCAAATTACAAGTTGTCACCAATCAAAAGGATGACCTAACATAGCAAAATTTGGGATTCAATGGCCGCTGTATGGAATCCAAACGTGAATGTTTGTTTTGATTTGAAGACCCTACACCCCAGAATATGCAAATGTAGGATAATCTTTTGAGCTACAGACTTGTGAGCATTTAGTCCATCCCTTGGTGGACCTAAAAAAAAAAAAAACAAAAATCAGCCTCATTGGTGATTTCTAGCCCTTGGTTTTTTTTTTTTTAATCCTACATGAACTCTATGATTAAAAAATGCAAAAACTCCAACTAGTAGACAAGTGATTTTTGGTGTGTGGATCCAACAAGGCCACATCTAAAATATATGGGTCAGTACTGGAAATAGTGATACGTGGCAGGGATATTGAAATTTAATGATCCCATGAACATGGCATCAATGTGTTGCTAGGGTTTTAGGGTCTATGTTGATGAGAAACCCTAATTCCTTAAAGGAAGCAAGCACACAGTTGAATTTCAAGTCTCAGAATCACAAAATATTCTAAATTTCAACAATTTATTCTCCATCAAACACAAATAGGAAGGAAAAGAGATAAAAATGGATAAAGAAACAGAGAGAGAGAGACCTTCGGTTTTCTCCATCGCTGGCGATGAGTTGATGATATAAGAGAACCACGAGTGCCTGTTGGGATCATTAAAAGGAAATCTCAGGAGTCAGATAGATTTTACAGTACAGTAATTTCTTTTAAAAAAAATAAAATAATAGTGGTGAAAGAAAGAAGAGACAGAGAAGCTTGTGTTAGGCGTATTAATGGAGACCTTGACATGGAAAAAGTGCGCACGTTAGCGAAATAGCCGTAGTTGTTGCTTGCATCTTTTGTTTGAATGTTTTGCCCCCAAAGACGAGAGAGGTTTATCCGTAACAAGCCAACAGTTTTAGACGAAGAAACCTGGCAGTGCATGCTACACTTCAAGCAAATGCTGCAACTTGGGCGGGTAAAACCCGAACCCGCTGGTTGAACCCGACCTTGGGAACGGTCTTGGCATAGTTAGCTTGGATTGGGCCTCATGTTCGGACAAAAAAAAATAAAATGCCCACTCAAATTCAGACATAGATATCGGCCAATCCGATTTGCCCGAAACCCAAATTTTATATGATTATAATTTAAAAGTATTTGAATATATATGCTTTTGTTTATCTATATATCAATAATGTGTCATTGTTTCCCTTAAATAAATACTTCCTCCATTATTAGTACTTTTGTTTAAGTGTAATTTCATATTGTCATCTAATGATTATAAATGTTTTTCTTTTGTTGAAAAATGCTGTTAACAATAAAAATAAGAATAATGTTGAAGTGACTTTAAGATTGGACTTCACATCGCACACCCTAATGTGAAAGTGTATGGAACCATAGATGCTTTCCTCAAGATACGAGTGAAAAACATCAATGATTTCTATCCACTTTCATGTCAAGATGTGAGATATGAGGTCCAAGCTTGAGGTCACTCCATCACAACTCTAAAACTAATTGTTTTAGTTAATCATCTTATTCTTCTTCTTTAAGTTTGATTATACTTTTATGTATATAAAATTTTAAAACAAATGAATGTAAATTTTAAGTTGTTTTACATGCCAACTATCTTTATATAAAATCTTACCAATACTAAATTACCTAATATGATTACTCTCTCGCATCACATTTGAGGGACTTCGGAAGGGAGGATGGAAGGCTTTGGGTTGGAAGAATGAATGGGTTGTTCACAATTCGAATTTTCTACCACCAGCTAGTGAAGCCAATCTCTTGCATTTCCCCATGTTGTTATCTAAGGCCCTCAAGTTTCTTCGAGAGTCTCATTCTTCGTTTGGGCGACAATGTGGAGGAAAATTCTAACTTTGGATCAACTTATGAGGAGAGGTTTTTGTGGTCCAAGTGTGTGTTGTTTGTGCTACAAAGATGGTGAATCAACAGATCATTTATTGCTCCATTGTGTGAAAGCAAGAGAAATTTGGGCACATTTTCTTCATGTTGTTCGAAGTAGAGGGGTGTTTGTCTTCTTCCATCAAAGAGGTTTTTGAATCATGATCTCATTTGGGATGCTCATTCTTAAATTGTAAGCGTATTTGTGGAGTTTGCTGTCATTTGTGATTGTTTGGGATTAAGGAAGGAATGTATTGGGAGAATCTTTGAAGATAAGGAATGTTTTACAGATATTCTTATTAGCTCTATTTTGTACTTGCTTTTATTTTATATTTGCTCATAATATGATGTTTCATTAGGGATGCACATAGTTCGGATTGGTTCAGATTTTAGCAAAATTGGAACCGAACCAAATATAATCGATTCTACAAATTTAGAACCGAACCAATCCAATTACCCTATAGAACCGAACCAATCCAAACCAACCTTAGTTCAGATCGAATCTCAATTCTCATACTTATTATTTTTAGTAGTAAAATTAAAATAGTTAAAACTTAAAACTAAGCAAAATAAATATTAAACAAAGCATCACGCATAAACAAAACATAAACAAAGCATCGTGCATAACACAAAAATAACAAATCTTTAGTCTGATCTTACATTGGTTTATCGATGCACCCAAAATTACTAGAATTTATTTTTAAAAATGAAAATTCCATGGATATTTCAAATGAGGGAGTGATCGATAGAGAAATTCTTATAATTCAAATATCTGTAATTAATGAAAAGGCAAAAAAAAAAATATTAAAATCATATTCAATTATGAGTGTGACATAAAACACTCATAAAATGAAATAAAAAGAAAGTTGAAATTCATTAAGAAAATTGTTATTTTTTTAAAATCTATTGTTAAAGCATATAAAAATTAGTACAAATATATATATATATATATATATATATGGGGGCGGTTCATGGGACGTCCCGTAAACCAGCTGAGAAACAGATGATTGAGAGTCGTTGGATATGATGAAAACAATGGTTCGGATCGCATGGGACGTCAAATCATTTTTTTTATAATAAATGTAACGAATTTCAAATACCTCATTCTATTTTATTTTAATTTTTTTAAAACCCTCCTCCTCTCTCTCTCTCTCTCACTGCTGTCTCACTGTGTAACACGAAACCCTCACATTCCTCTCTCTCTCTCTCTCTCTCTCTCTCTCTCTCTCTCTCACTGTGTAATACGAATGACGAAGCCCTCTAATTAATTTATTTTAATTATTTTTTTTTTAAAACCTTCTTCTCTCTCACTGTCTCACTGTGTAACACAAATGACGAAGCCCTCTCATTCCTCATTCTCTTCTCTACTTATCTCTTTCAATCTTTATCCTCTATTCCCTCTATCAAACAATATTCCATTCACGGTTCCTCTCCATCCAAACAAAATACCTCACTTCATGGACGATGTTATCATGTAAAAAGTGAACACAGGGCGTATGTTACTATTTTTTTTTTTTTTTTTTATAAGTGTAAAAATATATTAAAGAGAAATTTGATGTCCCCGTTACATAAACACTTGACTTCACCACCTGAAATTATCTCTTGGTGGACCTGAACAGAAGAAATACCCAACATATACTCAAACACAATGGTTAGAAATCCCCAATAAAGCTGAATTTGTTGTATCCTCAGTGGGGGGCTCAAGCTTACTTAATCAAATAACAAAGTTGCCAACATTTCAGATTATATAAGTGGGGACCCAATAGAGAGAGAGAGAGAGAGGAATGAGAGGGCTTCATCGATTTGTGTTACACAGTGAGACAGTGAGAGAGAGAAGAGGGTTTTAAAAAAATTAAAATAAAATAGAATGATGTACTTGAAATTCGTTACATTTATTATAAAAGAAATGATTTGATGTCCCATGCGATTCAAACCATTGTTTTCATCATATCCAACAACTCTCAACCATTTGTTTCTCAGCTGGTTTATGGGACGTCCCACGAACCGCCCCCTATATATATATATATATATACTTCGGATTAGTTCGGTTCTCGAATTAGTTTGATTCTATTATACCCCTAATCCAGAATTGAACAAAATCAATCGGATTTTTTTTTTTACAATCCGCACCCGAACCAAGTCATGCTCAATCCAAATCAATCCAATCCAAAAGGCTTCGGATTGGTTCGGTTATCGGATTTACCCAATCCAGTGTGCACCCCTATGTTTCATATTCACTTACATCCTCTTGCAATTGCATGGTCTTTTGAAAAAAGAGCATACAATTGATTTTAAATAACCACTTTTGACCTCATGAAAAAATTGATAACGAATTGCCGCAAGTAATAAATCGAGTTTGATTGTGGTTATTGTTTATCCGTGAAGTCTATCATTATCACATCTCACTCATTTTTGACCCTGTTAGAGTCGATGACACACTAAATCAGGTCCATCATGATCTCTCCCATAAGCATACAAATTAGGATTGCATGACTTAAATAGGAAAGTCTCATTAAATAGATTTTAAATAAAATGATATTTGAGACCGTGAGACATAAGTTTTTGGATTAGTAAGGTTTGTATAAAAATAGAGGAAGGTGTGATTTTTATTGAAGAAAATAATAATAATTATTATAATTATTATTATGATAAAGAATGTTAAAAAAAAAAGATTTAGGTCTGGCGATGGCGCCATCAAGATCAATGTGCTCAATAGAGCTTAAGCCATGATACCATGAAAAAAAAACTAATTTAGTGATGAATTCTTGAATGATTATTACATGAACCCTACTAAGGTATTTATAGAGATTACATCAATCAAGATATAAAAACTAACCTAATAGAGATATACTAATTATCTATAATTTCCTAATGTAGAATATCTTAATAAATATTGCTATATATATTTTTCTCAATCACAACTTCATCCTTCATTTTATTATGAGATACATTAACAATGAAACAATGTATCTAATGCTTCATAATATGATGCATCCTATTCTCTTATAATCATCATCAATAGGATTATCATAATAATCATCATGGTCTTCGTTATCATCATTATAATCGCAGTCACAATCACAAGGTTAGTCATCATCTCCAAGAAAATGAAGATTGGGATAAAAACTCAAATGTTTTTAAATTACTTTTCATTAGTCTATAAGTGAAGACCAAAGTCAAGGGGCACGTCACCATTTCGTATATAGTAATATCGAATATTCATTGATTATATTATCATCAATGTCTTTGTTAACTTGATTTCATCATCATCACCATGACAGGGAAGAAAAATCAAGGGTTTTTAAGTCATTTTTCATTATATTAGAAATAAACACTGAGGTCAAGGGGCATCTCACCATTTTAAAAACACGAATATTTCAAATATAAAACAAAACATGGAGGAGCAATTTTAAAACATAGCACCAATGGCTTCCACGTGCTTTGCACATCCAAGCCCTAATTAGTATTTTTTTTTTTTTTTCAAAATTACTGAATTAGTCGTATTTTTAATATTTGCAAAAATTATTTGTATCCTATTTTGTAATTATATTTTCCTTTTATGAAAATGGTGATCTAACGTAGGGTCAACTTTGGGCCGGGTTTAGCTCAACCCGTCCCCAACCCTGATTATTAGTGTTCACCTTGAAGTTGTGCCAGCCTCGACTCGGGCCTAAATGTTTTAATCTATCCCTACCCCTAATGGTATTTCTAAACCCAAACCTACCCCGCGCTCTAATCATGGTTTTTAAACTCGTTCAAGACTGAAACGTATCACTCGAGTGAACTCGATATCAGAGCTGAATGAGACCAACTCATAAAGTATTTTGAGACGACTGCGTATCGTGAGATAGGCGAGTTGAATGATATTTTTTAATATCTCGGGTGATACAAAAGGACAATGTAGAAAATAATTAACTCATGAGTTAAAAGAGACGTATCGGATGAGATTTTCAAAATCTCATCTAAGTTAACCGAAACAAACAAGTTAAAGCCTCAACCCTCTATTCTTTCACCCCCAAATCGATTTTTTTAGGTTTATTTTTTAATAGGAATCATTTCTGAATTTTTTTTCAAAATTTTCAGATTTTTTAAATGGTTAAAAATCATTGTCTCAATGTCGAATGAGACAACTCGAACAAGACGAGATGTACCATCCAAGTCATCTTGATATCATAGTTGAACGAGATGAGACGTGATAATAAGTTTAAAAACCATGTTTTTAACACAATTTTTTTTCTTTTTCTTAATCAAATTGAAAAATCTCCAATTTTTTTATCAAAGCAAATCTTTATAAGATTTTAGAAGATGCATATCCACATATAGATAAACCTCAATTCCAAGAGAAGTAGAGAATGGAATGGAGAGCTCTAAATTTCTTACGAGGGGCATATATATTTTAAAAATCAGTGCAGGTGTATCAAAACCGTCCCGGCCCTGAATCCAACTCGATTTTTCATTTTCAAGCTGATGATATACCCCTTGACTGCAGTCTTCTTAAAGATTAGTAAAATGATCCAAATATCCCTCATCTTTAATCTCTAATTATAAGAACTCGTGAATTTTAGTCATCGAGAATCCATTGTTTTCAACCCCAAAGGATTGGTGAGATGGCCAAGACCATACCTCCGCATGCAGAGATCTTGAATTTGATTTACCCCTTAGGAACCACATCAGAGATTTATCCTAGAAATTACCTTGTGTGTGTGTGCGTGCACATGTGTGTGCGTGTGTGTGTGTGTGTGTGTGTGTGTGTGTGTGTGTGTGTGTGTGTGTGGAGGGTACTGCACGTGCTCGAAGATTAGTAGGGTGCTCTAAGAGTCCAGATACCTAGGTCTCAAGAAAGAAAATAAAAAAAATTTGTTTCAACTTTTGCTGACTGCAGTCTTCTGTGCTCGACTAATTTGAAAATGAATGAAATACCCTACTTTCAACAGCTCTTAGGGGGTACATGAAAAAGGAGAGTTCACTACGAATGTTGAACATTCAAGAGTTCAGCTCTAAGGTTCAGCTCTCAAAAGTTTACAGTGAGAGTTTATTATAACTGTGGTGTTCGGTTGTTGTGAGAGTTCAATTTCTATCCTATATTTCTTCCCCAAATTGCAAAAAAAATCTAAAAGCTTCAAAACCAATGATGGCATTTTGAAAAAAGAAAATTCATCGACCTGTATGAAATAAGTTAAAAATTCCATTGCTCAAATAAATGCATTGGACATATGCAATTACAGTACATACATAATTATTATAATACACCAAATCTTTGGGACAAGGCTTCAATGATGATGATAAAACATAATTATGGCAACTGTTGCGTTACTATCCTATATTTGAACAGAATACATCAATGGCTACATATAAGAGTTAAGTATACATACCACCAACGTTCGCTCGAGACTGAAGTGAGACATGGATATTAAATCTTCTTATTAACTGTTTCCCCTGGTCTTCGGTCAGGGTTGGTAGCTTCCGAATGATTTGATGGTCTAGTCTGTGACAAACCAAACATTCTCACCACTGTTAGAAGTATGTTAGGTAAATCTAGGAGGTCATGTCATAACTTTGATTGTTGTCTCCAAGGGCATCCGCCTTCAAATGCCTGCTCCAATACATCTTCCATCCGCTTTGCCAACAATATCTGTTCAAACAATCAGCAGTGAGGCTTCAACCATATTACATTTCAACGAAATGGATCTCTTTTTATCATTTTTTATTTTTATTTTTTGGTTTCTGCTATTGCCACTATAGGTAAGTCGGGGATTGAACCTGGGAACACAAAGTTCCAGTGCAACTGGCTTGGAATCTAAGAGGGACTCTTATTAAAAGAATAAATATTACTTAGTTTTGAAAGGATGGCCTCCTATGCCAAGGCTAACTTGATAATATGACCAAAAGTACCTGACTATCATCATTTTGTAGAAGAAAAAATTGGTGGCACAGTAGAATTTTCACATCGGGTATGTTACGTTTCATTAATAGGATATACATAAGGACACTAGTATTTCCCAAATGAATATTTCGATGAGAAAGTAGAATTTATATTTAAGGGAAATAAAGTTTTGAATCCAAAATTAGGTCGTCTCCAAATTCTAGACATGGAACATGCTTAAACCATCTAGAAAAACTAGTACTAGTTACTGGGATGAATCAAGGTTACATGCAATTTTATGTGACTATGTTGCACATTTGTATCTTGTGAACATATTCTCTTGGATATATCTAATTCTGAGAAAATGTCCCAACCATTTAATGAAAACTAATAGTATCTCATCTGTGCATATGTGCCCATGGATGCATGCACTTATATTTTGTATTTTGCGCATGATTTTTCTTGAATTAATCTTGTAAGAAAGTGCCATAAGCATTCGACAGAAACAGAAATACCTCTAGGCTGGCAAGAACATGTGATGGTACTTCAACCAAATCTTTTAAGTTTCTTTCTGGCAGGATAACTCTTTTGATCCCATAACGATGCGCAGCCAATATCTGTAGATTCAAGTAAACAAAATACACATAATGGCATAAGCACTTTTTTTCTGCTAGACTTGATTTCTAAGATCTGGTTAAATAATTATTTCAAACCAAATGCATGCATATAATGGATGTGAAACAACTGAACTCATCATCATTGCCGGTCCAAAGCCCAGATAAAGGAGTTAAATCAGGCTGGAAGCTGGTCTAAAAATTCTCTCAACTCCTAACATAAATCCTAATCATAAAATTAAAAAACAATACTAAATTATTAATATTTCTGAAATCCCTAACCACTATAATACATATGGTGCACATCCTCATCAATCTGCAATATCCAACTGACAGGATACTTTCTTGTATTGGGCATGGCCACAAATCATAGGACAGCGGCTGATTAAATGATTCTAAATATCTGATTGTGGACTATTGCTTAGAGTATACTGAACATTCAGGTATGGACCATGATGAAAAATTTATAAAACAATAAATAGGTGATGATAATGCAGTTGGCGCAGATAGTTGATCTCAATCAGTGTGGGTTTTTTTTTTTTATACAAATATAATATATTGGAAAAAGACGGAAAATAAGATACAAGGAGGCCGAGAAAGCCTCACAAAGAGCAGCAAAGAAAAGGAAAACTACAGCATCAGTGATTGCATAAAGAGTTCCATCTAAAAACAAAGTCATCAAAAGTAATCCCCACGAATTCTATGTTCTGTTTAGACCAAAGGTATAAAAAGCCCAAGATCTCCAAGAAACCTGAATGAGAGCTACTAATCTTACTCTTGAACACCCTGTTATTTCTCTCGTTCCAAACCCCACAAGCAATAGCCAAGGGCCTTTGTAATATAAATAGAGTTGCCCGTGCCTATGGCACATGGGTGGAAGAGGAAAAAGAATAAATTTGGAAGGATATTATTCGAAAAGGGCAAAAGAGGAAAAGTGATACAGAAAGTTATAAGGGTGGTTTTTGGAAAAGGGGAAGAAGAGAAAAGACAATAAAGTTGGGGGTATTCTTGGGAAGGGGAAGAATAAAGAGGACAAAGGAGGAAAGACAACCATCCTCGAGATACATTGTTTAAGTGGTATAAATCCTGAAATAAAGGAGTGGGGTCCACTGTCCACTGTTGTGTTTTATTATACATGGTGTATATTAGAGAAGAGCTCACAGATAAGTTCATGAGGAACACACCTTATCCTTTATACCACCAACAGGTAATACAAGACCCCTTAGAGTCATTTCTCCAGTCATTGCTGTGTCTGCTCTCACTTTCTTCTGACTGAACAGTGAAACCAATGATGTTACCAGAGTCACACCTGCTGAGGGTCCATCCTTAGGTACTGCTCCAGCAGGAAAATGTATATGAATATCACGGTTTTCCATCAAATTCATTTCACCAGCATCTGTCAAATTAAGATCTGCTGCTCTCGCTCTCACCTATTAAATTAAAGAACATTAGAATACAAGATAATAATGGAACATATACAATTACAACTTCTTCCAAGGAAAATGGATAAAAAGGAAATCAACCCCATGTACAGTCCCTTTTATGCTGGCAAACATGAGCATATAAGCTCTTCTACAAAGCATCTTAATTTGTGACTGAATTAACTCAGATTTATGCTTAAATCAAATTTTATATATTTTAATAGTAAAGACATTTCTGCATTTTGGACGTGTGACGTGTCATATCAAACAATGACGTATGCGTGTGCCGACAGTGACAAACGTGTCTGTCATTGTTACACTAGCAGGTGTTTGTTTATTCGTGATAAACAGCGGCACCATATATTTTATTAAATCAGGCTATACTTGATCCCTGATAGCACTCTTGCTTGTGGGGCCCATATGGACATCATTTTGGACGATCCAACCGCACAATAATTCATTCTCAACATAAAGATCGTCATCACCAAGAAGGCAAAAACTAGTACATATTAATATTATTAACTATATGAAAAAAGACTGCCTTACATGAACAATCCAGATTCTTCGTATTCAAGTGAAGTTTTGATGAAGTAACCCAGAATGGGTTGAAATTTTGTGAGGATGTTCAAGGAATGAACAATTTACTATTCGACTAGATGGTCTAAAATATTATTCCCTAGGCCCCATGGGAGGGAGGACAAACAGGGAGTATCTCCATTATCTATATTTATATATAAAGCAAGAGGTTGAAATTAAAATACTTGTATAAAATACAGAGACATGAATAAAGAATACCCATGTTAGTGCTATCTGTGCTGATTCTTTGATAACATCGCCAAGTTGCCCAGTAAGATGCAAATCACCCTTTCCCACTGTTGCTGTGGCCTCAACAAACTGAACCTCCCCCCCAAAGGTGGTCCACACAAGCCCAACTGATACTCCGGGAGTTGTAACTCGTTCTGCAGTTTCTTTGTCATCAAATCTTGGAGGCTGCATTCCAATATATCAACAAACTGTACTGTCAGAACTGTTTAGTATAGCAACAAACTTAAAGTGGTATATTAGTATAAAAGGAAATCTGGGTATTTGTGACAGAACACACTCAGCCTTATTTCAAGTGTCATTCTAATAACAAATGTGCCCAAAGGAAGAATAAATTACCCCTAAGACTTTTTCCAGCATTGTCTCGTCAACAACCAAAGCCGAGGTACTCCTAAAAGCATTTGATATCTCATGATTGTTCACACCCATTGGAATCACTTCCATCTCTACCTCAGCCCCATCAGCAAGCCTGGTATCCAGCAGTGGTGCAGCCATTGGGTGCAAATCTTTGCTGAGTGGGGATGTATGTTGTTGCTCAGCAACTCTAACAGCAGCTGCACGTGCCAAGGCAGCTAAGCTCCTCTCCAGATTCCTCACACCGGCTTCTCTAGTATATCTCTGAATTACAAGTTTCACCATAGCCTAACACAACAACAGTCTTATTGAGACAAAAGTTACAATAAGATTATGTGCAATGCAGGTTTTAATAGACAAATCACATGTTAATAGAATAACATCTGATAAGACATTTCACATAGAGAAAAGAATTCCATGAAGCTACATTGCCTAAACACGAAGAGAAGTGTCATGTTGCAATAGGTGCATCAGCATTTTATGGATCTAATGTGCTAGTCCTTTTCTAGGCATCAGAAAATCTAAGTGGCTTGATATCTAAACAAGATTTCCAACTTGATTAGCCAGGTCAAGGACAATCTAAGGCAACCCATTGATGAAGGAAGAAAATGTTCCAAATTTTGGATCCGATCCAGGAAAGTATCAATCACTAAACCCTTTTCTTGGCATGTAGAGGGCTGGTGTACCTAATCCAGACATTCTTTCATGGATTTTGTGTTTAGATGGGATAGTTTCTGTAACTAGTAGTTTTGTTTTGGTTGTTTTTGTTTTTCCTTGGGGGCTATCTCAGCCTCCTTTGTATTCTCCTTTTTGATATTTATAAAATTGTTATACTTATAAAAAAAAAAAAGCATTCTATATGATAGAAGACCCTTCAGATAGTCCTTGTGCACAGTGAACTTTACCAGGCCACACATGCAGTCCAAGGTATATCACTTTTTCCCCCAAGGCATAACAGCCCCTAAATACTTCAATTTTATGAAATAAAAAGGGTATAAAAGTTTTTCTCTCTTTTTGCCATATGGGGGAGACAGTTACGTAGCAAAAAGATGAATAATGCTGAAGTGACCTCAGGCTGGAACCTCACACTTCTTGACGTGAAAGTGTATGGGTACCATCGATGCTTTTCATCGAGATATGAGTGAAAAAGCATCTATGGTTCCTATCCACTTTCACGTCAAAAAGCGTGATATAAGGTTCCAGCTTGAGGTCACTCCAGCACGACTCCAAAAATATTGATCCCTTTAGAATGCCAATTCAGCAATACTATCCTTCCCAGAATTCTTTTCTATATGAACCCATGCGCATGCACTATTTCAGCCTAATGTCATGGACGTGTTTTGAATGAGCCAAGAAGGTGTCAGGGGTGGAAATTTTGGACAAACTGCAAAGTGGCATGAAACCTTCATTATCTATGAGGAAAAAGATAGAAAAAGAGGACCAAAAGCAATTTCCATCGTCCACAATTGCTTGAGTCTAGTATATCATCCAATTCATGTAGAATACCATCGACGTACCAGAGGAAAATCATTTTAAAAATGTTGAATGAATCACTAAAGAAATAGGAGAAAGCATCATGTGAAATGGAGGCATACTTTAAATGGTTAAAACAAAACAAAAGTCCTAATTCAATAAAAAGAAAAATGCATGAGCTACAACACTGCAGTATGATTTGATAGTATGCGCTACAGTACCAAATGTATACAATCAACAGACTTAAACCATGGAAAGGTTTTTATTGATATCTTTAGATGCCAAGTAGGCTATGATGGCATGTATCTGGAGAACTATTAATACATAATCACCTCATTTAAAATGTTTCAAGTTGAACTACCTCAGGAATCTGGAGAAAATCAGAGCTCAATCCATGCTGATCCAGAACTCGTGGTATTAAATGCCGCATGGCTATTTTTAGCTTTTCCTCAGGTGTATATCCAGGCAGCTCAATGACTTCCATTCGATCTAGAAGTGGTGGAGGAATAGGCTGTATCCTATTTGCAGTTGCAACAAAAATCACCTTTGAAATGTCAAATGGAACATTCAAATAACTGATGATACTCGGTTAAGGAATCCATTTAGATATTACAAGTCAATTGATAAGACGCGAAATAGTAAGATTGATATAATGTATCAATCAACGTGCCTGCATGCCACATGAACATTAATACATTAGTAGAATATAAACATGGGCTATAAGATTTAGAGCTTATATTTTCCTCTTCTCTAAATGTTTACACATGTTTAAAACCTTGTCGAATAAACACGGCCTTAAATATAGATAATCAGTCAAACAACAAATGCCAAACTTCACTCTAAGTAGGTAGTTGTTTTGTACATATTTCAACATGTCAAACAGAAAACACTAGATAAATAGTGATCATAAGAGCCAAACTGCATGCAAAAGACCAGAAAATCGAACCCATCTTCCCAATGGTTTTACCATTGAAAATGCTTAATTTATTCGAGAGAGGAATTTGGTTAACAAGCTTTGGTAGAAATGACTGAAGGACAAGGGACTGGTAAGTCAAACTTGAGAATGTTAAAAACAAGTAATAATCATTAGTGAAAAAAGAAAACAGATAAACAAAGGAACAATTTAAAGAACTTGTCACTGGAATTCACTGTAGAGAAAACAGGATACTGATCATTGAATGATTTGTTCTGCTCTGGATCAAGAACCTCCAGAAGTGCAGAAGCAGGATCTCCGCGAACGTCAGAGCCGGTTTTATCAATCTCATCAAGCAGCATAACTGGATTGTTAACAGCTACTCGCTACAATTTAAAACATTAAATATATGTTTTAGTATTTACCAAAAAGAAATAAAAGCCAAAATAAATCACATTGGAACAAGCCCAAATGCTGAATTAAGTGAAGCACAACCTGAATCTAAATTCAGCAGAACATGAAAATATAAAATAGAAGAAATTTAAAGTAAGCTATCGATGGAAGTTGAATTTCAGTATGGTGTACTACTCAGGTTACATGTTGGCATAATGCACACTGGAACATGGGAATTCGAGGTTTCATAAACTATTACTACTACTACTATACTTTGTTTTTGTTTTGTTTGTGGATGAAAGATTGGAGGTTAGGCCTATGGATGAATCCTTTTACATCTATCTACCAGCTGGCCCCAGCCCACATGAGCATATGGAATTTACATGCACATGCTATGCGCCGAACCCTCACTCTCAACAAAGAGGGAAAGTTTATGCTAAGTGTGTGGAAAAAAAGAGACAACACATTGGTTTAGTTTAAGGTAGCAACAATATAAATATATATATATGGGTATCCAGACTTAGTCCAACTATTCCCATGGACACTTGAGTCACCCTTTCCAACACGTCCCAAGTGTACTGGCCTCTTAAAGCACCAGGGGGATGGCCAACGAGGAGGTTTGAACTCAAGACCTCTTCCTAAATAGTTTTATTTATACCGCCATAGATGAGGAATTCAGGATGTCCACAAATCAGACCTCCATCCAGATGCACCTATGATGTGTGCTTAAAAGACATTCAAGTCATCAGGATGTCTCCACTCCATAGGCCCCATAGATTTCTCACACCATATATTGAAGCATTCAGACGTACCTATAGACCTCTTTTGGACCGTAGAAAAGAATGAAATAGATTGGATTATTACCATTGTATAGTCCATTTGTTGAGGAAGATCTCCTGGGTAGGTATTTAGCAGACGTTCAAGTCCACCTAATCTCTCACGCCATATATTGAAGCAATCAGTCGTTCCTATTGTTGACAATCATTTACCCCAAAAGACCAATCTGATGGGGAAGGCACAACTATGAATATAAGAGGGTCACAGGTCGAACTGGGGCAAGATACACGAGCACGTGACACTCCCGAGGCGGATAACACAACACTCAACACTCCCCCTCACCCATAAGAGTGGAAAATTCCTTTCAAGGAGACTTGAACCCGTGACCTATACAAACCTAGCGCTCTGATACCATGTTGACAACCATTTACCCCAAAAGACTGATCTGATGGGGAAGGCGCAACTATAAATATAAAAGGGCCACCGGTCAAACTAGGGCTCAATACATGAACACGTGGCACCCAAAAGTAGAGGTGGATAACACAACACTCAACAGTGATAAATTTGGGGGTCCAACTCAAAACCAATTGGCAATGAATGAAAAGGCCCACGAGCTTATAAGGAGAGAGATAAGGCAGTTTGTGTTCAATGTGGGACTAAATTCAACATACCCCCGCACGTGTGGGACAGATTGGGCCAAAGCACGTGAAGATATGAACTGGGCGACGTGGAGGAAAGAAAGGCCCGCTCTAATACCATGATAAATTTGGGGTCCATCTCAAAACCAATTGGCAATGAGGTGAGAGCCTAAGAGCTTATAAGGAGAGAGACAAGGTAATTTGTGTCCGATGTGGAACTAAGCTCAACACCTATAAGCTTGTGCCTTTTTTTTTTTTTTTTTGGGTGGGGGGGGGCATCACTTTATTTTCTTTTGGACCATAGAAAATAATGAAATAGATTGGATAATTGGCAATGTACAAGACAATTGTTGTTAGAATGGAGATTTCCAAGGTAGGGCCCACTAAAGATAGGTCTGGAACCTTTTGGTACGACCAAGAGATATTAGGCATCCTAATTGACCTCTTGTTTGTAAATATTAAGAAGTAAGAAAAACGCATAAAGGATCCCAACCCTTTTGATATGACCACACGAATAGTGCAGGTGAATCTTGGACCAGGAAAAACCTAACTGTAAAGATACAATGAGATGGCTGTTGAGCATTCTTATTGACCTTTGGTGTTAGCAAATAGTAAGAACTGAGAAAAATGCATTGATGATCCAGTTTGAACCTTTAGTCCTTCAACAAGACGTCCTGGCATGCTTCCTATGTATGTCCTCCTATGCCCTCTAATATCGGCCTCATCCTTGACACCACCAAGAGATATCCGTACAAATTTTCTGTCAAGAGCAGCTGCAATTGATGATGCCAAAGAAGTCTTTCCAACACCTGGTGGACCCACAAAGCACAATACTGGGCCTCTGGCATCTGGTTTAAGCTGCAATCCAGTTGATGTAAATCAGGCCTACATTACTCATTCAATAAAAAAATAGAAACCAAAATAAAGGTGATGAGAATTAGATAGAGAATCAACCTTGCGAACAGCCAAATATTCAATAATTCGTTGTTTGACTTTGACTAAACCATAATGGTCATTGTCAAGACGCTCTTTTGCAGCTCTTAAGTCCAGTTCATGTTCATCACTAGCCTTTTGCCAAGGTAGATCAGAAAGAAGTTCAAGGTAGACACGCGAACTACTATATCCAGGTTGCTGAGGCTGCATTTTTTTCAGTCGCCTGAGATTAAAAATTTCCAGGTTGGAACTATAAGAAATTGCCTCACTCTGTGTCTAGAGTATAAGCAAAATATCATGCATTTGACCATATATAAATGGAATATCAAAGTTAAAAATTCATAATGAACAAATAATCAGCAAAATTGCCTCAAGCTAAGTGGTAGAACATTTATTTCAAGAAAAAATAATAATTCAATTTTCTTTCATTCGCATTTTGAAGTTTTTTGCTGTTTTTACTATGAAGAGAGATGGAGAGTTTGGGGGGAGGGGGAAGAGAGTATATAATGCAAGGACTGTTTATGGGATCAAGATAAGGGGGATGCATTAAAATGAAATTCAAGGGAGGAATCCTGACCATTTAAATGTGAAATCCAACAGTCAGTATTTATCTTAGACATCCGTGATGTATTCTCGTGATATGTCTTTTATCCTGACCATCGGATTTTGCATTTACACGGTCTAAATTATGTGTGATGAGTTCCTTTTCCATGAGCTCAAAGATCCAAACCCATATATGTGGGTGTATGTGTATTCAGGATTGGGTAACTCATGAAAAACACATGATCATAACCGTTAAAAACAATATCCAATGCTCAGGAATTATGTGTATCCGGATAATACATATCCCATTAATACATTGATGCTAGAAAACTTGCTTCAATACCAAATTGATGTAGGATGAAGGGGTTTCAAGCTGATATAATTTCGCAATGGCCAAAGGAAAAGATCCAAGAAGAATAAAAATATCAAGAATCGATTACAAATATTTATGAACTGAACATCCATTACAAAATCAACGTAGAAGCAAAGCATAGAAGATTGTTGGGGAATCACCATACCCAAGTTACAGAATTACTCAAATCGGTTCAGGGAATCAGAATATATTATTTCAGTACCCATTTTTTATGGTTCTAGTGATTTTTGAAGATTAATAAAGGTCCAGTAGTGTGATTGAAAGTGGGTAGAAAAATGTGTTTGGCGGCTGGTTTGTGAAAAGCAGTAGTATGGTTGATTTGTGTAATCAGCAGTGTAGTGCAGTTGGATTGGTTTGGGTAAACCAGAGGTGTAGTATGGCACATTTGCGTAAATAAGTTGAGTTACATTGGTTCACAATGATCAGACATGTCCCTTTAGCTCTTTATTTTTGTATTTGTATTATAGCATACCGTAACTCCCTCTGTGCATGCTTCCAAACATTTGGGGGCATTCCTGCACTCTGCATCTTTCTTTCCAGGGCAGCAACATCATCCTCATCATCATCATTATCACCAAGCTCCTCTTTTATAGCCCTCATCTGAAAAATATTATTTAAAGAAAATTTTGGCAAAGTAAAAGAACAATTTCAGAGGATATTAAACTATAATTTTTTAGTAGTCAAGCTAAACTAAAAGAAAATTTCAAAGTATCCTGAGAAACAACACAAACACACTGAGAAAAACATAATGAAGATGAAGCAGATTTTTTAAACTAAAATTATAAAATATGATAAAATAATCACAAAGCATGAAATATTTTTTTTAATAAGCATAAAATTTTATTGAAAAAGAGGAGGCCAAGGCGACACCCAGCATTACAAAAGAGGGGACAAGAGAAATAGACTAAACATCAAAAAGACCAAAACTATAATACTCTCATGCATCACATAGAGAATCCCGATTGAACATGAAGTCCTCAAAAAAAAAAAAAATCCTTTAAACTCCATAAAGATATTGCTCCAAGAGAAGAATAATCCCAAAATCGATGCGATGACCTCATGAAAAGGATGCACCTCTCCATCAAAGATCCTAAAATTTCGCTCCAGCCAGAATGCCCCAACAGATAGCAAAGGGAGTTATAAACTATAGGATTCTTTTTATATAAAAATAGCTTTCAGGTGCCAACATTGAAAAAGATCAAGGACTGAGGATGGAAAGCACCAATGAAATCTGAAGAGAAAGAGAAAATGAACTCAAACTTCTCTTATAAAGGGACAATGAATAAGATTGCCCAAAACATGGTATATTTGAGATAGAGAACACATGAGTACTCAAAAAATACAGGCATAGAACTTCAAACTAATAATCTCCATGTGAAATATTCAGCAACCCAGTAAAATCCTTAAGAACCAAACGATCTATAAGCAAACTTTATGTATTGTCCAACTTCTAGGGCATGCCGCATAAGGCTCCAGCCCCACATGAAGTAACAATGATGTTAAACAAAAACAAACTTTTCTAATGAAGCAGTTGCCAACAATGTAACCTGTTTGTTCAGAGCTATTTTTCACTGGCCACATATTTTTAAGAAAATGGAAATCACTTAATAAGCTTAAGTGAGCAAGCAAACCTGCTGTCTCAGAAGAAACTCCTTCTGTGATTTCGACAATTGTCCTTCAACCTTTTGTGTTATCTTCTCTGCTACACGAATTGACTGTTACAAGGAAACTATTACATGCATGCAGAGTATCTCTATCTGTAAAAATCACAGGTGCACTAATTCACGATTGTAATTTAACCCAATATTTACCTGTAAATGTCTGTCAACTAACTCAGTGGCTTTTGAAAGCCTTACTTTCAAATCAACTGAATCCAACATAGATAGCTGCTCCTCGAAGCTTATTTCAAAGCTAGCAACAAAAATATCTGCTAGTCTGTGTACAGGAACAGTCTCGAGATGAACTTTTGTCCTTCCAACTGTTTTCTGCTTCTGAGACAAGAAATGATAACTTAAAAAGTTAGTGTGACTGTGAGATTAAGAGACAAAAGTATCCACTAATCATGCCCAAAATAACATCTTACATTAGGTGTTTACGAGGTACTATCATAAAAATTTTGCAAAAATTCCCTTTCCTCAAGGACCGACATTGCAAGGAATTAGATTTTGTTTCTGAGAATTCTGGTATAACTTATTCATTCTGAGGAAATTTCAATGAACAGTTCATTTGCACTAGAATTTTATACTTGCATCCCCTAAAATTAAGTTGACATTTTAAATGTTTAGGGAACCAAATGTCTCAGTCCTTCAAACCCCGTTGGTTCTTCAAGAAATTGATTCCTACATCCCCAGTTCTTTTTCTCCTCATTTCAAAGCTAGCAATAGGATAGTTTTCTAGGGCAGGAAACGGGTTCTTTGGTCGTTTGCCTGTTTCTATTTGCTGGAGAATGTGGAGAATGCAATAGTCGGATTTTCTTAGGGAAAGAGCAGGATTTCTAATCCCCAATTATCAGCATTATTGGGTTGTCCTTTCGGTGCAAGCAATTTGAGGACTAGGACTATTTTGTTTTGAGAATTTTGTTCTGTAAGTGAGATCTTATTTGCCTTTGCTTTTTTGTGTCTTTGCTATTGTGTGTTCCATGCCCTCATTTGTTTTGGGCTGTCTTGCAGGTAGATCTTCTCAACCTCCTTTCTTTTAATAATATTTCTTGTATTCATCTAAAAAAAATATATTAACTTTCAAAAAAAAAATTCCTGAATGTTTCCATTATTCCCTCCAGGCTGTTGCCCTGTCAGAGGTTGTTGCCCCATGGAAAACTCGACAAGGCTTTTTTCAAAAGAAAAAAAGAAATGTAAATAGAAACTTTTTATAAGCATGGATTAACTCTCCCTTAAGTTATGTAATTTCTTTCATATAATATAACACAGTACAAATTCATTATTTACCCAAAAAATATATGGGTGATTTAAAGATACCCCCACCACATTTTGGTGAAAACATAGGGGAGTATATCAAATACTCACCAAAATGTGGAGGGAATATTTAAATCCCCCAAAATATATCAATCACAAAAAAAGAAAAAAAAATACACAAAACTAGGTAATAAAGGTCAAGTTGTTGGACGCAAGGAAACAAAGGAGAAAACAAAGCTCTGGAGTGGTAATAAAATCCTAATAGCAGGTGTGGCATCTCCAATGAGTAAGGTGGACACATTGAGAAAGCCTAGAAAAGACTGTTGATGTAGGATGATCGATGATAGTGCCCCTTAGTAAGTCAGAAGGTAAAATGATAAAGAACACTTTGCATGGAAATTATGTGCATTTCAAATGTTTCATTCCTTAATTGACCAGATAACAGACTTGGAAGTATCCAAATATACATTAAAAATAGTATACATACTAAAAATCAAATGTTTTACCTGCTCAAGAACAGAGATTAGCTCCATGGCAGTAGCTTTGAATTGGCGAGACAATGCTACAAGATCTGGGTCTTGCTCTGCTTGGTCCATCTCTAAATAAGATTAAAAAAAGAAGAAAGAAAAAAAAACTCAGCATTTTGACAGCCGGAGAGTTGAAGCTAAATTCCACACACGCAATTGAAAATATTATTATACATTTGAAGGAGATAACAGACAACATTTGTTGTAGAATCACATATAAATTTCTAACACTAAATTAAATTGTATCATACTGTATACATGTTGACTATAAGATTTGGAGGTGTACGTGGAACAAAGTTTGAGTGTAAAGGCTACTTTGGTGACTAGGTAGTACAGATGTTCTTTTTCAGCATGAAACCTCAAATTTCTTATGATATGATGCACATGCGGACCACATGAATGAAAAATAATGAAGGCAATCTGACCAGCAAAAGTTCCAATCACTCTCTGGAATTTGCAATTAAATGCATTGTGATGCTTACTGATCAATGAAAGCTCTGCCTTCTCACTTACAGGCATCCACGACCATGTTGGTCCATCCGAGCTTATACCCTAGCACTACATCAATCAAAATTGGCAAGTTTGTCTTGCTTGCCATCGTGCCTGTTTTGGCTTTTAAAGAGGCCTTTGACAGGACAGAACCTGACAGTATGGAACTAGATGTTCATAAGGATTGGAAAGCCCTGCCACCCAGTAAGAATAGTTGTTTTTTCCAAGTTGGTACACTCAATCAAAAGGCCAAGACAAAAAGGCCTTTGAATCTGACTACCCAACCTGTGCATACAAGAAATAAGGGATTATGGTAAGAATGAGCCAGCCCCACCCTAGACAACATTAAATGCATACAGTTTCACCAGAGAGTCACCCATATAATCCGCATATCCTGTCATCATCATCAAAGCCTAATCCTAAAAATCTGGGATTGGGGCGCAAATCATGTTCCTCCATTCAGTATCATGAGCTGAATGAACCAAATGCTCAGGAATCATGCTAGGAGGTGGCAAAAATTTTACACTGACTCCCAACCTGACAAAAACCTCCCCTATCTAGGCTCGGGTCTGGCCATGTAGCATAAAAGGAACACAGGTGGAATAGGGTAAAATAAATTCTTAATTTGAATTGCAGTTTAAGGATATACCAGTGATCATAACCTATCACTATTGTTTTGTTTTATTTTATTTTTTGAATCCATAGATCATAATTTATCATATGAAAATGTATAGTTAATATAAATAATGTAGGATCCACAATAAATCAACTCTAAATGATCAAGTAATTGGAGTTTGCATTGCAGATTATATGGGTAATGAAAACCCTCCATTATAGGTACAATCACCCATTTTAGCAAACTCGTTATAAAGTACATGGAATGTAATATTTGGAATAACAAAAAAAAACAAGAGCTATTATTCAAAACTGTACTATTGAACAGAGACGAGTCCAAAGAGTCTGGATGATTAAACCAACAATAAATCATGCACCAAAACCTTCTGTGCAGAAGAATTTTTAGCATAGGAGTTACTTTCACTCCATAACATATGGATATTCTATATCTTTTTTTTTTTATAAGTATAAAGATTTTATAAATATCAAAAAGAGAAGGAGATTACAATGGAGGCTGAGAGAGCCCTCAAGATGGAAAGCAAAAATAGAGAAGACAAGAAAAGATCATAATAGTTACATAAGCTACCCATCTAAATACAAAGTCCTCGAAAGAGAATCTGGAGAAGTCCTTGCTTGACTTAGCCCAAAAACACAGCAGCCCTAAAATCTCCATGTACACCAAATGCGAGTTGTTCTCCTTGCACTAGAACACCCTATTGTTTCTTTCTTTCTAAAGACCCCAAGCTATGGCCAAAGGAAGGATAGCCCAAAGGAGCATTTTTCTATGAGAGAAGATGTTGAAAGCCCACTCTTCTAGCATCATTAGAAAGTTTTGGGGAAAAACCCAATACATGTGAAACAAAGACAAAAAAGAAGACCAAATTCCTTAGGAGAAAGAGCAATGAAGAAGAGTGTAGTCCACGGATTCACCATCACTCTTACAAAGTGGACAAAAATTAGGAGTGACTCACCCATGAGATATCAAATTATTCAAAGTAAGAATCCTCCTAAAGAAGGCAAGCCAAATAAAAGATATCTTAGAAGGAACAAGAGAAGACCAAATGAAATATTCTAGATAAGTATTCTCCGAACTTGGAAGAATGACTTTGTAGAAGGAGCAAACAATGAATCTCCTATCCTTAGTCTTGACCCATTCCCTGTTGTCCTAATCATTCTCCCTAATTTGGACTTCATTCAAGAGATTTAAAAGAGATCTTACCTTGGTTATCTCCCAATCATTAAAATTTCTCCAAAAACCCAAATCCCAAGAATTAGTGATTTTGTTACAAATCAGACAATGATTTATCGGTCAATTCCTTTTAAGAGAACAAGCATACAATGATGGGTATTGGGTTGATAGAGCCGAATTGCCGCACCAACTATCTTACCAAAACCTCACCCTATCCCCTAAACTTACTCTAAAACTAATACATCTCTCAAAATCATCAGCAACCTTGAGAATTCCCTTCCAAACACTACAACCATACAACCCCTTGGCTTCCCCGCTATACCACCCGAACCTCTTTTCCCCATACTTAGCACATACAACCCTCCTTCATAAACTCTCTCTCTCTTCACCAGACCATCATAGCCATTTGTGTAAAAGAGCTCTATTAGTTAACCTAATACCTTTAATCCCTATCTCAACATGCTCTACACAATTGCAAATTCCCAAAGTCTATATTTTTTAAACATCCTCCCCTTTGACCACTTCTAGGATGTTCTTTTGTTTTATAAGCCATTTAATAACTTCTAATAGTTGTAAGAGCACTTTTCATCAAGGTTCAGTTCTCTACCGAAACCTATAAATTCTATCTATTAGCCCGTTGTGTTCACGATTTCTACACCCCCAAACCTTTTTAGGGAACATTCCTGGTGTGACATCTGAGAAAACCTTTCTTATAGACATTAATTTTAATTTTCTTGTGTGAAACAAAACAGGAAATCAAGAAACTAGAAAAATGGACAACTCAAAAATGTACACTTTAAGGAAACACAATGAAGAAGGAAACATTAGTTTTTTCCATAATGACAGATTGTAGGATTTTAAAGGAGGTGATATATCGTAAAGATCACTTACCAGCCTTCGTCATATCAAGACGGGAGATCCGGGCAGTGTAATACGTTCCTCTGACATTAAGTTCCTGAACACTGAACCTGCATAGACCTTCAAGAACGACCATATATGTGACCCTTCCACTTGGTTTCTCAACTCCTCTTGAGAGATGTAAAGCTCTAGCAGCAACTCCCCTGAAATTGAAAAGCCACAAGTGACAAATAACAACCACTTTGTTTGTGGATTGCACTAAAGCATCCACCAAGATGGCAAATAACAATATTTTAACAAAGAAATTAAAAGAGGGAGGGGGGGGGGGGAGAGAGAGAGAGAGAGAGAGCAAGAAGTAAGCACGAAATTATGTTCTATATAAGAGTACCGTGTATGCCATTGAATTAATTCCTGTTGATTTTTTCCATCCAGCTTATGAGAATCTGATGTGGCAACAGGACCTTTCAGGCTTCTCTCCCCGGAATCAGTTGCCATACCTTCAATTATAAAAGATTTTTCCCTTTCAATCATATATAGGCAATGTAAACTTAATCTTAGTTGTCATGTAATAAGGAAAAAATCTTATTATAAGTCACCTGGAGATAACATGGTAGCGACGGATGTAGTTTCAGAGGCATCTCGAACAGGCAGGACTCCAATCAACCCCTTGTCTTCCCTCTGCCATAGCTCTTGCTCCACCAATTTAACACTGCACAAATTGAGGGAAAAACACACCCAAACACAATTATTACCAATTTTGAAAATAATATATGTTCTAGCAGTTAATTTCACCCTACAAAGCAACCCAAAGAACAATAATTTTCCATAGTTGATTTTGTGGATCCTCGACAACACAAATATAATTCCACAATCCAGTTGCAGCAAATTCAAAGGAGGTACATAGAGAATAAAAATAATGATTTAGAGACAATTACAAAATTATTTGCTAAATTCCTAATTTACAAGATGAAAATTTGCAGAATATGCATGTAAAATTCCACAATCCAATTGCAGCAAATTCAAAGGAGGCATGTAGAGAGGAAATATAACAGAAAATCAGATTTTTAATGATTTAGATGCACAATTAGCTCAATCATTTGAAAAAATCCCTAAATTGGCTCAATTATTTGCAAAAGTCCTAATTTACAAGATAAAAATCGCAGAATATTCATCTAAAAGTCCACAACCCAATTGCAGCTCAAAGGGAGGCACGTAGAGAAGGAAAAAAACAACAGAAAATCTGTTTTTTTTAATGATTTAGAGACACAACTAGCTCAATCATTTGAAAAAACTCCTAAATTGGCTCAATTATTTGCAAAACTCCAAATTTACAAGATAAATATTGCAGAATATATTCATCTAAAATTCCACAACCCAATTGCAGCAAATTCAAAAGGAGGCGCATAGCGAAGAAATATAACAGAAAATCCATTGTTTAGTGATTTGGAGACGCAATTAGCTCAATCATTTAAAAATTCTTAAATTGGCCCAATTATTTGCAAAATTTCCTAATTTACAAGATAAAAATTGAAGAATATTCTACAAAAATTCCACAATCCAATTGCAGCAAATTAGAAGGAGGCACGTAGAGAATAATATAACAGAAAATCGATTTTTTAATGATTTAAATTAGCTCAATCATTCAGAAAAAAATTCCTAACTTACTCAATTATTTGCAAAATTCCTAATTTACAAGATAAAAATTGCAAAATATTCATCTAAAATTCCACAATCCAATTGCAGAAAATTAGAAGGAGGCGCGTAGAGAAGAAATATAACAGAAAATCGGTTTTCTAATGATTTAGAGACGCAATTAGCTCAATCATTTAGAAAAAAAATATATCCCAAATTACTCGATTATTTGCAAAATTCCTAATTTACAAAATAGAAATTGCAGAATATTCATCTAAAATTCCACATCCCAATTGCAGCAAATTCAACGGAGGCGTGAAGAAAAAAATATATAACATAAAATCGGTTTTTTTTATTTTTATTTAGAGACACAATTAGCTCAACCATTGGAAAAATTCCTAATCTATATGATAAAATATTGCAGAATATTAAAATTCCACGAACAAACAGATAAAAAAAAGCCGAATTCTAGGGCACTAACTGCAAACTTCTCTAGCAAACACAAACTTCCACCTCTACAACAAAAACCCCAAACAAACAAAGAAAAACACGAACAAAATTCATAATTTCGATCAGAAAAATAACATTTTTTTTTTTTTTTGGTTTGACAAAAATCTGAAACAACACCAAAACGGCCCAAAATCTAATTGATCAGAAATCAAAGATACCTGCTAGGTGAAGTACATCGAATTCGAATAATCGCACCAGGCAACAATACTTTGTTCCTAAATGGAAGAATCGCTAACCGATTCGGTAATTCGATCGATTCCGCCATTTTCGCAACTCGAAAGAGAATTTCAAAGAGTAAACTCAAGAACCGCAGAGAAGAAAGAAAGGGTTGCCTTTTATAATTGGAAGATCTCGAAACCAATCATCATCTGGACAGTTTATTTTTTACGATTTTTTTTAATTATTATCAGATTCTTTTCCCATTTTATTCGTTTTTTAATTCTCTGTAAATTCTTGGCCGTTGGATTTAAAGAAAACGTGTTGACGTGTCAAAATATCATGGATGGCTGCGTCAAACTCGATGTTTGCCCTTAGCCATCACAGATGGCTCCATAAGGAGTAATGCTGGAGTCAATTCCTACGACACTAAGCTGATGTGGAGGAGCGAAGTATACCATCGATGCCTTCGTAGGTATCTTGAGGAAAAGCATCTATGGTGGAGGGGCACACGTCCACGTCAGCTCAGTCTCGAACGCAGTATCGTGGATAGTCACTTTAGCATTTTTCCTCCACATGCTGAGTGTCGGACACAGTGTGGTTGTTTTAAATACCACGTGAGGAAAGTAGGAAACATGATTGAGAAATGACCGTTAGCTGGATGGCATTTTTTTACCTTCTTAGGACGATAAGCCCTCTGTGTTTTCAAATTTACAACATGTCCCCTTGACTTTGGTCTTCTCACAGATTAATAATAATGAAAAGATTAATGCTGGAGTGACCTCGGTGGGGGGACACAAGGACATCTTGACATGGTGGCACCTACATGCCCATAGATGTATTTTCCTTGAGATACTAGTAAAATGCATCTACAAACATGTGCCATCATGTCCTAATGATGATGAAAAGATTAATGTTAGAATGACCTTAGCAGGGGAACACGGGGGGACATATTGATATGGTGGCACCTGCATGCCCATAAATGCATTTTCTTTGATATATAAGTAAAATGCATTTACGGACATGCGCGCGCCATCGCGTCAAGATGTCCATGTGCGTCCCCATTGAGGTCACTCTAAACGACTCTAATGAAAATGACTTGAATGTCTTGTCTTCAATTTGTAACAAAAAGTTGTTGGCTTTTTTTCCCTAAAAATATTTTGTCTTTACATTCTCCAAATTTACAGAAAGTTGGTTTAACTAATTCGATCTCTCATTAAGACCGTTGAGAAAAATCTTGATTTCTTTACCCAGAAATTCCATCATCCTATCATTTTCCAAAACTCGTATCTTATTCTTGAGGTTTATAAGATAAAGAAGATATAATTTTAGATTAATGATCTTTTGACACCCATCATGGAATTGTAGATCATTTGTCTCAGGATACGCATAATCATAAAATCTTTTCTTGTATATCCTAAAGTAAATGATCTACAATTATGTGAGGGGGGGGGGGTATCTCTTAGAGAGGGACGTCGTATTATCACAACTCATAATTTTAAAATTGGAGACTAGAGTAAAAAAAATTACCTTAGAGGTTGATAATGCCTAAAGGAAGTAAAAAATCTTTTTTTTTTTTTTTTGTTAGAAAATTCATCAATCTGTAGTGGAATAGTCTCACCAACCCATAGAATAGTCCAGTAGTGGGTGAGTAGAGTCTGTGCTTTGGTAGGCACCAGACAGCATAGCAAGAAGTTTCTCGGTCGTCCTATTACACACGAGAAATAGAAGATGAGTGTATTTAGATTAATTTTTAATGGATGAGAGAAGACCGAAGTCAAAGGTGCATGTCATCATTTTGTAAAGATAGGGTATCTCAAATATTCAAAGAAGCATGGAGTATCTTTGAGATATCTTAATATTTTTCAAATCGATAGATATAGACCCTTTGACGATGTACAACAAAAGATAGAAATTGAAGGACGTATGTGCCCACGTCTACTCCCTCAAGCTAAAAATCTATCTCTTTCAACTATTCAACTTAGGGTAAATTACTTACAAGTATCTTCTCTATGGACGTTGGACCATTTGCCTTGGGAATATACTAGAAAAAGATTTATGATTATACATATCCCAAGGCAAAGGATCTACGGATCTATGATGAGGGCGTGTGTCAAAGGGGGTGTTAGAAAATCACTACACTTATTATATGCCTTAATATTATTACAAAACATCGTAGTCATGGGTTCAAGTCTAGCTAACCAATCAAAATAAATTAATTTGATACGAAATAAACACATTCAACTTGTAAACTAGTCTTTCATAAAATTTTGAAAATTATTTGTGGGCCCACCTCTTCAAGAGGATCATGATGACAATTGTTCAAATTTAATGGATAAAAATCATTTGCCGATCACCAAGTGCCAAACCAAACATTTATTGAATAGGGTTACATAAAGATTTTCCACATAAGAATCATTGTTGAGTGTATCATCTTTGATGCAATTGTCAGGATAGAGAAGATTCACTACCAAGCCGACATGAAAGGGGTAGGATCTCTTAATATTCTTAGGGAAAATTACTTAAAAGACTTGGCTTTTTATAAATAGTCCCTAAGTTTTAGGGTCTCTCTTAATAGTTTGTACAGTAAAACTTTTATTTCTAATCATTCCTTGAACCTTATTTTTCACATTTCTCATAATTGAATGTCCTAATAGTTTGAATTCACCATTTTCATTCAAAAAAATGTATCTTTGACATCTCAATTGAGTTTCGGTGGCTCCATTAGCTAGAAAAAATTATAAAAAGAAGAAGAAATAATTTTCAATGATTTTTCAAACATTTTCAAGACGTACATAAAAATAAAAAAAAGTAGTTTTTTTTTTTCTTTGTTTTTTGATAAAAATCGAATAAAAATGGTTATTTTGGTCGAAATCATCTAAACGAGTCGTTATCTCAAGTTTGTAGTCGATCTTTTAACATGTTTTAGTCGAAAAACTTGAAAATCGAAAATTGGTGGATTTTACCGGTATTGAATTCATCACTTTGTATTGCCAAGTTCGGCAATAAAAAAAAAAGTGGTGAACTCGACAATAAAAAGTAGTGATTTCGACAATAAAAATTGTGAATTTGACAATAAATAAAAATGGTGAATTCAACAAAAAAAAAAAAAAAAGGGTGAACTTAACAATTAAAAATGGTGAGTTCAATGATAAATAAAAAGTGGTGAGTTTGCCAATAATGAGGGATCATTAAGAAATAATAAATTTACTAAATGAACTATCAAACTACCGCAAAAAACCTAAGGATTATTTAGAAAGAAATCCCTCCATCAGTGTCTGTTAAGTAATTTTTCCATATTTTAAAGGTACTTTAAAAAGTGGCAAGTGAATGTGAAACTCAACCAAAGTTGGATTGGCTCAATAAAATTTTGAATTTTCTCAATAATAAGACTCATTTGAACCAACTCACTCAAGTTTATTTGGGAACTCAGTTGAAGCAAAAAGGGGTAGCCAAAGTTTTCTGGTTCTTTTTGTGAAAATAAATAAAATATTAATACAATTATAATTTTTGACAAATTATATATATTTTTGGGCTATTTCTTAAATTTAATATAGGGTATAGTCGATTATTTCACCAAAGTTATTGAATTGATCCCACGACCTCAAAGTTGTTTTGTTGAACCAGCATAGCTATAGGTCTAAGCCCCAATCTAATTTCATAATAATTAATTTTCAACTAAAATGATTCTCTATTATAGGAGTGCATTTGCCATTTACTTATCTACCCTTCTCATGAACCTACATTCAATTCAAGGGCATAATAGTAAATTCATCAAATGTTCATATAACTCAAGGGCATACAAAAATTACATCATAAATCTCTACATAACCGAATGGGACAATACTTAGGAGGCTTGTTTTTTGAAAATATTCACTTAAAAATCCACTCACAAGTAATATGAATCATAAAGGACAAACATTGTAAAAAAAATCCTCCCAAGGATATTTTGAAGTATTTTTGAAAAAAAAAAATTGGATTAAACTTGAATCACTTTAAAGAAATCATCTTTAAAAACGTCTCTTTCAAATTAATTTTTATAGTTTTTTAATACAATGCCCATTCACGTTTAAATATTTGAGATACTCCCATGACTTAGAACCAATGGATGGTCTACAATTCTTCAACTTGTAAATATGGGGTTAGAAGTTTCGGACTGGGTTAGTTTTTTGTTAGGATGATCACCTTATAAAAAATCAGCCCAGTCCGAAACTTCTAACCCATGTAGGATAAAACACGTTGGCCAAATAGTTGGCCCTTGAACATGATGTAATATCTAATACTAATTATGATAGTGAGGATCTCTTTTTTTACTTATAAGGTTTCAAGTGTTATAGGATTGTTTTATAAGCTATTTGTAGCCATTATGGTACTTTGCCTAAAATTGTTCTAGATGAAACCAATATAAGTAAATCATTTATATGGGATGACATGTTCGATAATGTTTTTAGAGAATTGTACGTTGGTACCCATTTTCTTCTTTGACAAAATAACATCATTTCTTCTTCATTGTAACCCTTTTCTTTCTAATATAATTGATTATATAAGACATTAGAAATTCCATTAAACACTCTTATAATGAGTTATGGGGTTGATTATGGGGCTGATCATGGATTTTCTAACTCCCAAATCCCAAATGACCCACTAACATAAGTCTAAGTTTTCTATAATTACATCAGTGTTATCCCCTAGTTGTAATTGCCATTACTAATTATTATTTTTTAATGTATAATCGAGGATTATTTTTTTTGTCAATCATCAAAGGATGTAACATTATGAACAAACAAACTAGGTAGTTAGATTTTTCATTTTCAAAATAAATTTCCAACATTTGGGGAATAAGATCGGTAGAATGATCAACTCTTGGAGCGTCCAATTAAGGCTTAGAGGTCTTAGTTTATAAGGTTTGTTAATTTTTTAGCCCAGGACCAACCCAAATTTTGATCGGGGTTCAAAAATATCAACTCGAGCTAACATAAGCTTGAAATATGCCATTTGTAACTCAACTTGAGGCCAAGTTGAATTCATTGAGCTTGTTTAGGGCATAGTCAATATAGAGACTTACACTCTTATCTGACTAAATATAAACATTTGCAGTATACAATAATTATCATTTATGATATATACCGTCATGGTAAAACTATGGAAGTGAAGAAGAAAAAATACTCCATACGTCTTCTTGTGAGGTATGGCATGCCATGAAAATGGATAGATATGATCAGTCCTTCAAAGCTAGATCTTGAATATGATGCAGTTTTGGATAGTCAGATTGATTAGTTGGAGGTAATTTACAATTTGTGAATACTTTGGATCCAAAAATCGTATTTTCCTACCTAGTAGCATATGAAGAATACTTATAGGTGTACTTGCCAAAAGTCAAGATCATTTGATATTTTTTTAAGATTACTTTGGTTTCAACATAAAGAACATTCTTATTGAATGATCTTCAATTAGCATATCTACTAACAAGATAAAGAGGGATCTTCCACAAGTCATTAAATGATTTTCTCTCTCTTATTGAAGATACAAAAGATAGATAGTGGCAGATACATCTTTGGGTCCTAGATGTGACATGATGCAAGCTTTTGATGTAACCATTTGTTTTTTTGCGTGGATTTTGTAACCAATAA
This sequence comes from Akebia trifoliata, assembly GCF_017979445.1. NCBI lineage: Eukaryota > Viridiplantae > Streptophyta > Magnoliopsida > Ranunculales > Lardizabalaceae > Akebia > Akebia trifoliata. The sequence goes on along the minus strand of NC_141377.1, from coordinate 56,197,502 downwards.
TGAAGATTTTATTTAACACAAGAAACTTTATTGTTTGTTTTGTGGAAAAAGCAATGTTGACGATATTGCATTCACACTCTAAAAAAATGAGAAAAATATCATACAAATTATCTTCTCATTTTCTTCAAATTAGTTTTATTTTTTTTATATATGACGGGGAGCTTGAACTTATGTCCGGCTAGGTGGGGCCAGAAGAGCCAAGGCATATGGGTCCCTCTCTTGGGAACGTGCAACGCCCACACATGGGTAATCCCAAGGAAATACTACTCATACTGGGTATCAAACTCACAACCTACAGACAATTATTTATGCTAAACTAATAACAAAGATTTTATTTTATAAACATAATCCAAATTATTCCATGAAAATCAAATTAGCAAAAGAAAGCTGTCTATAAAATTTACACCCATGATACATTAATTGAATATCAAACCATTAATGATATTAATCCTAAAATCTAATCAACGTGCAAAGATCTAGATCAAATCCACGTGAAGATATATTAGTTGAACCCCTTACAAAATAACTACTTACAGTAAAGATCCAAATAACTTGACATGTATATAGATTCTTACTCAATCCAAAATTTTAAATATGTGATTTGAATCTATGTCATTCTATACAATTTTGGTTCAAGGACTAGGCTCTAGACTTGTTTAACCAATCCACATAAAGATACACAAGTTGAACTCATTGTAAATTAAAATTACTTATAGTAAGATTCCAAATGGATTGAAATAAAATATAAAATCTTACCCAATCCAAAATCTAAAAACACAATTACTAGGGAAAAACATGGTAATGAGAGTTTGACAAGAACTAAAGAAAAAAAATCAAATGAAAAAAGGGATTAGTAAAAATATTTAAGCACAAATAAATATATTCATAAATGGATTACAAACTTTTTTAGTGACGTGAATGAACTAATTGCAATAAGAGGATTTGGAGGCTTTTGCGAGCTTATCGAAGAAACAAAAGCTAAAGCAATCAAGCAAAGTTCCTCAAAGAAAAATAATAAGTTCAACAAAATCTAGGTGATGATTGATACCAAATATTCGATGAGCATCTAATCAAGAAGGGTATATGATCATAAATTAGGTCATCTTCCCAAATTTGTTTGATGTTATCTCTATTTTGAAGTACTTTGACATGTAAATAACCTTTATATGTAAATAAAAACAACAACAACAAAGAAAGTTGAATATACAAACTTTTTTGGCACTCCCTTCCTCACAATTGTATGTGTACCATATTGAAATTTGTGGAACACATGATTATATTTTTTGGGAACTCATGCTGTTGTTGTTGTTACAGGCATTTATTCTCATAAAATTTAAATGCCTATGTGGTTGGCTATTCTTACATTATCTCATTGTGCTGAAATTACCTATGACATTTAATTTATTTTTATCGTTTTTTGTGTGTGTGTGTGTGTGTGCGCGCTATATAGATCGCAGGGTGTTAGGAAGGATATCGCAACTGTATATCCTCTTAGGCACAACAATATTGTAATCACGATCTCTTTCAAATGCGATGCGAGAAAACATCGTGCCACTTCTACTGAGCAAGTTCATATTTAATGCTACTCCCTGTCTTTTCTTTCCTTTTAAAAGACAAATTTTAGTGTTTTGGGTTTCCTTTCTTAATATGACACTAAGGTCGTGTTTGATTGCATGGAAAGTTAATTTTTACAAATTTTGAAATCTGTGAAAAAATTGAAATGAAAAATGAATAGGGTGGGAAACATAAATTTTTGTGTTTGATTGTATGGAAAGTCAATTTCCATGAATTTTGAAATCCGTGGAAAATTTGAAAGGGAAAATGAATAGGGTGGGAAATATAAGTTTTTGTGTTTAATTGCATTTTTCTGTGCTTGATTGTATTTGGGGAAAATACCATAAAAAGTCAAGAACGGGGGGAGGAAGAGAGAGAGCTTGGGCTTCACATTTTTGCAAAACAATAATTTTATATTTTTCATATGAATTTGCACAAGTGTACGATTGTGCATTTTTTGTAGACAAAATAATTTTACATTTTTTATGGAAGATATTTTCCCCTCACAACCCTACGAAAATGATTTACACATCTACATCAATCCTTAGCCCCAAACCAATTATCTTTTGATATTTTCTTTGCTATAACCAAACATTGGAATTCATTTTTCTCAATAATTCACATTCCCATAAACATTTATCCATACAATAAATTTCTTTTCCTTACAATATGGTTTCAAAGGGGACTTGAGTTCAAAACACTTTCTTGGGCACCCCCCCTAGTGTTTTAAGAGGCCAATATATCTGAAGGGGTGACTCACGTGTCCATGAGAATAGTTAGACTCTAAGTCTGAATACCCATGTATCGATTTTTTTTTTTAAACATGAGATCGATATGACTCATTTGAGTCATCTCGACCATTCAACGAGACAGATTTACACATCTTCTCATGCTTCACACCATCTCATGAGATACAACGAGACATCTAAAACAATATTTTAATAATTTGGGTCGAATAAGTAAAAGTAGGTCAAGTCCACTGGGATTTTGTATATTTTAATTAAAATAATAATTTTTTTTTAAATTTAAATATTTATTATAAAGGATTTAAGATTTAAAGATGAGCAAGACTTAGTCTTGAAGGTGTTAGCTTTGTTATTCTTTTGGTGTAAAATATTTAAAAAATTTAGGGACAACTTTTTTCGAAGATTTCCTTAATAGATGGGAGAGGGTGTGCAATGTAAGTATGGGATAAATCTAGCATTTTTTTTTATTGTGGGTGCCCTTTGTTAGGTTTGTAATATTTTCTTTGGGATGGTCTACTCGATCTCTGTTTTTTCTCATGATTGAATTTATCTTTATCTATAAATAAATAAATAAAAAGTTTATAATCTAAATAAACATGATTTTACGACTAAACATCTTCAATTCTAATATTATTTTATATAAAAAATTGTTTTAATTTTTTTCATATAAATATATATATGAATAAATAATGGTAAACCGAGTTAAATGGTTTATCTCATTTTGATCCGACAAAACTCGATCACTCATGTACGAAATGAGATCTGAAACAGAGATTTGAAACCCCACCTAGCGGTAGCAGCTCCCTAATCAAAATAAGATAGAGATTTCGCAGGAGGAAGTGAAAAAAGAAAAAAGAAAAAAGAAAAATGGCGGTATCCTCACCGTCCCCCACCAACCAGAGCCCTGACACCCCCACCCCAAACCCCACGCCCACGCCCACGGCCTCCACAAGCTCTCCTACTACAGCTACCATCGCCGCCACCATTGCTGCCATTACCAATGGCGCCACAGCACCTCAGCGCGACCCACCTAAGAACTTACGTGGCCTCAACAAACCCAAGTGTTCAAAGTGCGGTAACGTCGCTCGTTCTAGGTTCGTTCATAAAACCCTAACTGTGTGTCTTTTTTTATTATTATTATTCTTAATAAGCTATTTTAGCAATATTTTTCCTTAAAAGATTTTAAGAACCCCGTTGTTCAAACCCTAAACCCTTAGATTCCCTTTAATATGTGTGTATTTCGAACCCTAATTTTAGGATTTCATTTGGTGAAAACCCAAGGGTCGGTCCGTTTCCACTGGTGCGAGTCTGAATGTAACAAATCACATGTTAGGTATATAAACCACTCCGTCTAAATGTCTCTAGACCTATTGAAATGTGGTGTATTCTGTTGGCAGTACACTGAGTTGCGGGAGTGGGGGCAACACCCTTGACCAAATTTTTTTTAGGGTTATGAAAAATGCAATTATGTAATATTTTCTTAAGGCTTTTATATTTTTAAGGAGATAGATGTGTTTTAGCAGCTTCTGGTTTTATAAATAGAGATCTCTAGGGCTGTAAACCTGTGAGAGAAAATAGTAATTATTATTGATTGATCCGTGGATGTAGGGACATTGTTGAACTATGTAAATCCTTGTGCGTGTTGTGCGATTTCTGTTCTATTTGCTGCTTCGTTTTCCACACGCTGGACACTTCTTGGGGTTTTCTCAAGGTTTTTTCCCATAACTCGTAGTGTTGGGCAAATCTTGGGGCTTTTCTCAGTATTTTCGTGTAGCTTGTAGCTCTCCCAGAACATGGTTTCAAAACTCGTCTAAGACCGAGATGTATTGCCTAAGTCGTCTCGGTATCAGGTATGGACAAGACAGACGGGCAAGTGAATGTATTGGACGAGATTTAAAAAATCACGTTCATTTTTCTCATTGTTGAACGAGATGTCTCAAACGTATCGAAAAAATCGTCCGAGACAACTTGGTATTTGACATGGATGAGATGAGACGTGAAATCGAGTTTTAAAACCATGGAGCAGTCACTAAGTTAGGGTTTGGGAATGAGCAAGCAAGGGAAAAATCCGGTAAAATCGAGAAATAATTGAAAAAAATTGAGTTTGGGTTAAGACTGTGTAATTGATCCTATTAATTGGTATTCTCATTTTATAGCATCAAATTATAATAATAAATCACCAAACCCCACATCGATGTCATCCATGCATAAAAAAAAAATCACATGTCCACAACCAATTCAAGGTTTATGTTCAAAAAAAGATTACAATCATGAATCTATGTTAGGATTCATCAACCGGTTACAACTTCAAATTCAATGTCGTCCTCATTATTGTTAAATCTTATTATTATTGCGAGTACTAAATTTTTGGTCCTACATTTAGTTTAGTTTGTCCGTCTCCTTAGATTGATTAAAATTGCTTTAGGTTTTTTCCTTATCTCCTTTCTAGTGGGGTTAGGGGTTTATACAAAGACTCCATCAATTAAGTCAGATGAGCATCCAACAGAGAAAGTGCTTAAAAACGAGAAAATTTCATACGTTGACTTCTCAATGGTCCTCCTTTTTATAGTTGTTTATCCATAAGAGTTATGATATTATCATGCTCTTGGGAGTTGACACGTAACTAAATGAATGTGTCATTGTTCAACTAGATTTGCTTAGTCCACGTTTAAATATTGTGGGCCTACAGTTGGTTTGTACTTTGCAAGTATGAGTTAAGTTGCTTGCTTTGATTGGTTAACAAATTAGCCGGTTAACTACTCCATTAGAATGATGTTAGCGAGTCAGTTAACCACTCATGTCAGAGTACATGTGTGAGTAGGTGAACTGTCCTGCCTTGTCGGGTTAGTATGATCATTCTACTAGTTATCCATTTTGGACTTCACTCTTGATTACCTTCTACTGATGGTACTTTTTTTTATTAGTACTTCTCAGCATTTATTAAGATGTAGTCGCATGAGTGGATTTTTCCTGTTCCCATAGATGACACTTTTTTACCTCAATAATGACCTGCAAGGAAAATGGATTTCGTTATCTATTACATCCAAGGGGCGAGTCAATATTTAAACAATTAAACACAAGTGGTTAATCAACCTACAAAATAGTCTCGAACAATTGGGATAGGTTCGTTCAATTTTACAAATATATTTGGAAATGTAAAACAATGTTACTGTAAAAGCCCTGTTCTGGCTTGGGAACACCCTTACAAAGCTCTAAAAAAGAACAAAATAGAAGTTACAAGGAGATTCCCCCAGACATCAAGTGATGGATACATATCGACAATAGGAGGGTCAACAACGAGTCGTAGTGGGAATTAGGTCCTCTACGACAACCTCAACTTATTCTTCGGGAGACTTGGGGATCCTGTAGGGGGAGAAAATGTCATTCTAGTCTTTATTGTATTTTTTTTATGGCAATGAAAATTAGATGAAATTGGAGTTCATGAGACTACTTGTTTGGTTCCATGCCCATCTTCTTCGCCTCCCCAAGCTTCTCTTCTAATGCTAGAACTCGTTGGTCCTTTGTATTAATCAACACTTATTACTTAGTCGCCCCCAACTTTGTGATGAACACATAGTCATTATGCCAAGCTATTTCATTGCGAAGGCCCTCATTGTCCTTCTTGGCCGCATTTTTAACTCATAAGGTCTCGATTGTGAACTATAGTTTCTTCGCAGTCAGGTCATTCTTGACCTAGCTTAGATGATTAATTAACTAATCAAATTTTACAATACCGCCATCCATTCACTTATGCACCTCCAAAGAAGACATACAAGAAGCAAAACACAAAACAAGATACAAACGGTGGCGAAAAGCTACTTATGTGAATATATCTTGAGGCCATAATGTGAAGGAGAGTCTCATGGGACAATGACTTCAATTGTTCTAATGATCTCTATTTCTGGGTGTTTCATCATGCATAGAAGAGTGTAAGATACGTTTGGGTTGTCATGCACTTATTTCATGACGTAAAGCAAATTATTTCCCCGTAGTACACATTTGGCTGGTAGACAAGCTTGGAACTCTTGGCACTCGGAGCCAGATACTTTGCACGAGAATATGCTTATAGCGGCAAAGTAATCCTCATTTGGTATAGTAACCCCTTATTCTGTGAGACGCGCTTGCTTCTCGAAATGCAACAAATTCATCTCCCAATCCCAGTTGGGGGTTCACAATTTGAGAAACATGGGATTCAACCCTCGTCTATTTTGGAGTTGACTGCTCTAGAATGATCTCATGCTCACTCAAGACCAAATTGAATTGAATACCCATGGGGGTTTCTACGAGAGAAGGTTGTGCCTTATGCAACTCGATTCCGATTGGCAAGATGGGTTTACTCCACCGCGGCTTTGACTTATTTGCAGAGGTTCTGGATTTAGAAGAGACGAGCAAGAGTAAGCACCTTGGCTTTCCCTTTATTTGGTTACGTGGTATGTGGTACGTGGGAGGTTCCCTTGCAAGCACAACAGAGTCTGGGATGGTGGCACTTGAAGGTATGGTCAGACAACGAGTCTTCTCGTTCCTCTTATTCCCCTTCATAGTTCCAAATACCAATAGTGGGAAGGAAGGTTCTTCGATCTAACTAACATTTTTTAGGAAGAAGGTTGTTAAGATGAGCGAGAGTAGCGATATGTCGTCACTAAGGTAAACACTGACTTTGTGCGTTTGCAAAAATGACAAAGCAACATTTTAGCAACAAAATAAAATTTTCTTTTGAGGTTTGTTGTTAGAACAATATTTTTATTGTTCCACTTGCAGGGGATGTTGAAGAATTTGTCATCGAGATCTGGGAGCTCCTAATTACCAGACACAATGACAAATTCTTTTCACTCACGTCTTGTCTGAAGACGGAATACTGGGTATAATGAGGTGGTAACCCTTTATGATCACAAAATTGAAGTAACTAAGGTTGTGATGGCCTTGGCCTGAACAATGTTGTAGATAATAACAATGAAACAGGTGGTTAGCCTGGATAAGGATGCCTTTCTCATCCCAAAAGATGGATCATCCCAGTCAGCTAGTGATACGAGTTACCGTTGAACTGACTGGGAGGGCGATTAATGAGCCAAGGAACTTCTCGAACAAGAGGGTCAAACAAGATATACAGGCTAACACTAAGTTGGCTTGCATAGATGCAAATTTATTTGCTATCTACAACTTTGCCCATCTGGTCTCCTCAGTGAGGATCGATATCATTTAGGATGTTGACGTGATGCCTAAGGCTCTAAGGTGTTAGGAAGAACACCAATTAAGGAAAATAGAAACATCGAGAGAGAATGCATGTGTAAGAGAAACTAATCCAAAGAGGCAACAAATGGGCTAATAGAAGGTTCAACACCATGGAGACTAGCTTATTGGTTTTTAAAAACAAAAAATGTAACATAAAGAATCAACAAAGTCAAAGAGAAAAAGAGAAAAAGAGGAAAAAATGCTTGAGAATGGACAAGGGGTGTTGATGACCAGAGGAATGATTGAACATGATGAAGAAAATGAAATATGAAGAGAGAACAAAGACTCAGAGAGTAGTTCTTGAATAGTGGCACCCCCAATTAGTTATAGGAAGCGATAAATCCAACTCTTTAACTTGATCTCCTTGAAAGAATACATGAAATGATAATGGCCTTATTTAAGGCGTTTTGAAGAGAGCAAACGACTACGCTAGTAAGGCGGCGTCATACTAGTAAGCCACTTGAGAAACATTTGTACCACGTCATCCCATGCCAAAAAGAAGACCAACAAATTGTGACATGTGGACCACTAGGATGAATTTCAAGAGGCAAATACAAGGAAATGCCATGCGTCACCAAACGTAGAACCGTAATCGTTTCCCCTCATTAAAATATCACTTGTCTTCTCCGCAATTTGAAATTTGCACCAAACTACATTAAATCTTGGCATGGGAGACCTATGGTCCCTTGTCCTAGAGGAGCATCTATGGGAGTAGAGAAAATCTACTCTTGTGATTATGCATTAGTTGCAAAGAGAGGTCTCAAGAAAGAAAGATATACTTGTAAGTATGAGGAATTGGGAGTATAGTTCAGAATGGAAAATCCCATAGAGTTATCATGTTAATCCAACAAAACATGGTAGTTTATCTACTCACGCATGCACTCTAACAAGGGTGGTTAATTAATTCATTGACATTATTCTAACGAAGTAGTTAACTGACAAAGTTGTTTACCAATCAAAACAAACTACCTATCTCGTACTTGTAAAGTACAAACTAAGTGTTTGTCCATGTCATTTAGGCATGTCTAATTGGATGTCAACATTTGTTTATCTAGCTACGTATCGGTTTTTTAGAACATGATAATATTAGAACTCTTAAAGATACAATCATCATAACAAATCTATGAAAAGGGGACTATTGGAAAGTCAAGGTGTGCAATTTTTTTCTTTTTTAAGTTTTAACTTTGTTGGATTCTTATATGGCTTGATCATCGAAGTCTTTGCAAGGCCCTTCCCAATGAAAAATGATAGGAGGAAAGAACTAGAGGCAATTTCGATCGATTGAAGGGGGAGAAACAAAGACTAAACGTAGGGTTGGAACTTTTACACCCACAATTATCATTTTATTCTAAGCATTATTCAAATCCAGCATCATATTTTTGGTTTTCTATGAAATTCATTTTTCTTTTATTGTCCTTGCACATGGAATGCATGATTTTCTTCTTTTTTGAAATTTTTGATAATGGTAAGAACTTAAAAGATCTTTGGCTTGTGCTTGTGCTTTTTAAGGTACCATTGCTTAATATTTAATACTTTCTTTGGGATCACCACTAGGGATTTCCGCATCTAGTGTGGTTCTTCGGTGACATAATAATTAATGTTGTCATCTTTGCATAATTAATCTTTGAATAAGATGAAAGAGATTTAGTACTAAACTTCCCTATATTTTTGTTGTAATAGAAATTTTATTTCATTATTATTTCCTAAGAAGCAAGGAGCAGCAGACATTAAGGTTATATGTCTATTAATGTGGTGGGAAGCTTGTACAAGATCATTGTTAAGGCTCTGGCTATGAAAATTCATGCCATCCTTCCTTCTGTGATTTCTCTAAAACAAGAGGCCAGAAGGGAATTTAATTGCAATAGTGTACTGATTCTATAACTTAGCCAGCAAACCCTATGATCTAATATGGAGAAGGTTCATGGTCATGTTAATTGAGATTTTGCAAACTAATTTCTTTTTAAGATGAGGTTTTGACACGAATGGAGAAGATGGATTCAAAAAATGTGCTTCTGCATCTTTTCTATTTTAGTGAATGATTATCTGGGTGGGTGGTTATTTTAGAAGCCTCGGGGCTTTGAGACAAGGTTACTTCATTTCTCATTTCCTGCTTATTGTTGTGGCTGTGGCATTAGGTAAAATGGTGCTTAAAGCTATTGCATGTCAGGCTATGAAAGGCTTTGTCATTGCTATAGAGGGTCCGAGGATATCACATTTATCTTTCATTAATGGTACTTTTCTTTTTCTTGGGGACATCTTAAATGGATTTGTAATTTTTGAGAGGCTTTTTATGTTATTTTGGTTTAAGTATTAACTTGACTGAGAGAACAGTTTTTGGAGTTGGTAGAATGGAAGAGTTTAGGTGCTTTTTGGTACTTTATTTTGATAAGTATCAGAGTTTATTAAACTGAAAGAACAGAAGATATATACAAGGAGGAGGCCAAGGACGCAAGAAAATGCCTACAATTTGAGATAGAGCGCTTACTACCACCAAGGATCACACCCTCCCACCTACAACCGAAACCTTCAAAGAACATGACCTGGCGCTCTTTGATAAGTTCTGAGAAAGAAGTAAGAGCTTTCACAAGAAGAATGATTTCATGTACCAAGTTCTCCCTGTCAAAGGTCATCTTGTTCCCCTCTTTTTGATGCAAACGTAATCTTTTACTCAAAATTTTCTTTCTTGAACTGAGGGCTGTGTTGTATAAAGTTTGTATGAGGGACAAAAGGTAAAAGGTGATACCAAAGGAGTTGAAGAAATGAGTCCAAGTGTCATGGGCAAGATTACTATAGGTTAAAAAAAAGAGCATTCAATCTCTTGAAACACGTTTCACCTTGAGATACAAACCAAATCTGACCAGTAAGATCCAATCTGATGGAAAAAAAAAAATCTTTGATGAGGTGACCCGTGCTAACTCCAACAATTAATTCTGCATCTATTTCAGAAAACGGGAATTGCTTCTACAGTTGGGAGCCAAATCTACAATGAGAAAATGGTTCCTGATTCAGGGATGTCATATGTAGTAATGCGGGAACGACGCATGCCCTGGTGTAGGTGAGATCTCTTACAAAGAAAGATTGTGCATGCACATTATAGTTAAGATCTCTGGTGAAGGAAAGACCAATCAGGGGCATGTCTGACAACAAGTAAACACGGTATGGAGGGAAACTGGTGTGATTCTTGGAACATTGAACAATGACTAAATAAGCTGTCAGGGAAGGCATGGTCCGGAGAAGATAGGAATCTGACAAAAAACATGGGTTCTGGAAGGGATGGGTGAGATGACGTCTCACTAATGAAGAACTCAAGTTATAAAAGGAGCCTCTTGGGTGTGGGAGTGGAACTGTAGGCATCCCGTTGGAGTCAAAGCAGATTAGATAAGAATACCTTGAACAAACTATTTAAACCATGCAACATTAGGAGTGAAATAGGGAAATCTGCCTAAATATTGTAATGAAAAACTAGGTAAATGACAGATTGTTATTAGCTTTACATGAGGGTATAGAAATTGATTCTAATAATTCTATTAGTTATGAGATCGTGAGAATTTTATCCAAGCACCTCATGCACACACAAAAGAAAGTTACTTTATAAGAGATTTTGGGATGTGTCATTGGGGCTTTGGCTTTGATCTAAGTCTTCCCACAGAGGCTAGTTGTCCTAAGGCTACCTTTGTTTGGAGTTCCAAAACCCTTTCTAAAGTTGCTTTCTTTGTTTTAATTGCTTCTCTACAATTTTAATTGTTGACTATGACCAATCGTAAAAATTCGTTCTGAATCATTGTTCTCTATGGAAGGCTTATAATGAATCTGTTGGCTCTCTCTTTTTTACATTTTGTTTTGTCTAGAGAAGTTCAGGATTCTTTATTTAGTCAGTCTGGAATTTTTGGGTAGTGTGTGTTAAATTTTCTTCGAAGTTCTCGTCTAGAGGCCAATTGTTTTGGATGATCTTTTCTTTCGTGATTTGTTGGGGACTATGGAAGGAGAGACATGAGTGTATTTGAGAGCAAGGACGAGGATATTCAATCATTTCCTTAATTATCTAATCACTTGTGTATAAATGTTCCAAGTTCTTTAGAGATTTTAGGGTGTTTCTTTTTTATATATTTTTTTCCCAAATGGAATCTTCTTGTTAATGATGTAAGATATTTTTTTGAGTTGTGTTTTTTTTGTTTTTTTTTCCTTCGTAGATCTCCTCTATCTCTTAGGTTTGTCTGTATCTGTGCTTTCTCTTCAATAATTAATGATTATATAAAAAATGCTTCTTCAATACATAATTTTCTTAGAACTTCATCCCTAGCACATGTATCTTCGAAAGCATCTGCCAAAACATAGTTAGTACTCAGTATGACCCATTCAAAATGTTGTCTTTGACACATTCAAGCTTCCTAGGTCCTGTGATATTCCTTAAGGCCCACCTAACTACTACGTGACAAGAAACACTCCTGTTGAATTTTTAACGTGTAAAATTACATCCATTGTATCCAGCTATGTAAGGAACAAAATAGCCGTATCCTTGACTCATGAGGTCATTTTTAGTAGTCTTGGGTTCATCTAGCAATTCGAAGATTTTAATATTATTCTTTGAGGATTTTCTTTCTAATTGTGAGCTAGTTTGTAATGAGTGATTGTAACTTTGGGGGTTGGGATTTTGTTTGCTTGTTGTAAGTTTTTTTTGTTTTTTTAATTTTTTAATTTTTTTCCATCTGTATGAGGTAGGTCTTCTCAACTCCCTTTCTTCTCTTTTGATAATACCTCTTATGTTTGTCAGAAAAAAATACCTCTCTTGCTGGGGTATGCATTGCCAACTGGATTCTTATAGCCTGTAAATTTTGCGGCTGTACAAGGTTTTTTTTTTTTGGATAGATCATAAGTAGTGTGTGTTATGTCTAGATGATTGGTACTTAACTTTTTAAGTGTAAAAGCTGTCCAATTTTTGTCCTGTGTGGGCTTAGAATCGTGGGACTTTATCTTTGATTGATTGAAGAAATCTTTGGGTATTCATGCATGCTTTCTTTGGGTATAATCCTAAACCCTGGTTTTGCTTAGATGTGTGGTTTTCCAATTGTTATGCAGACAGCAATATGGCTATTGTCCTGATTCTGATTCTTTACTTGGTTTTATATGTATCCACGCCAATAATTAGCCTTAGACTCGTCTTTTTTGTGGACCCCACTCCTGTATAGAAAAGTTTGTTCAAATTATCTGCCCCAACATATGCATGTCACACACATGCAAAGCTGGGGAAGGTATTCCATACATTCAATCATGGCTGTCTGGGAGATCCCTTAGAACACAAATATCCCAGTTAGATGATCAAACCATATGTACCTGTTTCACAGTTCATTAAATACTAGGTTGTTTGCAATTTGCCACATTTTGTGTGTGTTAAATTTAGGTAGAAATAATGTAATTTTGGCATCTTAATTTCCTAAACTCTTTCACGGTTTCATGGGGTTTTAATGGAATTAGGTAAATATTATTCTTACTTTTCACAGGGATTTTGGTGAATTTAAGCAATTGTTTAATCATCCAAAACTTGATGATATCAGTTGAAAGAATTTTCTTTTCGGGTAGTTGCAGATGAATTAGAAAGAATGGTTTCTTGTTGGCATCGTGTAGCTATTTGCAACTACTTTTTCATAGAGATGGTTTAGATGTTTAATTTACATGGATGGCTGAAATGTTTTGTTTTGTTTATTTGTTTATTTGTTTTTTGTTTTTCTGTTTGGGCCTTTCGATGAACTAATACCATTGACTATGTAGGTGTCCTTACCAATCGTGCAAGAGTTGCTGTGCAAAAGCTCAAAATCCCTGTCATATACATGGTATGCAAACTATCACAAATCACGATGGACAATTTCTTTTTACCTTCTGTGGATTATTTGAATATCTGTCTAATAAAATTTCAACTTGTCAGAAAATATTATTTGAATATCAAATCATTAATTCTATAGTTCTATCGGGCTTATGATCACTCATCAGCAACTAATGAAAAGAGTAGAATGGCAAAATAGGATTCGTACTGCTAACTCCAGTAGTTGGGATAAGGCATAAAAGATTATGATGGTTTGCCTTGGACGGATGGTGGGATCACATACCTCTCCCTACAAGTTGTAGACACATTCTTCAATCTGGATTGTGGACCATGGTTTCAAAACTCGGTTTGACGTCTCGTCCATGGTTGAGACCGAGTTATCAGACGAGTCAACTTGTCTCAGATGAGATAAACCATTTAACTTGGTTTCTAATGATTTATTTATGTATATTTAAATGAAAATAGTTATAATTTTTATTATTATTAAAATGAGGGAGATTAGAAGATGTTTACTCATAAAATCATGTTTTATTTATGTAATAAATATTTAATTTCTAAGAAAAGTAATTATTTTAAATCAAAATTTACAAAATCCCAGTTGATTCAGCAGAGTATTACTGACTCGGCCGAGATTTTCAAAATATCGTCCAATTCATCTTGTTTATCTCACGAGATGGTGTGAAGACTGTCACACCATGTATATCCGTCTCGTTGCTGAACGATACCGAGATGACTTGGGTGAATCATCTGAGTCTTAGATGAGATTTAAAACCATGATCTAGACTGTAACCCATGAGGCTCCCTTGGGTCCACAAAGCAAATTACCCACGGTTGTATGTACTTAACATTGTCAACATTTGTGTTCATGGTTTGAGCTCTTGGTTCAAGCCTGAGAATCATCCATCGATGAGACTCAAGAATTTCAGATGATTTGGATGAGACAACTCTGACTTGGAACCATGGTAGCTTCTGTTCTTTGGGGGGTCTCCTCTCATAATATATCTCAGAGCTCATTCTGCTGTGGAGTAATGAAACAGACAGATTTTTTTTGTTTATATTTTTTCATTATGATCAAATATTGTTTCAAGGATAGCCATTTTTGTCTTATCTCTGGATTGATGTTACAGTTTTGAAAGCAAATGCGACCTTTTCAGAGAAGACACCATCTTCAAGCTCTCCTTTGTTTGACCAGCAATCCACTGATATATCTCCTGCAGGGTAAGTCATAAAAAAAGAAATCAGCATCTCACAGTTAACTGTATAATCAATCCATGGATGTTATAGTCTGCTCAAAACTATTTGGACTGTTTTTCATCATGAAACCTATCTTCTCACTTCAAGATAATCAATCAATTAAGTGTTATTGCAAAGTATCTAGGACTGGCTACAGGAATTGTTTTCTGCCATGGCGGTCTATCTGGGTTCAATTCCTTGGCATGAATTTGAACCCCCCATCCAAACCAACCAAAGCTCACGCCTTACTCAAAGAGGCGTTAAAAAGGCTTTTGCCTCAGAAAATGCGCATACCTTTATGGTGTCTTTAAGCAGGTCCTATGCTTTATGGGGATGTGTTCTATTTCTCTCTTGTAGTATCATTACTCAATAATCTTTATATTTATAAAGTTGTTTATGTTTTAGCATTCATTATCTGGGTCGTCTTCTTGATTGATTTTGTTTCTTTGTTATATCCCCCCCCCCCCCCCCCCATGTCAAACCTATGACTATGCTTCTAGTATTAGAGTTGGTTCTCTGCTTTTTTTAGTTAAGAGTGATTACTAAACTTGACACCTTGCTTTTTGTGCGAGGGATTAAAACTTTGAAAGTTAGAAAGCACAAACCGATGGATGTCGTAAAATTTGACTTGATTTTAATGAGTTTGATATATGAATTAGACAATAAACTTTGGAATGTGAAATTGTGAATTGTCATAAGTTCTTTCCTCCTTTTCTATCTTATTATAATTATTTATATATTTGTATATTTAACTATTAATCTATCTAAAATGAATGCTCGTGAAGCTTATGCCCTACGTCTTAAGCCTTGCGTCTCAAAGCTTTGGCTAGTGAGATGCCTTGTCTCACGCCTAGGTATTTAAAAACAATGCTTCAAGATACTAAAAGCTTGAAATGTTTTTTAAGTTGGGAATTGTTTGTATTCATATTTCTGTCTCTTCCTGGCAATGGTAGTTAAAAACTTGCTATCTTCCAGAACTGGCCTTCCATCAAAACCTCTTTGCAAAACTTCATGAGCTGTGAACCTCAGTTTTTAACAGGAGATTAATGTATATCATTGCTCTTTGAACTTTTTTATTGAATCATATATCAGAATTTTCTTTTGTCACTTTGTTTACCCTGAGAACTATTTATCGTGCTGGTAAGGTTTCCCTTTTTCGATGAACTTACTCGAATTACCTGTTACCAAGGCTGGTCGGTGAGTTCACAGTGCATGGCTGACCTTGAGTGTTGGTTCCAACTTATGTGCTTGTTTGGTTTCAGGGCCTCAATGAGGGTTTCTTCTCTTCGGCAACTTTCTCAATTCAGTGGAGCCCAAATTCCTCCTCGAGCGAGGAGGCCACTGACCAGAAAGGTGCACATACTCAGCGAGTTCGTTTTATTTCTTTGTTGGTGATTATTATGTATTCAGTGTGTTGTTAGAATACGAGAGATTCTATTTCCACACCAAATTTTGCTAACGCCAGCCCAATTCATATGTAAATCACCAAAGAATTAGCACACATCTTGGGGTGGTGTTAGCAAAATTTGGTGTGGCAATAGAAGCTCTCTAGAATAATTTTCCTGACCTTAGTGTTCTGTTTCAGGATGCTGCAACAATAAATCAGTGGAGGTTTTCCAAGTTGAAGGAATACAAGGACGGAAACACTGAAGCTGAAAACGAAGCTTTTGATCGATACATGCAGAATGTTAGTTTACTCGAGGAAGCATTTTCCGTTAATTCTTCGCTCAAAGATGTCACCCCAGATGAGCCACCTACCACCTCGACCAATGGGGAAGAAAAAACTAGGAGAATGATCTTAGATCTTAAAACAAAGCTAAGATCGAATCCTAGAACAGCCGAAGCCCTCAGACGGCGCATGCAAGGCATCGTTGACCGAGGAATGAAGAAGTTGGAGAATTGGCAATTCAATGAAGAACATGGGCCCGCCGATGCCAACGATCTGGATGGTTTGAAGGAACTTAAAAGGCCAAAGAAGACGAAAAATTTACGAGCAGAAAAAACTTCAGCTGTGGGTGAACTTATTGATAAATTGAATAAAGCTCGAAATGAGGACGACTTGCAATCATGCTTGCAGATCAAGTCCAAGTTGTTTAATCGGCACATGAGAGTTCGCCCATCCAATAACAATGTTCAGGAGCAGATACTTGGGGATGTGTCTACACCTAGACGTGGTACGGATTGTTTGCTTCCCAAGTTGTGTAGTACTGTGGAAGTTAATCAAGAAATTCTTCACACAATTGACACGCATTTTTCTTCCCTGGAGCAGATAGAAGATCTTTGATTTTGGCAGTTAGTCAATCTTCAGGACATACACTAAAAACTAATGAGCATTTAAGCTTGTTTTTTGATTGGTAGGAATAGAGTTGGAGCTTAGTTTAGTCTAGTGAGAGTTAGAGGTTTTGACGGTGTCGCGAGGCGATGATGGTTACTCTTGAAATTGGGAGATGGTATTATGAGCTAGATGTCTTTGTTTCGCGAGTAATCTTAATGTTAAGTAGAAGCGTGGCAATGGTCATTTTCCTAGTATTGTAAGAGGTCCTTGTGTATTATTCTTCTCTTGAATGGTAGTGTAAAATCAAATTTTTTTTTTTGTTAATCTAGCAATATCCAGCCTTAGTGCTAATTTTTTTTTTTAGATTTACAAATGATCCAACTTTATACGTTTTGAGTTATATTTCACGGCAAGATTGTCGTTTAATGTTCTTTATATCAATAATGAACGTGCTTCCTATAATTTTTGGTATGGACAGGTGCAATTAACTTGAGGGCACCACTTCATTCTACGGACATAACAAAACACTCTGTACATGCCCAAGTCTCATGCTATTGAAAGAGATTTCATATTTGCTATCGCTATCTCCATTAATTATCGTCATTTTGGATCTACTTCATTCTTTTACTTGGTCTGTAATAGGCCCTTGTTAAATTTTGTCCAAATCATTTCAGTCGACTTTGTCGAAGATGTAGATCATATATAAAAAAAAAGTGTATTAAATAAAATTGAATTTCTTGCCATGAAATAGATTACAAGAATAGCGCAAAACCATGTTCTTTAATAAGAGAAGATAGTCTAGAGAAAGATATCAATAATGGTGAGATCTTTGATGATTTGATATTAAAAAATAATTTCTATTGATAGAAACCTTACCATTACTTGTTGCTATTTTTTCATTTATTATAAAAATTTAAAATTTAAAAAATAAAAATATCATTTTATTATTTAAAATGTATTAACAAACCTGTCCAAATGTACTTTTGTAAATTTAAAAATATATGTAGTGTGGGTTTATTCAACAATACTGCACATGCTATTATGATGTCGTTTAAGGTTCCTCGAAATCTTGGGCTTTTCCCATTGCACATTTTATTACTAATTTCATATTATTATAGATCGATTATTTCTATAATTTTCTATGAATTATTCAAAGGCATCTTTCTAATTGAAAGAATATGAATTTATGTCGATATGGGTCAACATGCTCATCCTTGTGTCATTATAATAATAATAGATTTAACTAGGAAGAAATGGTAATCAGTCATAATCAAGTTAGAAAGATTAAAGAAATCATGAATAATGTACCCGTGTAATCATAAAAGTTCAACCCTAGATTGAAGGCCCTTGGATCCTGTACATCATGCATGAATCTTGAACCCTTGAAGTCATTGGGGGTGTGAATGATTGAGACATAAGCATTTTCTCAAAAAAGAAAATCAATTTTTTTTTAAAAAAATTGATCTAGAGAAAATGGAAATTTTGCTGGTGTTACATACTAATAAATAGTTTTTTACTTTGGGGAGAAAAAGAAAACATTAAGATTTGCTCGCTCGAGAAAATCATTTTCCTATAGTATTGGGTGAGCGAATATTTTCCTGTAAAGGTAGGAAAATTGATTCCTTTGGAAAAATAGTGATTTATGGCGAAAATTTTCGATCAAACACAGTCAAATCCAAACATCATAGGTTCCTCATTTTCAAAGAAATCAAAAATGGCCTAAAGGTTGTCTGCCATTTAAATGGTAGAGGACAATGATGCTTTAAATAAATATTTTTATTTTTTTATTTTTTATGTGCGTGGTGTGATATTCTACTAGAAAAATAATAACCACAACACCTTTAAATTTTTAAAAAAAATAATAATAACCCCAACTCACTTTCGAAAATCTCCATCAATAAATGGCTGAGGCGAAAGAATACTTCTAATGCAATGTAATAAGGTGTATTGTGACATATCAAACCATTTTCTTGTGATTATTGTTGTGTTGATCTATTTTATAAAATGTAATTTATTTTTCAATTTTTAAGAAAAATGTACTAAAAATTTTATACTAATCCCAAAGAAACCTGAACTGATATTATTGGAAGATTTCCTTAAATCTGTGAAGTCCATTGTTTAAATGGTCTTTAAGGTTGGTGAATTAGTTCATCATCAACTTATATTTAACATGGTGGCTCCTAAGAAAGTGACACAAAACCAAACATGTCACACTTACGCATTTGAAGGTGACTTCATATAAATTGATCAAATGACCCTTAAATCAAGCCAAACATTTCATAAGAAGTCAATCCAAAATAAATAAAAATATATAAAACAAGAAAAAAAAAAAAAGAAAAAAAAAAAGAAAAAGAAAAGGGGGAGTTCTTTGAGTAATTGGTCCCATCCAACAGTAATACAGAAATTAAAAGTTTTTATCTAACATACCTCCCTCACTAATGCTGTAAATTAGGCATGCCTCCCTATGTTTAAAATGCTTGAATGCCTCGCTTGACATTTTCAAAACACCCTTCAAGATTTTATTATTATATAATCCACCATACCTAATTATCCACGCACAATGTCTTTTGTCTAGAGTTCCTTGATATTAAAAGAAAAAATAAAATCATGAGGTGAGAATTTTGTTTATGAGATGTCTAGTATTCTTATTGGCTTGGGCTTCAAGGGGCAAAACAGTATCAAGGGGGACTTTTTCTGAGCAAAGAACAGTCTCGGATCAGGTTACCCAATTAGGCCCATGTGGGGCTCGGGGGCAGTGTTCCCGAGACAATTTTTTGTATATATATATTTTTTCGAGTTAGGGTTTTTTATTTTTTTAAATGTTTTTGCTCTGTGAGGTTCCTAGCAGCAGAGATCAAAGAGTCTATGATTGTAAATCAGTCCAACCAAATTCAACTAGGATCCTATCACAATCTGGCCAATTTGATAAATTTGTGGTTAATCATCGATTTGATTATCAAAACGTATAAATTTAATGGTGATTTTGACATGACCTCTACATTTTGGTGAATATTTGAGATACCCATGCTTTTAAACTGATGACATGTTTTCTTGACTTCGGCTTAATCTAAGAGATTCATGAAAATGATTTATATGCCCTCATCTTCAGCTTGTAGTTAACAACCCTTTTTTTCTTCCCCAAAACCTTTATCTTATGCTTTTGCGTTGTTAAAATTAATTTTTTATCTTCATCCTCAATCGTATGATTCGATTTTTTTTCGAACTTCAAGAATAAAATATGACTTTTAGATATATGGAAGACGATGGAATCAATAATATAATAATAAATGATTTTCTGAAGGGGTTGCTTAAAACTGTGGATTGAAGATGAGATTGAATAGCTTGGAGATGAAATACTTTTGAAAGAAAAATCAAGGGTTTTTGCTAGAGATTGAAGATGAGGGCATTTAAGACATTTTTTCTTAGACTATGAGAGAAGACTAAGGTTAAGGGGCATGTCCTCGGTTTGCAAATATAAAGGGTATTTAATGCAAGAACCTTAGATGGTTAAGAGTTGCTCGATTGTCATTAACCATGTCATGGACTACATCATGGGCTTGTTATTTAAAGCCTCTAGTTTAAAGGCCCTCTTAATCTTGGGCTTTTTGATCATAATTAAAAATGCCCACAAAGAAGACTGGGAGTTGTTTATAACCCAGCCTCCGTGCGTATAGGATCCAAACTCAACCATATAAAAAACACAATTATGTGAAAAAAAAAAAAAAAAAAAAAGACAAAACGAAAAAAAGTTTACCTATTATTGTTATATTCCCTCACCACGATTGAAAGATAAGATGTACCCTTATTTTACATGCATGGAATCAAATCAATTTAGTGCCATAAAAGGATCATTGGAAGTTGCCAAGAAAGGGTCTTTAGAAGGAAAGTCGCCCTTAAATGGTGGGTGCATGGCTGATTCTCTTCCTATCTAGGGTACCTAAACTAGTTGTTTCAGAGAGAGAGAGAGAGAGAGATGTATAAAAGATGGATAATGTGCTCGACAAGATATAACAATGTAATGTATTAAATGATAAATGGGCATCAATTTCCTTATCTCAAGTAACGATGGAGAGATTGAAGGGGAGGTGCGTTTCTCGAGTACTATATGACAGACGAGTACCAATTAAAAGAAAAAAAACGAAAATTTTATAAGACAACATGTCTAACTATGCTTTATGGTGGTGAATGTTCAGTTGTCAATTAAATAAGCAATTTGTTTAATAAATTGCACGTTGTAGAGATTAGAATGTTGAGTGGAAGGATTAAGAAAGATAAAATTTGTAACAAATGCATTTAAGAAAATTTAAAAGTAGCACCAATAGGTAATAAAATAAGAGAAAGTTGACAAAGATGGTTTGGGCATTTCAACGAAGGTCGATTATATTCCAAATTAGAATAAAGATTCAAGTTGAAAATTCTAAAAGAGCAAATGAAAAACCTAAAAGAACGTGGATGAAAATAATGTAAGCATATATGAAAATGGTCTCAATAACAAAATACTTGGCTTTTGAGAGTATAATGATGGGAACAAAAATCATTTAACACACTCCCAAATCTACATATTATATGTATGGGAAAATATTGCATGAACCAAGGGACCATGTAGAGTATGGACCTCGGTTCACATTTTGGTCAAATCAACTACCCTGTTCATCTAAATGACAACTCAGCCCTCTCGAAGAAAATGGATTTTTGGGAAACAATCAAGGTTCAGTGTGTACTAATGTTTCCTTTTTCTTCCTTTTTTTTTTTTTTTAATTTAAAAAAAAAAATTATTTCTGATGCAAATTCTCCAAGGAATTTTGCAGTCTACTCTTTTTCCAACTTTCAAAGTGCAATTCAAAGTGGGTGGCTCAAAAAGCTCTCTATCTTAGGGTTAAGCTCTTTGGCCTAAGTCATGAAAAAAAGTTCAAAACAGTAGAAAGAGACTTCAATAATGGTCTTGTATTATTGTCATTTCTGGTCCTTTTTATTTATTTATAAGTGTTCTCCAACATTCCAAGGAACCTCAATATGGGATTGTATGCTTTAATATTCAAATGTTCTCATCATTTTAACCTCTCTTTTTCTTATATGTGAACTTCCACCCATTAATTCCACTGTTGCCAAGCACATTAAAGTTATCTTAAAAAAAAGAAATTAAAAAAAAGAGAGAAAATGTTAGTCTAAGATTGGTGGTGGTGCTCTTTTTCATAAAAGAATCCAAAATGGGTTTAAAGGCAAAACCATTATGACAAAGTAATTCAATCTAAAAATATAAAGTTTCCTTCATTGTGTTGGTGCAGAGAAGAATCATTCTTCTCTTCTCTTAACTTTCTTCAGTGCTCATAGAGCAATCAAACTCATGAGAAGCAGCATATATGCCATTAGGTTTGTGGTGGTTGAACTGTCCTACTAAAGTTTCACAAAGGGTACTAATGTATAACAGTGCCCAACCATGGCTTTACATGGTTAAAGTCTAAGCCAATCTCATGGAATCCAAAGTGATGCCTAAATTAACTCATATTTCTAGAAGGGCATTTTACGAAATTGTTCACGACAAATTGCGAAATTATGGTTCTGACTATTCTAAATATTTACTGATACGAAAATGTCATTTTAATATGTAATTATTTATTTTTACCAAATTGGTCAATTTTGTACAATAAACTTCTATGACATATGGAAACATGCAAATAACTTTATTCTACATGATGACTTGAGAGCAACTCCAACACACTAGGACTTGGGCTCATTATCTCTCCCAATTGCCATTTTACAGAGTCAAAGCCTTTCGAAACTCTAACTCTCTAGTTTGAAATATTTTGGAAAGAAAGAAAGTGGGAGAGGCAAAAGAAGATAGTGAGTTTTACTCTCTCTACCTGTTGACGGTAAAAAACAATGGCAATTGTGAAACATTTTACTGTAACTGAATTTGTGAAGAGTCATTTTGACTAGTACGATTGGAGTGAAGGTCCTTCGAATAGGCAAAATCATTCTTCACAATTAAATGCCTAGCATATATGCATGACAAATATGCCTATTTGCGTTGGAGTTTCTTTGACACACTAATAGTGGTAAATAATTAATATGAAGGCGGGGTTTGAACTTAGGTCATGATATCAATACTCATAGGTTATATATAGGATCGGGTTCCAATGACTCATGAGAAAACACATGATCCCCACGGTGTAAAATCTAATGGTTTTAATCTATGTATCCTAATAACACACAAATCGACCATACTTATCCCGATGATAAATCCCAACCGTTGGATTATGTGTTGACAGATCAGAATCATGTGTTTTTTCCATGCCATTCTTAATGGTATCCAAAGATGCTAGAGGCAACCAAATGTGGTGGCAAAGAAAGAAAATCTGACACAATTGCATGGGATGAATTGACCCAACCCACCATGCCTTAGCCTACCCGATAAAGCTCCCAAAAAAAAAAAAAAAAAGTTGTCTACTATTCATAACTTTGGGACTTTTATACCCAAAGGAACCCACTTTAAGTTAGGACAGTCAATTGGGTCTTCTCGCCCACTTATCCGGCCCAATCCATTCTAAAAGTAATGGATCTGGAGCCCGTAAGTACGAGGTTGGTTCTAACAAATACCAACCCATGAAATATGGATCAGGCTACGCTCTTATATTTGCTTAGTCCGGTCCGACCCATCCTACTTCTAGATTGTATTTATATAAATTTATATATATAATTTGATATTAATTTTATAACAAAAACAAAAACTAAAGTATATTAGAAAATAATAAGTGTATCCTTTCAAATAACTTAAAACGACTTTGAAAAATGTAGAATTTTAATATTTTTAGAAAATCCAAATAAGGGTATTATTGTCTAACAAAACATTAAAACCACTAGAGTTATGGTTGAAGCAAACAGGGGGCAAGAAAAATAAAAGAGAAAATTATTAAAATAGTTACAGTAAATTCCCAATAATTACTATTATTAAAATAGTTACAAGAATACTATGCTAAAGGAAATGGCATTTTTGTAAATGAGATGTACGTCTACCAAAATCATCATAATTGATGTGACTTATTTAGTTGGATTAAAAATAGTCCAATTTCTTAAAGATACACATTGATGTTTTAAATTTTAAAAATCAAAATAAAACAAATATATCTAATAATTGATTTTTTTACATAATTGATTATATCCAATGGTTGTAACTTAAATCCTTACAAAATAATTTATGTTAACATAAACAAAATAAAATTTGATTATATCTTATTCATCATTCTATATTACCAACAAAGTGTTCAAGTCGTCATTGAAATCGAATTTTTATCTAATTCCTTCCAAAATCTTAAATTTTTAATAAGTTTTTATTTAAAATGAGTAATGGATCTTTTTATAAATATTAAAAAAATATGATATATTAATTACTCTACTCCTTTTCATAAAACACTTATAACAACCCCTTACATACATGGTTTTAAAACTCGTTCGAGACCGAGACGTACCGCTAGTGTTAACTCAATATCGGAGCTGAACAAGACCAACTCACAAGTCACTTTTTTTTTACTGAGATTTAATACCTCACGTTTAACTTTTTGAATGAGACGTCTCAAACGTATCAAAAAACTCGTCCGAGACGACTCGATATCGGGCCTGGATAAAATGAGACGCTAAACCGAGTTTTAAAACCATGCCTACATACGATATTCTTTGTAATATTTGGTAAGAATAATATAAATTAGGACTCTCACTTATCTCATCTTCCATTATCTAAGATCATCATTGTTATCGTGGTCATTATTCTTAAAGTTTAAAATAAAAAATTTAACTGATCAAGATGATGATTGTCATTATCATTTGGTGTATAATCACTAATTAAAAAAGAAAATTATTTAATAATGGCTACAGTTAATGATCCTATCAGGTTGATCTAAAACATAGTGGATTCAAGCCTACAAATATGTGAATGATTGTGATCTTTCTTATACATTAGAAAAAAGAAGTTGGGCATCAACACATCCTCATCTATGAAAAGAGAAAAAGGAAACAAAATGGACAAAGAAAGTTTATTTTCCTACTTTTGTTTCATTCACTATGGTGGTCTCTCTCTCTCTCTCAATCAAGAATGGTTGAGAAAGAGAAGAACTAAGGTGAATTTTTTTTGTCCAAAATGACCAAAAGAGTGAGAAGTGAGAAGAGAAATACATATTATCTATGGAATCAACTTTACATAAAATCAAATAAAAATAAAAAGACAAAGAGGACAGTGTAGAGAAAGGGAACTAATTACAATATTATCGGGTTTCTGAAATTCATGAATTTTTTTTATTGATCATCTGAGACTATAATTATTCATTCTAGGTTGTAGAGAAAGTAATCGTGCCAAATGTGTCATGATTACACATTTAGAAGTGACACACATGAATTGATTAAAAAAACCCATAAATCAAGGCAAACACCATTAGAAACTCATCCAATACAAGCAAGATATTTTATTTAAAGATAAGGGGTTATTGAAACCCATTCAATAACAACAAAGCATTCCCTACAAAGACCACAATGAAACGAAAATGATTTATTTGACTTACCTCACTCGCTGTCTCATGTTAGGCATGCCTCACTAAGTTCAAAATTACATATTCTCTCACTAAGCTTTCTAAACAAGAGACAAATTTTGATGATAAGTGTTTTTTTTTTCCCCCTAAACTTTATATAATTACAAACCATTCTTCAAAATCTTACCATTTAAAGGAATTTATATATATATAGGGTGGCATTCGGTAGAAAACATGGAGTTAACATATTTGTCTTATGTGGCTTAAAATTTTCAAATTGAGCTGATTTTTTGTGAGAATGATTTCTATAGTGAGAAGATTATCCTGACAAAAAATCAGTTAAACCTGAAATTTCTAAGTCCATCAAAAGTAGTTTACAAATTTTAGGTAAAAAATCAATGATTCACAATCTATGGTGAAGAGATCATGCTCACCAAAAGTCAGCTCATTCCAAAATTTCTAACCTTAATTTACAAGTTGAAAAATTGTCGATCGTCTGATTTTTGTAAACAACTTTTGATGAGGTTAGACGTTTCGGAATTGGTTGATTTTTGGTGAGGATGATCTCCACACCATAGACATCATCCTAAAAAAAAAAAATCAGCCCATTTCGAAACTTTTAACCCATATAGGACAAAGGCGTTGGCTCCCTAACATTGGATGTTGAATGGATTGGGCTGATTTTTTGACAATCATTATGATGAGAAAATCAACTAAAATAAAAATAAAAATCAGTCCAATCTGAAATTTCTAACCTTAGAATTGTAGATCGTCAATTTTTTATAATGAAATTTAAACCACTTTTTATGGGGCTAGAAGTTTCAGATTGGGCAAATTTTTGAATGGATGATCTCCTCACCATAGAGATCATCCTTACAAAAAATCAGTCAAATCCGAAAATTTTAACCCATATAGGAAAATTTTGACTCCCAACATTGGCTCTCTAATGTTGATAGTCATATGCTACTATCTAAATATATGTTATAATATGTTCTAATTTTTATTTTTGAATAAATAAATAAATGAAAATATTAGTTAGCGTCGATAGTAGAGATGATCATCCATTAATTGAGCAACAACCTTGACTTGAAGCTCGTTTCTCAACACCAACAGTTAGTTGGCCTAGCTAATAGGATTCCATTTCAATTTTAACCCTAATGGTTCGTAAGCCCCTTTAGTTTTATTTGATGGATGGTGGACCTTGATTGAGTCCATGCAACCATCACAGATTTATTAGAGAATGATTTTTCTTTTTTTAGAGAAAAATATTTAATACACCCTAATATAAGAATTTCTTATTAATACCCCTCAAGTTTGGGTGACAACTTAATAATCTCAAGCAATAAAAAATCTACTATCAACGATAAAGTTTACAAAATCTCTGATCTCTTGAACTCTCTAAGCTACAAGGAACCTTACCGAGCAAAAACATAAAAAAATCCTAACCCGAAAATACATATAAACACCCCCCCAAAAAAATTGTCTCCGGGGTAAGGCCCCCAAACCACCTTGTGAGTCCAGTCGAGTAGCCTGGTTGTTTGGCCACTCCGCTTTGGAAAATGTCACATTTGATATTAATTTTCCTCTTAAAGCCCAAGCCCAATAAGAATAGATCTCCAACTTGCCTTGTATTCCTTCAAACTGCAATGAAGAAAATTTGTAGATGCCACCATAAGATATTTCCCATGGATACCTCTTTGCCATTCCTAAGCGATGCTTGAATTTTTCTATAAGAATCAACTTTGTTGACATGTCAGTTGCATTCTTGTTGGTGTGAATTTTTAAAAGTATTATCTTTCCCAAAGATCTCTTCTCGTATAAATTTAAAAAATGACGAATCTTAAGATAAAGGTAAATGATGGTGATTTTAAAAGATCTCTTATTGTATGCTTCCCATTACATCACATCTTCTATTTCCGTCTTGTTTTTCTCTCTCAATCTACTCTCTTTGTCTCTCTCCTCTCACTTTCTTTGTCTTACTAACCACCTCTCGTGGTACTCTTTCTTGTAATTTTAGAGAAATTGTAGAGGCGGAAAAACAAAAATTTATCCACAATTATTAATTTAATTTAATACAAAACTATTCAATTAATTTTTATTGCAAATTCTTAAACTACTCTCCCTTGTTGTATTCCTACAAACACATTTAATAGATTTCCTTGAATATATTCATATATGAAATTTTCCTTAGTAATCTTATTACCCATCCATTTATTTTTGAGCCGTGCTGGAGTGACCTCATATTACACATCTTGATGTGAGAGTGGATAGGGATCATAGATGCTTTTTTACTTGTATCTCGATGAAAAACATCTATGATTCTTATACACTCTCACGCTAGGATGTGTGATTTGAGGTACAATCTTGAGGTCACTTCAAAACTATAATAAATATTAAATTTATTGTTATTGTTATTATTATTGTTATTGTTATTAATATGATAAGGGGGGGGGGGGGGGGGTTTGCAATAACGATTCCTTGTTCCTTGCTTATGATATCATGTCTCGTTTTGTCTAAGGTAGAATGATTTTTTATTGTTTAGTTCATTTGCTATAGATAGAACATAGTTTCATAGCAGAGATGACTGAGATACGAAAAATCACTCTTTCTCCCTTTATTTAATTGAATCTAAATCTCCCTTTCTCACCCTGTGCGCCTGACATGCTTCGGCCCACAAATTGAGGTCCCCAATGGGGTGGGGTTGAAAGCATCAGGTTGTTGTGTGTAGGGGAATGTATCTTGTTGGATCAAAGTCAATTGAAAACTTGTCGTGCATAAGAGGAACTTTGCTATATATGTGCACTATGACTTTTCAACATCCATTTGTTGGAACGAGGGACCTGGGTGGGGGGACTAGCGACGTTCACTGTAGAAGGTGCATGGCATCTTACCTTTTACAATGCCTCAAAGGGTAATGGGCCATACAAGTTTTTATGTTTTTTAAATGATTATATATATATTGTTTGTTTTGGTGAGTGGTACTTACCATCTTACCCAGTATGTGTACAACAGTTAAATAGTCACAGTTTTAATTGATGAACATATAAAGATTCGAAATCAGACCTGGGAGTAAATCTAGTCAATCTTACCATCTCAACTAATCCGTGATGGGTTTTAAATGGAATATAATATTTGAAGCAGTCTTTTAATATTGACACAAGCTCTGATGTATAAACCTCTTTTACAACATTGTTTATTAAATTATAGATAGATAAATAAAAACTTATATGCCACTTAAATCTACTACAAGGAAATCGATAACATAATTTCACAGTCAATTTAGTACTATATTAACAAAGCCCAAGTCTTTCTGAATTGAAAACCATTAACTTTATGTGTTCTATGCATAAATGACAGTCTTCCATTTATACAAGATATATCTATATATATGTTTATTTATTTACTTTTAAATTAATGAAATAATATATTGTATTTTTATTCCAAAAATGGTTGTATATACGGAAAATTTTATGAGTTTACCTTTATGCCCTTGAGATGGAAATAGGTTCACAGGAAGAGTAAATAAGTAAATAGAAAATTACTGTATGAATGAATGAGTGGAAAGAGTTAGAATACTCTACAAAAACCTAAGAAAGCTGAAATTTAATATATCAATGAAGGAAAACCATGATTCCAAACTTAATTAACTTTCTACACCCATTCTTTTTCTTTATTTAGAAAAATAAATTGGATAGACAAAACAAAGATAACCTGACAATATTGCTTGGAGATTCTGTCATAGAGAAACCCTTCATATAATATTTGTTGGTTGAGGTGGAAATTAAAATAGTAAGAGAAGGAAGGATGAATTAACCCAACCAACCAAGCCATAAGTGAGAACAAGTGATACTAATTACACGATAAAGTTATACTTTGACGTCTTTAAACATTAATACATGTTGATGTGAAAAGAATAATGATTTCTGTCGCCCTGCCCCCCAACATACGCCCCCCATCACAAAATCATTTGCCTCATGATACACATAACCATACATCTTTTTCATGTGTATCCCGAGACAAATGATCTACAGTTTTGTGATGGGGGCGTATGTTAGAGGGGAGCATCAAATTATCAAGATTTTTTTTTTAATACAAAAGTATCATTCTTATTAATTTGCAAAGGAATATGTAAATTTTTGTAAAATAATATAAATCTTTTAGAAGGGTGTTATTGTTTCACTTTTAATTATTCTCTTGATCTAGAAATCTAATGATCAAACAACAATGAGGTTACTAAAGGTATATAGGTGAGAGGGGTGGTCAGATAAAAGTTTTAATCACATTACATGATATAATTGATATTTTAAAACCAAAGAGGGTATATAATAAATTCACTACATATAACATATACAGACAGAAAAAGTTTATCTCACTCTCAGTGTATAAATATTTCAAAACATTATCTCATGTAACTTGACCAAAAGCTTTATCAATTTATGTATATTCGTATTTTATAGCTATTATTATAACTCTTTTTAAATCCAAATTACTTGACAAAAGTGTATAATGTAAAATTAGAGAAATAATTTATTTATTTTTAATTTCTAAACTTTTTATTTCGTTTGTCCAACAAAATAAAATAAAAAAATATTTGGTTTGTAATTTATCCTAAACCATTAGATTTTGCTTTTAATTGTCTACTTTTCTATGTGCCACTACTCATTAGTCCACTAAGCCCAACCCTAATAATAAGAATCGTGATAATATGATATTCTCCTACTCCCCCATCACAGAATCGTAGATCATTTATCTCGGGATACACAAGAAAAAATTTATGATTATACGTGTATCAAGGCAAATGATATACGGTTCAATGATGGGGGCATGTGTCAGAGGAGGACGTCAGAAAATCATTACACGATGAGGAGGCTTTCGTGTGAATGACCAGTTAATAATATGGTGAAATGTTGAAAGAGAAATACATGTTATTGAGTCCATTTTCTTTAAAACAACAACTAAGTGAAAAATTAAAGAAGAGGACTGATTGGTCTCTTGGATACGTATAGGTCATGTATTTATTGGTTTTTGAGTTCTATAATTATTCATTCAAGATTATCGCTAACATTTAAGACATTGGTTCTTCCGAAAGTGACTAAAAGCAATATGTCACACTAATCCATTTGAAAGGGACTTAATGAATTTATTACATAACCCATAAATCAAGTCAAACATGATAGAAGAAATCAATCCAAAAATGAATAAGAGATCAAAAAAATGGGGGAGAAAATTAGATTATTTTGTCAAGTAAACCATCTCATTCCATTCAACAACAACAACAAAGATAATTGAAGAATTTTTAATTTTCTCAAGTAAATTATCCCATTCAACTCAATAAAGAATGAAAAGGATTTATTTGACTTATCTTCCTCATTATTTGTTATGTTAGGCTACCTCCCTCAATTTAAATTCAAAAAATTAGGTTCACTCACTTAGCTTTCTACATCGGCCAAAGGGCCGCCTATCTATCTGGACTACACGCTCTCGTGGCATGCAAGAACATGATCAGCTGCGACGTGGATGTAGAACAAAAAATATTATTGAGTTGAATGGGATAATTACAAAATAATAATAATAATAAAAACTATCAAAAAAATATATATTTTTTTATATTTTAAATTTGGAGTTCAGTGATCATTCATTTTCAATGCTTTTAATTTGGGTAGAGAAAAGTTGTATTTTTTTTTTAATTATTAAAATTTAATCCAAACCACGAATTGTAGAAGATGTACTAAGGTGTCATTGGAGCCAATGTCAAGGTGACATACCACATGACCCCAATGAGGACCTTTGTCCATGTCTGCGTGGTCATTTGGTCAATGTAACTCAATTAAAGAAAATAATGGTCATTATATTAGATCTAATAAACCTAAAACACGCACACCTTCTTTGAACGTTTTCTTTTCCCCATTAAAAAAAGGGTCTTGTGTCATCAATTTATGATAAAAAGTGTTATATTTCAATAAAATCTTTTGGATTTTTATGTTAAACAGAAGGCCCAAACAACCCTTAGAGAAGTTTAAATTTACAAAGCCAAGCAGCATTTTAATTTCATTTCTAAGTTGTGTTACAATAAATTAAAAAATATAATTTTAATATTTATTACATAATATTTTTATTTTTGATTAAAATATATTTTTATATGATAATGTTCAAAAAAAAAAAAAAATTCAAGGTGTAAAATTGTAATATTTTATTTACATGATTATCTTGTTAATAAAATTACTATTAATTTTATGTTATACAATCTGTTATTCACAATGTGAAAAAAGCTTATATTTGACCGTCCAAGACAATCAAATTTCATAAAATTTGCTGGACTAAGCCTATTCATTGTATTGAAAATGTAGTTCTAAAAATAATTGAATGGGATATGATATATGAATAGTTAGAAAATTATCTGAGTTTTGGAAAAAACTTAAGAAAAAATATTGAATAAGAGATTAACCGATTAATTGACCAGTAGAAAAGAAAAATAATAAATAACGACTTTGTCTTTAACTTCGGGTTTGATTTAGAAAGTGTTTTTTCTTCTTTCTAATTAAGTAAGAAATTATGTTAATGAAAAAATAAAATTACAATCGCCTAGTGTTTGGGACACCCGTTTTGTCTCCAACAAACTTCTGGCCAATAATGGAAGACTATCTATAATAAAAAATATATATCAATAGTGAGTTGACTTGATTGAATAAAATAAAATGAGTTAGATTTATAAATGTTTAAATTTTTTAATATTTTAAAATAAATAAAAATATTTATTTTTTGTTCTCCTCTAAAAGTATTATATATGGTAGAATAATTGACCTGATTAGGTGCATTTTCAAGATGACTTAACAAAGTTAACTCAATAAGTTGGTTAAATCAAATTTTTTGGGTCGACTCATCTCGAAATCCAATCGAATCAACTTAATCAAATGTAAAGTTGACGCCACGAGTTGTTAAACTATGTCAAAAGCCAATTCACTTTTTGATATCTTCCTTGATGTAATCATTTTCGACCGTATACATTTATCAATAATGGTTTTTCTAAAGAATTATATTTCTAAAAGACAAATGATTTTTGAACTCAACCAGACAGATTAACTCAAAACTCACAGACGTGTCATGTGTAGAGAATCGTAGATTCTTTCACTTGAGATACACAATTGTACTCTTGAGATACACAACTACAGATGATAGTTATGTTGTGTATCTCGAGGGAGAGAATCTATAGTTCTTTGCCCATGCCACATCAGTGAGTTTTTGAGTTTATTTGTCAAGTTGAATTAAAAAATCAGCACTCTTTCCAAAAAGAGTCTTGATAAAATGACTCGTCGGGTGGCATACTCAATCAACTCAATGACGTGGATAAGTTTGGAAGTCGTAGATCTTTCGGTCTTGGGATACACGGCTCCCTCAAGATATACATTTTTATGAGAAAATGCAATTGTGTATACCAAGACGTACAAATCTACAATTCCAAGCTTGCCATGTCAATGAGTCGATTGAATATGCCACTTGACGAGTCATTTTATCTCAATTCTTCTCGAAACGAATTCCCTACCAATGGTGTGAAAACTAAGCTGTAGTGTGAGATTCGAGATAGACATATATGGTCAATTTTTTGGGTCCTCACTCTTACGTCCTGTCATATTGTTCGGAGGCATGGCTTGTATGCCACGTGTCTAATGGTTACAACGTATGGAGCGGGGCACTGAGGTCACGGACTTGTGAAAGTTTATAGGATGCTACTGGGAGTAGGTTATTATTGATTACATTGCTTGCTTTGTTCAACCCATCAACAAAAACATATAATAAGCAATAAGTTTACTTTCATCTCTAAATATATTTCAATTATGACACTTATGGGACTCCTATTTTGATAAAAATAATATAAAAATTAAATAATTTCAAATGATTTCAAAAGATACATGAATTTATTTTTGAGTAATGCTTAAGTGACTTCATGACGGTACCTCATATCGCACATCTAGACTTCAAAATGGTAGGGATCATAATGCTTTTCATCGAGATACGAGTAAAAAGCATCTATGGCCCTTTCCCTTACACATTCATGTTAGGATGTGTGAGTAAAAAGCATCTATGGCGCTTACACACATTCATGTTAGGACGTGTGAAATGAGATACAATCTTGAGGTCACTATCGCATGAATCTTTATTTTTTATAGAATCCAAGATGGCCAAGCTCGAGCATAGCCAACTAAGGCCCGATAGGAGTATAGGGCTTGGTCTAAGGTATGACCCACCTCTTTAGGGTCAGGTTAAGGATCAACAAAGCTCGATTTGAACCTGTCCATTGACAACACTAGTACTACTGACATGGTAAGTCGTTGAAAACTGAGGTGACTCCAAATCAACAAGGCAAGATAATCAATGTTAGTCATTTGAGTTCTTCACTATTATGAAAAAGGTTGGATTCGTGGAATCATATAAGGGTGGTCCCAATCGTTAAATACAATATCCTATAGTTTGAATAGAACAATCAAGGATCTCTAAGATGGATTAAAGCGACATTTTAAAATGATGGATGTAACATGAAGTTTAATAGATTAAAAATGTTTACCGCTAGAGTCTTCAATCAAGGGATTTTGGTTATAGGTCAGGGTGAGGGCATTTAATTTAATTTTATAAATTGTCCTTAAGAAATTTTTATTACAATTCATAACATCAAAGATAATCTTTCGAGATTCGAGTGTCTTCAAGAGCTACACGTGGAAAGAGATTTAAATCATGATGCTCACTATCTAGCTACCAGGAGCTTATCAAACCATTTCAATGTCATTAATGCTGCTAATTCAGACGTATCTGATGTTATTGATGTTTACTCTAGGAATGTAAATCAATAAAATCTCCTTTACTCTTGATTGGAAAAAAAAAAAAAAAAAACAGATAATTTGTAAGAATATCTATAAAAGATTTGTTGATTTCGAAAAATATTATTTCTCAAAAATCTACTTTAAATACTCTCTCTCTCTCTCTCTCTCTCTCACTCACACACAGTACAAGGGAGGTTTTTTAAGTGATGACATGCAATCAATTATAGGTGGTGTGCATGTAGTTGCTCCCTTAAATTTTTATTTTGAGAAATACTTTCAAAATGCATTGTTACGATGATTAGCTTATTGTTTGGGCATGATTTGGTAAAACATCTATTTGTTATTATAAACATGACGGTTAGGAGAGTAAGAATACAACATTTCATTTCTTCAATTACATTTTAAAATTGCCTACACTACCATATGTATGTGAAGTGCACATATTTAAGATGGGGACATAAACTAAAGTATAGATATTGTGATACATCCACTTTTTGAATTCCAATTCCATGAATTGTATATCATGCATTTTTTTTCCGTATGTTTTGTATTCGAGTTGTGATGAAGACATACAATAAATCATACACGATTGACATGGAAAGGGCACAGATTCATAGATCTTTTTCTTCGGGATACACAAGGAAAAAGATATGTGATCTGTGTCCTTGCCACGTTAACCGCGTACGATTTACGACGTGCATTCATCATTGCTCTTTGAATTTATCAAAATACTTATCTTAACTTTTACAAATAGAGAGGGCCAAGTTAATAGTCGTTGACACCAAAATTGTCTTTGAAACTAAAGTCCATTTAAACAAGCTTACAACTTTTTATACATAAAAACTACGTATCTTTGAAATAACCTCTTAAAATAAGTACTATTATAATTGTGTTCAAAATAATTTATATATAATAATAAAACGAAATGTGTACATCATGGTGTGACTTTCTAGTACCAAGGCTCCAATTCATTTAATTAGGGACCACCAATATGAAGTATTTTGTTCACAAATTAAAGTCCATTTTCACAAACTTGCAACTTTTTATTAAATATCTTTGAAATAACCTCAAAAAAATTACTGTTATAAAAAAAAATTTATCATTTTTTTTTACAATGAAGTAAAGATTCGAACTAGGACTTTGAATTGGACAGGATCTGATAAGATTTGGATCTAGTCTTAATTCGTTAGATACTTATCAGATCTCAACATGTGAATCGAAATCTGATCGGACAACAATTAGATCCACCAAAAAATCCAACCTAATAAAATAAAATATGGATTTACATCACCTTTTTTGAAAATTAATATAATTTATATACAATTAAAAATTGAAACATGGCTGGCTGATCCAGAACCGATCCAATTAAAAATTGGATCAATCCTTATCAAAATCCAAACCCTAAGTTATCAGAATTTTGTGATAGATCCTATCCATCGATAACACCAATTTGAGTCAAAGTTCATCATATGATCACTAAATACGAAATTTATATACAAATGTTTCATAGATAATAATTTCTTATAGGGGTACACATGACTTACAGGACCCTGCCCACCCCTATATTGCTCCAAACAGTGTAACCACAATGAGTAGGTCGGGAGTGTTGCAGAGGATTTTATTTCTTTGGGGGAAAAAACCCCACACTTTGATGCTGGTTTTCACAATTCTTAAATCCATTTTTTCAGAAATCCTACCCCATGAGACTTTAATTCTTGCAACTTCTCGTGACAGGCATTATAGAGGAGACAAAGTACATCCATGTTCATATCACCCCACCTTCATCCACTGACAATATCATTAATAATTTCATACTTTACCCATGCTCTATAATTTTTGTATTTTTGACATTTCAATCCGAAAAAAAAAAAAAAAAAAAAAAAAATTCTAATAAATTTTAGGTTTGTTGTACTTCTTGTTCCCTGTGATGCACGTCCCTTTGTCGATCAAATTATTATAAGATCATAGTTTTGAAAGTTAAATAATATGCCACTCCTAAATTATGTTGATTTTTTAGGTAGTATTGTAAATTTAAATACAAACACTCCATATAGCGTAAGACTTGGTCGTATTTTTCATCGTTATCTTAAATAATTGTTTTGACAGAATTTTTTTTTTTTTTTTTTAATTTTTGGTAATCTAAGCTAGACTTGAATCTACGACCTAAAAGTTGAATTGCAATATATTAATCAAGTATGTAGCCTAGGTCAATACTATTAAAAGACTAAGCCGACTTGATTGAATTTTGATGTATCACAAGATATAAACTCGAAATAGACTGATTTACTAAACTTGGTCGATAATTAAGCCAAATTATGTGTGTTATATATTTAATATTCTAGTTTGAAAGTAGCATATATACATGAATTTAAATTTTAAAAAAAATTATATTAATAGTTTCAAGATATACTTGACTGACTTGTCCATTGATTCGAGTGCAATCAAATTGGGTCCCTTGTTGTCTAATCGTATTGCCTATCAAACGGTGGCGGTGGTTGGCTCAATGAATTAATGGGTATGACCCATCGATAGGGCAACTACGATGCCCAGTCACATCTGGTGTAAGTCTCTAAATGTGGTTGAATTGTGAAGGTACTAGCTTTCTAAGTTGCTAAAATTATACGACCGTTGATACTATGATCTAGGTTCAAAACTTGTTTTCCCCGATACTGATCACTAAAATTCTTAGAAAAAATAAAAAACTAAATTGGGCCTTTCGAGAAAGAAAAAGAAAAAAAATCATTGTATCCATTTGGTATGAATGAATATAGAATTCAAAGAATATTCCATGTATTATTATATTTAACTAACAAACTTAATTTATACTCGTTTCTATTTTTCATGAACTAGGTCAACCAATAAAACAAGTGTATCCCACCCTTAAGACTTTAGCTTATATGCTAAAACCATATTACATATTTTTATTAGGGTAGTTAATTAGACTTTTCTAAATCTTAGGTGGAAGTGAGGAAGGCCTCCTTTCGGGAGGGGATCGAACAACCAATAAGATACTAATACTGAAGAGTTAAGAATTCTAACATTATGTCAGGATCTATGGGCCAAGGGATGGCATAACTCTTTGGGATTTGGTGAATATTTGAGCTACCACCATGCCTCGTTATTTCAGAGATTAACATAAAATGACCTTAATACCTTCATCTTCGTGGATTTTAGAAGAAAAACATTTTCTTTTTGGCAGGAGATTGAAGACGATCATGTAGACCATTTTACATTAGTCTCTCAAAGAATGCTATGGTCAAGGGGCATGTTATCACTTTGAAAACATAAAGATACCTCAAATATTGAGTTAAATTCTAAGGGTTGTGTCTAAATCACCTTTAATATCATCAAAGTGGTGTGGGGCTTAAGGAAATCAATAGAAAAGGAGAAAATTGTGTTGCCATTATTATGATTATTTGGATGGGTTGGGTTATGGCTGCTTTTGGTGTGAGAGAACCATATGAAGTGGGTATAACTGTATAAAGGAGTGGTGGAGGTGAGAAATGTAATCTTTGTCTTAAAATAAATAAATAAATAAAAATTGGTGGAGGTGTGGAATGCCTTCTCATAAAAAAAATATCCTAATAAATAATTGAAGGATGTGTCGTGATAATATGAAGCCCCCCCTCTGACACACACCCCCTTACGCCCCCATCACAAAATAGTAAATCATTTGTCTCGAGATACACAAGAAAAAGATTTATGATTATGCATATCCTGAGGCAAATGATCTACGATTCTGTGATGAGGGCATAGGGGGGAGGGGGTGACAGAGGTGGCGTTAGAAAATCATTACACTTGAATGAAACCTAGATTAAAATAAAAGAATAAAATAAAAATATTAAAGAGTTTGTAGGGTCAATGGGTGGATTAGGATTAAAG
This sequence comes from Akebia trifoliata, assembly GCF_017979445.1. NCBI lineage: Eukaryota > Viridiplantae > Streptophyta > Magnoliopsida > Ranunculales > Lardizabalaceae > Akebia > Akebia trifoliata. The sequence goes on along the minus strand of NC_141377.1, from coordinate 56,159,436 downwards.
AGATGACAAGCAAAGTTGGTATGTCTACACAAACAAGGAAATGTGCCTTGTTTCAAGAACCATTTCTTTGAAATGATGATTGTTTATGTGTTCAAGTCAAGATTTAAAAAAGGTGTGGCAACACCCCACCTTCCAACTGATTAGCTCACACGATTGGTATGTATCCATCCAAATAAGAGTTTCAATATTTAATCCTATATGATGGATAGGTTTCCTCATTTTAATCTAATTTCGAAATATTAGTCCGATCACCTATATATAATCGGTACCTACAATTGGTCTCTTTTGTCGAAACAAGAAAAAGAAAAAGAAAAAGAATAGGTATGTAGCAACTTAAAATACAATTAAAAGGAACATAGAAATGAAGTAAAATAATTTTCATTTTTATTAAATTTTAATAATTATAGTACGTTTATGAATATCACATAGAATAGTGATTTTCTAACTCCTCTACTCTCTATGTGCAATTGCGTATCTCGAGAAAAAATATGGTTCGATGCACATACTAAGTCAAGAGAGTATGTTAAAGAGGGGAGTCAGATGATCACAACGCTAACATATGTTCAATCCAACATAGTTCAATATTAATCCCATATAAATTCTCATCATCATCGAAGCCTTTTCCCAATGATTTTGTGTCTGGTGAATTAACTATTGGTTTTAGAGTGAAGGAAAAATAAATAAATTAGAATACTAAAATATGGTACAATAATGTCTAAGAATTCAATTTATTTAAATCGAGTATGTTTTTTTTCAGATTGAACTAAGCACCCTACGGGTTTAGAAAACTTTAATTTAACAAACAAATTACCGATCAATTATGATTTTAGTAGCACTAGGCCTCGAACAATTCAATGGAGATTGACAAAAAAAAAAAAAAAAAAACTTGAACTATGATGTAAGTTTAGTTTCTAAACTTGGGATGATTCACCAAAATTACTTCCTTTGTCCAAGGCTACCAACCCAAAGCCCTATCCATAAGTTGAAAGCTTCACGGAGTGACTTGGGAAAACCAAAGTAACAATAAAGGGAATCTAGAGAAAACCATTATAAGTGTAGGGCACTTTATTCATGATTTACTAGCAAATCAAATAATTGCATAATAATTGTAATAATAATAAATAAATAAATAAAAATCAAAAATTGAAAAAGGCGGAGTCAGTGGTTACGTCGATCTGATAAGATAACTTATGTCTTATTGGAATGAGGCATTATCGGATTGGATCGAAATCAGTTCCAATTATATAAAAATATGAAGAGTTTGATCTGATCTATGGACAACCCTTGAGAGAATCACTTGAAAGATCATAAAGCAATGTGTCTTAGGGTAGGACCCACAAGGGCGGTTGATTTTAATAATAATACGACTTTAGCAAAGTTGCACAACAACAAAACTTAACACAAACACATCACCCTCTAATTCAAATCATATTTTTTCTTTTCCCTCTCTTAAGGCTTTTTCTCTTTCTTTGTCACCACCACTCAATTATAATAAAATCCTTCTTGGTCTTAGGGAAGATTACCAATACCAACACAACTTTCATTAATGGACCTGAAATGAATGTGACAACAAATGAGCACCCACCCTTACTTGTATTTTTAAGAAGAAAATTATCTTTAACAACCCTTTACTAATATCTTGTTTTTCATATATAAAATGAGGGTCTTTACTTCTTTTCTTTTTTACGGTGTTTTAAAAATCCATATTTTGATTAATATTTGAATACCTTTGGAACGGAATTCAACTAAGTCGTCAAAGATCCGAAGGATATGAAATAGATGATCAAAAGAGAGATTATGATTAGTATGTTTTTTAATTTATGACGTGCCTCATTGATGTTGCTCTTCACTGATAAACTAACAAAAAATTATCAAAATACCCTCATTTTCATTGTATGGTAAAAAACATTTGATTTTTCTTGTCAAAACTAATCATCTTCAAAATTACCCTCATCTTAAACATTAATTTTTTTTTATATCTATTTCAACCTTCAAGCCTAAAGAATAAGATGACATTTTTTTAGAAATAGAAGACTATAAAATTTTGAGTAGAAAAATTAAAGGGTATTTACAAGGAATTAAGGCGAGATTAAACACGATAGATTTGAAGATTATATTAAAAACAATTTACCAAAAAGATTAAGAGTTTGACAAAGAATTTTTTCTTTTTGAGTAAGGGTTTTTGGCTAATGGTTGAAGATAAAGAAATTTCAGTCATATTTGAAGAAGACCGAGGTCAAGGGGACATGCCACTTTGAAACCTTAAGGGTATCCGAAATATTCACCAAAACATCAAAGGTTATATCTAAGTTACCTTTCTTTGCCTTTAAAAAAAAAAAAAAAAATCACCCTTTTTTCATCATTTCTATAAATATAAATTTTATACCCAAAATAACCTTATCAAGAATGGACCAAACACTGACTTTAGGATGCTTCTAAGGTCCAACAACACATTGGATGCTTTTGTATCCAACGACCAATGAGATAACATGAGAGAAGAGTCATACAAGCTATCATGGGAATCAGTTTACCATTAAAAGAGAAGGAAAATGGTTTCCAAGGTTTTTAGGTTTGTCATATACACATGGCACAAGTTTATTGGTTGTTGGACATTAATTATCCTTAAATTTAGGATTTTCATCATGTGAGTTTCATTAGTTTCTACACCAAAATATCACTTAAGAGCAACTTTGGATCCTGGTTAGATTTGTTCTCACTCAACTTTATTATTTTACTCTATTTTGTGATGTATTTCCTTCTTCCACTCCAACTCTTGTGAAAGGTGGATTAACCTAATCCCATTTGAGGGCTTACCCTACATAACTATGCGAAAAAGAAATTTTATCCGAAAACAAGCCTCCAATGTCACCCATGTACCAAAATATAAAGAACAATTTAGGCATCATAAATTGACCCAAAACAAAAATTTACAATCTTTGGGTATTTCATTACCCATCCACAAATCCTTCCAATTTTTTTTTTTTTTTTTTTTTTTTTTTTTATGGTATTTGATTGACCTTTGTCGATCATAAATAAATTACCTCCAAAAATTCTAAAATCACGGCAAACAACCACAAAATTTTGTGACCAATATTTAATAATTCAAACTTTCACAAATTTATGTGGACTAAATCACTAATAATTCACAATAGGGAAAATTTCTCAAACTAAATCCCCTAAATGAAGGATTAGGCCACATTTCGTCATTTGATAAGGTCTACAGATTTTATGGGAAGAAGAAAGAAAGCACTTAGCTAACAACCAAGCAATTAGGTCGCAGACTAACTGATGGTCATTTTTTTATTTTCTAAGATAAGGAATGGGAGAACAAGAAAAGAGAGCTGTTGAACCTTGAAAGTTTGAACCTTGAAAACCAAGTAAATTCTAATTATTTAAATAAATAAATAAAAAGTAGGAAAAAAAAATTCTAGAAAAAATATTTATTCTTATTAAATTAGAACAAAAAACAAAATAGATTTTTTAAAAATCTATTTTTCTCTCTTATCTCTCCTCAAGGGTCTAAAGATAGGCTACTTGACAAATCAACTCAAAACTCTATGTGATTTTGGATAAACTCGATTTACCAACAATTTCGGCCAAGTAGAATCAACCTATGTGATACTAAATTTCTTTCTGATCGATAAATTCTTAAGCAAACATATCTTAATGTCTGATTAGTAGATTATTTAAGATAAGTTTAAATACTATCTTTCCAGTTGTTTAAATTATATTAAGAACGGTAGTTCGGGTGATGGGATGATTATGGTCTTACCCACATGATAAGATGATTTAGATAGTAATTGTTTAGCTTTTGCCTAAATCAAATAGATGGTCGTTATAATATGTAACACCAAAGAGATTACGAATTATAATGATCTATTTACTGGAGGTTTTATCGTTTGTAAATAAGATCAATCAATTGTTTGTGACTCGCCTCATCAATATGATCATCCACACAAATGTTATTGAACCAATTTCTCCCATTTCATTAATTATTTATGTATATTAAAAATAATTTTATATTTTTATATTAAAAAAATAGTAAGGGGGGGGATTTATGACTCGTAGAGTCAACTCATGGGTAATCGAGTTAACTCAATGCAATGGACTTCGAATCTAGTCCATTATGGAATTTTTAAAACACACAACCCCAAACGGCAGGCTTTCCACATCCAACAAGAAGATCGATAAAGTTAACTAATTAAGATAAAACTTAAGTTAATCAAAAATTATTATATTTGTTTAATCTTATAAAACAACAAACAAATAACACAACAAACACAATAACTTTCTCCAATACTTATACTCTGTTTTTTTCAAATAAAAACGAAAGAAAGGAAAGCTAACCGACGATAGGAGAAAGAAAAGAAGCAAAGGAGGTGGAGAAGAATAAGGTGTCTCTCTTGGACCGATTCGTCGCCCATCGCATCTCTCTCTCTCTCTCTACGTGTTGGTGAAAACAAAGAGAAACAGAGCAAGACCTAGAGGTTTATATTCGTTTTTTAGGATTCGTTCTCTCTCATTTTCTCTTCTTTGAATAATCCGCCTTGCTTCTAGGCATCGACTTCTCTCATTCTCATGGCCGATACATGTTAATTAAGTTGTGCCCACATCGCTCCATTCATCTTATTCTCATTGTTTCTCCTTTTTTAAATATCTCTGGCTCTCTCCATCTCTCTATCTAGCTTTAATGGCCGTTCAAGCTCAACACCCATCTAACGTTTTTCTCCTAAATAGGTTTGCAATCTCTCTCTCTATCTCAACATTTCTGTTATTCCCTGTTTTTATTATAAATTTGGATCTTAATTTTAATGGGTTTTTGTTGTTGTAATTGTTTATGGCAGAACTGGGCAAGATGGAAAGAATCCATTTGGGAGTGATTATTCTTTGCAACCACAACTGGGAGGATTTATCGATCAATCAAACACGTTCTTTAATGGAGGTGAGAATGAAATCGATTATTGGGTTTTTTCTCTTTAAGTATGGGAGGCTTTTAGGCTTCTGGAACTAATATGGGTAAGATTCTAAAATGCGCCGTGGTGGTGGTGTTTTTTTTTCCCTCACAGTGGGTGCTAACCCGCGAAAGAGAGGAAGAGAGGCCAATTTGTTCACTCTGCAACCTCAGAATTCTCCACCAACCCTCGTAAATCTCGCTCAACTTCATATCCAACAACCCAACATCGTCTCTACTGGCCTTCGATTGGCTTTCGAGGACCAACAACAACAACAACAACAGAATCTCATCCTTCCATCCTCAGAAATATCATCTTTCTTGAAAGAAGACTTGGCCACCCAAATCAAAAAACAGAGAGACGAAATCGATCGATTCATTCAAGCCCAGGTTCTAATTTCTTTTCAATTATAATGGGTTCTTGTTATTTTAGGTGAATTCATCATTTTCATCTGATCATCAATTTGTGGTTTTGACGTTTTGTCGTTGATGTTTTACAGGGAGATCAGTTGAGGCGCACGTTAGCAGATAAAAGGCAGAGGCACTATCGTACGCTACTGAGCGTAGCTGAAGAATCTGCAACACGTAGATTAAGAGAGAAAGAAGCAGAGGTGGTGAAAGCTGCACGTCGAAACGCTGAGCTGGAAGCGCGAGTGGCGCAACTTAGCGCGGAGGCGCAGGTTTGGCAAGCGAAGGTAAGAGCACAAGAGGCGACAGCAGCGTCTCTACAGGCACAGTTACAGCAAGCGATGATGTGTGCGCAGGATAAGAGGGAGGGACTAGGGTGCACCGGGGGTGGAGGAGAAGGAGGAGAGGGACACGCGGAGGACGCCGAGTCGGCTCACATCGACCCGGAGCGAGTCGTGTCTTTATCTTCGTCATCGTTTGCTGGGCCAATATGTAAAGCGTGTCGGATACGTGCCGCGTCGGTAATGCTATTGCCGTGTCGGCATCTTTGCCTCTGTACAGACTGCGACGCTGCCGTCGAAGCTTGTCCTCTGTGCCTTTCTTTCAGAAGCAACAGCATTGAAGTTTATTTCTCATGAGGGCCTAGGCCCATATAGGAAATATGCGGGCCCAGGCTTATTATCCTATACTAGAGCCCATAGACTAAAGCCCGTCTTTGAAGAATTGAGGTGAAAGGGTAAAGGACAAAAACAACAAAATGGGTAATTTTAATAATAAAAAAAGAAAAAAATATATATTCAGAAATTTTATTTTTTTCTTGACTGGAGAATTTTTTTTTTTTGTTGGAACTTGGAAGACTAGTGACAATGTATGTACATGGGGTGGGTGATGATATTTTCTAACTAATTTTCTATCTTTTTAAAAGAATTTTAATTAATTATAAATTCTTTTATTTGGTTATATATCTTTTTTTGTGTGGGTACTAGTACTTATCATGGTTTGAAGATGCTTTGAGTCAACCCAATTAGATTAGATCTTGAGGTGACTCCCTCATTAAATTAGTTGGAACCAACTTGTCTAGTCGAGTTTAAATCGCGGACAATCCAATATAGAAACGAGCCAGAGCAAAATCATCTGGAAGTTCTTAAACCTATTCAATCTTGTTTCAATCCATCATGTCAACATCTCGAAGACATTTCTTCTCCGTAAAATAAAATTAGAAAAAAAAATTCCTAATTTTTTTATTATCAAAGATTGATTATGAGGACCTTTTAACTCATTTAATTTTTAATTTGACTCATGAGTTTTTGACCTGACTTGCTAGTTTTCAAGTTTAGGAACCCTTCATCATCAACAACTTGGTAAGTCGCTGAAGTCTGTGATTGGTAATATCATAGATTTTAGAATCAAAACCCAAATACCATATGGCATCCTTTTCGAGCACTCTAACCTGCACCCATCACGGTCGAGTTATGCGAATTATTTTCATTTATCTTTACTATTATAATGAGAAAAGGAGTAGAAGAGGTTTGGAAACAAAATTTGTGTGGTCGTACATGCACCCACTTTTATATTTAAATTTAATATAATCAAAGGTCATTTTAATATCAAAATCAAGAATAGGCAATCTCACATTGCTTGACTTTTAAAATTACAAAAATATCTTCTTTTTTTTTAACTATCTAATCTAGAAAACCCTTCAATCAATATTTTAAATCATAAATAAACTCTTTTGTTGTTATTGAGTAATGAAGGTGTGGGCCAAAATTATGAATCAATGCTTTTTTTTTTTATTATCAAAGAGTCATACTGGAGTGACCTCAAGCAGCTGGAACCTCGTATCGCACTTCTAGACATGAAAGTGGACAGGAACCATAATTGCTTTTTTCACTCTCACATCTCTCAATGAAAAGCATATAATGGTTCCCATACACATTTTGACGTCAAGAAGTGCGATATGAGGTAACTTGAGCATTATTCTTTATCAAATTATGGGTAAAGAATATCATTGTTATATATTAAGTATTGGACCAGTCGCACATTGGGGTAAGAATATAATAGTGTTGTGTAAGTTGTGAGGTTCAGGGCTGGATTGGGAGACTCGTTGTACAAATAAACATAGTGGAATTCTTAAAAGCCCTCATTGGGTGAGGTGGGGTGGGCTTTAAAAGATAACAGATGCGCCTCCACTCCCAAGTAGACCCCTTTATAACGAGGACTCTTAAGGAATTGCAATACATCAGTTTCATGTATGTTTATTATTAAATGCAAGATCAAGAGTCAAGACACAAAAGAACTTCCAATGATGTAGACATATAGATCTGGAGAGAATAAAATAAAGGAACAAGATTCATTTAGCCGACCATAAATCTTTGGGTTTCTCACCAAAACTCTTGATGGGTTTGCACCCATCCCAGATGCAGCCAAATCACTATGTTACAAAACCCCCCTTTTTTTTTTTTTTTCCAAGTCCTAGCTCTCTTCAGTTTTTCTATATAACAATATTTTTCATGGTAGCCATAAGTAAATATAGGGAAAATATTTTAAAAAAATGGTTCAGGGAAGATTACAAGAGTAATATTAAGTTTTATAAAAATAAATAATATTTATGATATGATGTGAGCCTGCAACCTGACCAACCAAATTAAAATGATTCAAGACTATACGGGTTTGGATTTAGTATCTTGGGATTGGGCTTGGGTTAGAATCCTAACCTGACAGAAGTTTCATCCTTGCTCGATAGCGTAAACATGGGGGACTGGGACTTACGATAGCCTAACCCTGACTTCAAGGATGACCAAAACTGACTAAACATCTCTTTGGGCCTCTCAGTTTTTTTTGTTTTTTTAATAATTATAATTTTTCCTCCCAAACATTTTCCTCAAGGACTCAATGTTCAATTAGCCTCAAGGATTTTGGAACTGGATTGGTGGCAATAGTGACAAGATCAACTATTGGATGGGCCCATGGATACCTAATTTATCAGGATTTAAAATACCAAACTATAGACCAAGAATTCGACATTATTGTTGCTGGTTGTTCTGACTCTGTATTCCCCAAGCCTTATACAAAATAAAAAATAAAAAACTGCAAAATGGGAACAACAAATCAATACAAAACCATATTTATGACCAGAACATGGATGTATAAAATATGTTCTGAAAACCAGTTCACAGAATTTCAGCCAAGATTTTGTAAAATTTGTTCAATAACGAGTCAGGTCGTATTGGCACCAAGTGTGACACCGTGAAGCGAACAATGAGGAACAAGGCCTAACAACCTGTAAAGATATGATAAAACCTCTAATTGGATGGTAAGCCACTTGTATGAAATATGGTAAACTAGGTTCAGTACTTGATCAACAATCTCTACCAAATGCTTACCTAAAAAAGGGTAATGGGTATATCAATGATAATAAGCATATGCAGATATCTTGGTTACACATGATAAGGTCAAGTGATGGTCACATTTGGAAATTTTAAACCTTATCAATAAACTCTTTTCTGCTAAAGCTTTTCTTCCGAAAAGGGAACTTAAGTTTGTTCCAAGACGTAATCAAGGTTAAAAGCACTTGAAATAGAATCAATGGTGGAAAAAAAAAATATAGAATTTTTGGGTAATATATTACAATATAATTAAGAGGAAATCTATGGTACCTATTAGGAAGACCAATAAGAACTTACCTATAACATAGCCTTACGCAGAGAGCACATGCAAGGGAGTGGGAGTAGGACTACAGCTTGGGCAGGTGTGGCTCGATTGGGGATCAAACCGTGCCCAACCCATACTTGACAAACACCAACCTGTGCCCACGCCCAACCTGACCTCAGGCATGAAATGTTCAACTTAAGCCCAACCCAAGTCGAGTTGATCGGGTTGGCTCATACCTCATTAATATTAGATTATTTAGTAATGATAATGATTTTATAAAAATTAAATTTACAATTATATGTCATACAAATATATTTCAAAGTTTTCATACATGAAATTATAAGTGAATCTTAAGAAAAGTTGTTGATGATTAAGTAGTTTGAAATGTGACTTGTGAATGAGAAACAAACAAAGATATTTAAAAATATTTTTTAAATAATAAGCATATTAAGTTCAGGTACAGGTGAAACCGGGCAACCCAATGTCTTATGCCCAAACACAATTCAGTCAAAAAAATTTGTCCAACTGAACCCTAGCTAACTGTGCCCAAACCTGAGCCAAGGTTGGATTGAACCCATCGCGTTCAGGTTTGGCCGGCTCAAGTTGCAACCTACGTGGGAGACAATATTATATTGATGATGCTGGTATGAAATCAACCTTATTTGAAGATTATGACATTTCTTAACCTCGAAACATGAGCTTTAGTGGATAATAGCAGCAATAGTAAACTGAAGAAAACAAAATTGTTTTATGGTATCATCCCATAGACTTACTGAAGTTAATTATGTCCATGGCAGAGTGCATTTTTCATGTTCTGAAGCAAACGATCATCTTTACAGGTAGCATTTCAAAACATCTGTAAAATGGTATTTGCAAGATCTTGAAGCTTCCTCAGATTAAAGGAACATATAACTTGATAGACAAGGATTGAACCAGAGCACAACATAACAACGAATAATAAAATGATCATAGTGGGATCTACAATTCACTGATCAAATAGATGATTCTACTGGCATGATATCAAATTATTTTCCGACAGTCGCAGAAATCAAGGCAAACTATACAGAAAGTTCATAGATCGGATCAATCAATTGGATCAAATTCAAGCTTAGGAGAGAAGGGAAACAAATTTTCACTTGGTGGGGAAAATAACCCCCACACAGCATCTGCACAGCTGATGCCAGCAGCTTCTCAATGTACCATTAGTATAGCTTCCACTCCTTTGTCATCATCTAAACTATGTAGATTTTATTTTATATTTTAATGGATGACTTTGCACAGCTGATTATTATTCTTTAATCGTTTTCCTCTTCGTTTCTTATACATTTTTTTTTTTTTGCCATATACGATCATTGTTCGACAAAAAAATGTAAACTTAGGGGATCAAATACCCAAGCTTGCATCAAATACCCATTTTCATTTCCAATGATAAAACCCATCAGTATGGTTTCATGCAGAGCACCTTTGTAGAATCAATTTGTACTGTCAAACATGCCAAAAACTTGCTAGACTGATGGCGATAAGTTCCCAACCAACATTTTATGCAAAAATATTGCTAGTTTGAAGTTTAACATTTTATGCAAAACTATTCAAAATTAACCATCTTATTAAACTCCTGAAGAAGACAGGATCATCTACAAGAACTCCAATCCATTAAAAGTGCAGTCAATCTTCCAACATTTTCTTTTGCTTTTTCAACAAATGATCGCATTGGTAATAAAAATATTCTCACAGAAATTTCATATTAACTCTCTCTATTCTAAAATTGCACTTTGAACTTCAGATAATTCAAACAATCACAAATTTAAGAATAAAGAAACAAATAGTGAAATCTAATCTCAATTAATTTTACATCATTTTTTAACTTCCATGTCAAAAGGCCATAACACGGAACAACAACAACAACAAAAAACCTAATTCCATTAAGGGAATTTGATTACACTTGAAAAAGACTCAGATATTAGATCACCAGAGGGAATCAGGAATCATGAGGTGAGTTGCAGTTTGAATTTCTGTGACGGGGGTCTTCGAGCAGATTTCTGAGTTCTTCACAATCAGATTCTCTCCCAAACATGTCCATACCTGAGAAATTAAAAAATAAATAAATAAAGGACGGTGAGATCAAATGAGTATACTTCTCTCCCAAACCCTAACCCTCAAAATAGAGATGAATGAGAAGCTAACCAGAAGGAAACCGCAGAGAATACTCCTGCAACGGCAATTGTTTGAAGGAGAGTAAATGTTTTCTCCATCAAATGTGATGCGACTATCAAGGAATCGAAGCTTTGAACCAACATGACAGAGAAAACGAAATTAAAGAGGGGCCGTAGGCAAGAAGTTTTATACTGAGATCGTCTCGCCTGTTTGTCTGGAAGTGATTTGACATTTGGGGAATTTAAGAAAGACCTCTAACCAATTGTACCACACTCTGCGATCGTAGCTTCAAGCCTTCAACAATACTAACTTGTTTAACTACTAATCAATCTTTCTTTTCAGTAGAGTTGTTTAGTGTATCAGCTACAATCACACGCACCATTCTACTTGTTAAAGGAGTCAATTTTGCCTCATTATTCAGGGTGAACCTACTTAATGGGGAACATAAAATGTGGGTTTGGCATATGCCATGATGGCATATGGGATTTAGGGTTTCTGGATCATCATGCCATGGCATACAAAAGTATGCGATGGCATATTACTCCAATACGCAATGATTTGACTATTGCAGCATTAAATTCAAGTTTTTTTTTTAATCTATCTTTTCCTATAACTACCCTATTTTTACCTCCTATTCATGTATTATTCTAAGTTATTTCTTTTATTCTTTCACTCCCAAATATTCTCTTTAAATCTTATTTTTATTTATTTTATTTTATTTTTAAATATTGAGTTTATGCATTCTAACATAAGATCATAGTATCCAACGATTAAACTATTAAAGCAAAATCCACTTTAATTATCTAGAACTAGAACTTGATAATTAAAGTAGGCCACCTTCGTATCTTGAATAGTTTATATATTATTGACTATTTAGCTTCTTGAGTTCTTTTATTCTTGTTACTAAATGACTAAATGCAATCAATTTTATTCTATTTGAAAAATGAGTGCTATCCAAAATCCAAATATATTGTTATATGTTAGTTTTTATTATCTTATATTTTTCTGGGTTTTCAAACATGTTCCCCATTTTTTTTCTGTTTTTTTTTTACTGTTTTTATTTATTTTTTTGAAATAAAAAATATTTTATGCCATATGCGATTTCACATATGCGCACAACATATGATGGTCGCATATGCTGTTTGATAAGTTAGTTTAGATGATTACAAAGGAGTGGAATCCATACTAATGGTACATTGAGAGGCTGGCATCAGCTGTGTAGATTCAATATATTGCAAATAGCATGTGTGGTCGCATTTGAAAACACTGGTCTAAACTATGTTGTTGTTTTTTAATGGATGACTTTGCACAGCTGATTCTTATTCTTTAGTTGTTTTTCTCTTCATTTCTTTTACATTAGATTTATTGTTTTTGCCAAATGCGATCATTGTTCAACAAAAAGAATGCAAACTTGGAGGTTTCTGCACCCAAGCTTGGATCAAATACCCATTTTCATTCCCAAATAATAAAACCCATCAGTATAGTTTCACACAGAGCATCTTTGTAGAATCAATTTGAACTCTCAAACATGCCTAAAACTTGCAAGACCGATGGTGTTAGGTTCCCTACCAACATTTTATGCAAAAATATTCAAAATTATCCATCTTATTACACTCCTGAAAGTGCACTCAATCTTCCAACATATTCTTTCGCTTTTTCAACAAATGGTCATAATTTATAACATTGTTAATAGAAATATTCTCACAGAAATTCCTAATTGAATTCAATCCTCATGAGGTGTGGGTTGATGTAGATACACTTAATTAATTCAATTTATATTAATTGAATTTCTAATTGAATCCCATTTCATATAAACTGTCTATTCTAAAATTACACTTTGAACTTCAGATAATTCAAACAACCACAAATTTAAGAACAACAAAACAGATAGTGAAATCTAATCTCCATTAATTTCACATCTTTTTTTAACTTCCATGTCAAAATTCAGTAACACAGAATAGCACCCCAAAAAAAAACCCTAATTTTACAAAGGGAACTTGATCACACTCGAAAAAAGACTCAGATATTAGATCACCAGAGAGAATCAGGAATCATGAGGTGAGTTGGAGTTTGAATTTCCGTGACGGAGGTCTTCGATCAGATTGCCAAGTTCTTTACGAGCTGATTCTCTCCCAAACATGAATCCATACCTGAGAAATTAAAAGGTAAAAAAGAAATTGAAGGAAGATGAGATCGAGGAAGTATGAGAATTAATATGGATTGATGAGGAGCAAAAAATAACAAAGAAACCCTAACCCTAGAAATTGAGAGGGATGAGAAGCTAACCAGAAGGAAACCGCAGAGAAAACTCCAGCAGCTGCAACTGTTTGAAGGAGAGTGAATGTTTTCTCCATCAAATGCCAACTCTCTCTCTCTCAAGTAATTCAAAGCTTTTAATCACCGAAACAGAGCCAGTGAGAGTTGGGACTTGGGAGAGAGAGGTCGTAGGCGGGAAATTTTATATTGCGATGGCTTCGACTAATCGTGTGGAGTAGGGGTGCAACTTGGTTCGATTGTACGGGTTGCCAATATTCTATAAATTGTAATATTTAAAAAAACAAACTATAATAAACATAAAATTTCATACAATAAATCACTAATTTATCTATAAAAATTCATTAATTCATTCATCATTAATCTATGTCCAAACTCTTAAATTAATTCATAATAATAATAATAATTATTATTATATATAAAGAATTCGATTCTCGATTTGAAGTTGAACCAGACCAAATTGTACCCCTAGTGGGAACATCCAGATCCGGTTTGGATCAACTGAGTCAATCCTTCTTAAGTCGGTTCAAATCAATTCATTGACATGTATTGAAGAGGAATGATGATTTTTTGACGCCATCCTCTGACATACACTTGTTGTCATGGCATGTGGTAGAATCATAGATTTCCTCGGGATACACAATTGCACCTATTAATGGGGATGTACAATTGTGTATCAGGACGAAAAAATCTATGGTTCTAGCCATGTCACGTCCAAGAACATATGTCAAAGGGGGCGTCAGAAAGTCATGAATCATTGAAGAGTCATGATAATCTGACTCCTCTTCTTGTACCTCCCTTTAAAGAATCATAGATCCTTTGTAAAGCAAAGGATCTATGATTCTATGATAGGAACTTATGAAAAAAGAGAATCAAATTATCACGAGTCAATTTATAAAAATATCGGATGAATTAGAACTTGAGCGATATAAATATAGAGCTTTTATTGCCACACCAACTTTTGCTAATGTCACCCCAAGATTCTTTGGTGATTTACAAAGGGATTTTTCCCAAAACAAGAAATTCCAGTTTTGGTGCACTGTTCATTTTAATTCCCAATACATGCATTTCGAATGAATTTGTCATTTTTATAATCAATGAATTCACTGGTATATCTATGAATTTGTAGATATTAAAAGTGACGAACTCACGAGTTTGTAAGTATAGAAATTACGAATGCATGCTTTGGGAATTAAAATGAACAGTGCACCAAACTTGGAATTTCATCTTATTCAACCAACAAAATGGAGATTCATCCATATACATATGAATTGGGTGACATTAACAAAAGTAGGTGTGGCAATAGAATCTCTCTATGAATATTATCACCATGATTTTTTTTTTCAATTTTATATATTACGATTCTGTTAACATGTGCCCTGAGATGCACTAAATACACCTTGGAAATAAGCAATTGAGGGTATTTTTGATATATATATATATATTGAGGGCATTTTTTATGGGACATAAGTTTGGAGGTGTATTTGATGCATCTTAAAACGATAACAAAACTCCATATATTACATAAATTGGTCCAAATGGAATCACGAATCCATGAACTATTCGCAGTCCAACCAATTTTTGATCTAATCATCTGTTCCATTTTTAAAACATTCATTTAGGCAAAAGCGAAGTTTTTTTTTTTTTTTTTTTTCACAAACTATTTTAGACTTTAGAGATTATAATATTTATAATTCAAAAAAAAAAAAATTCATTTTCATATCAATAAGAAACATTTCGACTCTTAAAGTCATTTAAATATATATTAATACGATTTGATATGAGTTTTGCCAAATTTACCCAAAAATTATTAAAAAATGAACCAATTTGTAATGAAATTCTTAGGAATTAAACAATTTGTTCATATAAAGAAATAGAAGAATCAGAGTCCTTCCAACCTTCAATAATTTATGAAAGCCCAATACTTGATTCAGCAGAGATTAAATCACCACCAATGCTCAGAAGTCTAAAGAATTCACAATTCATAAACATGGGTTGTCAAATAAAATCAAAATATATATATAAAGGAATAATTACACAAGGTCTTACATGGTATCTTACTTCTGAGTACGTTTCACTCACTTGGGCGCGATCATATTTACTTAATCAATCAAACAGGTTTTCCGTCCAGTTGGAACTGCTTCATTAGCAATAAAAAAAATTCAATGTTGAATAAATCCACTCCTTCTAACATAAAGTGTTGAGCGAGCTATAGATAACAGTACTTCAACTATGATAATTATACTTCCTGGACAATTGTCAATTTTTTTTTACGGTTTCCTGTTGAGTGAATCTCCTTACGAACGAGCTTCCTTCTTTCATCCTTTGTTGTTTTAATGATTAGAGTGGCTGACTCGAGCATATTATGTCAGAACAATTTTGAAATTTCATCGTCTAACTCTAAGAGGGATACCAAAGAAGTTTCCTAGAAAGAACTGGTGGAGCAAGTCCCGGAATATCTCGAATGCCCTTGTTATTTGGGTCCACGATCTGAAAATTCAAAAACCTAAGATAATTGAGCATATATATTCCTGGTGGAAAGTTAATAATTGAGCATACATATTCAAAAGTATGACTCCAAAATTTAGTTGCCCAAGGAATGGAAAGTTTAATTTTATTCCTGGTGGAACACTAATATTTTAGGTTTGATGCATTGGAACCATGGTAACAAAGCCATTTTTTGAAAAAGTCTCGTTTGAAACGCATTTTGGACCTCTAACGATTAAAACAATAAATATTAAAAGAAAAAAATATAACTCGATTTTTTCAATAACAAAAAAAACATCTTTTTATGTTTTAAACACGACTTACACGTTTTAACATGTTTTTTTTAATATAAAAATAATTAAAAGAAAAACCTCCATTTTTTGTGGGCTGGTTAATTTTTATGATCTTATGGTTCTTTGTTCTTCGGTTCATTGTTTAATGTGAGATTTGATGATAATGTCTTAACGTTATTGTTTTTTTTCCAATAATATGCTATTTTGGTCAAAAGATACATTGATCGGCAGACTTTTTTTTATCGTCACAAAATGTATAATTATGTGTGGAAACATGTTATCATACACAGATATTCAATAATATATTTTTTTCTCAAAAAATAATTGTGAACTTCGAATAAATGTTTAATGTATTATACATTACATTAAGAATACATTTTTTTCATATTTTTTAATATATATCATTTTCCCATTTTTTTTTCCGTTTCTTTCCAGTTTTTTTCCCAAGTTTTCCCTTGCCATTTTAAACCCGTATTCCGACTTGGTGACTAGATTGGAACAAATCTCAAAAGAAACTTCATGTCTAAGTGGGATGTTGTATGTAGTAAAAAATATTATGTTTTGCTGGTTTTTGCATCATGTCACTATAATATTGAAACCTCGTCTATATTTTTCTTTTTAATAAATTATAAACCTATAAAGAAAAAAAAAATTCAAAAGAAGTGCTGTTGTTTATGAATGTATTGTTCATATAGTATATGTCTGTTACTTGAATTCAATAACACATGGATTAGAGAGGTAGCACAAGTAATAAATGAAAGAGATGTGAAAGGGTATCCAACCTTCACAATGATGATAGCTACGATTCCAAGAACAATCACGAAAAGCAAGGCTACAATACACCGATCAGTTGCAACCTAAAGAAACAAAGTCAGTAACACAAAATGACAAGTAGAAGAACTAAACAAGATAATGAAAAGGAGATACATTGAGAGATTGACCTGCCTACCAATTTCCTTGACCAATTGGGAAGCCTTTTTTATTGAGAAGTGGACCGAGTCCAACTCATTAACAATCTTACTCATTTGTTCTGTCTAAACATACAAGTCAATAAAAAAAAGATGTCGTCTCATTTCTCGAAAAGAAAATGAAATCAAGACTAAAATGTGGCAATAAATCATGATATTGGGATTCTTTAATCTTGTTAGACCACACACACCTGTGCTTTGAGAGCCACCGAAGTCTCTGCTCCAACATTTATGGTGTCCTCAACGACCTACAACCCACAGTTCAGGGAACCATCCTGAGTTCTCCTAAACTATGAAATTTCTCTATAACCATTATTAGATTCTTTCAATGACCTTAGGTTTAGATATTTCTGTGGAGAACCTTTTTAAACAATTTTAGAACATCAAAAAAATGAACAATCCATCTTTATGTGCCATATCATTGTGTTCAGTTGGAGATAAGCTAACCTTTTTGGAGCGCTCAATTGCTTGATCAGTATCATCCATCATATGGTTTCCTTTGTCTATAAGCTGCTGATTGGTCATAGCTGCAAAATTTATAGTTTCTGCTCAGAAAACAATGGAAATGAGAATGTTCTTTTAATTGTTTTTTCCTAAATGGATAAGCAGGGATGAGTATAACCATAACATCAAAACGTAATGAATAATTGAAATGCCAGAAATGGTATATATAATAATAATAAATGACCAAACAACTTCAAAAGAAAGAAGAAAAAAGAAATCAATCCCTGAAATCAGGTTCCAGATTTTCCATAAACTATATAAACTGATGCTATAAAACTACAAAACTTTACCATGACCAAGCATAATAGAACATAAATATCTCAAGAAATTTGGGAAGAAACAAAAAAAAAAAATCACTTACAATCCCCATAATTTTCCCAATTTTTCTGAAACTGTCAAGGATTTATCATCAAATTGAACTGAACAGTGCTGAACAATTGCAATATCCAAACTTGGTTACTGTGAGTGGTACTGGTATAAGCTACAACTCATTTGACAAATAAGCACAGTTTGACAGTAATAAACTAAATTTCAGGGCAATTCTAGCAAGGGAAGTGGGTCCAGACATGACTTTGTGGGTAAATATGTAATTTAATTATTAAGTTGGCTGAATGAACTAAGAGTGAGGGGATCAAAGGTCTAGATTCTCCTGCACTATCTTTTCTCTTCTACTTCTCCTTCCCTTATATTATTCTATCAAACATCCTATCTCCTCACAAATTTTAAGTTCATCTACTTCTAGACTAAGATGGGTAGAAAGGTATTTGATGACACATATATTGGCAATTTCACTCACCATGGTAGACAAAGAATCAAGAAAAAAAAAAATTTTGAAAAAGCACCTAAACAGAAGATCATATGCTTACATGAAGCCAGTAAAACATTGTCTTCAGCAAATCCCTCTCCACCACTAGGCCCATCAAGTAGATCACCTCGCTTGTTTTCAAGACTGCTTGAATATCTGTTTTGCAACCACAAAAATATGAACTAAAATCTAGTGAAAGACTTAAAGAGAAGTTATGAGGGTTTGAACTAACTGAAATAGTTAACTATGGTATTAACAGAAAAATTAAAGATCTATATGGCATAATAATATTGGTATAAGTATCGATCAAAAAAAAAATATTGGTATAAGTGCACAACAATGAATAGATTCCTAATTGTAGAAAAAATAGGTGTCAGAAGCAACAATAACAATAAAAAATAAAATGCAAATCAAAGATGGAGAGCTTGACAGATAATTTACATGGTTTGGCAAAGATTGCCAACGTCCACAGTCAATGATGAGATCCTTCACTTTTTTCATGAAAACTAGGGTTACAATCTCTTGATCTTACTTCCTCTCAGTGAAACTGAAATTCTCCCTCATAAAAGTCCTAAAAGGAGTTGGCTATGAATTTGTAGTGTATAAAAGAATCCCCCTAGGGAAAAAGTTATAAAATTGAGGAAAAATTATACCAATTATTATGCAAATAAGAAAGAGAGAGGAGTAAACCTAAATTTTCATAAAAGAATACAATGGAAAAGATGTCATAGGAAAAAACCTGGCGGAAAATGAAATGTCTGACATAAGGCATTGTTTATTTCATCCACTGGTATTGCATTGCAAAAAATCTTTAAGCAAAGACATTATTCATGCCATGATCAACAGTAAGATGTTACTATGTTGATGACTTCCATCATAAACGACACAATATGCATATGATATTGAGTAATGGTAATTCAGTTATGTTTTAGACTGATGTTGAAAGAGTACTTGAAGGTCGAGGAAGCCCCAACAGTGTCAATTGTGAAACAAAATGAAGAAAAGAGTGATCAAAAGTAGAGGCAAAATTATTGGAACCCAGGATGATTAATGCAAGAGGATACAACAGATCCTCCACATCATCTCACAAGAAAGAGGTCAAAGTCTCCTATCCAATTGTCTCCTCTTCAAAAGGGGAAGGTTCATGTTCTAGATAAGGATGGATAGGGCTACAGTGAAATTTACATTAGTATGTTGTTCTTTTAATTGGATTAGTGATTTTCATTTTACTAAGACTTCAATTATAGCTAGGATTAGATAGAATTTCTTAAGAAATTTTAGTTTGATAGGATTATTACTAGTTGAAGGACGATTCTGTAAATAGACAACTGGCATAATTGACTTTTCACTTTTCCAGATTTGATCTATGAAATTTACATTTTGGGTTAGTCATATGGATAATTTCTGCCATTGAGCCAAGATCTAGGCCTGACATTGTGTATGCAATGTATTGTACTCAGGGTTGCTAACAGATCGGGTTCATATCAGATCAATGGTGATCCTCCATGACTAATCCGATAGGAAACTTATCAGAGAATGATAAAGTACCCATTTGTAAGTTGATGATTAGACTGATTCAAGCCATCGCACGTTTCTTTCTGCAACAAAGAAAGGTGGCCCTTGCCACCTGCCATCATACTCTGTTAGTCGTTACAGCCATTTTCCAGTCTATGTATTTTCTAACAAAAAGGCCTTTAAATTTTGAAAGAACAAACCAATAATGAGAGATTTAGGTAATAGAGTAAATAACAAGCACAGATTTTACTTTACCCAGGCCGAGAAATTGGTTTCCTAATTATCAACGAGGTTCATCAACCCAACAGAAAGATGTGATGGCTTGCCTAGGTGCAATATACAAAAAAATAAATGGTATCTTCTATGGATAGTTGATACTTACTGCTTTTTGAGAGCAACATAAGAATTTAATTCTTTGATCTGCACAGAAAAGACACCAGTATTCAGATCGATTTTGGATGTATACTAAAAAATATGGAATTAACTAATTACAATATTATATAACAAGTCATCCTATATAGAACTTAAGGAGTGAAACAGCACCATTGACTGCTTTTTCTCATTGAGCATCCTGTTGGTGTCTGGACTGTTTCTACTCTCCCCATACTTCACTTCTCTGTCAAACTCCTTAATAAGCCTGGAGAAACAAGAAAACTATAAGACACTTATCTCTTTGTAGGGATCATAGCAACCAAATTCAGATTCGGCAAGGGGGTCAGTTAGGTTCAATTTGGAAAAAAAAAATTAAGCAAAAAACTCTGGACAATAGAAATGATGTTTTAAGCAATAAAAAGGTGGAGCAGATTGTTAGGATTTCAATAGGTCGAGAGCGGCAGAGGTCAGGGCTGATTCAGTCGTTCAGAAAACACACACATACAGATATATATATATATCAATCATGTATTAGCCAATTAGTTTAGAGAATCACTGATTAATTCCGTGAATTATCAACTAATTCAGCAAATTAATCGGGCAACTCTTTATTGGGAGATTTTGTGATAGTGGTAGGGATGCTATGCACAGAAGATGGCACCTTCGAATGTGTATGTGTGTGTATTATAAAGGAAATACTAAAGAGCAAAATATTATCTAAATTTTGCCAATTTTCCCATGAGAAGGCTTCCACTCTCTTAATTGTTATTGTTAAACCATGTGGGGTATAGAGGCTTATAAAAATTTTCCTTAAAAATATGCCTTAAATAACTAAAAGGGAAAAAAAATATCTGAATGCAACATTTAGTTATCCAACCTGTTTTTTAACACGTACCCGTATCACAACCATAGTCACAAAATTCGGTGACTTCTTGAAAATTTTAGCAATTTAATTGCAAACTTCGCAATTAAATCAGGAAAAATGAAAAAGGGGATAGATAACCTGGATACAATTTTATCCTTTTCAGATCCAGTCCAGATGATACACTAGTAAGAAGAGATGGCATTGATGAAGATGATGGTGACTATTATACCAACGAAGCGTCAGCGAATGAGGATGCAAATGAAGATGACATTAAATTTGATATTTTGATCAGTTTGACGAATCCTAACTTTGATACATTATCATAATTTTTTGTAAACTTTAAAAAGTAGAAACCTTGAATGTTTTTCGGACTTGTGGTTGCTCTTGTAGATGTATGGATGATATCAATATGGGGTTTGGTGATTTATTATTATAGTTTAATATCAGTTGACGATATAATATTAGAACCACGTAGGATGAAAATTTATATAACACTAACCATAGCCCGACATTTCTTTATTTTTTCCTATTTTTCTGAAATTTCCCCTCCCCAACCTGGCCACTATGATCAAAACCAAATAAATACTCATATTCATCCAAATTTTTTTCTTCTTTCCATACCAACAAATTACAATCAATTTGATATGCACATGTTGGTTTATCAACACAATGTTCCCTAATCACATATTTTAAGCACCCTAGATGCATGTTTCTATTAGGCATAGAAACGTCAAAGAAGAGAGTTAGTAACAACTAACTAGAGAATAAAGAGAGAGACACAGATGGATCATTTACCTCTTACACTCACGCATCTTTTCCGTAAGTTCTTCCAATTGTCGACTTTGCCGATTTGAATCCTTAACCTTCTCCAGCTTCTGGAATCCATTTCTGTGAGGAAATAAACATCATGGCTATTTCAGAAATCCTTACACAATATATGAAATTCATGACAATCCAAAAGGCAATAACGAAGCCTAATCCCAAGGACTTTGGGTCGGCTAAACAAATCTTGCTCCTCTATTCCACTCTATCCAAAGCCAAATCTTTTATTACCGAGAGTGAGTCCACATCTGCTTCCACGTTCTTCTGGGTCTTCCTCTCAGTCTTTTAGGACCTTCAATTTGAATTTCTTCTACCAAGAAGGCTTAGGAATGTGTTTTCAAGTAATTATAATGGGATGTGTAGTAAATATATATATATATATATATATATATGGGTCGGGTTCCTGCAACACACATTACGACACACATATAGACAACGTGTTTGTCTTATATGGGCAAAAATGTTTGGAATGAGCTGATTTTTTGTGAGGATGATCTCTGTGATGAGGGGATCATCCTGGCAAAAAATCATCCCATTCCAAAACTTGTAACCCCATCAAAATTGATTTACAAAAATTGGACGGTCTATAATTTTTCAATAAAAATTGGACGGTCTAGAAGTTTTGGAATGAGCTGATTTTTGGCAAGGATGATCTCCTCACCACAGAGATCATCCTCACAAAAAATCAGCCCATTCCAAACATTTTTGCCCATATAAGACAAAACACGTTGTCTATATGTGTGTTGAAATGGTTGTCGTTTGAACCTGATCCTATATATATATATATATATATAGAATATTTATTTGAAAATTATATAAGTTTATGTAGACAAAAAAAAAAATATCTTAATGACACAATTGAACTTTGTGGCTTGTCAGTTGTCACATTGTATTTAAAACAAACAAATGAATCGAATATATAAAACAAATCTACCAAAAAATTGCAGATCAAATAATATCTTTTAGAACTTTCATGATCAAAATAAACAACAAATACATATCAATATCTGATAAGCCTTGAAATATAGAGATTCAAAACCCTTACGATAGAGCACGGAAAATGTCGCTGATTTGTCCATCGATATCTGCTAGCTCCTCGCTGATTGAAGATAAGGGAGCCATATCACAACAATTTCCTTCCAAATTCACAGCTACGCTTTTAAAAAAACGAAATGTTTCAGATCAAAACAAACAAAACCTCATTGAAACACGATCGAATACTAAGACACGCTCATAATCCTCCATTGATCTTCATAAACTATAAAATACTCAAACAACAATTTAAAAAAACGTTATAGAAACATATTTGACTCCTTTGATCCAAAAATTCACGAATCGAAGCTTGTAGATCCGAAATACGGAGAAGCCCCTCCGAAACGATTAAATTTGCAAGAAAACTGGTTTGAATGACCGGAATGCATCAATTGAAACCGAATCGAAAGAAACCGCATTTTCATGTCTGATTGAATGAAAGTCTGACATTAAGGTCAGATCGATCGAGAAAACCGAAATATCGGGTTTTATCAGTTTTCGTGCGTCTCCTGATCTTCTCTGAAAAAGGAAAATGTAGATAACGAAACGGTTCTCGTGATTTGCAGAGGTTTCCAGATTTATATTTTTCGTGTTGGGAGGTTTAAATATGTTCCGTTTAAACCGCTATTTACAACAGACTCCGAAACCAGAGTTCTTGTTTGAATATTGTGATGGAAAATGCTGGAATGACACAAATGGAGACACAAAGGTGACAAAAATGATGTGGTGGCGCACACATAACCATAGATGATTTTTACTCGTATCTCGGGAAAAAAATCTACGGTAATGTGCGCGACACCACGTCATTTTGTCACCTTTGTGTCTCGTTTGTGTCGCCCCAGCACGACACTATTGTGATCTAGTGAAGTTGGTTGTTGTTTAATATAATGCTAGACGGCCCAACTAAACCCATTGGGTTAAGAATTCTAACCCAAAAAAAGTTGGGTTGGGCTTCTAGGATAAGATCTCTGGCTATTTGATTATTCCAGGTTCACTATTTCTGTAAAGAACCTCTATTACCACAAAGACTTTATCTTATAATCTTATAACTACTTAAAAATTAAATTAAAACCAGAGTTCTTCTTTAAATATTGTGATCTAGTGAAGCTGGTTGTTGTTTAATATAATTTTAGGGGGAGATCGATTGCAGCTCATCAGAAATATCGAAGATAATGATTTTGGGTTTGGGCTAATTGGCTTTCTTGTCAGATTACAGGTTTGATTATCGTTCAGATTGGACTGCACAACTGAGTTCATTGGCTTGAGAATGGTAACCCAAAAAAAAGTTGGGTTGGGCTTTTAGGATAAGATCTTTGCTGTATGATTAATCAGGTTCACTATTTCCGTAGAACCTCTATTACCACACCAACTTTATCTTATGCAACTCAAAATTAAATTAAATGGTTTTCAAGGATTTGAAGATTGGGCTTATACCCATAGCTCAGTTGTTTGACATATTGCAACCTCTCTCTCTCTCTCTCAGTTTTCTTCTAGGATTTTTCTAAGAACTCCTTAGAAGAAGAGGCCTAACCATATTTGGGAACGATGTGTAATTTCTTCGATGGACGTATTAGTGTCAATAGAAGCTCCTTTTATCTATTACCATTTTAAAGGGAATTGCTCTATTGCATTGCTTCTATGCCACAATAAAAAATTTACAAAAAAAAAAATTGGTACATCTCATGCATCAAAAAATACTCATTTTCATGGGCAGCCTACTAAATTCTATTTGGAAAATTACAAAAAAAATTATGATTTGACCCAACATATCTTGTTCCTCCATTCTATTCTGTCTCAAATTGAATAGCTGACCTGTATCAAATATATAATCAAGATTACTAATATGGCTGATTTCATTATATAGATTATAATGATCTTTAAAAAAAAATTGTTGAGAGGTCCAAATGTGATGGTGACAACAAGGGCAGGCTGGATGACCCATAGTTAAATTATACATCTAGGCAAACTAATCATCATCGCTATCAAAGTCTTATACCAAAAATTTGGTGTCAGCAGAGTCGACTGAACTTATCTGAAGAAATTACTTGTTTGTCAAGCATAACTTATCAGGTAAAAAAGAAAATTACACAATGATGTTAAGAGGAACAAATGGAGAAAAAAAAAAAACAGATTTTAACACATTACCCTATCCCAGAGAAAAGTTTGTAATTGAATTATACACATATATTATATCTTACAATTACTAGTGTACACACATTGGACTTACAAATCATAAAGGTACCGCTCAAGCACTCTTTGTTTTCATCTTCAAAGTTTGCAATTTCAACTGGAAATTTGGATCAAAATATCATGGACGATCTTGCATCGATAAGAAGATTGTAAAATAAGAGCCGTGTGAGTTTGCAAAACTACTTTTAAGTCCAATTTTGTCTACACTGGTGCTTTATCCGTTTGTTGTGTGAGCTCTTTATCGGCAAAGTGAAGAAGCCTTCTGAGTCTCAAAATCATGTCACAATGGAAGGGCAGTGCAGTACGTCTTTCCAAGTAAGCCGGGCTAACTGTCATCCATGACAAAGCATGAAGTTCTGCCGCCACAGACTCGAGAATCAAATGGATCTCTATTTCATGGTCTCTAACATCCAAATTTAAACCACCCCTGCCTTGTTTAATACTTCCTCTAACAATCTTTTCTTGAAGAATGTTGCTACCTCCATAGTAATCAACAAGACTTACAGAGAGGATCGATGGCCATTCTTCTTTCATGCCGGTCTTCCTGATTGAAGGGACTGCTTTTGATACGACGAAACCAGTTGATAGAGGAATCGCAGAGCCTTTGCTGTGTAAGAGATGGGCGAGAGGTGGGGACTCGGACGTTAGGCACGTGGGGAGTTGTAATGGAGCCGGAGAGAGGAAACGCATACTAGGTGAAGGGATTAGAACGTAGGACGCAGATGTAGAACCAAGAGATTTTACAGGGCTGAAACCTTCCAAGTAGCTTGATGGACCTAGGTTATTGCCACCTTGAGTTCCTCCACCTGCAAAATGCTTCATTTTTAATAAGGACAATTACATTGGAAAAGAAGAACAAATAAGGGCAATTTACACTAGACTCCTTGTGGTTTGGCAAAATTTCATGTTGACCCCTAATATTTTGACAATTACACTTACCTCCCCTTTCACAGACACTGTTAAATTTCAAAGAGTCATGATAATCTGACTCCCCCACGTGGCATACTCAAAGTACTCTCCTGACGTGGCATGTGCTAGAACCATAGATCTTTTTTTGCATCGGGATACACTTCTGCACATCCCCATAAATATGTGCAGTTGCCATATATATATATATATATGAAGAAATCATTGTAAACCGAGTTGAATGGTTTATCTGACCCAATATGAATTGACTAGTCCAAGACACTCGGTCTTGTCCATGGACGAGATGAGTCAACAAACCGAGTTTTCAAACCAGGATCCTGACTGTCCCTCTAAATTAAGCCATTGATATTTTACTCCAAAAGGTGTTGGGCTAAAGTACCTGGGATAGATGCATCAGCCTGGAAGATAAGATGCAGGGAATGATCAACAGAAACTCCAATCAAACTGATGCTCTGTACCCATTGAAACAGCCCCCTAGAGCTGTCAATTGCTGCCTGTCCACCCAAAAGCTGCTTCCTTGTATTTGTTTGTCCTAAACCACTTTTCATAAAGCCGGAAGCTTTTGCTTGGGGGCTGTACAAAGAAGGGCTCGGTGAGGAAGGTAGGGTTCTCTCTTGAATCAAACCCATGTCCTGTTGATGCAAGGAAGTCCCGTTACTACTCGCAGATATTCCATCCGGTAAAGATTGCCGTAGTTGCAAAGGCCACTTTTTTACTTCATTTCCACCAACCAAGTAAATGGCTTTCTGCCACTCTGTTCACAACAGCAAACGATAGTGGGGTTAGACATACAAGATCTTCTTAAATGGCGAAGGAAGGCATAAGATGGTAACAATTCCAAATACCTTGGCGTTCAAGTTCATAGAAGCATCCAATGCGTGTAATCACGATATCCCTAGGTTTGATAGCACCAACATTAGGAGAAGAACATGATAGTATCTGGCAACCTTGGTGAAGAACTTGTACGAAAAGGCATTGGAGACCTTTTGTGTCTTGACGACTACTGATGCCACCGAAAGGGAATACGTGGCTGTCAAGCACTTCTCCTCTCGAATCAGTCCAAACGCAGACTAACCAACGCCAATCCTCAGTCCACCCATAGCAACAATGAAGGCTTGCAGCCTTCTGATTGCTAGATCCAAAGCCATCAGACTCTGACCCATCAAGAAGAGAATTGGCTCCAATATCCGCATTTCCCGGTGTTGAACTCTGCATAAAGGTCACATTATCATCCACAGATGGTCTCGATGTTTCTGATGTTGCATTACCAAGCATTGCGGGTGAAACTCCTTGATCAATGGACCCAGGTTCCGCCAGTATAAAAAGTGGTTCGAACAAGTAACGGACATCATCTTGAAAGTAATTATCACCCAATCTGTTAGGATCACAGCTTAATCCTCCAGTCCTTGATACCTGCCAAGAATTATCCCAACCGTATGGTCTCAAACTGGCATCAAGTTCACCCTCTCTTGTAAGGGGTCCTGTAATCCGATTTGTGAAACAGTCCCTCCATGTTCCCGAAATTGGAGAAGTCATATGCATCATAGTGGATTGAGGTCTACCTGAGATTCCCGAAGATTGAATTGCCTCATTAGAAGATGCCCGCGCAATGCGACGAGCCTTATTGTAAACAGTGAACGATATCTCCTTAAGAAGGATAAGCTCACTAAGAGCTGGGCTAGTAACCCTAAGAATGGTTTCTACAGTCACAATCTGCAGGACCAATTTAGGAATACTGAACCCAGACAGTGTTAGAACATTTGATATCGATGCTTCATCCACAGCTGCGGAGTAACTTAGAGCCTTCGCAACTTGAGTGTGCAATAAGGATCTCTTCTCTTTATCTGATGAGAGAATGGTTGATCCCAGAGCAGTGGAGGACTCAATCATGGTCTGCAAAACTGCAGCAGGCTCAGGGAAGGGACACACCACGTAGATTACCTGATTCATAAAACCAAGAAGATAAATGAGGCTAAAGTCCGTTTCATTCCAATTAATTATCAATATGTAGTTTAATATCAATCTAAAATATCAGACGAGAGTAAAAGATGGGCCAAAATTTGTTACTTACCGTGCCAGGAACACTACTGCCTTCCTTTTGATTTATTGTCGAATTTGAACCAATTCTAAGTGCCTTGATAACGTTTGAGAGAGACTTAAGGAAGCTCCTCAAATCCCAACCATTAGATAGAGCTAAAAGATAATCACTAATTGATCCCATGATAGAAGCATTACCACTTTCTATCTTCATTGATTGTGGGCAATCTATAAGAACAAAACCAGAAGTAGTCCATTTCCCGGGTGATTGATCCATCTGTCCTCCCGTATTTTGGGGTGTATGAGTTCCCAATTTGCAAGTTTCATATACTGTCAAAACAGTTAATAGTAAGACTGAAAAAATCGAAGGAATTTCATTTTCCAAAACATCAAAGTGATAGTATTGTAGAACTGAAAGTGTGCCATCTCCAAAGTTATAAAGAAGTAAAAGTTAAAGACTGAATTTCTCCAAAGAGATTATAGAAGAAAAGTTCATGGTGAAATTAAATACTCAAAGAAGACATCCCCAAGGGGTAGGCCTAGTGGCAAGCCGAGCCTTGATAAGCTCCTCAGGAAGGGTAGGTCAAGTGTTCGAAACCCCACAAAGCAATGAATACCTTGGAGCCAACCTCCAGGGTCTGGTTGACCCTCGACTCAACCAGTTGCATGTAGGAATTTCCGAGGGGGTGGTGCATGTGACCATGAGATTAGTCTCACCCAAAGGGTGGGGATACCCACGATAAGCA
Source organism: Akebia trifoliata (assembly GCF_017979445.1). NCBI lineage: Eukaryota > Viridiplantae > Streptophyta > Magnoliopsida > Ranunculales > Lardizabalaceae > Akebia > Akebia trifoliata. Next base: position 56,130,435 of record NC_141377.1, on the reverse strand, counting down.
AAAAAAAAAAACCCTCAAAGAAGACGGCATTTCAAATATAGTGAGAGAATCTATAAAGCTAGTGCTTCAGATAGGAATACTCGTTACCAAAGGTACCTTGCACGGCAACCTCCAAAAACTTCAATTATACGGCACAACCATATAATTTTTGTTTGTATTAAGTGTATATTTTTGTGGAGCATAAAAAAAGTTTTGAATCAGATAGCAACCCAAGCTACTAGAGTTAAGGTTTAAAATCCCGTTTCAAGGTAATGTTTTGGTTATGAGAAAACCAAAATGGCATTCCTAGACATCCTCGAAGCATGAAACTTCTCTTTCTTGAAAAGTTTAGAGCAGGTATCAAAAGTAACTGTTGAAAGAAATCAAAGAGTATCTGAATTAAATGTACAATCATACTTACCAGTCCCTAACTGTTGAAAAAAATCGGCAGCGGCAGATGTAAGGGGATCAATGTCGGGACATACAACATAATATTGCATCTGCATAGTTGATAAACAATAAGTACTAGAAGAAACAATCTATGGCTAGACCTTTGTGTAAATGAGAAACCTTTTTGATAATCCATTTGCAATAAAAATCGAAGACTTGCAACACAGCCAAATAGAAAAAAAAAGAGCCTTTGAGAACCTTACAGGCTTTGATAAAGCATATGGTTCAAGTGGAGCCTTTTCCCATAGTTGCAAAGAGTTGGCCGATGTCTTGAGCCAATCGTCCTGATACCTATAACATAAATCGTCATCTGCGCTTATCTTTATACGTAATTATAGCATCTCTAAGGTACCCAAGTAGACAGACCATATGAAATCTCCCAACACCACCACAGTACACATGGAGCACAAGCAAGAGTATGAAATTCCTCAAATGGGTCCCACTCCCACCTAGGAACATCCTACACCAAATTTCCACTTAACCAAATAATTTTAACCATACATTTTACAAACCTTTTTCTGGGTTATTTGCAATACCAACACCAACGTAAATCATTTGTGCTATTTTCCCACACCATCACAAAGAATGGTAAATTGGATGCCATAATCATCCAATCAGGTTGAGCTGTGACATGTTGGATCTCCTAGTTGGGACCCATCAATCAGTAGATTTCATCCCTAACTTGTGCACCACATACCAGTACGCCGTTATCATACCATCTTTATGGTCTGTTAAAGGCACCCTAGATCATGGTTTTTTGCATAGTAGCTTGAAGACTACAAGTGAGAATGAAAGCTAACATGTACCAATGGCACATACCCAACAAGTATAGCAGGCAAAGGAAGAACAAAAAGTGTTGGTCTTAGACGGGAGAAGCCCATTTGCTGATCTAACTCTGAAGTACCCATTTCTTGATTCGATCTTCTTTGGCTTGTCTCATCAACTCGAATTCCATCTGTAGTAATAGACACTGTAACAACTAGTAATGGTAAATCAAAAATCAAGTATTTATACACATGAATACAGCAGAAGTATACCCTTTAGGCAAGATGAACTCCCAGAGGCTTGGGCTGGGCTTATCGGTTCTCCAACAGCAAGAGTAACACCACTTAAAGAATCTTTAGCTTCACCTACTGTGGATTCAACAGAATATCCATCGTTTATGGCTCCAGTGTCACCTGATTGATTGCGACCTTTGCACCAATCAGTGACAGACAATGGACCATCCAAATTTCCAAAAGCAGATTTTAAAGCTACTTTTACGTCTGAGTGCAGCAAACTAATCACAGATGACGCATGAACCTGTTGCAGGAAATTTTCACTATTAATTCTAGAGAGCTGCTATTGGCACCCCAAATTTACTTATTACACCCCAATTTCTTAAATTATTTATCACCCCCAATTAAAGATTAAAATACACACTTCAAACATTACAAAGATTTCGCTCAAATTATTCTCTCAACATTACAAAACATAATAACACTCGTTCAAACAAATTCAGTAGTTTTTTACAATTATGATTAGTCTCGTATAAAATATTAAACCCAAAAAATTAGAAATCTAGCAACAACAAAAAAAACTGAGAGAACTTTTCCATTGGCACCCCAACTTGTACTTATTCTCAATCATTTACTTAATTACTTTTAATTGGGGTGTAATAAGTAAAAGTTGGGTGCCAATAGCAGCACTCTAATTTTATCATGTGGCGAGTTCTATATCCCAAAGCTCATTAACTATTTTGGTCATCACTGTTACATACCAGATTACGTGGAGGTAATTATCATAGGGGGACGGACAGGGAAAAACTATACAAAAACTACACTTGTGAGAAAGATCATCACTAGCAACATATGTATAGGCCATAAAAAATGGTTTTCCTTTAACAACAAAAACTACACTTAAGAGAAAGATCATCACTAGCAACATATGTATAGACCATAAAAAATGGTTTTCCTTCAACAACCATCTAATCTAATACCCAACTATGTAACAAATCACCATTCAATCCCTTAAACCTCTTTAAGGTAGGAAACTGTGAAATGTTAGAGATATGATTTATTCATGATAAAGATTACAGAACCCTAATAGGGTATAAATAGAGGAAAATAATAAAGGATAAGAGCAAATCAATCCTAATCTAGAAAGTAATTTTTCTCATCCTAATCCTAATCTTCTGGAGATCATATGATGTATTATAGTACACCTTATTACAATGCATCATATCATAATATTCTAACAGCAACCAAATGAAACAGTGACATCTTGAAATATCAAGAAGTTACCCAAACGTTACGTGATAATCCTCTCCTTATGACACAAACTGCAAAAGGAATCAATAAGACCTTTAGCTGCAATGGCTACACCTTTCCACCCAGGAAGTGGATAAGTAATCACACAATTCCTTAGTATCTTTGCTTTCTTCTTTTTTGGTGTAAAGCATTTAAGGAGTTCGGGGAGGGACAATTTTTTGAGGATCTCTTAGGTCGATGGGATTCAGTTTTTATTGGGGCTGGTGGCTCTTGAGTGTTATCTTTACTTCTTTTGGTTCTCTTGACCTCTACCCTTTTCTTTAATAATTTTATTTTTATTTTTCTAGTAAAAAAATAACATGTCATAATGTTTATTTTCTACTGTATACAGAAATCTTGAATAGAAAGAACTTCACATTTTGTAACATACGAACTACAAAATATGTGTATCATAACAAAAATGCAATCAAATCAAAACAGTGTTAGCAGCATGGCAAAATATTATGAAAGTGGAGCATATAATATGGACAATGAGACAATGTCATCACAATAGTCAGGGCCTTATCCCAACTATTTGAGATTAGAAACACAAAACCTGACATATTTATTACATGTTATGGTATGGTAAAAATAACATAAGCAGAAAGTTTTATAGTATTATCTGCTATAACAAATACAACCATATGATACATTAACATAAAACTACAACATTGACTTTCATTCCGATATAACTTACATTGGCAGAAAGTGGATCAAGTAACTCCACGCCAGCAATGTCCAGAGAATGACAAGCAGCTAAAAGCCCACCGCAACCTGCATGGACCATAGAAGGCCCGCAAGAAAATCCACGCCTACACTGCTCTTGTAATGCAAGCCAACCATATGGACCATCACCACAGTCGGCATCTAATGCCACATCAACAAATGAAGTAGCTTGTTGGACAAGCAAGGCCATAGCATCAAGAAGCTCCTGAAGAGGTTGTCTTTGCCCATACATCACCAATTTTCCTCATTGAATGAATTATGGTGAAATGATGGAGTGTTTTCAATGCTTGGTGAACTTGAAGATTTAGTCCCTTTGGGAACTCCAACAGAACGCCAAACACCCTTAGGTGCATTGAGGGGCCCATCAAGCACTCTTCCATCAATATCACCCGCTATTCTAACTGGTATACTCTCTTTCTTTTTCACCTCAAAAATCTTGTCCGGGATGGTGATTGGGTCACCTGGAAGCTGATCCAAAAAAGTACCTCCAGTTAACTTAGAGGAGGATAGCAACATATGCCGTATCCTGCACATAGCAGCTTGGAACATCATACATTCGACGTCAGTAGCAAGCACAGTTTTCGGAGACAGCAGTAAATTCCCAGCTTCCATAGCACTTTCAGCCTTTTTCCTCTTGACAGATTTGACAGCATTCGCCGAATTAAAACCCGATAAAGAAGAAGATGGTGTCACCCCCTCAAATGAAGGAATATTATTATTACAAGGTAACAATTTTGTGTCACAACGATCTTTCCCACTCTTCATATGGGTATAGTAGTTCTTACACTGCAGAGTGGGACTTGTATCATGCCTTGTAGAACCAACTTTTGCATTTACAGGCATGCCTAGCTTCTCGTCTGTCACATTCAAGCAAGAAGAAGGTGGTGTTGCACCATAAACATAAGTATTTGAGCTTGAATCCGAACTCTCTACCTTTCTAGACCTCGGTAGGTATGGGCTTCTGAAAATGGAGGAAGGTAACTCACTTGCAGGCGTTTCAACTGCTCTATATTCTGAAGCAAATGTCAACATGGCTTCAGATTTCGACAAATGGTCGAATTCACCTGTGGTGACTGCCGAAGAATAGCTCCCTTGACCTGATGACCAAGTCTCTTTGGTAAAATCTTGTTTTTTACTATGAGGCTCATCAGTGACTGCTTGAGGAGTTGGATTAAGTTTTTCAAACGGAGGAAATTCTAAAACAGGCAAAAGCATCTGATCTGTCATATCCATCGGTACTGTACAAGGACTGCTGACATCACCACAATCCGGAACAGAAAAGATAAGAGCCTGAGATTCAGCAGTTCCTGGAGGCTTCACGAAATTGTGAGATCTAATTAGTTTCAACAAATGATAGGCTGATCAAGCACTTCAGAGTAGAAATAGTTAAGAAAAGAATAAAAGGAAAGAACAAATGTGATAATTTTGACATAAATTGATTAGTGATGACACCATTTGATGTCTTATGCGGAAACTTAATGAAACTGCAGGAAGTTTTCGAGTTTGCCAAGGCATTTATGCTAGGGGTGCAACATGGTTCAGTTTGGAGCCAAATCAGATCCGAACCAACATGTCTGTTCCACAAAATAAGAACCAGAACCAAACCAAATTGCCCATAGAACCAAACCGAACTATGGTCGGTTCAGTTCAGGTCTATAGGTTGTCAATATCCTATAAATCTGCTTGGAAGCAACATATTTTCAATCAAAATAAATAAATAATGAACATGAAATTTTATATGATAAGTCATTAATCTATCCATAAAAATAAAAAAAGTCACTAATTTATGTCCTAACTGCTAAAAAGTGGTAATTCATTAAGAATTTGGTTCTCTGTAACCAAACCGAATTGATCAGTTCCCCATTTTCTTAAACCAGAACTGAACCACAACTTGTTCCAAACCAGCCCAAACCATCAGTTCAGTTCAGTTCTTGGTTTGAACCGGACCAACTTGCACCCCTAATTTATACTACTATTTCAAGAAAAAAAAATTCAGGAAGTAACAGTAGAACAATTAATCAACAGAAGGATACTTCAGAGAGTATAAATCATATCATGATCAAATCTATAATATAAAATAATAAAAAAAGAAGAATACCTCCCCAAAAGGAAGAACTTCATTTTCAAAGAAGTCACCAAAATCCCCGAACTCAGAAAGAAGTATTTGAATGTCCATGCCAACACCTCTATCTTCATCATCCCAATCCCAAAGAGATCCAACATCATTTGCAATTCCCCCGGTGCCTGAGTTGTTAACTTCCATGGAATTATACTCCGTATTTGTATTTATTACTGTGCCAGCCCCACCAAATGATTCTGTTGTTCCAGTGCAGGGACGCTTAGACACCTGTATTGAGACATGGTTCACTCACTTGCAGATTCACCTAATATTTATAGCAAATAAAAAAAAATAGTAGAAATGAACAGAATACAATAGTTGCAGATGGGTAGAAAAGCGATAGTAATATTCATCCATCCATGCAGAACTAACAATAATTCTTTATCTGCCTTCAGTATATAAATGTGGTCATTACTCCGTTGACTACTAAGAAACATAAAGAAGGCCATATGAGATGACAAATAAATATAAATAAATAAATAAAAGACTATTTGCAGCAAAGCATTTGTTCTATATTTTACTCAATTACTTCAAAATGATTACCACCCCAGTTAGAATGTACAACTTCAAGGTTCAAAAAGAGTAAGTGGACTGAGGTAGTGAGAGCGGGTATGAACACACTTGAATTAACAAAAACCATGGCATTGGAACTCGTTCAGCCAAGCCTAAATTTTTGGGTATGGCTTTGAAGATGATGACCATATGAATCCTATGGCCCAAAATGCCTAATGAGCTTGAAAGGCTAACAGTGGATGGATAAATGCCTCACACAGATATCACTAATCAGGTGACTAACATGGCACCTTCTTTGAGAATCTGAAATGCAAAAAAATCAATAAACAAATAATGATACTATATTTCCGATGTGGTTAAATCAGATGTTGTTAAGTAAAATAAATAAGGAAAACTATATGTGAAGTTTAAAAAAAAATGATGCTCGAGATGACCACCCGAAAATTTGTGGAAAATGGAAATATTTTCAACCTATTTCCTGGAAATATGTCACAACACTACGAAACAATACATCGTCCACAAAATATGAATACATCAAATATTTACCCACCTTGAACCCTCATTCACTTTGCTAACCACTAACCCTTTACCTATCCAAAGAATAAAAATTATAAACCCCCCATCCCCATCGTCATACACACAAATTGTGCAAGAAAACTCAAATGAATCACAAATAACTTGAAACTGTTAAAGTGAATACAAATAGCAAGATGTAAAAGTGAAACAAAGTGAGAAATATTGAACAGACGACCATGAAGGACAGTAAGTTGCAGTACCAGTTTGTTGTCAATATTCTCAAAATGATCATTCGAAGATAAACCAGATTGTCTGCATGTTAAAGAATCAGCATCTGCCTCAAGGTCGCCAGCTCCAGAGGTCATCTTGTTATCACTGTCACTAGATGTGCTGCTAATACTACTGATGCTACTACTATTACTATTGCTACTGCTGTTATTACTGTGTTGCACACGTGTCCCATTAGACTCCATCCATGGTCCATCTACAGAGTCAGCGCTGCTAGAACTTCCAAAACTCGAACTAGAAAGCCACATAAAAAAGAAACCTTCAGAGAACAGCTCCAACAGAAGACACAATAAAACCATTATTAATAAAATTTTGGTAACAAGTATAAAACCCAACACCATAAAGATCCATAACTGTCCAAACCCTAAATTGGTATCACAAAAGTATGCTGATAACTCAAAGTACTATATCTTGTAACTGGAAGGACAAACACCAACAAGAATAATGATCAGTTGTTGCAAGTGTGGATAATGGTGATGGGGTGAATTTGGGAGTGTGTTGAGGTATTTTGGAAAGAGAGGATTTTTCAGGTTTTCAAAGGGAAGAATCACACCATTGAGATGGTTATTTTGGTTTGTAGTTCTACTGGTGTAAAGTTTTTAAGGAGTTCTCTGTTTTCTTTGAGGATCTGTTGTTCAGATAGGATTCGATCTGTTTCAGAGTGGACCGGATTTAATTTGTCTGGATGTTGTTTTTTGGTTTCCTTGTTTGAGCTCCTCGGTATGTTAATAATATTTTGTTTATCTATCAAAACAAATTCTATATTTCTTCGCTAAACCTTTAAAAATGTCCCAATACCATCCATCTGTTTTAATCTTGTGAGATATAGGCTGTGTTACTTTGAATTTGTAGAACTAATTCTTAACGTATCAAGGAATATCAGTAGAAGCTCAAGAAACTGTCCCAGGAGAATTACACTACAAACAGCTTTGACAGGCCTTATTAACTGAAAAGTTGGTTTCAAAATGTGGTAATCAACATGCATAAATGTATAAACCAAAGAAAGATGAAAAATGTTAATTAATGGTGGATATAAATTGAATCATAGAACAAAAATTGAGCTCACTATAGGTTCTTTTAATAAAGCTATCATTAGAAATGAGAACTAATATTATCAGAACTAACCAATTCATAAAGAAACAAGAGCTGAATAGTGACGCCCCCACCCAATTTTGTAGCCAGAATCTGCAAGTTCTCGACATTGGTATTAATTTAAGTAAAATGCAAATTGTACTAGTAGTTGACACCAAAATTGAAAACATGCCTTTTTAGAGAAGATCTAGCATACTCAGTATGCATGACAGGTACCACAACTGCCTCAGCCGGATAAATGAAGGTTCTTTCAAGAACTCGAAAATAATCGGCTGACCCGTGCTTCTGATCACCTCTTTCAAGGGCTACAGTGGGTGATTCGGCAAGATAATGCTTCGGGAAATTCTTGTTGAAATTAGAGTCGGACTGCACTGACTTGTCGTCCCCAGTGTCAGGGCAGCCAATTGTAACTTCAACATAACAACTTTGTCCCCTCAGCTGGCAACCCGAAGCTTGAGCAACGTTAAAAGGTATACTGAGAACAGTGGACCCATTTGAAGACTTAACCTTGCTGGAACTGTTAAACCATGCCAGAAGAAAATTAATATGAATTAGAAATTGCTTCCAGCTTCATTTATCCTTTTTATTTTGCTTTTACTCCCTCTTTTTCTTGGTATGTAACAAAATTCCATAGTAATATTGCACATTGGTAGAGAAAATTCAAAGTCAGAGAAGAGAATTTCCATCCAGTTCATCACAACCCGAAAAACAAGAAGAAATGCTGAAAGCAATCGAAATCAAAGATCTACCTGAAATACACTTGCTTCACAAGATCACTTGGACAGCATCCAGTAAGTCTACCTCGCAACCCATGTGGAGCAATAATAACTGCCAAAAACTCCATCACCATAACCAATTACTAATGGAAACAATAGGAAATATTACATATAAACAGAGGTAATGTATCAATCAAAATATATTTATATTATAGCATTAAAATCTGCAGAATATCTAGCTCTTTTCAGTATTTAACATACAGCTAAAGGAAGATTTAACAACAGCAATCTTCTACGTACAAATCGCTGAATTTATATCATCGAAAGGATCCTTTTGGCATGGATCATATGTGATTTGGTATAATGTATCGAACAGTGGACTATTATCAACAGTTTTGTGATTCTTTGAAGATCTAGTTTTCCAGTGGAAATTGATTGTTACTTCTGACAAGAAAATTGTGTTGATCTTTCTGTTTGTTGTTTTTGTTCAATTTGTTTATTTTGTTGTTTCAATGTTCTTTTCTTTTATTTTATTTTTTGATGGATAAAAGAATTTATTAAGAAGCGAAAGGGGGAGGGGGCAAGGTGACCAACCTGAATAAGATACAAAAAAACAAAAAAAACAAAAAAACAAAAAAAACAAAAAAACAAAAAAAAAAAAGAACAGAAAACAGAATCAGCCCCACGACAACCTAAGGGGGCTCTAAGTTACAAACTAAATCCCCCCAAACAATGAAATCCTCGAAGAAAATACCCTTGAACAACTTTCCCCACAAGTTAGAAGGCAAAAACAGAGATTATTATGTCTTGGAGGGAACTCTCCTCGTTTTCAAAAACACAACAGTTCCTTTCCTTCCAGATGCTCCACCACGTTCCAAAGAGTAAAATGCTCCAAAGAATACACTTGGATCTAGGAAAATGGCATCCCTAATAAAGCCACGACTAAAACAACCACCTCACTGAAGAAGGAAAGCACCCAATCAGCCCAAACAAAGACAAAAAATGAGAGCCCAAACAGACCAAGCCAGAGAGCAATACAGCAAAGTGTGATCGACTGATTCCCCATCTTCCTTACACAAGCAACAGTAATTTGGAGTAGTGAACCCCCCTTTAATAAGCTGATCCAAGGTGGTCATCCTCCCCAGAGAAACCACCCAAATGAACACCGAAATCTTGGTAGGAATCTTACTACCCCAGACAAAAGAGTTATCAAAATCACGCCCCAGAGCACAGAATGATGTACTGCACATAGAAGAAACTGAAAAATTCCTGGTTTTGGAGCCTTCCGAAACACGCTTATCTTCTTCTTCCGCATTCATCATGATACCCCCAATCCCCTGAACCAAGTTGCTCACTCTCCAATTCCCAGTCATTGAAGGATCTTATGAAGCCAATGTCCCAAGCCCTTTCATCTCCTTCAAGTCTTAAGAAGTTGGAGATAGCCTGACCTTTCTTAAGAGACAACCCATACAGATTTGGATATTGGTCCTTCAGGGGAAGGTCCCCACAACAAAGATCCTCCCAAAATCTCACTTATTTCCCTTGGTTTGCTAAAGCTCCAGGAATTCTGTATTTTTCCTTTTTCATACTAATGGTATCTCCTTTATCCATTAAAAAAGAGGTCTTGGCCTATTTTATCATCTAATATATATATATGAAAGTGTGTTCTGCTTAATGCTCCTTGCATAGAATTGGCAGCCACGCCCAGTAAAGTTGGAGAATGATTTTTATTTTATTTTATTGATAGGTGTAAAATCTTAACAACCAAAATAAAGCGACATTCAGGAAGTCGATCAGACCAGCCAATTACTTACCTAAACAAAAAATCTTCAAAGACACAATCAAACTCCTTAAATACTTTATACTGAAAAAACATCAACCCAGAACACTAGTAGTGAGTACTGACATCCTGTAGAGTTGACCCTTCCCAATAAAATAAAAATTAAAAAATAGATTTTCCTTTCCTTCCAGATACCCCAAAACACAGCAAAAAGGTTCAAACTCAATAAAATCCTTCTATGGAATAAAGGGTAAGGGTGCCTTCTTCGAAATTAGAGATGATATCTAACTGGGACAGCACCAAAACATGTGGAATAGGAACTGAAATGAGCCCCCACTTCATAAATTAAATTGCAAGGGAGAACCAAATGATTAATAAATTCGCCACTAGTTTCAGAAAAAGTGCAGAAATTTTCAGAAGTAATACCCAGAACAATGATGTTATCCATAGTTAGGATTCTCTCTAAAACAGCCAACCAAATGAGCTACCTTGGATGGGACCTTGGAACCCAAATATCCAAAGATTTGGGGTCAATTAAATGAATCTATTCCTTCATTCCACTCTATCCAAAGCCGAGTCTTTAGTTATTGAAAGTGAGTTCAAATCTGCTTTCACAGTTTCCACCCATGTTATTTTGGGTCATCTTCTTGCTCTTTTGGGACCTTCAACTTGAATTTTTCTTCTAACTGGGGTTGTAATCGACCTTCATCGAACCCACCAAACCATCTCAATCAACTTTCTCTTAATTTATCGCCTATTGGAGTTGCTCCTGCATTTTTCCATACACATTCATTTCTAATTTTATTCAATATCCTCGACTCTGTTATGCTTAATTTATTAGTATGAGCTTCTTGAACTGTCAAGCATTCATCTCCACAGAGCGTAACTGGTCTTACTATTGTCTCATAAAATTTCCTTTTAATGCAATTGGTGTGTGTTTATTACATAACACTCCAGAAGTGCACCTCCACTTTAACCACCTAGCTATGATTCTATAGGCAACATTGTCATCAATCTCTCCGTCCTTATGTATAATAGACCCGAGATGACAAAAGAAGTTGCTCTGGGGTATTTTTTAAACCATAAACTTTTACTAGACATTCCTCTTCCCAGGGGGCCAGTACTAATTTAATTCCACATACTTATTTTAACGCCCCATACAACTACAGCTAGAAATTCCAAAGGCAAGGCATGCACTGGGGAATGGTAAAAAGATTTAATCTGAAAGAATCCATCCCGAATTCTAACCCACTTGTCAGTCATGATCCAAATGATTGACAATTATGAGAGAGATTTAGCTAGTAAGGTCGGATATTGATCCGACCTCCCAATCATTAAAGCTTTTTCCGAAATTAAAACCCCAAAACAAGCCACCCACGGCCCCAATTCCTAAAATTATATATTGGCAACCTCTTCTTTGATGAGAAAGAGAACACAAATTTGCAAATTACTGTTCAAGAGGCGAAGAACCTCATCAACGATCCTTCTAAAAGCATACCCTAGTTCATCTCCCTATCCTGAAGGCAAACCTACTTCGAAATTCTGAAATAACTTTAAGATGTCTGTTGAATAACTCTTATTTTATTAGTTTACAGATTATTTGTCCTTTTTAATCTTTTCACTTATTAGACCATGTAATCTCCTTTAAAAGCCTAATTAAGGCTTAGTAATAAAGAACTTTGACTGTTCTCTTATTTTCAACTTGGTATCAGAGCCTACCTCCATCTCCTCTCCTTTCTTCTTGTTACAATCCCATCGCACAACCCCTCTCTTAAATCCACCTCACAACCTCTCGGTCTAGTCTAAATCATCACCCCTACAGGGGTTGTTTTACTCTATCCCTAATCGCAACATGCGATAGGGTCATTAAACCTCATTGAAGCTTTACAGCAACAACAAGGTCGCTATTCTTAGACCAATCGATGGTCTAAAGACTTGCGGCAACAGTTTTTTAGGTCGTTTGCAACAGAAACTTGCAGCAGGACTACTTTTTTTTTTTTTTTTTTTTTTTTGGAGCAGGGCAGGGGTCTTATTTGGAACCCACGCCTGTTGTTTGGTATCTGCGATCAGCATAGAGTTGCTGTTTTTGGTCTGCAATCAGCATAGGGTTGTTGTTTTGGTCTCTACGATCAGCATAGGGTTGTTGTTTTGGTCTGCGATTAGCATAGAGTTGTTGTTTTGGTCTCTGCGATCAGCATAGAGCTGTTGTTTGGTCTCTGCGATCACCACAAGGGTGTTATTTAGAGTCTGCGACCAACATAGTGATGTTGTTTGGTATCTACGATCACCACAGGGGTGTTTGTTCGCAAGCTACGACCAGCATAGAGGCTGTTTGAAGCCTGGTTTCACAGCACAGGGGCTGTTGTGATCCTAGCACAAGTTTGCTTGAAGGCTGCAGTCGTATAGGGGCTGTTTGAAGACTGTACTCACAGCACAGGTGCTGTTTGGAGCCTATATTCACAGCATTTTTTGGGGGGTTGCAATTTTTTTTTTTTAATTGTAAGTCGTTCCCTTGTCCTCTTCGAACTCCCTTCAAACCAAAGTACACAGACTCTTTAATGACATCTGAGACTTCCTCTTCCTCGATCACTAGTACTAGTAATGGATCGAGTGGTCCTCCTTCTCACTCGACCGACTTTCCAGGTATTCAAATTACTACAGTAAAATTAGATGGTCCGAATTATCTCCTTTGGGCACGGTCAGTTGAAATGTTCATTGGTGGAAAAGGAAAAATTGGTTACTTCACAGGAGTGGACAAACAACCTGCACAAACGGATAGTTCTTACTCACATTGATTTGCTAATGATTCTATGATCCGTTCTTGGCTGGTCACTTCTATGCAACCACACATTGCGGCTGGTTTTATGTTTTCCTCGACAGCAAAACAGATATGGGATTCCGCAAAGAGCATTTATTCGCAACGTCAGAACAACTTCAGAATTTTTAACTTGGAGCGTGAGATTTCTCGTCTTTCACAAGAAGACTCTTCAGTTACCACCTACATATCACAGCTGCGTGCTCAGTGGGAAGAGCTGACTTTCTATTCCTCGTCCTATGCCTGGAAGGATCATCTTGATGAGACATTATATTCGTCGATTCTGGATAAGAACCGGATTTTTCAATTTATAGCTAGTCTCCAGGATGAGTTTGAGTATGCGAGAGTTCATTTATTGGGTATGGATCCCTTTCCGTCCCTACAAACCGCCTATTCGTCTGTCTTGGCTGATGAGAGTCATCACGCTGCTGTCCTACCTCATTCTTCTGGGGATCACTCCGCTATGCTTACTCATCTATCTTCACCGCAATCCTCCAGTGGGTCTATGCCTACCCGTCAGCGACATAAGTGTGATCATTGTGGAAAGTTAGGTCATGTGAAGGCTCGATGTTATGTACTTCATGGTCGTCCGAATCAGCAACGTCAACAATTTCAACGACCTTCAGCTCATGCAGTTTCTCAGTCGACTACTGATATGGCACCTCCCTCAGCTAGTACATCTTCATCCGACTTGGTATCTCTTTCCCAGGCTGAGCTTGACAAGTTCAGGAAATTCTTCAATCAGATGGAAACCTATCTCAGCCGATCTCTACATTCGCTCACTTAAGTACTGTTACATCTGCATATAGTGTTTCCACCACTTCCTCACCATGGATCATTGATTCTGGTGCCTTCGATAACATGACCAGAACGTCCTCCCTATTTAATACTTATAGTGTTAGTTCTGGTCATCGCAAGGTTCGTCATGCTGATGGTTCTTTATCTTCTATAACTGGTCAAGGTCATGTTCCTGTTACATCTTCTTTATCCTTGACTAATACACTGCATGTTCCTCAACTCACTACTAATCTTATATTTGTTAGTAGCATTACCAAAAATTTGAATTGCAGTGTAATTTTTTATCCCTCTCATTATGTCTTTCAGGATCTAGGGTCGAGCAGGACGATTGGCACTGAACGTGAAGTGAATGGACTGTATCTTTTGGACGTACCCAATTTACCTAGCACCCATTCTGCTTCCCAGATTAGTAGTAGTAGTAGTCAATCTAATAAGACTCTTGTAATGCGTTGGCACTTACGCTTAGGCCACATTTCTTTTGGATATTGGAAACACATGTTCCCTATTTTATTTAATAATAACAATTTACTTGATTTTTCTTGTGAAACTTGTCAAGTAGCTAAACATGTGCGTTCTTCTTATCCTGTTAGTATGACTACTACTGCACCTGATATATTTGACCTAGTTCATTCTGATGTGTGGGGTCCTTCCCCGGTCACATCCACTCTTGGTTTTCGTTATTTTGTCTTATTCATTAATGACCATAGTCGTACCACTTGAGTCTATCTTATAAAACACAAGAGTGAAGTTTTTGGGATTTTTAAACAGTTTCTTGCTATGGTTCATACCCAGTTTAGTCATACCATCAAGACCTTCCGTTCTGATCATGGTACTGAGTACACCTATAGTGAGGTCTTAAAACTTTGTTTAGATTCTGACATTGAGCATCAAATGTCCAATGTTAAAACCCCTCAACAGAATGGTCATTCAGAAAGGAAAAATCGTCATATTCTAGAGTTAGCTCGTGCTATCTCTATTGGTATGAACGTGCCACCGTCTTATTGGGCCGATGCAGTTCTTACTGTTGTTTATCTTATTAATCGAACTCCCTCCCGGGTTCTTCAGTTTGCCACGCCCCTTTCTCAGCTCTGTCAGGATCGTCCCCTATTTCCCCTTTCTCCGCGTGTGTTTGGGTGCGTATGTTTTGTTCAAATTCTTGACCAAACCCGTACTAAACTTGATCCTAAAGCTATAAAATGTATTTTTTTGGATTATTCCTCTACCCAGAAAGGCTACCGGTGTTATCATCCTCCCTCTCGATGGCGTTTCATTTCTCGAGATGTTTCCTTCTTTAAGCATACCCCATATTATAATGGGTCCGTTGGCACTCACTCTGAATGGTTTCCCCTAAACTCCCGGGATGATCCCCTCCCTGATTCATTTCCTCTTCCTTTACCAGTTCTTCCCTCTCCACCTTTTTTCAGTTTGTCACCCCCTCCTCTGCAGGTTTACTTACGGCGTCCACGCGATACTACCATCACTTCTCTGTCAGACCATCTCGCCTCCTTGCCTTCAGATCCGCTTCCTTCTGTTCCCTGTGATGATCGTCCTATTGCCACTCGTAAGGGTAAGCGTACTTGTACTTATCCTATTTCTAATTTTGTATCTGATTCTGCACTCTCACCCTCCTATTGGAGTTTTCTTGCCTCTGTTTCCGTTGTTTCTCTTCCTCCAACTGTTGCAGATGCTATTATCCATCCTGAGTGGCACACAGCTATGATTGATGAGTTGAATGCTCTTGAAAAGACTCAGACTTGGAAAATTGTTCCTCTCCCGCCTGGAAGGAAAGCTGTGGGATGTCGCTGGGCTTTCACACTTAAGCATAATCCAGATGGTTCAATTGCTCGGTATAAGGCCCGTTTGGTGGCCAAAGGTTATGCTCAGACTTATGGGATTGATTATCAGGAGACTTTTGCTCTGGTTGCCAAAATGAACACCATTCGCGTTCTTCTTTCTATTGCCGCTATCAGAGGCTGGCCTCTCTACCAGTTAGATGTCAAGAATGCATTTCTCAATGGTAATCTTCAGGAAGAGGTTTATATGGTCCAACCTCCTAGGTTTCTTACCTCTGCTTCTCCTACACATGTCTGTCGTCTTCGCCGTTCTCTTTATGGCTTGAAGCAGTCTCCTCGCGCATGGTCTGAATGCTTTACTAAGGCCATGCATCAGTTTGGTTTCCATCAGAGTTCTGTTGATCACACCCTCTTCTTACGTCACTCCCAGGGTAAAACTGTCGTTCTGATTGTTTATGTTGATGATATTGTTATTACTGGAGATGATGATCATGGCATTTCTGAGGTCAAAAATTACTTAGGCCGTCAATTTGAGATTAAGGACCTTGGGCATCTTCGCTATTTTCTGGGTATTGAGGTTGCGCGGTCTCAATCTGGTATATTTATTTCTCAGCGAAAGTACATCTTTGATTTACTCAGTGACTCTGGGCAGCGTGGTTCTCGTCCCGCTGATACTCCTATTGAGCAAAATCACAGGTTGACTGATTCTGAGGGGGAGCATGTGTTGGATATTGGGCAGTATCAGCGACTTGTGGGCAAATTGATCTATTTGTCTATGACTCGTCCAGACATTGTTTATGTTGTTAGTGTTGTAAATCAGTTTATGCACTCGCCTCGAACATCTCATCTTACTACAGTCTATCGTATTCTTAGATATCTTGAGGGATGTCCTGGTCGAGGTATTTAGTTCAGTAATCATGGTCATTTTCGTGTTGAGGCATGGACAGATGCAGATTATACTGGTTCAGTGATTGATAGGCGTTCTACTTCTGGGTATTGTACTAAGGTTGGTGGCAATTTGGTCACTTGGCGTAGTAAGAAGCAGGATATGGTTTCTCGGTCCAGTGCTGAGTCAGAATACCGAGCTATGGCACTTGGAGTATGTGAGTTATTGTGGCTCAAGACCTTACTAGCTGATTTGTGTCTTCCAGTGACAGCCCCTTTTTCACTATATTGTGATAATAAGTCAGCTATTAACATAACGGCAAATCCGGTTCAGCACGATAGAACGAAGCATATTGAAGTTGATCGACATTTCATTAGAGAGAAGATTGTTTCTGGGCAGATTTGTACTCCCTTTGTTCCTACATCGCAGCAACTTACTGATATTCTTACTAAAGGTGTCAACAAAGCCGCCTTTGAAGGTGTCTTGTCCAAGTTGGGCGTTGCTGATATCCACGCACCAACTTGAGGGGGAATGTTGAATAACTTTTTTTATTATTTTACAGATTATTTGTCCTTTTTAGTCTTTTCACTTATTAGACCATGTAATCTCCTTTAAAAGCCTAATTAGGGCTTAGTAATAAAGAACTTTGACTGTTCTCCTATTTTCAACTGTCTTTCTTTCATACCTAAAATATTTCTCCCTGCATTTTGCCTAGATAAAAAACCTCCACAGCCACTTACACGAAGAGTTGAATTTATGATCCCCATACTTCAAAAATCTAAATCCCTATACTTTTTGGCGAACATATGAATTTCCAATTTAGTAGGTGAAACTTCCACTTACCATCCTAGTCACTCCATAAAAATGCAAAAAAATATATTCAAATACATTTCCACCCTCTAGGTATCGTGAATAGTGACAAGTAGACTAGGATGCTGGGAAGGATACTTCGATTGAAGTCACGTTCCCCTCTAGAAAGGTATCTCATCTTCCAAGAGCTTAAAGTGTTTACCTACTCTTTTTATCATTGGATCCCATACAGCTTTACTCTTGTAAGTCACCCCCATAGGTAGACCAAGTTGTGTGTGTCAAAATTCAGAAGCAAATGAGCCAATGATTCGCAAATATACCAGCATGTAAAAAAAGAAAGAAGTGAGATGATATAAAAGTGAAATTCAAGATGTGAAAGAAGATCAAAATGATACCATTCCAAAACAGTAGTCAAAAAATGGCAGAGCATGTGACAGATGAAGGCAATGCCGTGAATATCACCAATTGAATAAAAGATGATGAGGGTTTTCAGTAGAGGATGGCTGATTACAATGACAACATTTGTGAATAGCTGGTCTTTTATTTTCTTTTTTCCCACCATACTTTCAAGAAGGCCAATGACGTAATAGTTTCACTCACTAAAAGTGGCATTTAAACAAGATTTCTACATGGTAATCCTCTTCCCTAACTTTTGTATCTTTTCCTCTAATGAGTAGTCATTTATCAAATGAAAAAGAAATAAGAAAAAATAATAAAATCAACAAAGAACTTTTCAATGTTATCGTGGAGGTTAATTAGGCAAGGCAAGCTCTTTGGAGAATCATAAAGTCCAGATATATCCAATATTCTAGTGTGATTTTCAACATTATCTTTGGAGCTCCATTAAGCAATTCAAATTCACGGTGAACCAAGCAGATGTTTTGAATGCTCTAGAGACTAGGTCCACAACAACTCAAACAGATCATGAACAGTTTGAGCGTCAACCATTATGAGCCACTTATGCAAATAACTTGATCAAGTTACACCTCACTTCATATAAAAGTAATGCCTTAGCATTAACACTCAATGTTAAGATCTTTGAGCTTCAACAGCTAAGAATTTCTTCTTTTGATATCCATTCATGTTTTAAGAATTGATACAAAAATAACTACAGCATAAATAGACACTAAGTTCAAACCGACCCACCCAAAAAATAAAATAGAGAATAAAAGGAAATTGGAGAATTATATCTCTTCACAATCCAATTTCGTTGAGATAAAAACTCTTGAAAGAAAAAAAAAGGATTACCAGGAAGCCTTCTTCCAAACTTATTAGAAGAGCGACGTCTTAATACCCTTTCCATGTCAACAGAAGAAAGAGCCCGGATACGCCTAGAGACAAGGGAAAAATATATGCATGTCAAATTGTTGGTTATAGAATGGATTATACAGTTAAAAATAATAATATGCCAAACCAAACGAACTTTGCAGATATTATGACATGCACGAAGATTGCCTCCTCAGTCGCTGAAAAGATAAACTCAATTGCAGGTTGCAATCTCCTATAATAAATAAAAAAAACAGAATTTGAGGTTTAATTAGTTTTAAGAAAAAAAGAATCGGGAAGAGGCTAAACCAATTTGCAAGAAACAAATTAACAATAAGTCACCTATAAAAGACAAGAAACTTACTTCTAATGAATTAAAAAAATAAAAAATAATAAGGTTGACAAGATATATGAGAGTGCATTTGCGTGTTTGCTTGTATGTTTCTGTGTATGTTAGTATGCATTCACAAAAGCATATACAAGGACAAACATGAACCCATGGTGCGGGACATTGGGGCAATGATCTTGCTTGTGAATAACAATCCAAAATATGTGCTGCAGTAAACCGGTGTTGAGGTGGAATAATAATAAAAAACTGTACCATGGAACAAATCAAAAGAAACAGAACTATCTACCCAGTGGCAAACAAGAACAAACGAGATCAAGACCAATATATATCATACACACCAACATATTGTAGCTAAAACACAATCAGACTTATCAACATAGATTTGACAATTCATTGATCAAAACAGAATATATACAGCATAAATTAAATCATTAACAATTACTGGACTAGAATGTGATGACTTCCAACCTTACAATTATACAGTATATAATAAGTCGATCAATATAAAGGAGAAGTCATAAACATGTGATAGGAAGATTAATAACCATCCTCTTTGAACACAACATGCAATCCTTAGTAAAAACAACTTAACTGGTCAAAAAATATATATATATATATGGATGCTTCATGGTGAGATCCTTGTATCATACAAGCGTGTTGAATCATGACAGTGGTTTTCCCCATTCCTTCTGAAGTTGGAAGGTTCCATTGAAGGTCTCCTTCTTTGTTTGGTCTACTGCTCTTGGCAAGACCCAGACTTTGGACCAACTCATTGGGAGGGGTTTTCTCTCTCCCAAGTTCTGTAGACTTTGCGAGGAAAGCAGGAAATTGACCGTTCATGTTCTTATTCACAGCGATTTTGCTCATCAGATTTCGTCGCATTATTTGTCGTTATTTGGTGTGGGCAGCTGCTTGCCTTCTTCTGTTCATGGTCTTTTTTTGTCTTGGTTGTTTTAGGGCAGCTCATTCTCAAAATCAAAATGCACTTTTTTGGGTTTGGTTCCCTTTGTCATCTGTTAGAACCTCCCGGAGGGAAAGGAATGGGTGTGTTGTAAAGGAAAGGAGTTGTCCATGCAGGATTTTATTATCTCTTTGATGGCTTTGTTGTTCTTTTGGTTTAAATTATTTAAAGAATTTAGGGGAATTTTCTTTGAAGAATTTCTGTAAGATGGGATAGGGTGTGTAATCTCGACATGGGGTAGTTTGTTGTGCCAGGCTCCCTAGGTTGGGCTGTTGTCTTTGTTACATTGTTTGTTCTCCTTCCGGGTTTTTTAATGAAATATCGACCCCCCCACCCCCTTCTAATAAAGTATCTTTACTTATAAAAGAAATGCACTACAATTCCAGAAAAAGCATAAATAAAACTTCATATGGAAAATATGATTGATCAACATCATGAAATGTTGGATTAGCCACACAACACTTAACGAGAACATTGTAATAAAATCACAGAAAACAATCACCACACTATCTTCATTCCGTTTTTTCTAGGGTAAAAAAAAAAAAGCACTCTTCAAGTCAGAAAATTTGAACTATGACCAAGTATTCAAGGCAAGCGATCAACAAAAGCTAGACAGATGAAGAGAAAAGACAAACATGTCATTCTTATAAATAAATAAAAAATGGGGGTGGGGTAATAAGCAAGTCAGTATCCATGGCAAGAAAGCTGAGAGCAATAATAATAGCCAAAAGGATTTTCAGCATAATTTAAGTGTCAGGTAACTCCAATCCTACCTTAGCACTAAACCTCAACCACAAACAAATATAAAAATATAAACGCTTCAGTGAGTCAACCAAACTCAAACAAATAATTCCATGCAGATTTCCTTTGGTCACCAAAAGAATAATTATTCACAAATATGAACATCGTAAGATACCACTCACTGAACCACAAGAATAAAGTAGCATAAAATTAGCACTGAACCATTTTAAAACAGAGAGAAGAAAATAAAATTAAAGGCACTAAAATAGTAGGAAAACTCCAACTTCGGGTGTCCGTTACCAAACCTGAAAAGTTTTTCACTTTGGGAAAATGGTTGGCATCGTGCAAAAACATCTCCATATCTCAAATAAGAAATCCCTCGAAGAGCTCTGTCATTCCACAAAAATGTATGTCATGCTACAATCATGGAAGTTGTAAAAAGAACAAAGTAAGAGTGTCAACCTCTCTATGCAATTCCGTAGAGCCTGAGATAAAGCAGCTGCAACCTCTTCCGAATCCCCAGGAGCCAACCAGAGCCCAGATCCAACAACTTGGATAAAGCAATCAAATAGTATTAGAGAAAGATCCTGATAACGCGAACCTTTTTTAGAGCTGCTATTGGCAACCCAACTTTTACCCATTACACCCCAATTTATTAAGTTATTTATCGCACGCCAATTAAAGATTAAAACACACAGTTCAAACATTATAAAGGTTTGGCCCAACTTATAATCTCAACATTACAAAAAATTATAAAACTCGTTCAAACAATTTCAGTAGTTGTTTACAACTATGATTAGGCTCATATAAAATCCTAAACCTATAGCAAAAAAAAAATAAGAGAGCTGCTATTGGCACCCGCAATTTTACTTATTCTCAACAGTGTTTTAAAAACCGGACCAGACCAACGATTCGACCGGGTCACCAGGATTTTTAATTGTATCGGTTCGGTTCTATAAGAACCGACATAATGTTAAGAACTGCCGATTTTTCATAAAACCGATGGTTGAACCGTTTTAACCGTCCTTCCTTAAGGACCGGTTTTAATTAGTTCGAATTTTTTTATGTTAAACGAGATTGAATTGTAAGCTTTCAAGATTCATTCATAGATTCTCTTCCTAAAATTTAGTTAAATCGTACAAAATCTGGAAATTAGTTATTGTAGATTTATATTGAATCTTTTATTATCAGATAAATATAGAAATAAACTAAAACAAAAATTCTAAAAATCCATTAATTCTTAAATAATCTGGAAGTAAATTATTTTTTATTTGTATTGATTTTTTTATTATCAAAAAAATATGTTAAACCTACTAAAATAAAATTTTCAGATTTTATTTCTTGAATTTACTAAATTATTTTTATGTTTAGGCACTTCTTTAAATGGATATAAAAATTTCTTAAATCTTTAACTAAAACAATCTGACTATTGCTAAAAATTAGTTAAATCTTAGTAAATCTCGAAATTAATTATTTTATATTTTTATTGAATATTTTATTATCAAATAAATATAGAAACGTACTAAAACTGAATTTCTGGATTGAATTAATAAATAAAATCTGTAAATTCACTAAATTATTTGTATTATTTAGGGAACTTTAAATAAATACAAAAAAAAATAATAATAATCTTAACTAAATAAAAAATCTCCAATTATTTTTTATTTTGATTTAACTTTTTTAGTTATCAAATATAAGTTTAAAAAAATTCTTTAGGACTTTTACATAAAGTGAAAATTTGAAATTTTGACGGATATTGAATAAGCTTTGAATAAAATAAAGATTTGGGGGGGAAATTATCAGGTATTTTCTTGAGTTCTCTTTTGATGTTTATTTTATCATTATATAATTAATTAAATTAATAGAAATCAGTCAGACCAATTGAGCAAAATTTTGGTTCGATTACCGGTCCGGTTTTTAAAACATTGATTCTCAACCATTCACTTATTTTCTTTATTTTTAATTGGGGTGTAATAAGTAAAAGTTGAGTTGCCAATAGCAGCTCTCTTTTTTTTTTCTCTTTTGATAGCATTTATAATAACAATTGTCAAAAACCATGTAATATGGAAATACCAGCAGACCAGTATCAAGAGATACAACATCCAAAATATGTTATATATCTTATGACGCAAGAAAAATATCATAAATAAAAATTACCTCTTAACCTAGATACTGCAATCTGAGCGGTTTCAACAACAGATGAATGACGTCCGGGAAGAAAAAGCCAGAGTTTGATTTTCTCATCTATGCATTTTTCATATAAAAGGCTCAAGTAAGAGAACCACATACAATTTAAACACGGCATTAGTAAGTTTTAAGAGATTGCTTAAAATACTTACCGGGGTTGTGTATGCCCTGAGACGGATCCCAGGGCCCAACA
Organism: Akebia trifoliata; assembly: GCF_017979445.1. Taxonomy (NCBI): domain Eukaryota; kingdom Viridiplantae; phylum Streptophyta; class Magnoliopsida; order Ranunculales; family Lardizabalaceae; genus Akebia; species Akebia trifoliata. Next base: position 56,107,169 of record NC_141377.1, on the reverse strand, counting down.
AAGGAGCTGGTCCATGTGCTGAGAAATCCTTCCTTCTGTAACTGTACATGTGATGAAAGTACAAAAAAAGTAGCAGCATCTTTCGGCTCAGCTTTTGCACTAAAAAACCCATGAGTAATAGAAATTCAGAAACATATTGAGAATTATACAAAAGAGTAATATTTCACCAGTTTGGATAGAACACTAAGAAAATGTGATCGAGTTTTGACCTTTTCTCAGGCAAAGGATTCAGATCAGACTCGGAAGGGAGAAACTGAAACCAAGATATTTGATGTAGGCCTCCCTGCAAAAAATACCCAATAAGGTAAGAGTTATAGATTAGTATACATGATACAAATTAATCGTATAAAGGTGAAAATTGCAACCTGTGTAAAGGAAGCAAAGACCACGAGGACAGGAAGGATCTTCTAGTAATAAGGACACTTCACCTCGGAAAAAATTATTTTAAAAAAAAAAGAACACATGCTAGACACTAAAGATAACTGTCAAGATTTCACCTCACTCAGAAGACTTTTCTCAGACACCCTAATTAGATGGGAGAAAGTAGGCTCCTTAGAAGGCAGGTCTTGGAGAAGCAGTTTCTTTTTCATATAAGATTTAGTATAACACTAATGAAAAAAAGAAAGAAAATACAAGAACCTAAGAGATCAAGGAGACCTCAAACAATAATACAAATACAATAAATCATATGTATACTTGCACAACTAGAGCCATCCTGATACAAACCCAACACTTGTCTTCCCAAAATAAAATTATATCCCCTTCTCACCCACTTCAAATATCAGGCATTTGACAAGGTTGACGTAGACAACAGAAATGTCTCTCCATACACTGCAACCATAATATTAATGGGTGTTTCACTATCACAACTAAATTTCAGGTTCCATACTTAGCAAAGATGACATCCCTCCAAAAACTAGTGGCTTCCTCTCCAAATTTCTATATCCAACCCCGAAAGAGCTGCAATATGACTACCAGATTTCTAATCCTCAATCCTCCTTGACTTTAGGGACTGCACACCAACTTCCATTCAACCAAATGATACTTATGGATATCTTCCCTACCGTTTTATAAAAAATTCTTGTCCAATCTTCTCACGATGCCCATTTTACTTGAGAATAAAGACATAAGGAACCGAAAGTTTGCAGTGCTTTTTAATCAAAATCGACTTCCCCCATTTGGAAAGGTATTTTAGATTACTAGTACACCATTTTTTGAATCAAATCTTTCAATAACAAAGTCGCTTATGGGCATTAAGAAACTAGGGGAAAAGACTCAAGTACGTCAAAAGGAAAAAACCCAATATAACAAACCTAGGTACCAGCCCTACCCTCAATGTTCACTTCCCAACCTAAAAACTCTGCTTTTCAACAACATTAAGTCCCAAACCCATAATTGATTCAAAGCAGCAAAACAAAATCTCAATTCAAATGAGAAACCACTAAAAAGAGGAAAGTTCCACCTACAAACTATAAAAGTGAGAAATCTTAGGTCCTTCCAAATCAATGGCAAAAACATCGAAAGCTTCTCTATCAATTACCCTTGTGTCACGATTGTTCTCATTGAGATGCTAAATCACGTGGAAAGCAACATAACAACCATCTACAAAATCTCAATTCACATAAGAAACTCCTAAAAAGAGGAACATTCCAACTACAAACTATAAAAGTGAGAAATCTTATGCCCTTCCGAATCAATGGCAAAAACATTGAAAGCTTATCTTTCAACTGCCTTTGTGTCATGGGCGTTCTCGTTGAGATGCTAAATCACGCTGAAACTTGTCGGTGATGACTTACATGTAAGACAGAAAAGAAAAAAAAAACACGTGCACGGATGAGCACATGCCCCAAATACAACTTTATGATGGCAACTTAAACGACACAGGTTTGACAAATTAAAAGGACTCGTTACACGGATGCATCATAGGCACGCATGCTTGAACGTACTAGGCAACATCGATTCATGATAGGCACCTGCTCACTCATATGCACTTGGGAAAATGCTTGGCAACATCAACTCATACAAGGCACGTGCTCACTCATAGTAGTAAACTTCACCTACTCTGGTTTTGTCTTGTGGCACGGAAATATTATTCCACATCAAATAAGTTATCCAACTCCTTCACATCACAAACACCCGATTTGCTCGACGCTCGGTACGTGCATCATGCTACTCTCACCCAAGCTAGGGCCTGTTGACCAACAACTTCAAGTAGGAGATCCATTTGGACAGTGAGCTTGCTAACTTAATCAAGGATGTAAGGGTTATGCAGATGTCCTCCCCCCAAGAATATCCTCCTGCTTGGTCAGGGTTGTGCAGCCACTATCCATATTGTCCATGCAGTTGACAAGTATGTCATGCCAACAATGATCCTAGTGAGATGGGACATCTAAGCTTCGTTGAGCTCAATATATTCCTTTCGTGTACGTGTTATTGTCGGTGTCGATTGGTCAGCAAAAGACCCTCTCAGCATAGCTCCTGCTGAAATAAGACCTTGGAAGCTTTGCTCTAATACCCTTTTTCATGGTCGTACTCGTTGAGATGCAAAACTATGTGACACTTGAAGGTGATGACCTACAAGTAAACCTAAATACCCAAACACATACGCACATGGGCAATGGGCAAATGCAACTTTTACAAACAGTTACCAAACCAGAAGAGTGATGCCCTTCAAAAAAATGTGACAATTTGATCAGAGATCACTTACAAGTAACAACAGCTCCAACCGCACTCGATTCCCTTCCCACAAAGATGATATGGCCATTTTATTTTTATTTTTATCTAGGATGCATCCTATTTTTCTTTTGGTTAGCAAATGAAGATTGGAAAAGGTCTCTCAGGTCATAGTTTTCCCTCTTAGATTTAAAAAGATCCTTTTAAAACACTTACACTGGCATGAAATAAGAATTATTTTTTGAATTTAAGTTACAAAAGATCTTTTAAGATTAAAAAAGCATTTAAAGCAAGGAAAGAGTTAAGAAGAATACAATTTTGAAGACATTCGTCCACATTACTTGATAACACCAGCACTCGTTTTGTAAAGTGCTCCCCAATACTTTTATCTTATTCTATAAAACACAAATACAAGTCTCGAGCATATCTCTGCCCTTGCAAATAGATTCTGTAGAAAAAGAAAAAAATATTAGACAAGAAATTGTTTATTGACCATTGGATACATATATAATTCAAAAAATAATAAAGATACAATCATTAAAAATAAGTTATCTTATGCATGCACTCACTAGACAAAGGTGAAGATACAAACCCTCTATAAGAACTACTCCACAAGTTATGGGAAAGCATTCTTGGTTCAGACCTAAGGTTTGCACAAATTTAGAACAAGCTCTCTTTTTGTTCCTCACATTCTTCTCAACAGATCTCAATATATATATAGGGTGGCGTTCGGAGGCCCTAAAGAGAGCCAAACATTTTTTCAATGTATGGGTTAGAAGTTTTAGAATGAGCGGATTTTTTGTGAGGATGATCTCTATGATGAGGAGATCATCCTCGCCAAAAATCAGCCCATTCCGAAACTTCTAACCCCATCAAAAGTGATTTACAAAAATCGGAAGGTCCACGATTCTTCAACTTATAAACTAGGGTTAGAAGTTTCGGAATAAGCTGGGTTTTGGTGAGGACAATCTCTTCAGCGTAGAGATCATCCTCACAAAAAATCAGCTCATTCTGAAACGTCGAACCCCTATTTTGAAAAATGTTTGGCTCTCTTTAGGGCCTCCGAACGAACGCTTCCCATATATATAATAAATCAATTACTCATGATCTTAATGCAAATTGCAACTCCTCCATTTGTTAAGGTTAAGAAACTCGATGCAAATCCTACTAGGGAGGGGCTTGCTTGGTAAGTAACCATCCTCGTAATGGATTAGGAGGAGGATAATCAATTATCAACCTCATAATTGTTTCATAATGGAATTCGGTAAATTGAGATAATGGAATTTCGTAAATTCTTTCATAATCAATTATCTTTAAATGAAAAACAACAAATAGATTATTTTAGAAACAAAAAAATTGTTCAAATAAAGAAAAAGTAACTCTTAAGCGTTGTTCGGTACACCTACAAATCATCATAAAACATTGTAATTACATAAAAAAATTGGCAGTTTGCTATTTGCGGATGCTTGGTTGTAACATCGTAAAGTGGGCCATGTAAATCACTGTAGATATATGCGGGAAAAAAGGTTTCATAAAATGGTCTATTTAACAAGAAAATTTGGTGAGTGGCCAAGAAAATGAAAAAAATTATATATCAATCAAAAATCAGAATATTTAATTATTAAAATTAGTCATAATAACAAATTTAACTAAAAATATTAACAATTTACCATAAATCTCAGAAAAGTTGGTGAGGTCAAGAAAATATAATAAAAAAATTAGGCACTGAAATATTTAGTAATTAAATTGACATTATTTATTTACTTAAGAATAAATAAATAAAACTCATAATAAGTAGTAAAAAAATGTACCATAAATCTCAGTTGAGGCAACAATTTATTTTTTGTTTATGGACATAGAGACTGTGGTAGTAGAACAAAAAATAACAATAGATTGATGATCAAATGGGGACAATTATAGAATTGCAGATGCACTACATAAGTTTTATAATCCAATTGAACCCAATGTAGGTGGTACCACTATGAGCTAGAATGTTGTTTTTGAATCTTTGTGAAGAAAACTAGAGTATGAATTGATGTTATAAAATTGATTAGTTAGTGATCTATTTTATTTTCAAGGAAATTAGAGTTTACTAGATTATCAAAATCTTTTTCTCTCTCTAGTTATCTATAAAATTTAATCCAAAATCATGTGATATTGTAAAAGAAAGAAAAAAGGGTAACAAAAAATGTTTTATAGAAATTACCACACATGTTTTCTCATATAAACAATTTTTCACAGGAATCATTTTTAACTGCTTGGTAACTTTCCTTTCAGAATGGTTTTTGCCAAAATCAATTCTAATTAGAAAGGTTACAAAACAGCCCCAAAAACTCTTAAAATCCCTAAGCTCCATTAACTCGAAAAACAATTACTCATGACTCTAATATACAGCCCAAGAACAACATAAACATAGAAATTAAATCCCTTGTGAAAATTATATTCCTTCCGAAAACTAATTTACTGATTCATCTAAAATTGCTTCCTCCAACAATCATTCTAAACATGCACATAGCCAACGGAATGTCAACCCATTCATTCAGACCATCTCATGATAGTTCCTATCATTCTACTCATCTAATCCCTTGCACATCTATATTTCAAGAGGCCACCCTATATATTTGAGTTGTTCCACCAACTAAACAAAGTGAAAACTACATATTGAGACCCTTGTCATGCAAACAACTACTTCAACAACGCCTGAGTAACACCTTTCAATCACAAATATGTTTTTTCACCCCACTAACCATCTTTATAAATAAATAAAAATACAAACCACTCCTTAACATCTAAGGTGGAATCTAAGCATACACATTCATCGTATATGCACGCGTTCATAGTATCTATCAAAAAAAAGTATATGTATACCCATAAATATATGCACGCATTCAAAACACACTGTGACAAGCAAAAATACCATTAAAAAGTGCTCCCATATGATATGTCTATATACTTGATCATATAGGGTATATCTATATACTTGATCATATAGGGTATGTCTAAAATATGTCAAATTATATACTCAGATGAACAACAAACGAACATGGAGACTTACAAACAAAAAAAGTTAACATAGAGAGAGAGGGAGAGAGATAAATTTTTTAAGTGTTAAACGAAACCAAGTTCAAGCCTTGCATTACTTGTGGGATTCCACTGCATCGTATGCGATTTAGCTATATCTATGCAGCAAAGTGAGCTCGAATGGATCGAATCAGAGCTCATCCCCTACTTCTATCGATCGATCGCAGAATATAATAAAAAACGGGTACCACACTAAACTTAAACCCTAACCCTAGAAATATAAAAATCTTATTTTTTTATCTAGGAGAGAGAGAGAGTCGAAAAATTCATACCTGATGGTTGCTGGGCTGGTCCGAGCATCAAAATTCAGGAACCCGCGCTAGGGTTTTAGTTCTTGAACTCTTTAAGACGAAGGAGGACAAAAGTAGATCGGTTGTTATCTGTTAAGGGGTATCGACTTTTTTAAGAAAGTTGGTGTTGGCTCCCAAACTTTTACTTATTACATCCTAGATTCTTAAATTATTTGTCACACAAATTGAAGATTACACAACACACCATTCAATGAACATTATGGCACTAATTCAAACAATTTAAGTGGTTGTTCACATTAAGGTGGTGTGCCTCAATGGTAAGACCAATAACTTGACTATTTATTGATTAAAATGCCACATGTGTTGTGTGCGTCGGCCCAGGTTGGACTTGTCTTATGGACTACCTGATGGACCAGGTCCTAACCCTCTACCAACGGGTATATCATGTGTAAAATAATAAAAAAATATTGGACTCATATAAAATCCTAAACCTAAAAGTATAAATTTTACCAAAAATAGTGAGAGATATTATGGAAGGGAGGCGTTCGGATGCATGTGTTTTATCAGTTGTTTTAACAAAAGAAACCCGTCCGTTAGATATTATTGAATCGGACGGTCGAGATTGTTGATTTCGTTTAAGTTAAAAGTTATGGGCTTTTTACAGCGCCATCCCTCATCTTTGGCGTTATTAGTGCCACCTCCCTGAATGAAAAACAGCAATCAACTCGTCTTTTCTCTCCCAACCCTCGAACACAGAGAGCTCTCGTATGTTCTCTCTCGTCTGTCTCTCTAAACCTTCGAACCCCTCTCTCTCTCTCTCACTCTCGCTCTCGCTCCGCTGAAACCTCGAAACCATCATCTCTCTCGCTGCAACTCCATCGACGATAACCTCTCTCTCTCCCTCTCTCTCTCTCTCTCTCTCTCGCTCCGCTGAAACCCTCGAACCTCCTCACTCTCGCTCCGACGAAGCACGAACACGAACGGCTTCTACTAAGTTGCACTCTCTCGCTCTCACTGCAACTTTGTCTCACGAACACGAACGATCTCGATAGAACTGTAAGTTTGTTTTTATTTTGTTTTATTTTTTATTTTGAAATCTCAAACACTGTGGTAAAATTATTTGTATAATTTGATTTCCGATTTTATGAAGACAAAAAAATCCGAAATTATTTAGGTTTTTTTTTCGATTTTTTTTTTTTTTTGGGTTATTTATCACGAACGGCTCCTACTAAGGGGAGAGTAGTGAATTCAAACCAACCGCACAGCTGAATGCCTAAAAAAATAAAATATTAATAATCAAACACTTATAACTCAGCTTTTGTGAAATAGAAAAGATCTTTTGTGAAATATGAGCACATATTTACAGATTTCATCCTGGGCCTGGTTCACAAAAAATGAGATATGGTCTTCATCTATTTCACTATCGAATAATGGGAGCAGATTGTAAGTGGTTTTGTTTTGTTTGATTATTTGGCAGATAAGTTAACAACTCCCCCTTGATTTGAAATCATTTAGTTATTGCTTTGTTCTGATGCAATTGATGATACGACAGATATCCTGTTTCCATCATAAATGCACTAGATATTGGTTTTTATTTTTTGTTTTCTGTTATTGGCAGGGCTTTGCTTCATTTCCTTGATCCTGATAAGTTTAAGAATAAAGATGATTTTGTCAACAAATACAAGAATCTAAGTTCTTTCAATGAAAATGAAGTACAATCCTCACTTATCTTGCGTTCAAACTTCCATGGCATGGCCTTTTGTGAGAGAAGTTGGATCCATCTGTTAATTTTTTATTCTTCTACTTACACTAAAATCTGGAGTGGATTTTTTAGCTTGCTAATCTTCATATGGAATTGAGGCCTCACAATCTCCGAAGAGTTATAAAGGATGTGGAGAAGTCTTTGCCTCCTAAAATTGAACGCATTCTTAGGGTTGAAATGTCTTCCCTCTAGAAACAGTAAGCCCTTGCCTCTGATTCCATTGAACTATTGCAACTCCTTGTAATGTTAGCTGACTTGTGTATTTCTCTGTATTGTTACATACATCAAGGTATTATAAGTGGATTTTGGAATGTAACTTTCAAGACTTGGATCAATTCACTAAGCATACACACATAGCACCTAGGGAATCCCCCATTCTAATATACCAAATCTAGTATAGGCCATTATTATATATTATACGTGATTCCTTATTGCCCAATTTTACTACCATCAGATCAGATATGTTACCAAAACTCAGTCCACAGTGGTTTGAAGTAAATCCTAGAGATTAGATTTGAGTAGCTCGAGATCCTATGCTTAGTCTATCAAATGCAAGTATGCAACCACATGTCCGATCACGGTCAAGAATTACCCAGATGATGGTTTGGTTTGAAAAGGAGGTTTGTTTAGTGTGGAAATTTCGATGACTTCCCTATCCTTTTTTTTTTTATAAGTACCCTATCCTAGTATTCCAAAATGGCATATCAAAATACTTATAAGATCAACTTTTTTACAAATGTTATGGGATTCTTCAAGCACAAGGTTGTTTTATAGTTCCAGCTGTTTTGGACGAATATACTTGTGATTTTGATAATTTTCTTGTTATTGGTTTACTTGATCTGATTTGAATTTATTATTACTTCACAGAAAATTATAATTCTCGCATTGATATATATCTCTGATGCACATTTTGTGAAATCACTCACAATTGGTTTTGTCAGGTTTGTTATCAAGATGGGCAAGTTTTATGTTGTCTTTGTAGGGAGAAAGACCGGGATATTTTCCACCTGGGAAGAATGTCACCAGTACGTGGATAGATATCCGTCAGCTTGTTACAAATCATTTTCATCGTATGAGGAAGCCACAAGACACTTTATCGAAGATATGCGTAATCGTGATATAGTTGAAGAGAAATTCCATGAAGTAGATGATCAATTCCATGATTTGAAGCAAGAATTCTATGAAGTGGAGCATGTGGAATTCAAGAAAAAATCATATGTATTTAAGAGATTACATGTAATTTGTATAATTATTTTCATATTGTCTTTAGTCATGGGTATGTATTTTCTTTAAACTTAATAGATTTCAAAAGAATAATTGATTTTGGATCTTAATGAGTGAATGTATATTGTATATTGGCTTTAATTATTTATTGCCTTTAGTCTATCTTGCATGTAATTATTTATTGCCTTTAGCCCAACCTCATCACCACCCCTTGTTTGTTTGAGACCAGCTATCCTCTAGCAGATTTCATTACTAATATGCATTCCAACACGTTGAGTCATGTGGTTTCATTACCAAATATCAGGATTACAGATGAATGTTGTAGGATATTTAATGGGTATTTCGGAAACGCACTAAAAATGTTTGGAAGAACAGGTTATGATGTGGTTGAAGGTATTCACGAGACATTAAGAAATGGGTTTGAAAGATACATAAGTGAAACTTCTGGAAGAGACATACATGGTAAGTTCATGCATCATGATATTGGCATGGCTACAAAGAATGTTATTTGTGTACTTAAAATTTGATTATTCAGTCAAAATTATTGTTAAACGAAATATTCCATGGTTAGTGATTTCCACATGGTTAGTCAAAATTATTGGTTAAATTGCCTGTCAAGCCTTGTGCAACATGAGATTAATGATTTGACAAACAATTTTTGGACAATGAAGATGTCTTAGTGAGGATGACCCATTTTATGGTTGGATTGTCTCCCACATGAGATTCATGGACCTTATAGAAGAAATACACACATTGCAAAGCAACTTCGAAGTCGTTGGTTCAACTCCAGCCTACCCATCCCAAAAATAAAAAATAAATAAATAAATTGCAATCACAAGTTTAGACCAACTCTAAACATGAACTTAGTCTTGGACCAAATGTAAAACCTCTACCTGTCCACAAAAATAAACTAGTTTAACTCAAATTCTCAATAAAGACTAGGATTTGGCAACTATTTTGCCTTAAAGGCTTGGCCCATTCATTCCTTCCCAACTTTTTGTAGTTACATGGCTTCTTCCACACACTGTCTAGCATTTTTAAAGTGCAAAATATGTGAAAGCTATACAGGTGATTGTAGAATTATTTAACAGCTTGACAAAATCTCCGAGCAATCAAATGATGTACACTTTGGTTTAAATGTTTTCCAACCTCAACAATGTGCCAAACTACACATTCTCCGTTGGGTTGTGAACGTGATCACATACAAAAAAATAAGATAAAATAGGGCATGATGATTCTGATGCTTTAAGCTAAAGCAGCAGCTGCCATTGGAACCGATCTGTAGCATGCCCTCTTGGCTGCACGGACAATATCCTCAACCTGCACAAGGCAACACACATATCAGAAAAAAAAATGAAAAGAAAATGAGTTAGATTTTCACGATAGACTGAATTGGATATGCTTGATCTAACTAGGAAAATTCACAGAATGTCGTTGGTCCGATGCTTACAAAATATGGTTTATTCAGAGCATATTTGCTAGCATTTTTTTTCCAGCTGAGGGCAAAATCTTGGGAATAAAGTAAATTCAAATAGAGAAAAGAAAATCATAGTACATAAAGAGAGTTCAAAGTTGCAAAATTTTTAGTTCAGGATATATTCAACAGCCTTGACAGTGCCAATCACTATACATAACGATGCGTAATACACCCCATACGTACAGAAGAGAGATAATTTCTGAACTACCCAACAAACAAAAAAATTCAGTTATACCTGAAGTTGTCTCGATTTCGATTCACTATTTTCGAAGTGGGTATCTCGATTTCTAATTGAAATTCCTCAAAAATGGAAATTTCTTAACTACCCAACAAACAAAATTCAGTTATTCCTAAAATGGGGGTTTCGATTTCGATTCAATTTGTCAGAAAAATAGGATTTTTTAACTATCAAAAAATCAAAAATCAGAATTTTCTGAAATAGGTATCTAGATTTGAAACAAATGCATGTATATTAATTAAAATAACATGACCAGAATCAAAAAATAAATAACCAAAAAAAAAAAATCGAAAAAAAAACCTAAATAATTCAGGATTTTTTTGTCTTCATAAAATCGAAAATCAAATTATACAATTATTTCGCAGAATACTTTTACCACAGTGTTTGAGATTTCAAAATAAATAAATAAAAACAAACTTACAGTTCTATCGAGAGTTCGTTATCCCCAGTGGCTTTTGATCCATCAATAGAATTTACTTTATTTTTTTAACCTATAAAGTTAAGTTAAGTGGGCCTTAGTGATTGTATTACAGTGGATTGGTTTATAGAGTGAACAATTGGGAGGAATTCCATGTTCTTGCAAATTCAATGAAATCATTTATGCTTTGCAAGCATAATAATTCTTTTTGAATTTGGAAGCAAATTCCCTTTATTTTTATTATGTATATCAAATTTATTTGATCTGAGGCTTAGTTTGTTAAACACATTGCAAAGCAACTTTGAGTTGATGGCTTACCACCACCATCAAAGAAAAATAAATGGATTCAGATACTTGATATCCGATAGAGAGCCAACCCAAAAAGGGTTTGATCAGATACTTTATCATATCGATGTTCCAAAACATGCCCTCCCTCACGTTCGTAAAGAATACAATGGAATGGTTTCTTTTGAGTAAGACCACATCGATGTTCAATATATTTTAAAACGAGGGTGTAAAATTTGGAACTGTAACATAGAGGTAGGGGGCATTGGCAAGGTCACAAAATAGTTTTTGGTCAATAAAGATACACGAATCCCAAAAATGGCTTTGCTTCAGCCATTTCTAACAAAGCTTGAAATAGGAAAAGTAATCCAACTTTTCAAAATCAAGTATATATTAAAAAAAATAAAATTAAACACCATAATTTTGTAAAGGAAAAAAAATAATTTTGCTCCATTAAGGGCAAAAAAATCATTAAAATCGTAAAATAAACACCATAATACATGTAAATCAATAAAATGAATCAAGAAAATATAGATCCCCAAATTGATAAAGAAATCAATATATATCAAATGCATTAACAAAAGACATGGATCATAGATGCATCAAAGTGAATATCAAAATCAAACCTTAGCAGGAGCAGTTCGTGATAAATAACCCAAAAAAAAAAAATTCGAAAAAAAAATCTAAATAATTTCAGATTTTTTTGTCTTCATAAAATCGGAAATCAAATTATACAAATAATTTTACCACAGTGTTTGAGATTTCAAAATAAAAAATAAAATAAAATAAAAACAAACTTACAGTTCTATCGAGATCGTTCGTGTTCGTGAGATGAAGTTGCAGTGAGAGCGAGAGAGTGCAACTTAGTAGAAGCCGTTCGTGTTTGTGCTTCGTCGGAGCGAGAGTGAGGAGGTTCGAGGGTTTCAGCAGAGCGAGAGAGAGAGAGAGAGAGAGAGAGAGAGGTTATCGTCGATGGAGTTGCAGCGAGAGAGAGGATGGTTTCGAGGTTTCAGCGGAGCGAGAGTGAGAGCGAGAGAGAGGGGTTCGAAGGTTTAGAGAGACAGACGAGAGCTCTCTGTGTTCGAGGGTTTGGAGAGAATAGTTCGAGCGTTTGGAGAGAAAAGACGAGTTGATTGCTGTTTTTCATTCAGGGAGGTGGCACTAATAACGCCAAAGATGAGGGATGGCACTGTAAAAAGCCCATAACTTTTAACTTAAACGAAATCAACAATCTCGACCGTCCGATTCAATAATATCTAACGGACGGGTTTCTTTTGTTAAAACAACTGATAAAACACATGCATCCGAACGCCTCCCATTATGGAAACCCCACCATTTACTTATTCAAAGTTGTACAGTTTTTAGGGTGGATTTGTATTTCATTCATTAAATATGAAGAAATTTTGATTTCAACTGTTCATTTTAATTCCCAATACATGTTTATATAGTGAATTCTTCTCTTTTATAGTCTATGAATTCACCGGAGAGACGTGTTTTGGAAATTAAAATGAACAGTATACCAAAACTGTAATTTGAACATAGGTTGTGCACGTTTTGAAAAAAAAACTTTTTTTTTTAAATTGGGGTATAATAAACAAGACTTGGGGTGCCAATAGTATCTCTCTTTTTTAATTGAGCCAACACGTTTCGCATCGAATAGGAGGTGTATGAAGTCTAGATATGTCTATGGCTTGATTGATTCAGATCATAAAGGGTTGAGATGGGTTATGACAAATTCGTCTGTGACACAAATGGTTGAAGCAAGTTGGACATCTAAACGTATAAAAAAAATAGGGCTCAAGTAGCTAGTTAGTTCACACCTCATCGTCTATCATGTAAAATGAGTTTGACCTAAATCTAGGTCCATAATGGATTTTAAGCTGGAATTATCTTCAAATCCATTTATTAAACCCATTGACAGATATAGAATCCATTTAAAATGAATGCATAGTTTTATAGCAATGAATGGATTTGATCTAACTAAGCAGCTACGCTTTCATTGAGTTAGATTTGGTTTGACTGTTACTCTTACCTAATATTTGAACCTATTTTTTGCAATATAATGCATAACTCAAATCCTTAATTTTGAAATTGAAATAATTTTACAAATCATATCTTCTCATTATTCTTTCAAAGATCTTGGTAAGGGAATGTAACATGACGACTAGATTTAAGATGGGTTAGAAAATACTTGAAGATAACATATTTGTTAAAATGCTTATAAGAAAAAGAAAACAAGAATTAATAAAAACAATGCTTTGTATTTATTGATTAATTTTGATGGTGGTGGTGAAAGAATTGAGCACGTTAGAGGAGTGTAGATACCAAAATTTTGTCAATATATATACAAGTAAAATATATTCACTTAGAAAAAATTTCAATCAATTTATTTTTAATTTTGATATATCCTAAATATACTGTTACGAACAAATTTACCACTTTTATTCAGTACATTCATCACTTTTCTATGACTTCGGGTCTATTTAATGAAATAAGTTAAATCCTACAGAGTTAAGGCCTATATGTACTAAATTCCAAATACTTTTACACCAATCCAATTTGACCCAATTCCAATGTTCAAAACATCTCAAATTCTCAAATCCTCAAAGTGTAGAGATAACAAGGTGCAACCGTTGAAAGGTGGAAAAATGCATGCCGACTACTTTCTCATTTTTCAACCGAATCACCTTACCTAAATATCTGAACCAAATACCAAATAGAGACTCATAAGTTTGGGTGATCATTCACATTTATGAATCTAATGAAGGATGCCAATTCCGAATGAACCAAAAATCCGACATAAATAGTCACAAACTGATTTGCTCTTTTGCTGGGGCTTATATGAATGGGATATTAACGAATAAGTGATAAACTTTTGACAAATTTATGATTCCAACTCACTGTTCATAGTAATTACCAAAATGTGAATTATAACGAATTTGAAGGTTTTTAAAGTGACTATTTCGCTAGTTTAAAGTGAATTGCCACTTTAAAAGCTGCGAAATATTCACTTTGTTCTGATTTTATTTTTAACGAAAACATGATTGTTCACGTTTTGGTAATTAAAATGAGAAGTGTCCGGAATAGTAAATAATTCATTTTCAATTCACGAAATAGTAATTCATCCTATACTTTTGTTTTGCTCTAGCTAACCACACATACCAATCACCTTAGCATGTGTTAATAGTTAAATATAATCACTTGTTAAGTGGAGGGCCTATAGAGATTCGAAGGTAGGACATGGGGATCATACCCAATTATTCTTACCATCTTAGCATCTTAGCTAACCCCTAATAGTATGATTCACCCTATACGAATAGCTTAGTTAGTTAACAACTAAGGTGCCACATAGTTAAGTGGTAAGGCTCGAGGAGAGTTGATCCCATGACCTAAGGTTCAAATCCCCCTCAACTAGTCCCTTGCTTGCTTAGTAAAAAATAAAATACTTAATTAGTTGACACATTACAACATATCAACCTACCAATATTGATTATGTTAAATATAGGCTCTTTTGCTTGTGTTAAAAGTTTGTTTGTATTTGGTTTCTACTAATGACAATAGTAGGTTTGAGATTTTTTTTATTTTATTTATTAATTTAACTTTTTTGTTGGTTAAAAATGATAATCATCTCTCAAATGTTAATCTTTTATACAAATTAATATTGGTTTGTAGTTTTACAATTTGTTTAAAAATGATGGAGTCAAATGTCAATTTTTTTAATTTTCAATTATATTTTATAAGAAAAAATAGAGGCTTTCAAATAAAATATAAAATTCAATTTTATTTTTTATCAAAATAACTAAGCAAACGCAAAATTCAGCACTAAACACAATCAAACACTTTAATCATAAAATTACGTAAAATTCAGTAAACACAAAATTTGGTGCTTTATAGTGATTTTGTAGGCAAACAAACAAGGCCAAAAAATTAAAGAGAATCCACAGATATCACAATCCACGTGCTTACAATTCTAATAGTAACGCCAATCCTAATTCATCGTCCATAACGCCTCTCTAAACCTTGGGCGATACCAATCCTGGTTTATTGTTTCGCAACCGCCTTTCTAAACCAGGGGCCATTCAATGAGGTCATTTATTATCATTTAATTTTAATCACGATATTAAGAAACACAAAATGCAAAAATACAAAATTACAAATGAATTTGAGTGTTTTTATTTTTATTTTTACAACAATAACATTCATTTTGATCAATGAAGTTGAGTTGACTAGTCAATAAACAATAAGTTTATTGAATGAATTAGTTCGGACGATGAATGCATAGAAAGATTAGGAAATACGAAAAATAAAAAATGTTAATCAAGAAATACCTTGATAGACTATAATAAAACAAACAAAATGGCTTCAATGTTTAAAATCAAAATAACATGACAATAACAAACAAAATTAAGGATATTTAAGCATACACCTTGAGCTTTGCTAAGTATCAAGGATAACCTAGGTTTTAAAAAATAGTGACATATACCTCCCTGACATTATCTTCTAAGAACACGAAATAACCAAAATACCCTGCCTTTAATCTCTTGGCAATAATGGTTTACTTTTTATCTCAAATACTCTCGATTTCCCATCCAAAACTATCCTTATTTTAAACAATGGGTGTTGGTTACAAGACCTTGCCAATCATTATATACTCAATTTGATCAATTATTTGAATTTCTCAAATATTTCATTTTTCCAAGTCATTGAGAAAAAAAAAAAAAAAATTTTTTTTTTCATACTTTAGATGATGTTACCAACTCAATTAAGCATCGAACATGATGACTTTTTTTTCAGAGAAGAATAGGAGATTTGGGAAAAAAAAACCAAGTTTCTATTTTGGCATCGGAAGAAGAACACGAGATTTTGAGAAAAAAAAAAAAAGCAAAGATTTTTTTTTTTTGGCATCACATTGAAAATAGGGGTATTTTGGTCATTTTCAAGAGTCTCTTGAAAAAGACCATGGTAAGGAGCGTGATGCTAATTTGAAAACAAAAGGATATTTGAAATATTATCCAAAATATGGGGGGTATGTCTTAATTTACCCGTGGTAGTTATGCGAGGGGGGGAATGTGAGAGAGACGTCTCACTCAAAAGATTTCACTCACACAATTACACGCAATAAAAATAAAAGAAAGCAAAGAATAGAGAGAGCCAAGCAACCCTTCGATCTCTCCTCAAAAGCCTACTTTTGACCGTCTAACAGGTGGGTTTGTTAAAACTTCAAAACCACTCCCTCTCTCTCTCTCTCTCTCTCTCTCTCTCACACACACACACACACACACACACCCTCTCTTAGATTCGACTCTCTCTGTCACCTCTCTCTCTCTCTCTCTCTCTCTTTCTCTGGTGCGTCGACATGACTCCCGCCAACCTACCTTACATCTTCTTCTCATTTTAAAACCCTAATTTCCCATCTTTCTCAATCCATTTTTCATCGCCTCAGGTATAAAGATCATCAAACCCTCAAACACTGAAAGCTAATCGACATTCTTTTCTTTTCGAATCTCGATCTCTTACCCTTTTGTAAATTTCTTTCTTTTTTATGAAACTTTCTTTGAATCCTGATTTCTAGGTTTTTTTTTTTTTTCTTTTTTTTTTAAATTTTCATTTGGTTTCTTTTGTTTGATCGGTGGATCTGTTTATTGTAGAGAAGAGAAAAGAGGATCGGATTTATGTCCTTCAATCAATCTAAGTCTGACAAGAGCGATTCCCAATATTGGAAACCAGGTCGATCTGGCAGCTCAGGCAGTCAAAGAGGCTTCTCCGGGAGCGGTGGCGGGAAGGGAGGAGGCGGCGGCGGCGGCACTGCCCCTCCATCATCTTCTTCCCTCAATTCTTCTCGAAGGTACCAAGTTTTCATTTTCTTTTAGGGTTATTATTATTATTATTCGAGAATTGGTTGTGTGTTGGGAATTTAGGGTTTGATTGGGTCTAATTTGTTTTCTCCCAGCTATAAGAAACCTGGTAGTGGGCAAGGTGGGCAATCTAGGGTGAGCTCTGCGAGTAAGAATTCAGATTCGAATGTCGCTGCTTCGGCTGCCCGTGCTGTACAGAATGGTGCCCATGTACAAGTACAGCCCCCTTTACCTGGTAAGAAATTCCCTCTTTTTAGAAAAGAAAAAAAATTAACTTTTGGGTTACATAGAAAGCATGATTGAATAGGACAAATGGGTATTTTCTTTAGTTTTTCTTGGATATATATGATTTTTTGTGTTTTTTTTCTTTGATTGGTTATGTTGGTGTTTCATAGAACCATCTGATTTACCAAAGCCAGCAAATTCGCCCTCTTCAAGAAGTACTCGGGCTGTTCCGAGGGCTCCATCTTCTCAATCTACTGCTGGAGTTTCGGATTCTATGGCCCCTGCAACACCTGCAAAAGGTTTGACCCCCTTCTTGGTTTTTGTTATATTCTTGTTTTTTCTTCGGTTTTTAATTTATAATATTTCACGTGTAAATTAATCTCGAATCTATGTTTTTAATTCTATCACTACTATTATTTGTAACTAATTTTGTGGGTTTCTTATGGAATTGGTTCAGGAGATGTGTCTAAGGCGTTTCCTCTTCAGTTTGGGACCATAAGTCCTGGTTTCATGAATGGAATGCAGGTTCACTTATATTGTTTTGCATTAAGTTCTTTGCAGTCCCCTTGATTTGGATATTAGTTGTTTTCTCTCATTTTAATTTCTAATGGTAGATGGATCTGTTTGCTTTTTTGTGTTTTAGATTCCTGCTCGAACTAGTTCTGCTCCACCAAATTTGGATGAGCAGAAACGTGACCAGGTTTGTGATTATTTGAGGTGGTTGTGATTTTTTTCTTATCTTTATTTTATTGACGTGTTGTCAAATTATTTATTAATTTACTTTCTTTCCAGAATTTCACTATTCTTCCTTCAATTAAATGATAGTTAGCTTGTACACCTCAATATTTGAAATTTTGTATGTGGGCTCTACTACGAACTCTTGCAAGTGCAAAGGGTTATCTTTAAAAGAAAAAAAGATAAGATGGTGTGAATGTTTACAGACCCATCTAATGTGTGTATCACACA
The DNA here is from genome assembly GCF_017979445.1 of Akebia trifoliata. Taxonomy (NCBI): domain Eukaryota; kingdom Viridiplantae; phylum Streptophyta; class Magnoliopsida; order Ranunculales; family Lardizabalaceae; genus Akebia; species Akebia trifoliata. Next base: position 56,088,714 of record NC_141377.1, on the reverse strand, counting down.
TTCAATAGCTGCGTTGCATAGTCTGATCACATCATTATGAGAATAATTTGTATTTCATCCAATTTTGTTCAAGAAAGTGATCACGTTTATCATGCAGGCACGTCATGATTCCTTTAGAGCTGCTGTGCCGGCATTGCCTATCCCTTCTGCTCCTAAGCAGCAGCAACAGCAATCTAGGAAGGACACAGGTATTGTTAACGAATCTAACCCTGGCGAGTCCCACACTCCGACCAGAAGAGATGTGCATGTTAAAGTTCCCGCTTCACCTGTCACAACGGCATCTCAAAAGCCTTCTGTTCTTCCTATAGCTGGAATATCTATGCCAATGCCATTTCAGCCACAACAAGTTCCTATACCATTTGGTGCACCCAATTCTCAGATTCAATCACAGGGCATCACAGCCACTTCTCTGCAAATGCAGATGCCAATGTCGCTACCGATGGGAAATGCTGCCCAAGTGCAGCAACAGGTGTTTGTTCCGGGCCTCCAGCCTCACCCATTACATCCACAAGGCCATGGGTTTGCACCTCAGATCGGTCATCAGATGGCCCCACAATTCGGGATTGCTCCACCACAATTTGTGCAACAGCCGGCTGGAAAATTTGTCGGTTCTCGCAAAGCCGTCAAGATAACTCATCCTGAGACTCATGAAGAATTGAGGCTTGGTAAAAGGTCCGATCCATATTTAGATGGTGGGTCATCAGGTTCAAGGTCGCATCATAACGTGACCCCCCAATCCCAGCCCATTCAATCCTATGCTCCAGCACATCAGATTCCCTATTATTCCCCTCTACCACCCAATTCTTACAACCCTGCTCCTATTTTCTTTCAGACTCAAAGTACCCATCCTTTGACGAGTACCCAAATGACTTCCGGTCCTCAAGCGTCAAGATATAACTATCCGGTTGGTCAGGGTTCACAAGGTGTTTCGTTTATGAATCCTTCTGCTCTTAATCCTTTGCCTGTTAATAAGTTTGGGCCTCCAATGCATGGGGTTGGGGTTGCCGAACCAACAAACTCTGAACATACTCAAGATGCTCAAACGTTAGCAAGTTCTGCTTCTTCAGCTTCCATTCAAGTGAAGATGAAGCCACTTGTTGATTCAGTTGGTGACAAAGTTGGCTCCTCTTCAGTGACAATTAGCTCACCGGCTGTTAGCAAGGGAGAATCACCTAAACTATTAAGGCCACCCAAGGAATCTAGGACACTTCATCCACAAAAAGACACTGGGATCAGTTCAGAAAGCTCTAGTCAGCATTCAAAATCTATTTTTGAACCATCGTCTCTCACAGCCCAACAATCTGCTACTGTTTCAGGGCAGGTACTGTCCCCCAGTATAACCTCTACTCCTGCTTTCCCGACTGAGGAGACTACATCTGTTTTGAACAACACCGAAGGCAGAAGAAGGGATGTTCGAAGTTCTGACTCTTTAAAGGATCATTCGAAGAAGCTAAACAGAAAAGATCCAAGACAGTCCCAGTCACCACATCAGGTATTATATGGTATATTCAATATGCCACCTGTTATTCCCCCCCTTAGTTTTAAGTCTTTTGTTAATGACTTGTGTACATGGGCTTTGCTGCAGGAAGATATCTCTGATTCTACAGGCAGTTCAAAATCACATTCATTGAAGATAGTGGGTGAAGTTGCCAAACACCCTGAGAACACTCTGGTTTCTCCTTTAGAGTCAGTTGGATTATCCACAACTATCTCGAGCTTCCCTTCTCAGGGTTTGCAACGTAGTAGTTCATCACAAGATGAAACTTTTGAAGCTGTAGAAGGTGAAGGAACTACTGCTACATCAGAAACATCTAGAGGTGTGCTGCAGTCTACCGAGGAACCATTACCTAATTCTTCTGCAGGTCCTGATGATTTTGAAATGGCGATCGGTGGTGTTAGAATTGGGGAGGTGTCCACCTCTGTACCATCAAACAAATCTGATCTTGAATTGGTGGGAACTGTTTCTGGTATTCCAGATGCTGCTTGCAGTGCCGAAAAAGATGATTGTACTCTACCGGAGGTTCAACTTGGTCAAAAAATGCTGGAAATCGTGGAACAAGAGAAAATCAAGCCATCTGAAGGGCCCAAACAAGATGGTATAACTTTAGAAGAAAATAAAGAAATTGAGCAGGATTCCAATGTGAAAGAAACTACTGTTGGCAAGGTTTCCGGTTTAGTGGAAACAGAACACAAAACAAATGGAGAACTGGGTTGCAGCTCAGAAGTTGACAGAATGGCTGATAATTTGGTAAGGTCTGCCATCACCTCTTCAGATTCTGTTGATGCTGAATCCTCCCCTTCTGTTTCATCTACAATTTCTCTTGATAATAAAACATCAATTGCGAATGAATCAATGGCTAGCAATGAAAGGACTGATAATAAAGATGTTTCCGTAACGGAAGCTGATATGTTAGATCAAGTCTCAGCTCCTGTTCCAACTCCGATTTCCTCAGAAGTTACTGAGAAATTTGAAGGGAAAGGCACAGAGACTATCAGTCATGGTCCTGATTCCATTTCAGTGTCTGGTTCAAAGGATAGGTCCACTTTAGAACCTAATAGGGTAAAGAGTTCCGCTGCACGAGTGAAGAAAAAGAGAAAAGATATACTTAAGGCAGCTGATGCTGCTGGGTCAACTTCTGATCTTTATATGGCGTATAAGGGTCCGGAGGAAAAACAAGAAATTGCTGTTTCTTCTGAAAGTGTAGACAGTTCTCTGAGTGTTGATATGAAGCAGGTACCTTCAGACGATGTTGAGAAGGATTTTGTAGCAAGTGAGGATGATCTGCTGAGTAAAGCTGAGCCTGATGATTGGGAAGATGCTGCAGACATCTCTACTCCAAAACTGGAAACCTCGGACAATGGGAGACTGGTTCTTAGAGGCTCAATGCACCCTGATGAAGATGGGAGTGGGCTTACAGGTAGAAAAAAGTACTCAAGAGATTTTCTCCTGACACTCTCAGAGCAATACACTGATCTTCCTGAGGGTTTTGAGACTGAATCTGATATAACAGATGCCCTGATGAGTGGTCGAGTTGTTGATCGTGAATCATATCTAAATTCTGGAAGAATTATAGATAGGCCGAGTGGGGCACCTCGGCTTGACCGCCGTGGGAATGGTATGGTAGATGATGACAAATGGAACAAAATATCTGGTCCTTTTGCTTCAGGACGGGACCCACGACTGGAATTTGGCCCTGGAGGTGCTGTTGTAGGTTTTCGACCTGGTCAAGGAGGCAGTCATGGTGTTCTAAAGAATATGCGTGGACAGTCATCTGGACAGTTTGGAGGTGGGATTCTTTCTGGACCGATGCAGTCCTTGGCATCCCCAGGAGGGATGCAGTGGAATAGCCCTGATGCTGATCGTTGGCAGCGTGCTGCTGGTTTCCAAAAGGGTTTGATTCCTTATCCTCAGACTCCTTTAATGGTTATGCACAAGGCCGAGAAGAAATATGAAGTGGGGAAAGTTTCTGACGAGGAAGCGTTAAAGCAAAGACAATTGAAAGGTATCCTCAACAAATTAACTCCACAAAACTTTGAAAAACTTTTTGAGCAAGTCAAAGAGGTCAACATTGACAACGATGTCACACTCACTGGTGTCATCTCACAGATCTTTGATAAAGCTCTTACGGAGCCAACTTTCTGTGAAATGTATGCAAACTTTTGTTACCATCTTGCCAGTGAGATGCCTGATTTTGTTAAGAACAATGAAAAGATCACTTTTAAGAGAGTGCTTCTAAACAAGTGCCAAGAGGAATTTGAGAGAGGGGAGAGAGAGCAAGCAGAAGCTGATAGAGTTGAGGAGGAGGGTGAGATTAAATGCTCTGAAGAGGAAAGAGAGGAGAAGAAGGTCAAGGCACGCAGACGGATGTTGGGTAATATTAGATTGATTGGGGAATTATACAAGAAGAGGATGTTGACTGAGAGAATAATGCACGAATGCATCAAGAAATTGCTTGGTCAATATCAAAATCCTGACGAGGAAAACATTGAAGCCTTATGCAAGTTAATGAGTACCATAGGAGAAATGATTGACCATCCCAAAGCCAAAGAACATATGGATGCATATTTTGACATGATGACCAAGCTGTCAAATAATATGAAACTTTCTTCTAGGGTGAGATTTATGTTGAGAGATGCTATTGATCTGAGAAAGAATAAGTGGCAACAAAGAAGAAAAGTTGAAGGGCCAAAAAAGATTGAAGAAGTGCACAGGGATGCAGCTCAAGAACGGCAAGCACAAGCGAGTAGGCTAGCTCGCAGTCCAAGCATTGGTTCTTCGGCAAGAAGGGGTCAACAACCTATGGATTTTGGTCCTCGAGGGTCAACTATGTTTTCTCCAAATTCTCATATGGGTGGTCTCCGTGGGTTAGCACCTCAAGTTCGTGGATATGCTCAAGATGTTCGTTTGGAGCCCAGACATCCTTATGAGAGCAGAATGTTGCCAGTTCCCTTGTCACAAAGGCCTATTGATGATGATTCTATTACACTTGGTCCCCAAGGTGGACTTGCTAGGGGAATGTCTATTAGGGGACAGCCATTGATGTCAGGTGTACCCTCGGTTGATATGTCTCCTAGTTCTGGAGACTCAAGAAGAGTCACTGCTGGTCCAAATGGTTACAGTTCTGCATCAGATTGGACACCTTATAATTCCAGGGAGGATGTCATACCAAGATATGTCCCAGATAGGGTTACGGGAATGCCACCTGCTCATGACCAATTAAACTCACATGACTATCCTTCATATTTTGTGAACCGGGACTTACGGAGTGCGGATCCTTCATATGATAGATCTATGGCAACCTCATCTGCCACATTTGTGCAGGGATCTTCTTCTGTTGCACCTGTTAATGTTGCTTTGGAGAAAGTGGTGCCTGAAGAACATCAGCGAGACATGTCTATTGCAGCAATTAGAGAATTCTACAGGTATTCCTCTCTTATAATATGAAGTTATTTTCCAAAGGACTTTTGAGTAGTATTGACATGGAATTTGATGGCATCTAGGAAAATTTATTTATTTTTTGAGAATAAATAACGAAAATTAGTCTCATTGATTTCTCCTTACTACTTTCCGTTAACGTGCATAAATATGTTTCTGTGTTTAGGTCTTACAACAATCACTAAGCACTGAAGTTCTTTTAGTTTGATTCTCTTCCCAAAACTACTTGATTGCATTGGATAAAAGAAGATAATTTCTTATCTATTATTTAATCTGTTGTAATTGTTTTAAGGGCCTCGTTTGAACCAATGCTATATGATTGATAAGGGTTTACAGAAAGCCCCACCAATCGGATCAAGATGACTAGAAACCACCACCAATTCCTAGTCGTTCAAGTTTCTTCTGATCCCTAGATTCCATGCATCGAGTAGGACTCCTTAGCAAGGCAACAACCGTTCTTCTCTGAAAATCTTATCTTATGCATAGTAGAGGAATGAGGAGTCTCCGTAGCACACATATCCTCCCAGAAATAATTCCTTTACCTTCATCAATCCTGAATCTAATTCATTTGTTGAAATACAATATGGTACTAAAAGTGCCATGCCATCCGAAACCATATGAAGATCTTTTCCCTCATGCCTAAACTATTCACTTGGATTACACGTGTATTTGCTTAGTAGCACCGGACCTCGAAAACCACTTAAGCAACAAACCTTGTTCACGTGTGCGAACATATTATCATGCCACAAGGTGGTACTTCCTTTCCTCCCCAAGACTCCATATGAAATTCTTCATTGAACTCTGCAATATGCATCACACATTACAATCATCTATACATAATGGACGTGCATACTTGAAACGGGCTCTTGATCAGCTGTCCATTAGAAAGCAAAGACCCTTTCCAGGTGGCAAGTTTCTTCTTAAAATCTCTCAACTAATTTTTTTGGATAAGTTTAGATCTCAATAATCAAATCCCAAATCATTTTAGAACAAGCTTTGGCTCCAAAAAGAGGCCCATATACTGAGGGAAAGCTTCCAACCCCGCACCCCATATTACAGCCAAAATGGGCTTTGGTATAAATTGCTCTGCAACACATGTACTATTGAGAAAGGTCAAGTTCCAAATCTTTTCTAGAAAAAGGACAAAATAAATGTTTGTACTTTTTCTCCTTGCTATATCTCGATCACACTTAGAGAGTACATGCATTGCCATGTATACTACTCTCTCTCTCTCTCTCTTGATAGATGCAAATATGTATATTTATATTTATAATTAGAAAAAGGAAATTGGAGGTTGGGATGACCTGGCAAATATGAAGGAGCAAAAACAATCTACCCTACAGTTTTCTATAACATCTCCATTTGAAACATGACTTCAAAGAAGACACTCTTTGAAAGTTTGCTTAAAAGAATAAACCAAGGATACTGTTTATGACTTCCTGTAACATATGCTTATTCCCTTTAAAATAGGAGAGAAAGTCCTGTGATCACCAACTTTTGGACTAGGGTTGTCAATTGATCAGATCAGATCCAAAACCCATCCATTCCAATCCAATGACTCTGGGTCTAAATCAAGTGTTTGGGTTCCAATAAGGACCCTTTTGATAACTTATTCTGATAGGTTTTGGATATACCATGCTTCATTCTGATAAGGACTCGATCATAATGTGTTTGAAAATATATGAAAGATGTATATTTATGTTATGTATTTTACTTAAATTATGTAATGTATATCTTATATATACTTTTACCAAATTGAATAGGATTGAATTAGCACCGAACCAAAAATATTGATTTTTTGGAACAGATCCAGAACAACACATTATAGTAGATCAGGTTTGAAACTTAAAATGACAGATCCGATTGGGGTTGGGTCTAATAAAATTTTATCAGATCCATACCAAGTTTTTACCAATCTGATCTGAACTCGATCCATTGACAACCCTATTTTAAAGAAGATACTACTGAACAGCGAAACAACTGAAATGACGTCATAATGACATGGAATGAGCCCACAACTCTTTGTTGTCCTTACAAAGAGAACGATAACTGACATGAGTGAGACCATGAGTGATGATGTTGTCAGTAGTTAAGATTTTTTCCTGAGTTAGGAGACTGTCCTTAGCTATGAGCTGTGTCTCGAGTTCGTAGTCTAGCTAGTAGCTAAAGTGAGAGTTGCTCTTTCTGTCTAGTACTTGAGTTATAAGCTCTTTCTTAACTAGCACTTGAGTAAGAAGCTCTTTCTTAACTAGCTAGAGTAAGAAGCCTGTCTCTTGATGGGGCCCCTAAGGCAGCTTCAAGTCTAGTGCTTCTAAGTCTAGTGTTTGCTACGAACTCGAGACACAGCTCATAGCTAAGGACAGTCTCCTAACTCAGAGCTCAGTAGCTCGTAAGGAACGTTACCCCCCTAGCCCCCTCGGGGGGGACTTCGAACTCACCTATCGGCATACACCGAACTTTTACTTGTATCTTTATGCCTAGTTTTTGCCTAGAACTTTGAAGTAAAGGCAGCCGACCTAGTGATGAGTGCTACATGGGATGGTACTTTGAGGCTCTAGACTGCAGTAGCTATAAAATCTGCCGAACAGGAAGCTTGTGCCAGGGCTTGGTAGAATGATTTGATCGGAAAAATTTCATCCCAAGTCCTATCCTAGCCTCTCTAATCCTCTTCTAAGGGGATGATGGGAGTGTGAGAAATTCAACTAATGATGGTAGCTATAGACTGGGTCTCTCAATTAGTGAAGGTTTTCTTGAAATCAAAGACTGGTTCCCCTTTCTTATCTTATACATTATCCATTTATAGAACTCTGAAAGAGTTTGATGATACCTCCACACCCTACGCCCAAAAGATCTCATCTTTCCACTTTCTCGTGAAAAATTCTTATTTCTATACTTTGTCCTGCTGACTTTTCCCCACAAACACTGTTAATCCACCCAAATCTATTAGAGTCAGTTACCCAGTAATGTCGATTTCATTTGTCTAAATCTTTGAGTGCACAACCCCATTTGTTTTTTAACATAGCAATGATTTTTCAACTTACCAAGTGGAGTTATCCTTTGCCATCATTATCGTTCCATAAGAATCTCAAATCAATTTATCCAAGCTTAACTCCACCCTCCTATGCATGATGTTGGTATAGAAAGTAGGTCTGAGTGCTTGCGAGGGTGGTTCTAATCAATGTCATCCCCCTCCCACTTGAAGAGATACCTCATCTTCGAGGAGCCTAGAGGTGTCTCCTCAATTTCATAAATCAAAATACCATATCGAGGAGGACCACCTTGGAACAAACATAATGGGACTGAATGCAAACATAGAACATCTGACTCTGGGAATTTTTTGGCAGACCACATACGTTCCAATTTGAGAGGAGATAGAACCCAGGGAGATCTACTTTCTTACTGGTGTTGGATGCCTTTGGTTGGAAAGTCATTTTTACTAAATGTTTTTGTGGGATTATGAAGCTCCATCAATTGAAGACCACAGATTAGTCTAGCCTTCACAATTGACATCATAGCTTCGGGTTCTTGATTTCTCATACTTTGAAAACTCAATATGAGAATGGTCTCCACAAGAAGTGAGCTTTCTACTTGATAGGACTCCCAACCAGAATTCAAACTTCATACTGTATTTCTAGTTCTATTTTTCTTAGTCTTAACAGCCATCCATCTCAACGTCCTCAGCGCTGCTACACTAATTTATGAACATGATTCTTTTTTACTGCCCCACATTCAGCTCCATAAAGTATAGCTGGTGTGATTACCGTCTTATAAACATCCTCATCTCTAAGCATGTAGTATTGTTGGTGGACCATGATATGTAATTCTTGACAAGGTTTTGGATTTTGAGTTGTGCTATCTTCAACTGTGACCTTGCATCGTTCTTGGTAAGGATCAGGAGTCAACTATTTTTGTTGCTTTAAAGTTCTTGAGGGCTTCGTCAATGTAGAACACATGTCTGTAGCCCTGCAGTATTACGGGTCAAAAATCTCATGTGTTTCAAACAACATTTTGTGCTTTTTCTACCTTTATGTTCAACATGAACCTGATGTGGCACACTATTATATGCATGGACTGAAGGCAGTCGTCCCTGCATATAGAACTTGTGTCCCACTTCTGGAATTTGATGTTCAGACCGTTATTTAACTTCTTCACATCTTTTCAATACTGATTGTGCTTTCTCATGGCATTTCTTTTCTATTTTCCAAATCTTCTATATGAACTGATATAATGGCAAAAGAATGCACTCTGAATGGTAAGGTACATTGGAGAGAAATTTTCATCCCATATAGTTTACTGGTGTACATGCTAAAAGAAATTCTGGTTTGCTTTACAGTGCCAAAGACGAGGGAGAGGTTGCTTTATGCATGAAAGACTTGAACTCTCCAAGTTTCTATCCATCTATGATATCTATATGGGTCACAGACTCTTTTGAGAGGAAGGACATGGAAAGGGATCTTTTAGCAAAGCTTCTCGTCAACCTCACAAATTCTCAAGATAGCTTGCTAAGTCAAGTCCAGCTCATCCAAGGGTAAAGTACTGTCTACTAAAGATAACCAAAGAAAATGAGAGTGATTTGTTTAGCTTGAAACACGGTTTCTTTGTTGTATTTCCATTTTAGGTTTGAATCTGTTTTGGCTACCTTGGAGGATGCTGTGAACGATGCCCCAAAAGCAGCGGAGTTTCTTGGTCGTATCCTTGCCAAAGTCATCATGGAGAACATTGTTCCCTTGAGAGACATTGGGCAGCTAATACATGAAGGTGGGGAGGAGCCAGGACGTCTTCTACAAATCGGGCTTGCATCAGAAGTTCTAGGCAGCATTCTTGAGGCTATTAGATTAGAGAAAGGAGAATCCGTCTTGAATGAGATCCGCACTAGCTCCAATCTGAGGTTGGAGGATTTTCGACCCCCAGACCCCATTAAGTCGAGGAAGCTTGAAGGATTTATCTAGACATAAAGTGATGCTCATTATCTCTGGTAAGAAGAAATTGTAGAGCTTTTCATGGTACTTTGCGAAAATATTTCATTATTATTGGGGGCTCTCTTATATATTCGGTTAACTTTCTCCGTTTTCTTACTGCTATTTCTTCATTGGTTAGTTACATTTCACAGGGTTCAATTGAGAAACCAAACTTAAATTTGCGTTTCGAATAACTTGTTCGAATTGGGGAAGAGTTATTTAAAGAAATATTGGCTGTAACTGTATCTTCGGTAAACCTAATGGGATCGAAACAGATTCTGCAGGTCGCACCTTGAAATGCCCATATAATTGAGAGGAGTAGCTATAGAAAAAAATAGAAAGCATGAGGAGAATAAATGGAAACTTGTGTAGGCTTCATCGAGTTCTTTGATCTGTTACTCTTATAATGATACTTAGGCCCATTGGCATATTAATGCGATAGGATATCGTTGGTAACCATTGTTTGTTACTATTGATTGGTGTGTGAAATCTCCCAACTCCAGCAGCTTAGGTGATGGTCTTAAACTAAGTCAATAGTGGTAATATTTAGGGTCTTTCTTTAATTAATTTCTTCTTTCCTTGTGACATGAAAATGAGATAGTATTCCCTTCAGGTTTTGTTTAAAATTACAGTGCCTCTGTATGTTTTTAAATGGATGACATATCCCTCGACGTTGGCATTGCCATGAGAGACTAATATAAAATGTTTATATCTTCATTCTCATGGCGAAAGTCTTTCATTCCCACTCCCCTGAAAATCCATAATCAGAGATGGGGTGTTCTATAGAGTGAAGAACCACTTATCTATATCGATAGCATGTCCATGTAACACCCAAATTTTAGGATAAGAGGATGACAATGATGATGTTGATGAGGGCATTGAGATCACTTTTTTTTTTTTTAATTTTTATATATAAGTCTTAAGGTCAAGGAGCATGTCATCAGTTTGAAAGCACACAAGGCTTGCAAGATAAGATCTTCAAAAAGAGCACATCCCTTTTATTTTATTTTGCCAAATGAAAACCATGAGATGCCGAGGTGCTTGTTGAGTTGACAGTGCCACCTCAGCAGCCACACGTACTGAAAACTTGACCTCATCTTGGCAGTTGTGGCCACCATATACAGCCTCTGAATCAGTTTTTAATTTAAAGAAAGTCTGTATGGTCCAAATAGAATTCGGTTTCTATAGAGTACATTTAGTTTTTGCAGAATTAGTGGTAGTGAAATCATTATACTATGGATTTGTTTGGTTGGTAAGCGTTGGGATTGAAAAAATTCAACTTCTTAAGGTCCTCTTTGGATAGAATATGTAGAAAGTAATTTTGTTTTGAATGTATCCAAATGGACTCTAAAACTGACAATGAGTTTAATTACGACTAGTGTTTGATTGCCTTTGAGAGCTCACCTTGGAGTAGCAAAAAAAGAATTCCAATTCCAGTAGTTTGTCAATTTAGACTAATGCTTGACCAACATGGTTAAGAACAATATTGTAGTGACCCCAGGTTGGAATCTCATATCGCATTTATTGACGTGAAAGTGTATGGGAACCTTAGATGATTGGCTTATTTATTTATTTTGGAATGGTAAATCTGTTTTCAGTGAGTTAAGTGGTGCTGGCGAAAAAACAAACCCAACTTGGTATGTGGCATCATCACCCTAAGACTATCAACTAAGCCTGCTTATTTCTTCATTTATTATTTGGAGAATAAATGATGTTTCAACATAAGTTAGGTTCAAATTTCATTACAACCACCACCACCACCATCATCCTAATTTATTTATTTATTTTCAACTTATTGTGGATATCCCCACCATTCAGGTGAGACTAATCCCACGGTCGCATGCATCACCCCTCAAAAAGTCCTACGTGCAACTGATGGAGTCAAGGGTCAACTGGAACCTGGAGGGTGGACACAAAGAACTCATTGTTTTGTGGGGTTTCAAACACTTGAGGAGCTTATCAAGGCTTGACCTGCCATTAGGCCAACCCCTTGGGGTTCATCGTCATCATAATTTATTTGGTGAGTTATCAACTCTTTATAACTGACCTCATATGTAGAGTTTGTAACTCTTAAAAAGAGTTAAGGATTGATGAAGTACTGGAGAGTTGCAACTATCTGACTTTAGGCATTCAAAAAATGCATGGATATCGCAATTTCGGTCAGGCCCTAAGCCCCCAAGTAAAATCATTTTCTATATAAAACTGTAAGAAATCAATAATGACATATTTAATGTCATATTTATATGAAAATATAAAAGAAGATAATTTTGATAAAAATCACAATTAATTCTGTGAGAAATACAAATCAATCCAACCAAATTGAACAAGAGGAATGCTAGAGGACTACGCTCGAGCGTGGTGGTTACTCTCCTGTCCTCGTCCTCATCACACATATCCTTTTTTATTTTCATGCTAATGCCATGTTACTCAAGCTTTTGTAAAAGTTTGAGATACTTCCTCATATTTTGAGATTGAACACAGATGACAGATGACGCACCTTTCATCTCATTTTTTCTTATAAATTAATGAAAAGCGATTCCAATGTCATCATTATTGTCATCGTCATCACTATTGAAAAATGACCTCAACACCCTCATCATTTTTTATGATTCTAAATTTTATTAGAAAGAAGAATTGGAAAATGAGAGATCCTCCATAATACAAGGAAATAAAAGGGAAACAAAACGAAACGAAACAAAACAAAGAAAACAAGAACAAAAATACACCACCAAGAAGCCACTACAAAGAGCAAAGGTCAACCCATCTAAAAACAAAGCTCTCAAAGTAGATCACTTCAAAATCCTCATTCAACTTACTCCAAAGAAAGAGGAGGCCTAGAATTTCCAAGATCACCTCTCTTGTTGACTACTCCTTTCCTTGGAAGACCCGCATTTTCCTTTCCTTCCATATAACCCCCAACCAATGGCAAAGGGGAGGATAGTCTCAAGTAAACTCTTTCTAGTAGAAAATATATTATGATTCCACCCAACCAAGAGAGGCATAACAGACAAAGGAAAAAACCCAATGTATTTGGAAGAGAGAAAACAAAACAAAATTTCTGAAGTGAAAGCACAATGAATTAAAATGTGATTTCCAGAATCTCCACTAGCCTAGCAGAGATGACAAAGACTAGGACAAATAGAAGTCCTTTTTCACTAAATTATCCCATTTAAGGATCTTGTTCAAAGAGGCCAACCAAATGAAAAAGACAATCTTGGAAGGAACCAAAGACAACCAAATGATCGAAGACGGGAAGATTGATAAAGAGGAGGCGAGAGGACTTTTGTGAAAATGTGACAATGCCCACATCATTTTCATCATCGCTATCACCCCTAAAATGTGACTACAATGCTATCATCATCATCATCATAATCTTGTTCAAAAGGTAGAAGATGGTTGATTTGGGGGGGGGGGAAACGGTTTTTTAAGTCATTTTTCTTTAGTTTATAAGAGAGAGACAGTTGTCAAGGGACATATCACATGCCAACAGTTTGTAAAACATAGGGGTATGTCAAATGCACCCGTTTAAGAGGGAGGAAGTAACGGCCACACTCCTAAACGCTAGAGCATTTCTCATTGAAACAATGGTTTGACCATGGCCCAATCAATTTGACAAATTTTTTGTCAGAGCACAGTACCGAAAACATTGCCCTAACCATCTATAAGGAGTTGATCTGGTACTAAATCATGGCCAGGAGCAGGGACAAGAATTTAAACGTATAGAGACAGACCCTAATCAAAATTCAACGGAAGTCAGGGACAGGACCAGGCCTGTTTTATTAAAATCCCTATCTAGTTCCCAGCGAATATATACAAAATTATAAGTGACAACTCATATAATTCGCTAAGGTTTTCAATATTTTCTTCAACTATTGCTGACAGAGTAGTTCAACTGGGACTCAGCCCATGAATCTGGTCACAGTTAGGTCTGGGAACTGAAACTTGAATCATGTAAGAATATTTTCTTTGAATCCTGTAGTATTTTTCCATGTAAAACAATAGTCAGGATAGAACACCTACTCCAGATAATCTTCATAGTCTATGCCTTCACACAAATAATATAGAACATTAACTCCGAATAGTTTGTATGAAACTAAAAATATCATTCCAGTGAAGAAATATGAGGAAACAAAGGCCAGACCTTCCATAAAGAATCCTCTGCAACTGTACAGATAATGCGGAAACGGGCGGTGACAACCATAGCAGAAATGAGATTTATAGAAAGAGCATGTTTGTGAGGATATAAATCATAGTGAGAACGGCTTTGAGTAAACATCGAATGGTTGACAGGATGTTAACTGCGGCTCCTGTAGGAAAAAAAAAAGGTTTGTGACAAATCGAAAATAATTACAGAGATAATAAACAATATCATGTATCCTAAATTTGTAAAGGTGGACATATCGTTTAATGGATCATTTTGTTTACGATTAATGGGCTTATTTTATGGATACCACATTTTAGCTCATCTTACCACATCAGCAAACACAAGTTTATGGATGCATATCTATAACAATAAAACAAAAGATGAATCCATCTACCGATCCCGTGATTCCAAATCAACCAATTTCTTGAGCAACTCTTGAAAATGTATAAATATAAGATAGCATAAAAATAGGAAAAATTATAGGATTGGAAGCTTGTAGGTAACATATATACATCCTAGCAATGAGGATTTCCATTTCACGTAGACATCCTGATTAGGAAAAAAAACATTTTCTAGTGTTGTCAACATTGTATGATGTGCCCTAAAGAGTAGGTGCCATCATAAATGCATTTTGTGTGACCTACACACAAATATGATTAATTTGTAAACTATTATTTGAAAAGGTGTTTAACAAAAAAATCAGAAAAGAATCAGAAAGATCGATAAAATAAAATAAAAACAATGACTAGATTTAAAGTATAAAGGTCATATATTTCCCCCTTTTCTTAAAAGGAACATTTCCTTTCATTATCGTCTCTCTTTTTTTCCCTTAATTTTTTTTTAATTTATGGGTTTTTTCAGAGAGACTCTGGAATTCATTTTAGGAGTGATAGGGTGCTTTAGATAAGAAGCAGACATGGTAGATGGATGGTCTAGATTGGAATCAACCCCAACAAGTGTTAGAAAACTTCACAATACAGAGAAGGATTATGGGCTGTATGTTGGTCACACAGTTCAGGCTAAATAATGCTGCATGCACAATCTTAGGACTCACTAGACACATGAATATTTGATTCACTCTTTGGTGAACCTATAAATGAAAAATCAGCCTGAGGGGTGATCCTAGCTGATCGATTTGAACATTGTCATTGTGCGCTATGAACCAAATATCTTTTCATCCAAAACCCTGTTCCCCGAAGCCCATGGTGAAAAGAGAAAAAAAGCTCAAAATTTCAATGGCCAAGAATTGCCTATTAGGCTGATTTTTGGTGTGTAAGCTCACCAAGATATGAGCAGATACAAAATACAGCTCTAGATAGCATTGAATGGTAAAATGAGATCCATTTTTCTAACCTCAATACTTGAGATAAGGCCTACATGATGATGATGAAGGTTCACCAAGGGAAGGATCAAACATTCATGGGGTCAGAAGCCCCCAGAGTGTGCCACATACCATTATTTTTTAATGCCCGAATGAGGTCTCCTGACCAGTGATCTAGACCAAGTGACTGTCATTTCCAAATTGTGGTCGTTAAGGGTAGTATAACACATAAAGACTTCATTGATTAAGGGACCAAATTGTGAGCATAAGCCTCAAGACATTTTAAAATGAATTGTAAATATATAAGCATAAAACAATATAATGAACTATATAAAATGAGAAATATAGCAAATAATGAAAACAGTGTCGGCGTATTTCATAATGGGGAAATGGATGTTCTTTTTGTTATTAACCTAGGAGAACTTTGTATCATTTTTTAAGAAGGGGGGGGGGGGGGAGAGAGTGGGAATGGATATCAATGATAAGTTGGCTTTTTTAAGGTAGGGGAGCCTAAATTAACACCACATGCATATAAACTGAAGCACATGCCTCTAACATGAGATTAAGAAATGTATATTTAAGGTCTCAATGATGGAGGTGAATGCATAGCAAGCATTTTCTCTTTGTAATAAGGCCAAGGCATTTTGGTAAGTGTCACTTAGAGGCGCAAGCCTCAAGACACCTTTTAAAACACTGGTCTTTTATGATGTCCTAGTGTCACATGTGGCAAAAATCCAGGCCAAGCACATGGTGCCTGGCCCGTATTGCAGACATGTAAGCTTATTGGGCCTCTAGGAGTCCCCATGCTCGACTCCCTGTATCAGCTCCCCCATTCTCATACATATTAGATTCCCGATCAATAGTAATGCAATTAGATCTGGAAATTTAAACTAATTTGTGAGAAAACACTTTCCTGAATCTATTTCATTCAACTAAATACTAATTTACAACTACATTCGATGACCTATTTATAGGCAAAACAGAAACATAATAGTCCAAGTGAAATGACTACACTACCCTTACATGGACACTAAAAGCAACAAAAGAAAACTAAAGAGAAACTAACAATACTAACTAACTCACACCAACAAACAACTAACTATTTCAGGTTGTTACTAATAAAAATAACAAACAACTAACTCACTCCAACAATTAATTATAACAGAAACAACAAACAAATGGAAACTAACACACAACGCTAAGTGTAGAAGACAACAAACTTATGCACTGCATTAAACAGAGTGTTGATGAGGTTTGCTACCTGTCTCAACCCGCCACCAAGACTGCCTCCCGATGTAAGCATGGTGATGAGTGATGTCACAGGACCACCACCCATGTCACTACCAGTATTACGGATGGTAGCTCGCATTGAACTTAGTATGCTCCCATATGTAGCCCCATGTCCACGTTCAAGTGCTTGGATGAAACAAAAAGTCATGGCACCTGTTGAAGTGATCCTTGATAGAGCCTGTACACATAAAAGCATTAGCTTGAATTGTTTGTTTTACTTGTAAAGAGATATATACAATCAGGAGTTCAAAGGAAATACTATAATTTCAGAAGGTATAAATAGCAAGCATAGGACTTTACCGAGGTATCGGCAGAGGTTTGATCATCATCACAACCACTGAATGAAATGACCTCTCCACCATTTGTTCCTTTCCATACACCTGACCGAGGTCGATGGTCCTCCCATACATACTGTCCACTCCTACATGCACAAAGTTCATAGGATCATAATATATACCTATGTTGCCTGATTCATGGGTTCGCTTGGTTCGAATTCAGGTTTGTGGTCCGCCACTCGAGAATGAACCCGGTCTGTAGGGGTAGACAGAGGTGAGGGCATTTGAAGGTTGAAGTAATGAGTAGGGTGGAAAAGAGATTGAAGATAACAGATTTTGGGAAGGAAAAATCAAGCTTTTTTTATATGTATGTTGAACATGGGTATTTTGTCTTTTTTTCATTAGTCTATTAATAAACACCAAGGTCAAAGGGGCATGCTATTTGTTTGAAATTTTAGGGGGAAATCTCAAATATTATCAACATGTGGAGGGGGATTTAATAAAATTATAGTAAAATGGAGTTCATAAGATTCACTACATATCACGAATCCACATCGAACCGTATCACAAACTGGCTCGGTTCGAACTGGTTCACAGTTCGGTACCTTTCTAACGAATTGGGTAATCCTGATATATACCATGTCTTTGGTGTCCCTATATACGCTATCCTGACATTATAATAAGAAAGAAATATTAGCTTTTGACTTGTACACATATCTGATAGGGACTAACCTGTTCATTCTGCAGAGGAATGGCAAATCTAGTACGGTGCCACTATGGCAAGCATCTATTATGGCATGAAGTTTAACCCCAAGGGGAAGAGGTTTAACAATCATTGCATTGATCTCATCATCAACTATCATTCCTTGAGTTTCAAAGTCCAATGGACAAAGTGTTTCATCATACCCATCAACTTCATCCCCATTATAGTTTCTTTGCCGTGAACCATGACCAGAATAGTGAAACACTAGGGAGTCTCCTGGCTGACAACCTTGTAAGAGCCAATACAATGCCATCCTAATGTTGTATTTAGTTGGAAGCTTGTGAGGATCAGTTTCTTCCTCTAAAATTCCAGTTCCAGAAAAGGATTAGTACAAAGATTATAAGTGCTCAGAGAGAACAGAATGGAATACAAAATATCCACAACAGGCATCGGAATTCTAACAGAAATTCCCGGTTGTGAGAAAAAAGAAGTAATTTATTAAATTACTTTAAAACAACAAAAACATTGAAACCAACCCTTAAATCCTCCTCAAAATTAAACTTCCAGAGAAAGGTTAATAACACACCACTCCATCTACACCTTCTCTTTGTTTAAAAAACATTGTTTCTTACATTTGAAAAACTGTATAGTTGGACCCAAAAGTTGGAAACAGGCACATTTTTGCAGGGAAGGAGCACCCATTCCAAGAGGTTAATTTTAAGTTTTTTGCTGTTTTGGTGCAAACCCTTTAAGGAATTTAAGGGTTTCTTTTTGAGGATTTTATGTTCAGGTGAGAGCTTCTTAAGGAAGGCTTGTGAGGTGGTGAAGTTGTGATTGTTGTATTTTGCTCTATTCTTTTCTTCTCCATGTATTAGGTAGGTCTTCTGGTCCTCCTACTCCTCTTTTAATTTAATAAATTTTATATCTACAGAAAAATAAATATATATATATTTTTTTGATAAGTTGAAAAATAAATAAATTAAAAAATTAAAAAGCATGAGTTGACTTCAGAGCATATGTGGCATAGGAACATCAAGTAAATGCTACTTCCCTCTCCTTTATATTTTTAAAGACCCACCCCTAGAGGAGACTCCACCAAGTAGATGGCAGTAAGAGAAAACTGAAGAACTTCCTTCAGTCCATAGCGTATCAAGAGCATTTCCAAAACTTTTCATTTGAAAAGGAAAATGTTGAGATTTATAAACCATTATGTATTTAAAATTCCACTAAAACACAACATTCAAAACTTGATATCAACATGAAAACTGATCAACTGATTCCAGAGCTTCATTTGACCAATATCTAATAAACAGTTCAACTTACTAATTTTCAGGAAAGAAATAATGTAAGATTCAGGGAAAATACTGGCGTTCAGTTTAATGGCAATCCTTGGGAATGGCTAAAGTTTATCAATCACTAAGTTTTGATCTTCTTGTCCAGATTTACTGTACTTGTATAGTATTTAATTCCTGCTCATAAATGATTGTTACATTCATGGTTAAAATATTGGAATGTATCGATTGACAAGTATCAGTATTGGTAGACACCTTATGAAACATTGAATGTTTCGGGAATTTATCAGGTATGTATCGAATGTCTTGGTCAATACCGTATCGGTTTTTCCATTAGCCGAAACATCCAATCGATACGATATTTTAAACCATGGTTACATTGCTATCTAACTTGAGCGTCGGAGAATTTTGGCAGGTACCCTATGGATGACAAGTTTGAGGTGAAGAAGATGAAGAGGAAAACTTTTCCGTCGTCAAGTCCTTCAACAATGCAAAGGTTGAAGAAATCAAGGAGAAAAGCATAAAATAGCTCTTGAAGTATATAGAATCCAAAAAAGAGTGAGAGGAAGAACAAAAAGAACGTGAAAGAAGACAGTGAAATCAGTATGAACTCACTCTTAGTAACATAAGACTTAGCTTTGGACAGAGTGGAATGGAGGAACAAGCTTCATTTTAGCTCGATCCCGAATCTTTGGGATAAGGTTTTGTAGTTGTATTACCTACCTTTCTATGTTTCAGAAGCGGGAATGTAATTGGATAGGTTTTAATGTACTTTGAAGGGAGAATATTAGTCCACACAGATGGTCATGTTACGAAGAACTCTCAGTGTTACTTGGAGCCATGTAGAAGACCTTTTAGAGGAATTTTAAGGAGGAGCTGAAGAGTGAAGAAATAATTATTACTTATAAAAAAATGGTGAAGAAAAAATTATTAGAAATTCGAATTTGCAACATTTCAGTTCCCTACCCCCCGAGTCTTTGATGGATGCTTGTAGCTTACCTTAGAAGTTCTATTGGGTTGGGTCACCTCCATGTCAATACAAGACTCAAGTTAAAGGGGGCATTTTAGGGGTTAATACGTTGATGCAAAATAATACTTTTTTTGGTAGAGACATGCTTGAATGTGGAAACCAAAGAAGTGCTACCTGAGTAAAAGTTGTTCAGCGAGATATGAAAAAAAAGAGTGAGAGTGGACCAATAAATCAACAATTAGCAACAAAAGGACGTGGAGGATGAGATCCAAATGGGGTTTCGGATGAGTGATGAGATGCGAAGATGCTTACTGATTGGAGATGCACCGTTGGTAATCCCCAATGGAAGAAACTTTGACTGAAAGGAACAAATGAGACGTACTAGAATTGAATATTCCACGTAGGTAGATTAACAATCGCTAGTCTTCCATAAATAGTATTGCAGATGAAATAAAAAGAGAAACGACAAAATTTGTTTAAAAATGAGAAAGTTTTCGAAGCTAACTTGATTGAAAGGGTGTGGAATTGGGACCCTTTGTGGGGAGGTTCGTCACTTGAGAAAAAGATGTTGGGAGGCAAGAGCCCCATTCCTAAGTCAATAGTTAGAAAGAAAGAAAAAAAAAAAAAAACGAGTTTGGAACAACTTCACCACCCGACTTCGCAACAATAGTAGCACGTGCTAAACACAAAATATTTGGCAAAGAGATAGGTGTCCGAAGAAGCCTGATATAGATGAATACTTGTCCATGGACAACCCCCAAAAAGTGATAGGACGGAATGACTTTGGCCAGCGTGATGCAATGAATGAGGGCAGAATGCCCCGCATCAGTGTGATTCATTGGCAGAACATGCATAATGGTCATGGTCACCGCAATTCAAGGAATATGTGACAGGTACATAAACAATCATGATTCAACAAGGGCCTGATGGAACATGCAACAAAGTACAAGATGAAGACTACAAATGAGAGGACCATCCATAGATAATGGTAACCAATGTCACAATCTTTGCCAAAAATACTATATTACTCTCTTTAACTGGATATTGACTTGATCATCAAAGTAAATTCTGGAAGGACATTGTCAGAGATCAGAGAGGAGGAGTGATTTTGTAGATTGAATAGGTTGGATAGGGGTTGTGGAATGATACCAATTTGTATCCCCATAACAATAAAGACCAAGGATGGTAATCAATGAGAAGGAACACTTTGATACATGGTGAAGGCCTTAAATGGGTTAGCAGAAGCCGAAAATGACATGGATTGAGGTAATAAAAAAAGACCTACGGACACTTGCCCTAACAAAAATTACAACTTTAGATAAAGTTGAATGTTATATTAGGATTCATGTTGTTAGCCATTGGGATAAGGCCTACGATAATGATGATGATAACAATGTTATTAGCTTTATGACCTTCAAATTGAGGAAAACTCAGGCCCTAATTGTACTAATGTTGCAAAACATGTCAAGCAAGCAAAGAAGTCATAAAATCTATGTAACAAAAAGGCAAACATGAACCCAGTGTCATACACTCTAATTCCCACAAACCCAAAATACCTACACATTTGTATAGTTTATTCCATAGGTTGTGAGAGTTACTGTTTTCAAAATACTTTAGTTGATACCAAGGGTACAATCTATATATAATACTGTCATTGGAGAAGCTAATATGCATAACATTATATGAAAAAGAGAGATTACATTGATACACCAACTTTTGCTAATGCCACCCCAATCCATATATATATTTTTATAAGTACCCCAATTCATATATAGCACACACTTGGGTGGCATTAGCAAAAGTTGGTGTGGCAATAGAAGCTCTCAAAAAACCTAATTTTTTTCCTGAAAAACAAGATATTTAAGTAAGTTGAGATTGATCTAATAATTCTGCTAAGGAATCTTTAATTCACAATCAGCATCCGGAATAAACAATTACTGATTAGTGATCACCAATTAGGAATAAAAACAACCTAAATCAATCGAATTAAGACAATTAAACAACCCATAGATACAGAGTCAATCAGAGATTTGTACCTGTAAGCATTATGATCGAAGATTCAGGAAACTTGAACCGATTGATGAGGAGGTATCGCATGCACTTAGCATCATTAATGCAACCTTTGAGTTCGTGTCGGGAGAAACGATACGATATGCCACAGATCACGGCTTTCTTGCGGCCATGAGCGGGAGGAGGAGGTGGACCCGAAGAAGGGGTTGGGAGAGGAGGAGGAGGGTGGTGAGGGGTAGATTGGTAATTTTGAGGTGTGGGAGGAGGGAGGTCACGTGGATCGGCGACGTTAGTGATGGCTTGGCATATGGCGCATCTTATAGACTTGGCGCCGGGTGGGAGCTGTAGAGGTGTACGGCAGTTGGTGCAGTTCACTAACATCATGTTATGGTACATCGTGAGAAGGAGAAGGGTAGAATTGGAAAGAAAAATAATAATTGGAGATGTAGAAAACCAGAGAGAAGAAATCGCCTTTACAGAGAGATGGGAGAGGTTTTTAAAAGAAGAGGTTTCGGGAATTGGAATTAGGTGGAGAGAGGGATGCGTGTTTTGACTTTTACGAAAAATAAAATATATAAAACAGAATAAGTAATTTAACTTACCTCCCCATGTTTTTGTTGAATACTTGAGATACCATGCTGTGTTTTCAAACTGATGACATGCCCCTTGACCTTATTTTTTTTTTTTTTAGAGACTAATAAAATGACTTTAATACCCTTATCTTGAACTTAAGGTAAAAACTCACTTGATTTTTTCAACTCAAAACCACTCATCTTCAATGTAAGAATCTATTTCCGCCAACCTTAAAGATAGGATTTTTGGGAAGATAGAAAATGATGGAATTTTTACATGAGGTTAAGATAAGATTGAATCAATTACCTTGCCTAGTGCTACAACTTGGGAGTGTTGGATGGGTCAACCCAGGTTCAATCTGAGTTCAACTCAACCTGACCATTAGGTTAAAACTCAACCTAAGATTGAGTTTCTAAAATAGAGTTGAGCTCGGGTCTAGTCCAAGTTAGGTAATTTTGGGTGGGTTGGGCACATTGAGCAAGCCTAATTTCATTTTGATTAACACGTAAATTTTATTTTATATTTTAAAAAATCAATACAATATAAAAAAATAAAATCACTAACAAATGAATTTGCACACAACATCTAAATCCATAACTTTTATATCATAACATTTTTTCCTTGATTTTACAAATATATTTCGGAAGTGAAAACTAATATATTTTCTTAAATAAATAAAAATATTTATATGTAAATATATAGCATCGGTGTAGGTTGAATTGGATTGCTAGGAGTCTCAACCTGAATTTAATTTGGGTTGAGATTTCCTAACTCAGACTCAACTCATTTTCCATATAACCCAATCCAAACTTGTCCATCAATCGGGTAGAGTACGGGTTAGCCCGCCCAATCGTAACCCTAGCCTCACCCATGCTAGTTGACAGGGACAAAGCTAGTAAGGAGTTGGTGGGGGCAATTGCCCCCACAAAACTTTGAGACACCCTATATTTTCAACTAATTACATGCCCCATTTGTCTCTACTCCCTCACCTCTTTCCCAATTTACCCCCACACCCTCACCTCCTTCCAAATTCCCCCCCCTTTAAATTTTGTTGTTGATGATATTGCCTCTTGATCGGGCCTTCTCATATACTAATTGGAAATGACCTAAATATCATTTTCTTCAACTTGTAACAAAAACCTCTGAATTTCTCTCTAAAATCATTCATCTTCAAGTTCTTCAACGATACAACTAACCATAGTTTCCCATTACAAGAAAATCATGGCTCCGCCGCTATTAGTTGGGCTTATGGGTTCGGACATGCGTCAAAAAGAAAAATATGAGAATGAAGATAAAGATTAATTGTTTAAAGATATAATTTAACATGGAGGTTAGAGAGTTTGAAAATATTGTATTTTGTGTAGGGACAGAACCAAGATTTTGCCCATATGGGGGGCAACCAAAAGTAGAAAAATTTTGTGGGGGTAGTTAAGAGTGAAATTTTTTGTGTGGAGACAATAGTGATAGATTTTTTTTTATCCATCGCTAAAATTTGTCGTAATATCTCAGTAACCCATAGACTTCGAAAATTATTGTGGGAACAAGTCCCCCCACAATCCCACTGTAAGTTTGCCCCTGATTTTGTCGATGAAAATAATGAAGGATTTTTTTACTTGAGATTTAAGTGATGGTATTTAAATCATTTTATGCTAGTCTTCTAGGGGAGAATGAGGTCTAAGGTATGTTATAACATCCTCTTTTTATACTCTAGCAAAAAATAACAAAGTTTTTTCTTCCGAAAAGCCCTCCGCTTCAATGTCTAAAGTACAAATTTTTACCCTAATCTTCAACAATAAGATTCTACAACCAAAACCCAACAATAATAAATGATTTTTGGGTAAAAAAGAGATGGATCTTTTGGAAGAAGGATCGAGGGTTTTCTACAAGAGGTTGAAGAGCTTGAAAAGGAGTGGAGCTTTGGGAGAGAAATCAAGTGGCCTCAACTAGATAGTTAAAACAAAAGAAGTTGGGTCATTTTATGTTCGTCTTTCATAGTAAACTGAAGTCAAGAGATATGCCATCAATTTGAAAATGTAGGGGCATCTCAGATATTCTCCAAAACACCGAGGATATATCTAAGTCGCCAAAAATAAGAAATGGGCCCTTTTAGTGCATCGTGCAAGGTACATCCATTAGTTTTGGTAGACAATTATTGGAAGGCAAGGCAAATATCTAAAAGGGAATATTGCCTCAATTAAATGAGTAGTATTTCAATGTACTAATTATTGTGGGTTTTGTTAGCTTTTGCCCTAAGAGCACATATTAAGATGCATTTGAAACATCTTGGAAATAAGCATTAGGGGGCATTTTTTTGTAGGAAAAAAGATTTTTGAAGGCATTTTAGGTTGTAAAATAAATTTTGGGTAAGATGCATTAAATACACCTCCAAAATTTATTTTATAATCTAGAATTGCCGAGCGCTTTAAAATTTTGGTAATTTATTTTTAAAAAAATGTCAATTTTTCTCGAAGTTAATGAATTTTTCCAATCAACCCATTTTTTATTTTTATGATATCCTTTTGACCATTTTTGACATTCTTGTAATTTTTTATATCAAAATTTAATGAATATAGTGACTATGTTCTTGTCTTGCATCCTCTAAAGATATTTTTAGGATGACTAGTGATAAAACAACAGGCTGACACATACACGGTGTGTACGTTGCTAACGTGGCAAAGGCACAAAATCATAGATATTTTTCCTTGTGTTTCCCGAAGAAAAAGATGCATGATTTTGTGCCCTTGGCACGTCAGTCGCGTATAGATTGCGTACTTTTCAGCGCGTCCCTTTATCATGACTCTTTTAGGATTGTGTTTTCACCAATACGCCCATAAGTTATAAATCCACTCCATTCATTTGTAGTGTGATTTATAACAACCAGTCAACTCCTCCATCTCTTTCTAACTTCACTCAACTTTAGGAAGGTAACTTGATAATGTAGTCAGCAGACCTTCTCTTTATTAATGCTCCCTTACCCATTTCCATCTTTGAGATCAACCATTTATCAATCTCAATGATTTGAATCATTGAGATGAAGATTCAAATAGACGAGATCGGTGATTTTAATGGTTGAGCTCAATGATTTTCATGGTTGATCTTGACGATTTGAGGTGGTATGTGCAAATTGTGCAATCACACATGTGCTACAAAAATTAAGATTTATGCAATGATTATATCGATCTCAATGATTTGAATCCTTGAAATGAAGATTCAAATAGATGAGATCAGTGATTTGAATGTTCGATCTCAATGGTTTTAAAGGTTGATTTTGACGATTTGAGGGTGGCATGTGCAGATTGTGCAATCACACGTATATTACAAAAATTAGGATTTATGCATGATTATAGAAATTTAAGTACATAATTAAGTGAACCAAAGGAGTTTTGACCCATTCACTATGTATCGTGCAAATTACTTAGATGGGCTTTAGAAAGTAACGTTGGGGGGATGAAGAAATATAATTAGAATATAAAATATGAAAGAAAAAGATCTACAAAGAAATGAAAAGGGATCATATTCTATTTGTATTGTATATGAAATGAATCGGGCTATTGGGTTGTTCAACCAACTAGCTTACCTTTTGGGGGAATATGTACTATGCATGAAGCATTAGCAATCTTTTTTAACAATGGGGATAGAAGGCACCGTTTGAACTAACAGAAATAGAGAGGAAACAAAAGTTCTTTTTATTTATTTATTTACCTATTTGCCGATCCATATCGATTAATTTTAGAAATATCTATTATTAACCACACGCCAAGGACCAAATTTGAATTGGTGACACGAGGATTTTCAGTCCTCTACTCTACTAGCTGAGCTATCTAGACCTTTCTCTAATTTTATATCATATATTATTACTAGAGTTTGCAAGGCACAAGCATCCTCTTTTTGAGATTGTAAAGGTAAAAAGGAAGTTAATAAAGTTGAAGGGGTATTATTGGAGAACATCCTTTTTGATATTAAGGGGGTAAAATAGGAAAAAAATAAAAATAAAATTGGAGGGGAATTATTGGAAAATGAAAGAAAAAAGGGAAAATTATGAAAAAATTAAAAAAAAAATATTTATAAAAAAAAAAATCTAATTTTTGAAAAATTAGAAAAAAGATAAAAATCCGATTATTGAAAGATCGATTTTTCTCTCTCCTCTTTCTCTCTCTTCTACATTTAAAAAAAAATTGAATTTTTTTTAAAAATACCGGTCATTGAAAGACCGATTTCTTCTCTCTCCTCTACATTTAAAAAAAAATCGAATTTTTTTAAAAATACCGGCCATTGAAAAATCGATTTCTTCTCTCTCCTCTAAATTAAAAAAAAAAAAAATTATAAAAAAATCCAAAAAAAAAAAATTATAGTGATTATAATTCTAATATTCATAGGAATCAAACTGGAACCGATCCATTGACACCCCTAATGTTCACAAAGTTGGTCACTTTTACATATTATTTATTTGATCTTTTTTTCATCCATTTTTCTTATTCTACAAAATATGCCATCGCTTTTTTAAAGTTAACAATAAATGATGAGATGGTAGTTAAACTCTCCCAAGTCTCAACCCTTCATACATAACGGTACAAGCTAGGCTATTTGCACCCACCATTTGTGCTCATTGCATTCACTTATAACCAAGTCACAAAAATTGGTGAATTTAAAAAAAAAAATCACATTTAAAATGCGATTTGCAATTTCTCTTTTTTTAAACGTGGGATTTGATGTATGATAGAATTTGGTAATTCATAAATGTAGAAATATGGGATTTGATGATGATAACTTGATTTTAAGAATTTTTATTAGATATATATTTTTTCATAATTTTTATTAGACATATTAATCTTGAATGTAGAGGAGAGAGAAGAAACTGGTCTTTCAATGATCGGTATTTAAAAAAAAAATTCGATTTTTTTTTTAAATGTAGATGAGAGAAAAGTGAAGAGAGAGAAGAAATCGGTCTTCTAATGACCGGTATTTTTAAAAAAAATTTGATTTTTTTTAAATGTAGAGGAGAGAGAAGTGAAGAGAGAAAAAAAACCGGTCTTTCAATAATCAGATTTTTATCTTTTTTCTAATTTTTCAAAAATTAGATTCTTTTTGATAAATAATTTTTTTTAAAGGATTTTTTTCATAATTTTCCCAAGAAAAAAAAGGAAATACAAAATGGTATTTTTGAAAACAGATAGAAGAAAAAAAGACACTAAAATTTGAGGTATTCTTGAAAAACGGAAGAAGAGAAAAGACAACAAGGTAAAAGTCTTCATCGAGATACTTCTTTTATGGGGTATAAAGATTGAGATAAAAGAGTAAGGCCTATCATTGTATTTTATTCTAGAGAGATTTATCAGGAAGACCCATCTATTACATTTTTATTACAAAAACTCCCTTACTTTATGAAGTTTGTTACTCAACAAAGCTTGGAGTGAGAACCAAGTTAGCCTAACCAACTTAATAAGATTTCAAATTCAACTTAGGGTTGTTGGGCCCACATCGATTATAGTATTGCCAATCCAACACCACAAACATCTAGTTTTTATAGAAATACCCAGATGAAAAGAAAAAAAAAAACATATATTTTGAGTTTGATTCATAGTGTTGACAATGGAGGACTATTGAATTCCCAAATTTAAAATTAAAATTCAACTTTGAAAATTAACTTTTTATTTTATTTTAATTTTTTTTTCAAAGTTCTTAAATTTTTTTCCTCTGCAACCCTGTGACATCAGATCATTTCTAAATGCCACATGTTGATGCAGCTAGGAAACTTTCTTTACAAACTTAATAAGGGAAGTGATTTTCTTATTTAACAAACATTGGAGTGAGACCCAGATCTTTGAAAGAGATCAAATACATGTACTAACCTCAGTTTTTTAATCAAATATCTATTGTATACTCACATGTTTTTAGATGTTGAGAAGATAGGTAAAGTATTAATTTTAAAAAGTGAAGGTATTGTAGGCATTTATCTTTTTAAAAGATGTGGGTCCCATTCCAGTTATGTACTCAAATGTTTTCCTATGTCAAGATGAGGGAGAGGATAAAACGAGCCCTCATGTAGAAAACTAAGGATATTGCATGTATTTGATATTTTTAAAAAATTTGAGTCCCATTCCAAAGTTTGTCGAGTAGCAAACTTGGTAAAGTAAATGAGTTTTTGTAATAAAAGTGCAACAAAGGCCAGTTTGATAAATCTCTTTTTATTATATAGACCACTATCATCGAGGTATGTCAGATGAAGTATTTTGTGACCTCAACTAGGCTTGTCAATCGATACAAATTGAATCAGATATGTCCATGTTTGAATTTAAATTTGAAATCAACAGATATTTAGAATCATTATCCAAATTCAATTATTGGATATTCGATATTATCTATTTCGAATTCGAATACCTATATTAAACCCCCCCCCCCCCCACATTGTTATCCCTAAGATTTACTTGGCAGATCCAACTGTTGCATTTTTATTACAAAAACTCCCTTGGAGTTCTGACAAACCAACAAACCTTGTAATGGTCATCCTCGTCATAAAATTCAAATTAATGGGATTAATTTGTTGCTTAACATATCTTGGAATGGATCTTAATCACATCAAATTTTGCATAAAAAAACATGATCTGATTCCACAAGATTGTAAATAATTTTTTTTAAGAACTTTGAAAAAAATCGAAAAGAAAAAAATTAATTTTCATTGTTTCCTTTTAGTTTTAAATTTGGGAGTTCGGTAGCCATCCATGTTCAAAACCTACAATAAAGATAAAAAAATGATTTTTTTTTTTTTTTAATATTTTTCTTTTGGATATGAATTTTTTCATGAAATCTAGAATACTGAGGTGTTGTATTGCCAATTTGATAATCCATGTAGCCCAATGATTCTTAATAAGATTTAAAATATTACTATGTTAGTCATTCTAGTTTGATTCATAAAGTAAGATTTGTTCAGCTAACATACTTGATAATACTTGATAAAGTAGGGGAGTTTTTGTAATAAAATTGCACAAGATAGGTCTTAAATCTCTCTATTATTTATTGTACTCAACACACGTGGTGGTACTCTACTCAACACACGTGGTGGGACAACGGAAAGTCTTTTCCGACAATTTACGAGGGTACTTTAGTCACAAAATTGAAAATTCGCTTCCAATTTCCAAAACCCTAGAGATAACATATACATTTTAAAACTGAAAGAAAAGTGTTAGGGTTTGAGCTCGAGTGCGGGAAGAGAGGTGGAGCTCGCTGAAGAAAACCCTAGCCTGCTTCCCATCCATCTGCGACGATGGTGAGTCTGTAATCTCTCTATATGTCTCATTGATTTATTTTTTTTCATAAAAAGAATTTGTTTTTGATTTCCGCAAATGCAAAATATTTTTGAATCGTATTCGAAAGCATATGAATTATGAAGTAGATTTGGCGGATTTTAATGATATTGGACTTGTGATCTTTGGGGAATTTTTTGTTTTTGTAGGATTTATTGGGTAAATAGGAAATAATAGCTTTATCGAATAGTTAGGATCGACTTATCGAAATGAGTTGTTTGAAATGAAATGATTCATCAAGAGCTGTCTGACTAATTCAACCCATAATCTTGATTTATCTTTTACCTGTTTTGTACTCGAAAATAATATTTTATGATCTATCCTGCATTCAAAACTCAAGATCCACAAATAAAAGAGATTGACAGGGTCAATTCCACTAACCATAATGTTTTCTTTTGAGATTATCATATTCATGATAGTCCAATGACCTCCCCAGCCCAGCAACTTGACTTGGACGCCCACTTATTTTTGAAAAACTGGTTTTTTTTTGCTCAAGTGGGAGCCAGATTTGGGCACCCACACGTTTTTAAAAAAATTTGGCTAGCCTGTGGACACCATTAAGGAAATCTCGACGGGACTGTCAATATAGGAGTTTTTTTTTTCTTTAAATGTTTTTTTTTTTTTGGCTAGTGTTGACAGGGTCTTGTTGACATGGTGTTGACGGGATCCTGTTGACACTACCTAAGAAAAAATTTCTGATTAATGTTGCCTTTGTGATTGAGGCTGTGTCCTTGCTAAGCTCGATAAGTTGGAAATAAAACGTGGGTGCCCCTGTGAAAATGGGTGCCCCAGCTAAATATATGGGTGCCCAACACGAGCCTGGTTATAATTATCCTATCCTGGTAGTTTGGGTGTTTAGAGAAAATAATTATGAATGATTGAAAGAAAGTTGACACATCACTTGGGACAACGGGGGCAAGTTAGATTATGCCAGTTTTCCTCAGAAAAAGAGAGAACCATACGATCTTCATTTTGCATCTCTCTCTCTTAGCTGGTCTTTACTCTTTAGTGACTAGCATGATGTCCATGAATTGCATCGTATGGATTGTTCCTGTTAACGTCTTATTAAGTCAATGGGTACAACTTCAGCCATGTTGACGTCTTCGTTTTTGTCTGCAGACTAAGCGTACAAAAAAGGCAGGTATCGTGGGGAAATACGGTAAGTTTCTTATCTATGTTTAGCTAGATCTTGCTATTTGATTTGAATACGCACGACATACCTCAATCATCATATCTGTATGGTTTCACCATAGATTAGAGGGTGCGTTGTTGGTCTGGATGGTTTGGCAATCTGATGCCCATTGCATAGGTCAAAAAATTGCATGGCCATGGCATCCATAAATGACTTTAATAGATGTCCCAAACAAGAAGTGCCAGCAGTTTAACAATCTTGATGATGAGTTGTTGGGGGTACATTTACAATTGGGGTGACGGGTTCATCGCAGAAGATTATAGACCTCGGGTTCAAATATCTTTTGGCATTTCAGGTACCCGATATGGTGCAAGTCTGCGGAAGCAGATCAAGAAGATGGAAGTTAGTCAACATGCAAAGTACTTTTGCGAGTTTTGTGGTAAAGTAAGTTATTTTTCCTACTCTTCAATATTCTTTGTTTCAGTCTTCAACCTGTCGTAGCGGTTATATCAGCTCTTAATGTCACGCATTGCTTAGTCTAAGTCTAATGAATGGTGTGCTGGTGCAGTATGCAGTGAAGAGGAAGGCTGTGGGAATTTGGGGTTGCAAGGACTGCGGCAAAGTTAAAGCGGGCGGGGCTTACACTTTGAAGTAAAGTTCTCTTCTTATATTGTGATCCTCCCTTCTTAATCTCCATCTTTGTGGAAAGGGTACTCATTGCTGTTTGTTTGATTTCTAATACAGCACTGCTAGCGCTGTGACTGTCAGGAGCACCATTCGGAGGCTGAGGGAGCAGACCGAGGGTTGAATGTCATGAGATATTCTTTCTTCTGTTTTTATTTTATTTTTATATTTTAGGGTCTTTCTCTCTAGGAGTTTTGTTACTGAATAGATTTTGTTGGAACCAAGTTTAACATACTTGGAACCATAACAAAGAGGTTTGGATTGTTAAAGATTATTACTTCCATTATCAATGTAAGAAATTTCCAAGTGGTTTTTTTTTTTTTGGATAAGTAATTTCCAATTGTTAACTAGAACTGGTAAAATACTACACCAAGTGCTCAGAATCAATGGGCTCCTGTTAACTGCTTGATATCCGATTTTGCATTGATTTCATATTTTATTTGGAGCTAGCTGTAGTTCTAAACCCCCTACCTTAGCACTTAAATCTATCAGAAAGGAAAGATGTGCAATTCAGTTCAAGTGAGAGTATCTTTCTCATGAACATGAGGAATTATAATTTATGGGTGTTTTCCGATTCTCCTCCTCTTACCAACATTTTTGTGGGTTTGAGGTGTAATCTGAATCGATGCTTGCATTCACAATTTTATTTTTTTTTATTTTTAAAGTAAATTAATTTTTGTATTTTGTGGCTAGGCAAGTAAGATTAGTGTTCTCTGTAGCCCTATAGAGTTCACCGTCTAGGTTGGGCAAGTTGGGAGAACATCAACAATCAATTGACCATGATATGTGGCTGAAACGAACATTTTTCTTTGAATTCAATGAATGCACTATACACTGGCAATCTAAGGCCTTCTAGCTGTGAACTCGAAAAAAAGAGAAAAACAGAAGCCAACCCTGATCGGAAAGAGAATTTATATTGCCACACCAAGATTTCTTATAGCACATTAATTAACATGATTATGTAGCCACGCACTCAACCAGGATGTGGATAAAAAAGGATTCTGAAAAGTTAGGAAAAGGGAGAGGAAGAAGAGAGCAACTGCAAAGCAACTCTCCGATTTCTTCCTTGATCATTCTCATAAATAAATACTTGCAATTATTCCATATATTTTGCTATTAAAAATTAGAATTTTATGATCGACGGCCAGTCTTTACTGAGTGAACCAGAAAGTGATTGTTCTAGTTATCTTAATATTGGGTCTGTGAGTGACAATCACTACTATGATTGATACATGTATTATACTAAATATAGTTGGAATAATCACATTAAGAGCAAAGTTTGAAGAGCTTTTTGAATATATTAGAAGGGGTGGGTCATTGAAAAATTAGAATGTAATTTCTTTTTCCAGTGTTCTATAAAAAAAAGTTGATGTGGTAATGATAATCTCTGCTGAAAAATTGGATATAAACAGATATTATAAATTTAGTTTCTCAAACTGCTTGGGAACCAAGAGTGTAACAACCCGTTGATCTCTCATAAAAGGAACATAGTTCACATACAACAGTGGCTTGGCCGAGGTTTCGCACCATAACGACATGCTACCCTTTACAAGAAAGAACAAAGGAACCAACATTAAGAGACATTCCTACCTACCCTTACCCTTACCAAGTTGGTATTACTAACTTTCACTCATACATCACTCATCCTGTACACATTACATTGAAGCAAAAAAAAAAAAAAAAAAACCAACCTGCTCCCCAATCAGCCATTTCTTTCTTCTGAAACTGAAAGTGGTTCCAAGCCGGTACCTCGTGTTGCATTCTCTCTAAGGAAAATATTAAAAGAAGAAAAACCGATCGAACCACAACATAGAAAATAACAATTAAGAAAAAACGTACTGCCACACCGATGGAAAATTCAGTTTGGCAGCAGTCCAACCTCCTTCCCCATTTGCCATTGTAACACAAATGCTGATATGCTGATAAGGGGCAGCCATTAGGAATCATACAATTGGAATTGGAATGTTGTCGTTATTATTGTGATGCATTCGCTTTTGGACAGCCTTTACAGCCGCAACTCTCGCTGCATTGGCTGCCTTATTAGCTGCTCCTACAGCTCTGTTGACCCTCTCGTCAACTCTGGCCACATCATATGCTTTTTCTGCAGCTCTTCGTGCTTCCTGATAATATCAAGAGTCTGAATTAGAACACTTCCCTACTAATCATTTCCATGTTTGGTGTTCTCACTTGATTTTAGTGACGCACTCTTCTGTAGTCCAGTTTTCATGTTTTTAAGAGTCATATTACAGAAAACATTTACTGTGGATGCCCTTTGATGGCGCCACTGGATCACTACACATGGGGAATGATGGTAAAAAATTTACCAACTGCCAGCCTTTGTCATTGGTTAAGAACTTTAGAATCATCAAATTATTTTTAAGGTAAAAGGACCAAGTATAGAATTGTGTGGTTCTGTAAAAAATAACAAATATACAATATATATATATATATATATATATTATTAAGTTTCTATACATGATGACATGTTCCACACTTGATTGTATATTTTATGATGAAAACAAGTCTAACCATCAATGTATCTTTTGAGAAAATTAACATACTATTGAAAAAATTTAAAACCCATGATATCAAGATATTGAAAAAAAGGATATTATTATTTTTATTTATTTTGAAAAAAAAAACGTGTTTAAAACGTAAAAACAGGTTTCTTCCAAAAAATCATTTAAAAAAAAAAAAAATCTTTAGGCGTACAAAACACGTTTTAAATGAGAAATAAAACAAAAACAAACAGAGTTTTTAGTTACTATGCTCTTAACCAGCAACATTTTGTTTTTATGAAAAAGATGGGAAGCAACATTTATAATTTATAAGAAAATCTTTGTTTTGTGATTGGATATCCTTTCAACAATGGAGCAAGAATATTAAGCTACCTGCACTGCATTCAGTACTTTAGAATGGTTGACGGCAATGGGAGATCCAGGATGGGTGTTCTGTGTGCTTGGGACATCGAGGACACCATTTTGCCAATGACCAGATTGTGTCTCCCCGTTCCTGAACGTGTACATCCCAAGCCCTTGCCTTCTTCCCTCGTGCCAGGCTCCTTCATACCGATGCCCATTTTCAAAACGGTAGACTCCAAATCCATGCATCTTGTCTCCAAAATATTCTCCAGCATAGGTGTCCCCATTTCTGCATACAATTATAGTAGGGTTGGTAATCAAAATTAGATCCCAAGAGTTTGTTTACATCAAGATGTGTGTTAAGGCCACAAATAAAGAAACCTTTACTGCATCTAACATATTATAAAAATAATTAACATTTACTGTAACGTCCTTTATTCAAGACCCATAGAAAAGAATATATTATTGCGTCATTCCATAGTTTGGTAAAGGGGAATCTGAACTAGACCCTGTCGGCATATGTGTTCATAATGTAGAGGGACAAAAAACCACATCCCAAATTCACTTAGTTCTAAAAAAAAGTAAAAAAAATAAATAATAATAATAAGATGCGCCTAGATGAAAGAAAACTGAAAATGTATCCATGAAGTATCCATTACCGGTATTGTTAACATATTGAGCTAACATTAATAGGTCACGCATGTGGAACCATCTGAAAGCCATTAGATTACAAGACCAATAAAAGAGAAATTGCATTTTTGGTTTTTAATAGTAAGATCAGTGTGGTGTGGACAAAGTTCCAAAATATCCTAGAGTCTGTAAGCACCTACTCAATACGCCTACCATGCATTCACCTTTCATAAGCTTTCTGACTGAACTCAAATATCAACTTAGTCATTCAAAAGTAAACTGATATTATGTAGCCAAGTGATCTGGAAAAGACAATCATGACCCCACTTTTTTTTCCATGGCTCTGTTGCGTTTCAGTCATCCAATGTGCATCATTGCTTGCTTGTATATTCAGTCACCCTTACTTTGTTGTTGATTACAGTAATAGTTACAAAAAACAAAAAGGAAACATATGTATATGGGGATGCTAACGTCCAAGATAGTGTGGGGACATTAGCATCATCCAATTATTTCAATTGACAAAAAATGTCCTTGACTTAGTGTTATCTCCAATTATTTAATAAGGGCAATAAGGTCTTTGTAAAAAAACTAATTATCCACTCATTCTCTTTCTCACAAAAGTTAATTTAATTCTCTCTCTCTCTCTCTCACACACACACACACACACACACACACACACGTCATCTACACCCTCTCTCTCATAACTTAAATCAATTCAAGTCACTCTCTCTCTCACAAGTCAAATCGATTCAACTCACAACTCACACACACTCTCTCCACTCACTCCAAACACACTTGTTTTGGACACTCCAAATTTTGAATTTGCACCCCCACTCAATTGTATGTCCGAAAAAAACAAAAAACATTGACCCTGTTATTTCTCTATAAATTTGAAAAACAAATAAAAGTAATTTTCTATATGACTTCTTTTGAGGATCATCCCAATCTTTGCTAATAACTCATTGCCTATATATTTGTAAAATGCCTAAAAAACGTTCTTGATCATAGGTAGGAATGTTTCGATATGCTGGAAGAAAACATTCGCTAATAGTTCATGGTTATGATTGTTACTGAAAGAAACAATGGTCCATCGAGGAACACCTAAATCCAAATCCTTGATATAAACACCTTGGCCTCACAATTACATCGGGGATGATTTTCGATCTCTTTGGTGATCTGTCTTTTTTGGACGAGCCGAACTGGCACGATGGCAAACAAATCCTCATTTATAAATCCCTAATGGATGCTCTTCATTTCCTGGTGTTTGCTCTTCCCTAATAGAGAAACCACTTTTCTTTACGAAATTGCTATAAAATTCAAAAGCATCAATATCACTAGAGAAATATTGTCCTACAAATGGAAGAATATCTTCCAAAGTAAATTCCAAAGCTCGGTTTGTATTACACAGAAATTGGTAAGCATTGACCTTCATTTGTTGAAAGCATCATTGCTGTATCTTCAGAATTTAGTTCATTTCTATAGCATTCACTATTCATGGTTGACATTGTAAGTATCACTGTTCCATTGGAAAAAAAAAAAAAAAGATATTTTAACATTTATCAAGAATTCAATTAGGAAAAAAGATTATAATTCTATAATTCAATAAAGAAAGGTTGTAGAATAAAGGATTCAACCTTGTGAGTTTGTAGTTCAGATTAATAAAAAAATATTTTTCACAACTTATTCCATAGAGAGAGGTTATAGACAAGGATTAAACATTGTGAGTTAATGGTTCAAATTAATCAAAAAAAAGAATTTCACATAACTTCCCTAGACCCTTGAATTCTTTCTCCTTCAGACTTGAGGAAATGGACTATGAGGGAGGGAGGGAGGGAGAGGAGTATGTGACTGTGAAAAAGAGATGAAGAGAGAGAGAGAGGAAGATGAATATGTGACTGTTCAGTTATTGAGAGAGTGTGAGAGTATAGATCATGTGAGCGAGTGAGTTGAATTAACTTGAGTTGTGAGGGACAGTGAATGGAGAGAGAGTAGTTGAATTGATTTGAGTTGGAGAGAGAGAGAGATAGTGAATTAAATTAACTTTTGTGAGAAAGATAATTAATTTTTGTACAAAACCTTATCACCCTTATTAAATAATTGGAGTTAACACTCAGTCCATGACATTTTTTGTCAATTGAAATAATTGGATGACGCTAACATCCCCCACTATCTTGGATGTTAGCATTCCCCTATATATATTGTCATTGTTAAGAAAAGAGAAGGTAAATGAATTGGAAGCAGAGAGACTTTCCGCAGTGGATCCAGGATTCAATAGTTGGAGTGGGGTTCGAACATTTCAAGAGTGAGGTTTGGAGAAAGGATCAGCTACAAACTGTGGGATTGAGGATTAGAGGTGGAAGTGGCTACCTCAGCAGTAGGTTTTAGTTGTTAAGACTTAAGACAACTACCAAACATAGATACATAAAATATAAAGCAGGAAATAATCTCTCATTCTACATCTGACCCATCGTGCATAATGCAAAGTTCCTTTGAGTTGATGACTAACTCATGTACGCCAGATCTCGTTAATAGGTTAGAAGCCATAAGACGAGCAAATGGGGAAAGTATAATGGCCCATGTGCTTTATTTGACCATTAAAACAGGGGAGTTGAATTTTCTCACAACAGCTCATACTTGTTTTCTTTCTTTCTGTTTTTTTCTTTATTTTTTATACAAGCAAATTGTTAGTGGATAAAGGTGTGTTTCGAACCTAGGTCATGGCATCAAAACTCTGGGACTTTACATTTTAACAGCTAACCTTCTTCACAACGGTTACTGCTCAAGTATCAACCAAGTAGATAGGTGTCAGTAAAAGTGGGAACGGGAATTTTTTCTCCATATGTTTGTGCCAGCAAATGAGTCTAATGAACAATCTCTTTCCATTTAAAAATAAATTCCTTGAAAAGCTTATCTCAAACTTGGACAAAGAGTAGTGGCATTAGTATTTAGAAAATAGTGGCATTAGTATTTATAGGACTGAATTTATATCCTCAATCTTGTCTTAAAAATGAGTCTATTTTGCAAGAAATGGACTAAACCAAGGTGCAACGAGCTTAAAGTAATCTAGTACTAAACCTTGATCATTTGTGTTTCTAAATCTGAGTGCCCAATAACTATGGATACAATGACTTAACATGCATAACTGGGACTGATGCACAGTCCCGATGAAAGTATGCCTACTTTCACACCATGCTGCAGTCCGGGTGGAAAAAGATGATAGACTTTCCATAAAAAACAAGACAATAGTTTGGTGCCCTCAAATTTTTTCTTTCTTTCTTTTTTATAGGTAATCTGGTTAGTAAGGTGAAATTGGGTTCAAGGGGATTTAAAACTAAGACGTGGGAACAACACCTGTCTTACCAACTTAGCTTAGTTGGCACTTCATTGGACACTGAAATTTGATTAGAATCACAATTCCATCCTTTCTACGTGGTGTATGCCTTAAGCACTAATGGTAGGTTCTTTGTTCATTCATCAGAGTGAACTGAAATCCTCACATCTGATATCCCTCCGCATGAACAAAATGTAACGTTCTTATCAAACTAAAATTCAGCACTGGTGTCTTAATCTATTTGGTAAGCATCTTTGTTTGTCTCAGAATGCAGAGGAAAGCGATGGAACCCACTTTTGTAAGCCACGAAGCTTCCAATCAACAAATCAGTAATAGCATTGTCCAAGTAAACTTGAGGACCAACAATAAGTTGATAAGAATCCATTTAGAGAAAACTGAACCGTGTTGTTCTAATGGAGTATCTAGGAAAGATGTGATCTCAACATAACATCACTTCTAAAGTACATGAGCAAGTCCATGTTTGTCTATAGTTCCCAAAGGAAAAAAAAGGACACTAATGTGGGAAAAGTCATCTCTCCAAGTTTACACCATATTTCTATCCTCACAAATATAAAAGTCCACACAAGATTGTGAAATGTCAAAAGTACAAATACTCGAGGCATGACCCTATTGACAAAGCTATAGACAAAATTACATCAAAATTATACTAATTAATGGATCGGTATTAGTAAAGCAAATACAGAAAACCAAGCCAAGAATCACACATTATAGAGTTTATAAAGGACCATACATATCCAACCAATGATCGGCACTAAACAACCCTGAAAAAAGGCATTTTAATAAAAGATTCATGACCCCTAGAAATCATTATCACTTCTTGAACTACTAGAAAATGTCACTCCATTGTTCCACGTGACAAACATTACACAACATCTGTGATGACCTTGTTGCAAGTTGCAACAGTTTCAGGCAGTCTCATCCATCATTCATATCTAAGGTTTTATATCCCTAGTCCTGATTAGAGGATTTGGGTGTTGGGGGGGGGAAGGACATAAATTTGACTTGACAGATCAAGAAAATCAGGCCCAATATCAATTTTATGTTTGAAGAAAAAGAACTATACAACATTAATAGTAAAAAAGGGAATGTATCGCAGTCAAGAATCCGAATAGGTTCTAAGGATCTGAATGAATTTATGTCTCACTTGATCATTAGTCACTGAGAGGTTCCAAGCAAAATTCCCTAGTGTCTGAAAATTCAGCAAGTATTTTTGTTGTTGTGGAATAAGAAGCTTTCATATCTTATAATCAATTTTTTTTTTTAAATTATTATAATTGTTTTCGATTCACCAGCTCTTATCCTCCAAGTAGATTGGAAATTGGAAAGTAGATAGATTGAAAAAACTCAAAATATTTATTTTATAGCATAGTATTAAATTTTGACATATTTCCATGAAATATATCAAAATATTTCATTTCCACAAGTTTTGACACGAAATTTAACCGACGGTTTCTTTTTGTATATATTTCGGTGGAAATCACTATTCATTTCACGAAATATTTCGATGAATAGTAAATTATGACTGAATTATCAAATTTTAAGTATAAAAATGTAATATTTTGAGGAATAGTAAACTTCGACTGAAATATTCTTTTTTGAAAAAATTTATAGTTGCTTTTAGAAAGAACTTGTAAATTACATATTGTATTTACTAATAAAATATTGCACATAACATTCATCCGTGGGTATAAATAAATTATGATTAGGTAGTTATTTTATCTATATTTTAATGTACGCTAAACGTATTAGTATATCTATATAAGCGTGTACACAATTAGCCATGTTTTAATTAGGTGGATACATTAGCAACTTATTCATACTTATTCAAAAAATAAGAAATATAATAACACATGAATCCAATTTAATAAATGTTTTACATATTAAGTTGTACGTAGTTAACGCAACTTATTATTCTTATTTCCATATAACAAAATGTTGTTGTTATTCAATTTCACACTCCATATGGTTCTTTATCGAATCTTGATGACTTAATGGGTGTGTTTTAATTCCTATTTTATCATTTCCTATAGGGTCAATGAACATTTCTTCAATATTTCTATCATTTTCATCATTTACAAAAAATTGTATTAATTTACACATTAATCAAAATAGACACCGAAATCGAAATTTAATACCTTGTTTTATAGTAAGGGGTTAATATAATAAAGGAAATGGAATAAAAAAATGTTACCGGGCGGGTAATGAAATGTGGAGAGTTGATGCTTATCATTTTTGAAAGAATACTCAATTAAACTTGTTTTTGGAACGCAGACTAAAGGGGAAAATTCTTTCTAAGAAATATAAGAATTCAGGCTATCCTTTTTGAAGGGATGTTAAAGTAAAGGACCTCTTATGCCAAATTCTGAGTCCTTGGTTCTGATAGTGGCTTCACATGGGCAGTGTGAGAGAAAATCTCTTCAACAGCCCAAACTAAATGCATGAACTCATGGCAAAAAATGATAGCAAACGCTTCTACAGTATCAGTGGAACGTGTGCATGAAAGCTCAGCAAGAAATTATTGAAAATCTAGAGATATCTCATTTTTTATTTCACCTTGCCAATCGCTCATTAGCCACAAATTATTCAAAGCCTTAGACCTCAAAGGTCACTGCCAAATAACACAGATTCAATAACATGGAAACTCAAAAACTTAAGACATCCCATAATTCATAATCCAATAACCAAAGAACCAAATCACACAAATTCAAGAATATAACACCATAATACCATATACCTTCAATATCAACTAACAAACGCTGCATGTTCCAATAAGACATACAATAACAAAAACTACAAACATGAATCTTATTTCACCATTTAACTCTAATATGAACCATAATGGAAAGATGTCTATTCAGAGACATGTGACAAACTCCAAATAATAACAATAACAAAAAAGGAAAAAGAAAAGAATTGAATATTTACCTGAAATGGTAATGACCAAGGCCGTGTTTGACTCCCCACTTGAACTCCCCAACATATCGACTCCCATCCTCGCAGGTATGAACTCCACATCCATGACTCTGCCCATTCGACCACTCACCAGCATAAACGTCTCCAGTGTAAAATCTATACACCCCGAACCCGTGCCTCAATCCCTGCCTATACTGCCCGCGATACCGACTCCCTCTCGCCCATGTTTCCACCCCATACCCATCGTACTTCTCATCGACCCAATCCCCCTCGTACCTCCCACTCATGTAATAATAATAAACACCACTCCCAGAACATTTCCCCTTGTGAAACTCCCCCTCGTAGACATCTCCATTACTGTAAACCTGAACCCCATATCCAGAATTGATCTTTTTTTCTGGTTTCGGCTTTGACCCAATTGACCAAAGAACGGGCGCAGCCCGAGAGGAAGGAGAAGAGGAGTAGGGAAGTTTAAGAGGGAACGACCGGGAAAGGAAGAGACGTATTGAAGGGAGGCGAGGAAGTGCGAGGTTGATTGAGAGAAGAAGAGCGGCGGAGAATGCAAAAGCAGTAAGAAAGTCGAGGATGAAGGAACGATTGGGATTGAAAAGGAAGAAGTAGAATGATGGGAAGGAAAGGAGGAGGAGAAGACGGAGGTGGAGGCGAAGGCGGCGGAGGTGACGAAGGATTCGGAAGAAGGCCGCTCTTGTGGCTGATTGTATTAGAAAAGGAGATGGGCAAGGGCAAGAAGAAGGCGAATTTGAATTCGAATTTGAAGAAATGGGTATTGATGAGAAGGGTGAGGAAGAAATGGGTTTTTGGTGGTGTTGGTGATGGTGGAGAGAAGATAGAGTAGGAGAATGAGAAAGGGTTGAAGAAGAGTGGTGGTGGTGGTTCATGATGGGTCTTTTGTGTGGAGTGGAGAGAAGGTTTGATGGGCTGTTGTTGGTGATGGATTCATGTTGGGTGGTTGTTGTTGGTGGTGATTTTGATGATGGGTTTTGGCGGTGAGAGGTTGGGGATTGAGGGATTTGGATTTGGAGATGTGTTTTATGAAGATTTGATGATGATGATGATGATGTTGGTGGGGTTGAAGTTAGGGATTTTAGGGTTTGAGGGTGGGGATGATGGATAGAGAGGAGTGGCGGTGTAGGATTGAAATCGGAAGAAACACCACTGCTTTCTTTTCCGATCTGAACTTCAGATTTCTTTTGATGCATCACATTACATAAACACCAAATATCCCTTTGTTTCTCCTTCCAGATTTCTCTCTCTCTCTCTCTCTCTCTCTCTCTCTTTCTCTTTCTATTTGCTTTTTAATTTTCTCTGTTTCTGATTTTCTATCTGCTTTTGATTCTCTCTTGTTCTCTGTTTCTGTGTTTGTGAATTGTGATGGATTTTGCGGAAAGAGAAAAAAGAGGAAGAACCACACAAAGAATTTATTTAGGGATAAATATTATCGAAATTACATAAATACCCTCCATTTCATTTTAAAACTACTGAAATGCTTATCCTTTTGAGATGATGATTAGTTAGTACATGAGTTAAGAAATTGATATTTGAAATATTTTAAAAATAACTTAAGAGGTATTTAAAAAAAAAATGAATAGATAATTTAAGTAATCTTTTCAATAAATAAATTTATTAATATGATGTAAAGAATTTTTTTAATTTAAAACATAATTAATATGAATTTGCATAAACAATACCTTATGCTTACTCTTCTCTTATTACATATATATAATATTAAAGAAAGGTAATGGTATTTTCATAAGAGTCGAGTTGGAGCTACATTGAAATTGACATAGCTTCACACATTGGTGTGCATAGAACCATAGATGCTTCTCGTTGTATCTCGATGAAAATCATCTATGGCTCTGTACACACATCCACATTAGTAACGTGTGAAATGATGTCAATTTTAATGTTACTTCAACATTTTTCTTTTTATAATTTTAAAACCGGTTAATGTTAATTTGTTCATCACTATTTTTTTTGAGACAATGTCATAATGTTTTTTGTAATTTGAAAAGAGTACTCAGCCTTCTCTCATTATAACATACTAAAGATGATGAATTCAC
The DNA here is from genome assembly GCF_017979445.1 of Akebia trifoliata. NCBI lineage: Eukaryota > Viridiplantae > Streptophyta > Magnoliopsida > Ranunculales > Lardizabalaceae > Akebia > Akebia trifoliata. The sequence continues at coordinate 56,045,288 of NC_141377.1, read as the reverse complement.
ATTAAGGGACCTAAATTTATAATGTATGATAAATTATATAAGGGAGTTATTATTGCCACATCAAGTTTTGTTAACGTTGCACCAATTGTGTACAATTCTTTTGTGATTTACATATGAATTGGTGTAGCATTAGCAAAAGTTGGTGTTACAATGAAATGTCATGTGCTTCAACCCGTAACATGAATTGTGTAATCAATATATATTCATGCATGTTTTGAGCAATCGATAATGGTTTAACAATAGTTCCCACACTAATAAAAGGTGGGCTCATTTTAAAGTATGTAGAGTATGAGGCCTATGAGATAAGGTAACATGCATGAGGAATAGATAGTATATATTAGGTGAATTAAGAAAAGTAGTCCTCTAGAATGACTTCTCCTAGAGAAGACAAGTTCAAACCTAATTATAAAACAATTGTCTTCACAATGTTTATATCCACCATAGAGAGGGGTTCAGATTCAATCTGACATGCATCTCAAGGACAATTTTCAACTTGATTCATCTTTCACTTGTCTCCCTTTCCAAGAGTATCCCTTCACCTTTATTAACTTTCCTCTTTTACCCCTATCCAAGAATACCTTTTAAGCTTTAGATATTGTATTTCCTCGTATATCCCAATTTTAGATTGTTCATCCCCAATCCCCCCTTTCCCAATGATACCCCTCCAACATTATTGCCTTTCTTTTTGTACACCCTTAACACTTAAGGGGATATTTGTGCGGATAGGTACATTTTCATATGTCGATACTTCTTTAGAAACTTATAGAACAATCAAAGTTAGGCAAACAAAAAATAATCAATCTCAAGGTGTTGCCTTCAATTTTTTTTTTTCTTTTCATTTAGCCAAGGTTTCGAGAGAGCATCTATGGAGGGTAGTTTTCACTTGTTGAGTGAGAAAGATGATTTGAGTGGTGGGAAGGTTCTCTAATCTTTGCAAAAAACTAAAATAGGCATCACTACCTTAAAAAAAAAATCTCTTCCCATAGAAGTCGTCTAAAAATAGAAGAATGTAATTAGTCACAAATCATATAATAAGAATAAAACACATTATTATCTACTATTCCACAATAGTTTACGACTCAAAGTTGTGTGTCTTCTCACATCCCAACTATTATGGCTTTCTTGTTCGTATCCTATAAACCTTCATTCGATTGTGAGTTTCTTGTCGATGAATAAATAGGAAGAGTCATAGGATCTTTAACTTTCATATTAGTCCTTTCCATCAGTATAATCTTACCATACTCAAACAACCATTCAATAAGTTCATCTAGAATCTTCTTTGATTATTAATCTTCTGAACGTACACGAGAAAGCCAGTCTAACCTTTATTTGCATTCATGTCAAGTGAAAAAGCATCTATGGTTCCTATAACTCACATCAAGATATACCATATTATGTCCAATCTTGAGGTCACTCCAACACAACTCTTTTCATAATTCCATCCAATAAAGTTTCGATCCAATAAGTTATTAAAGTGGATCTCGATTCGATCTCATTCTTATACGGTTAGTTCCAGATCAACACCAATCCAATTCAGATAGAACCATTTTGATTGCCCCCATGAAAAGATAATTATTTCAAAATGTAATTCCATCTTAAAAATGTGCAAATTACACACTACTAACCATGAAATAATGAAAAATTTAATAACATAATTTCAAAATAGAAAAAAATAGAGGCACTCATGTAATTATAAGTGTTTAAAAAGGGCATTAAAGAGTTGTGACCCGGATTTGATCTCTTAATTAGGGATGTCAATGGATAGTCAAAAATTCGAATCCGATTCAAATTCAAACAATCGGATATTATCTAAAAATTTTGGATATCAAATTCGAATTTTGATAGTTTTATATATTCAAATCCTTATTGAATACATATTTAGATATTAATATTTCAATTCGATAATATTCGATTCGAAATAATATATTATATATATTATTTATTTTATTTATTTATTATATATATAATATAATATTAAAAAAAAAATTAATAATGAAAAATTAATTGACTAAAGAAAAATTGTAATTTTTTTTTTAATATATAAATTATTCAAATTCTAATTAAATTCAAATTTGGATAGAGTTTTAGAACCTCAGTTCGATTCGAATTCAAATATTAAATAAAATTTTTGGATTCGAATGCATATAATAATGTATTCGAACCGATAAGCATCCGTTGACAACCCTACTCTTAATTCTCATGAGTCATGACCTTGCGCCCGTCTCACTTCATTAAGGGTAGGACAAATTTTTTTTTCAAATCCTATGTGGCAGTTCTATGTAATGACAAGTGGTAACAGAAACAACCGTCGATAGGACAAGTCTTTTCTACCGGCTAAAGTGATTGAAAAAGATGTCTCTTTATTACTTTCCTTAAATTAAATTAAAAAGAGACGATTCCATTAAATTACCGAAATGCCACTCTCACTTTTCCTTGGCTGTCTCAGTCATAAAAATCTTCAAATAAGAGATCAACCCATTAGGTAGACGACTCAAAGAAGAATAATTGCTGAATAAGGTAAAATAATTACTCTTTAACTTCATTTAAAAAAAAAAAAAAAAATCTTCGTGTGTCATTAAATCTCAAGAACAAAACAAGAATTTTTAGGGAGCTTGAACAAAATGGGTTTTGGGCTTTATAGCAATTTATAAAAGATTTGTAGATAAGGGTAAGCATCATGAATTATGGAGAATCTATAAGGGACTGGTTCACAAGATTATATGAATCAAACGGCTATAAATGAGGCTGTTTTTTTTTATATTAATTTTTTTTTTTTTTTTTTGTAAAGTACTTCTGTTTTAAGTACTTCTAGTTCCTGTATCAAGACAGATCCTTAGGTTTTTTTTCTTAGGTAAATTACACTTTGACCTTTTAGAGTTTGGCATAATTCTATTTTAACCCCTTAAAATTTGATAATTGCACTTACCTCCCTTATAATTATTTAAGGGATTCACTTACACCCTTCTGTCAAAATTTTATCAACCTAATAGTTAAATTCCTTTTATGAAGACCAATTTGCCCTTTTAAAATCTAAATTTTTTTTAATAAATAAAAATATGCCTACGAAGAAATGAGTTCAATGAATGTTTAAATTGAGTCATTTTAATTATTATTTTAAAGTTTATTTATTTTAATAAAAAATAATATAAAATAAGAGGGTAAAATAGTAAAATAACATCTAAATTTTAACCTAATCAATGAAAGGGGAGGTAAGTGCAATTTTCAAAACATTAAGGGGTCAAAATGGAATTATGTCAAAATATAATTTATCGTTTTTTTTTTTTCTTTCCATGACATGTGGTCATTTATAATTTGTTTTCAAAGTTAATGTGTCAATGCCGCTCTTGAACCTCATTCTTCTCTAATTAATCAATGAAAAATAATCTCAATACTTTCATTGACTTTGTCGTCATCATCATCATCTTTGTTTCACCAATCATTTTTTTTATGGACGGTTTTCACCAGAGTTATCATTATCATGTTTATAATTGATTTTGAGAAGAAAATTTTCAGATTTTTAAGTTCTTCTTCCTTTACTATAGAAGACAAGATTAACGTCAATGAACGTGCCACCAGTTTGAAAACATACGAATATATCTCAAATATTCACCAAAATGAGAAGAATTCACACGTCCCATAAAGTATTTGATTTCCCATCTCAACCGCACGAAAATGACCTTCCAACAAATTCCCTAACGTTTTTCCTCAAAAATAATATAATCTATTAACCCAAAAATAATATAACCAATCATTGAAAGAGAGGGATTGAAATTCTCCAAAAATTGCTCAATTTTGTTTCACACCAATCTATGAACTTAGAGACATACCAACATGAAGTTTAATATAATAGTTTTAGTTCTAAGTTTGTATTTGATTGAAAAAGAATGGATAATTTTGTCCTAATTCTCTAGGGTTTGATGAAAATTAGAGATACACCCCACATTTTTCTTATTGATGACACACCATTACATCATGAACAACATTGTAAGTGATTTTATTATCAAATCAAATCACAACATATAATAAAAGCACTTATGATGTTTCTCCAAAATCTTTGATTTTTCTTCTCAAAACGCATCTTCAATCTCCCCCAAAAGACATACTCTTGAGATTTAAATCAACGAAGGGATATGTCATCAGTTTGAAACCTTGGCGGCCGGGTATCTATAAATATTACCAAAACTTGGAGGAGTAACTCAAAATTATCGAAAAATAATCCAATAATTGAATGAGATCTCAACATCATATAATGTTGGAGGGATGCCTAGAATCCTCTTTCCTCTTGTTTGTATCCAACTACTTGGTACTTTTGAACCCACCATTTCTTGTCCCTGTCATCACCCCTCACTCTTCCATATCTCTTAGTCCCTTCATTCATGAAAGTGTAACATCACCTTTGAAACCCATGTCTTTATTTATTATTTATTATTTATTTTTATCTATAAAATGAAAGAAAGCCAAGCCTTTCCTTATCTATGTTATTAAATCTATGATTGTAGATATCTATTGAAAGTTTATGAGATGATGTAAGAAAACCCAAGGATGAAAGTGATGGAAATTGGACCTGGTCCTTGATATTTGAATTTAATATAGAAATGTATCTAAAAATATCTCTTATCTTAAAGTTAAGATTGAGCAGTTAGGACCGTCCGATAAGCTTGATTGTTTTCTATTTTTAATTATTTAAAAAAAAATCCCTTGATTCGGCCTTCCGAATGATGGGTCGTAACCTCTGTGTGTATGAACCACATTTTTGTAATATTTATTTAACAATTTGGGGTAAATGAGTGATGCATAAGTAATAGAATTTTCCTTCAAGAAATGTTAAAGATAAGCTTATTAAAAAGGTAGAAACAAAAGTATTCAAATAGATCTTAAAGTTTTGACTGGATAATTTGGATCATACGATCGTATTAATCTTTTTTCCTTATCAAGGAGATCCCATGGTGATGCCAACTTTAGAATAGAGGGTCACGCGGAGCTAGGACTTTTTTTTAGTTGGGGCAAAAATTGGAGGAAGGTGAGGAGGGAGTAGGGGCAATAGGGTAAAGCGGGGCATATCAATAGTTCAAAATGTAAGGATATCTCAAATTTAAGCATAAATTTAAGGGTATCTAAAATACCCAAAAAAGTTGAGTGGGGGCAATTGCACCCAGTGTCTCCTTACTAGCTCCGCCCCTGGTTGCAACCTACGTGTATGAGAATTGACATATGTATATGACACATAGGGTTTAAACTCGTCCGAGACATAAATGACTTGGAGGAGGACGGGTATAAAGGAATTGGGGAAGGTAGCTTTTCCAATTTATGGACGAGAAGAATAAGAGTTCACACATGTGAGGTCAACGAGTCGGCTTAATGCCTATCTCTGAAGCAATTGAGTGAGTTAATCATGTGAATCATCCATTGCATCAAATTGTTCGAGATTCAAGTTGAATTATTCAATGTTTTAAAAATATTGGTCAAGTTTTTTGAAAAATCTGTCTGGTAAGTTGGATTTTAGTTTTTTTTTTTAATATAAAATAGTTAATATTTAGTTATTTAAATGTTTGCGATTTACATATATATATATATATATATATATACTGAGTTTCTATTAATCTACTTTGTAATTAAACGTAACAATTGGGGGCATTTATGACCACTCAAATTTTGGCATCGAACCCGTCAACTCTGCCTTCTCTCATTATAATAGTAAAGATAATTATTTAATTATAAATGTGATTTACTAGAAAAAAAAAATATAACAAATTATAATGATTTGACTTGTAGGCTGCCCTTAAAGAAATGTTAATTGTTACACTTGTAAATCCAATAAAAATAATTTAATTTTTTAAGCTTTTGAAAGATTACAAAAGAATAATTTTTCTTGGAAAATGTTAATTCAATTTTAGAAAGAGAGAAAATTTATAGCCATAGATGATTTCATGATTTTGGGTTTGAGAATCAAGGGTTTGAAAACCTTGTCCAATAAGAGGTGGGACAAAATTTTATGGATTGATTGCGGACTTAAAAAAAAATTATTTTGTAAAACAACCGATGGACGAAATTATACTCAAAATTCAATCGGATCTACAACAATTAAGGGTACAGATTGAGGGAATATTTTGGGGTGTTTATGGCAATTAAAAAATATTTGAAAATTAATACATGTTATACTCCGAAGTCGAAAGAACAACTTATGTACTTTTTATCTAGAAAAATGTAAAAAATAATATGAAGTTAGCTTGGATAAAATTTTCACATTAAAAAATAAAAAAATTTATCTATTGTATCAAGTCCTGTCGAAAAAATTTATTTATTTTGCACCAAACATGCCATTCTTGTTGATCTAGATTTATTGATTGGGTGATTTAGACATGCCCCCTCATCATTTTAGGGAATATTTGAGACACCCCTGTGTTCAAATTATTTCATGATGTACTCCTTTGACCTTGGTTTACATTAGATGATTAATGTAAAATGAATTACATGCACTCATCTTCAATCCCGGCAAAAACAAAAAACCATTGACTTTCAATTATTAAAAGTCGTTCCCAAAATGTCATTTTCAACGTCTCATAGAAAATCCTTGATTTTTTTATCCGAAAGTCCATTGTTTTGTAATTCCCCAAAAAAATTCTTATATATTAAGAATAATGATTTTCTAACTACCCCTTTGACATACTCTCCTAATGTGCAACATGGGAACTGATTATAGCCTCATAGGTGGAAGTCAAGGGTATTTAGGATATTTTTTATGCCCTCTTGGAGAAGACCGAGGTCAGGAAGTCGAGTGCCAACAGTTTAAAAACAAGGGTACCCCAGATATTCACGAAAACATGGAGGACAAGTTTTAAAAACTTCTCTTCTATAAGGCTTTATCATGTTCTACAATTTTCAGAAATAGTAGAATCTTTTTTTAGGTTCTATAATCTATATGGGAGCTAAGAAAAGATTTTCTCAAATATGTTTTTAAAATTTCTTTCACTGGTTTAAAAATTCATTAAAAGCTCTAAATCTATAGAAATTTCTTTTGATATATATTTTTTTTCCAGAAAATAAAAAATGTTTGATTGAATCTACTTGCAAATCATATTTTTCTGATAATTTTTCCAATACAATCAAATGTTCAAATTAAAGGTCCAAATCAAAGGTCTAGATCATTTCTAAGTTTAGTGGAAAAATATTAGATACAATCTAGGACCAATAACCCTTCTACTGTATGAGAAGGGAGGCCTGACCTGTCGCCAACAATAATAGCCACATGGCCAGCTTTGTTGGGATTTTATAGTACAACTAGACTATATTTTATATTATTGTACTTCATATTAGTTGTTGATGTTTGTTTTGCATCATATTTATCAATTAAAATGTTCCAATAATGTTTGATGGATGAGAATTATCATATTTATGTGAACAATATTTAGATTATAATTTATATAATTTTTCTTCATTTATTATCGTGAATCTGAACAGAATAGAATGGAGTAATATGATTTATTTAGAGAGCTACTAATGTAACACCAATTCCTATATAAATCATCAAAGAATTGCATACAGTTGGTGTGGCGTTAGTAAAAAATTGGTGAAACAGTAAAAATCAAGCCATTAAACATTTATCTAACTAAATGGAATTCCAAAGAAGATGAAACAGTTAAAAGTATATTACCAAAACTGAAATCCTCATAGAACAAACATAAACCCCATGATGAAACTCAACTTCTCTGGAACAACATTAAATATTTAGATTCAAAGTCACCCCATATGAGCAAGAGAAGTAAAACTTCCATTAGACATTTTCTTGATAAGAAATTAAAATGGAAGGCTATTTCATCAAGAACAATGATGAATATGATTCATTGGATGGTAAAAACCTGTTTCTAGTGAAAATCAATTAAGTTTTTCTACTTAAGAGTTCAAAGAAGCAAACCTCTCACCTTTAAATTCAAACCCCTTTCTTGACCTTCTTTCAGAAAATCATTTCAAATTAATCAAAAAATCCAAACAATAACCTTTGAAAAACTTATCAAATAACCTTCATCTCTTGCTCATATTTTTATTTTCCTAATCAATTGATAAAATAAAACAGTACCCCACAACAAACATAAATAAAAGTTTTGCCCCAATTAATATCATATGTAAAGAGAACTTTTGGTCCGGATAGAGTATATTTACATTAAGAGCTATTTACTCAAACAAGGCCACATGCAAGCTATAATCTGTGTTGATTTGTGGGATGAATAAGATGAGTAACTTAACCCCATTGTCATGTAAGAAACGAGTTCGATTTGTCATCTATAAATATGTCTTCTTCCTGGAAAAAAAATAAAAAAATCTCACAACTTGATACAATGGGGGAGGCAGCGGCAACTACTTTTACCAAGGGCAAGAGCAGTGAAAACGACTGGAGATTGGAGGAACTAACGAGAGAAGGATCAAGGAAATAGGGTGAAGGACAATGAGTAGATGTTTTTCAATAGGAGTAATTTAGTGAAAAAAAATCCTCCTTTTTTTTTTTTTATAAAGGAATGTGCTACCTGCATGAACGAATTTCAAAAGCCCAAAAAATAAGCTCCAATAGAAAGTGCTAAAAGAGCTCCATAGTGAAGTACTGTTCGGGGAGATCTTTAGATCCAAACACCCTTGGGAGTGCTTCTAGCTTTGGGCGGGGAGCTAGAAAAAAAATACATTACAGAAAAATTAAATGGCTCAACATTATTAGTTAGGGATGTCAGATATTAGTAATAAACTGAAATGGCTTTTTCCCATCTAACCTACTTACTGTGAACTAGCCTTTTTATTTATCTTCCATGAAATCCATGCTCTTTGCCAAAACCATAGCTCTCAAGTGGAAAGATGACTGCTTGTCCTTTGCCTTTAATCATCCAGGCTCGCTAATACTTCCCCATCGAAACTTGCTGCTTACATCACTTCTAAGGAACTCCTAACATAAGCTTGTAACAATGAATCAACGATAATGTGAAGAGGATTTGGCAATAAACACTAAGTGACAAACAATGTTACAAGGATTTTTGAAAGAAATAGTATCTTATAGGATTGGGTCTGGAATGCAGCACTAGAAATTTATGGATAGAATCACTCAAATAAAAAAGAACAAGAAGAAGAGAGTACCAACCAAAAGATCCGACTATTTATCAAATACAGCCTAAGTCAACAACATGAAAACAGAATTCTGTAGTTTCTTATTCAAGATCTAAACAACTGTCATTGCTACTGTGAGCCATTCTACATCTCCCAATGCCAAACAAATCTGAAGTTCTGATCTGTCAATTTAATAATTAAAATCTACAATATGCCTGGTCGATTTAAAGTTGAACGAATCATTAATATCAAAGGAAACTATGTAAAGATTTAAAAACTAAAAGCAACCAATAGCATCTCAGTGAAAGAGCACCAAAAAAATGAAAATCGAAACAGATAAACCAGACAACACTGTGCACTTCAACAATTTTCTACCAAGAAAGAAGCTTACAGATGTTCTCTTAATGCAAGGAAAAATTACAAAGAAATAATAGTGTGACAGGTAAGTGAAGCTTCTCAAACATTTTTCTTGATGTATAAAGAAGTGAAACCAGTTGTGTAAATTCTTGGGTGGACTTCTGGACTCTACTCGGGGTTCTGAAAGCCATCCATTCCCAATAGAAGCTAGAAGAGTATCACCGTGATGGAAAAGGGATTTATCTCCTCAAATTGCAGCAGTTAACGCCCGCATTATGGTTTGTGGATCTTGAAGCCAAATATTTTTGGAACATAGCTCTGCAAAGGCTTTTGTGGCTTGAGGTGTCCATAGGTCATGAGAAACAGGTGTGGAAACGTTGTTCCAAAATAAACTCCATCGATGTCTAAGAATAGTCAAAGAACAAATTTGCATGACGAAGCACAAAACAAACATAAATGGAAGTGCAGTGTAAGAGCCAAGCCCATAATCAGGCTTCTTATGCAATTTCACATAGATATAGATGTGAAGTTTCAGACACAGTGAAACCCACGAACTTGATATGCTGGCTCATTCATATGGCTCAATCTGTATGTCCAAAGATAAAAAATTCTAAAATACTTCAATTCAAGTTATAGTGTAGTAAGAATGTATTTAAAATAAGCTGATATAAAGTAATTGATGTAATTAAAACTATAAAAATAACGGCTAAAAGAAAACGTTCGAGTAAATTACTATTGTTCACAAAAGTGCATTGGCATGTGATTGGTACATAATGTCTGAACCCACAATCAAAGTAATCAAATGATTTTAACCATCCATGTAACAATATTATTTAGATTATCAAGAAAAAGTAAAAGTTGGTGAAGATTGCATTTTCGTGCAATGTGATTTTTTACCATGCAATCAATCAACTGACCAGCCTATATAAATGAGCATAACCCACCCGTCGTGTGCACATAGGTTGAGGATAGCAAATGTTATCTTATCCGTGTAACATTTGTCATGTAGACACAAACATGCCCCCACCCTAACAATACAAAACATGGTAGAAAAACTCGGAACTCTTCCAGGCATGTTTGACTAACCCAAGCGAATGATAAACATGGCAACAGATTTTGGTCAAGAAATAATTAGTACAAATGCATGGTGGAAGAACCTGTTATATGCATGCAGTAACAAAGGATCCTAATAAAATATAAGAGAAGGATACTGCCTTGATACTTAGATCGTGGGTAATAGATATCTTCGCATTTGGGGCAGTAGATTTTCACAGTACTTGACCGAGGAATGTCTGATTGACCAACTGGCAGACAGGGTTGTCCGCAACAGTAAACTCTTGGGCATCTCCCAAAGTCATAGTTCTTGTACTTCTCTAACTGAAAGTTACAATTACAGCATCTTAGCAAAAAAATTTAAAACCATACAATCATCAAAATATAGAAATGTAAATAATATTTCAGCATCTCACCATCGCAGACATTCCTTTCCCGGTTAATATGTATCGGACATGAATCAAACCATACAACATCTCCGCTGCTGATTCAACTAATTCATTCTGTTCCTCAGTGAATGCATCACCTGTGCAGGCCCATAATGAAACAAGAGAGTTGTTAACAGTACAGAACAAAACAAGGTTATACTCTGGAACCAACTCACACATCAAGTTCGAAAACATGGAAATTGCAGTCAAACAGCATTCATCCCAGCAAAAATACCTATTAATATCTCTGGTAATAAGTTGATGAAAAGTGGGATAACCAAATTAATGTTGGGATTGCGCATCACATCCCGTTGGAAAAGGTATTGGCCTCATTTAAGTTATGAGTTTCTTCAACTTTCAAAAAGAATCTTCCAACCTAGGGATAATATCCTGAAGTGATGCCAACATTTGTTTAGGTTGAACAATATCCACTTTGCAAGTAATGTTTCACGCTTTATAGAGGGTTTTAAAACAATTTTCCAGTAAGCTTCTAACAATAAAAAGAGAAGCTAATCAACGGCTGTTCAACTTGCGAGGTAAAATATAACCTGCTATGTATCTGTTATTTCAAGTAGAAGTACATAAGATGCTTCTATCTTCAACACACTTGAACATATTTTCTAGGAGTTAGGACAAGACTTAACCCTTTTCTTTGGGCCTGTCTGTGTCCATCAATGCTTTAAAGCCTATTTCAGGCCTGGAACCAGTTCAAGGCTGTTTTTACCTGGATTTCTTTCAACCTTGAACCAGTTTTATGCAGACCTTTCCAAGTTCAAACAATGTTAGACACCTGGCATCCAACAAAATAATAAAGATGTGAATTGAAATACAGCTCCAATCTCAGCTGTTCCAACGACATTGGACACTAGAATTTTCCTTATTTAAATAATGTTTGGTTGACATATAGTATTCTACACTGTTAGCAATCATCGATTGAAATCCCCAATTTGTTCAAGTTTTCTTCAGTTAATCAGTCCAAAATCAATCGATCAAGATCAAGCTAACAAATGAGAGATTAAAGGTGTCCTTTAATGGAGGAGAAATTGAAGGGCATTCTTCTTCTAATTGAATAGGATATTTGGGGGATAATGTTGAAACCTTAGAGGATGGGGAGGAAAGATGAGGAAAAACCAAGCTTCCTTGACATAAAAATAAGTTCTAGATATGGTATTCTCTATGCCTGTGGATGGTTGCTATCAAAGAAGTCATTTACTCAATGTGTAGCTGCAGCTAAGAAGATATAAAGGTGTCAATTTCTTTTGCCTGCAAGAACCAATTTAGTATTGTAGCATGTTTCAAGATACAGGCCTCTGATCCAGTTTTAGGAATCAAACTTGAAAAAGTGGGGCCCGGAAGTTGGGTGTGTGGGCTACTAATCGAAGGTCACAATAATAACAAATGGAAAGAACCATTTTTTGGGGAATCGAAACAGGCTACCAATTAAACATCAAGAGGTGTTCTCTTCCAAATGTTTTTGAAAATTATTGGATGACATCAGAGTCAGTTTTGAACGCTTCCCAATATTGGTATACTTGTGCTTTATATTCTAGATAAATCCATTTGGAAGCTTCTCCCCTTGGGTCTGTTGGGATTAAAAAAATGAAAAAGAATAGAAGGCCCAAGACGAGAAATAAGAGGTGGTTCAAACTATATTTATTAAGAAGCAAAGCTCTATTATTTCATGGTCCTCAGTCCTTAAAAGAGAGTAAAGTTAGCACATCCTAGGTCCAAACCCCCTTGAACCCATACTTCTTATGCTAACCACTAACCCATCTTTACCTATTAAAAAAAAGAGAGTAAAGTCTTGATGATTTTGTACTTAGATGAACCTCAATTGTTTATAGGGGAGCTCTGTAATCCTTGGTAGGTTACTTTGACCACCTTGGAGTGTAACATCTCTTTGGGATTCATCACTTTTTAATATACTCATATTGATCTCCTTAAAAAAGTTCACAGCAAGGGTTATCTTTTTGTAGGAGTTATCCACTCCTCGATGGCACATACCTTCTCCATGTCCATCCAAATGTGCCCCATCTCCAACAATATGGCCAAGGAAAATAATTTTCTCTTGGGCTAATACACACCCATTCAATTCCTTTCCCTAATTTTAGACCCAAAAAAGTTATTTCCAAGAATTAAGGAAATCCTATGCTGTTTGACTTACTTTAATTATTATGAGATCTATAACAATTAATCTCTAGTGTAGAACCCCTATTGCTAGCCTATCACACCTCGGGCCTCTGACTACACCACAAAATAGTTAAGTGAAGCATTACATCAATTGTAAGTTACCACTTCTTCAAGGGCCAAAAGCACCTCCTCTTATCATCTGGATGTCGTAAAGGGAAGAATATTATAATGGTATATGAAGAATATAGAAAGGCATTTGTTTTGTTTGGGTAAAGGTAACAAAGTTAGATTTTGGGACAAGATCTTATGTCGAGAGTGGGGGACTCTATTCTCAAAGGAACTTTCCAATGTTTTTCTTTCTTTCTTTCAAGAAGGGTTACAAATTAAGAACAGCACAGTTTGGGAGGGTTTTGTGATGGACATGTTGGACTTGGATCACCTCTCTTCACTCTCTTACAAGGCGTATTCTTTGGAGAAAGCTTCCTATGGCGATCCTCAGGGTACATGTAAGGCACTAAATAGAAATATTTTTTTGGCAAGAAAGAAGGCCTTAGAATATTATCCTCTCGTTGAAAGGGATGTTGTGCAAGTGGTCATTGACATTTATAGAGTTTCAAAGTAATTTACACGTTTTATTTAATCTTCGAGAGATATAATATAAAAGTGAGCTGAGGTAACCCCCCCCCCCCCCCCCCGCCTTGGCCTTTTTCTTTGATTTTTGTTGTTTTTGGTCACCTTGACCCATAGTCACCAAATTCGACGACTTATTGAAAATGTCACGATTAAATCGTGACTTTTTCTTTTCACTGTTTTAATCATGATTTAACCACTTACATGAGCTTCGCAATAACCAGGAAAAAAAAGAGGATATTTCACAATTATTTTAGTAATCCCCATATGTCAGTTTAGATAAAATTTCAACCTTCCCATATCCAGTCTTTATTAACTAGTAAGAGAAGATGACATCGATGAAGATGATAATGAACATTCTACCAATGAAGAGTCAAAGAACGAGGATGCCATTGAATTTGATGATTTTTTATCAGTTGAATCCTAACTCAAATTCATGATAAAATTCTTTTCATATTTTGAACAATGTAAACTTTAAATGTATTGGGGATATGTGGTTACTTTTTGTGGATCCATGGATAATACTAATATGAGATTTGGTGATATAAAACGACAAGATGACTCAATAGAAGATTTTCTCTATTTTTCCCTTGTTGAATTATTTCTGAACCCTGACTTGGTGACTAAACCTCAACCTACGAGTCTTCCTCTTGTATGTCTTTTGTTTCACAAATAAATTATCAAGTCATTAAAAAATTAAAAAATATGACACCGGAGCAAAACCCTGCATGAGATCCAGGGCAGACCGTTTCTTATAAAAAAAAAATTTGTTACATGCAATGACTTTGTTAAGTGTTTGCTATCTAACAACTTTTCTACAGTTGCTTAAATCATTTTCCTTGGGAAGGAAAAAATATCTTAGACATAATGATAATAATAGAGTATGTATATTAGAGAGAAGGATGTCAAAATGGATGTGGAAAATAAAATTAGAAATGGACACATTTGTAAAAAAGGAAGTAATAGCACCGATAAGTGATATACTACTAAGAGAAAGTTGATAGAGATGGTTTGATCCCGTGAAACCCAAGGCCGTTTACAGCTTCCCTTAGAAGGAAGGTTAAAGTCGATGGTTCTAGAAGAGTGAGACAAGGGCCAAAAAGATCAAGGATTTACTTATAATAATAAATAAATAAAGGATTTAGGTAGTCAGAGCAGATATAAACACACTTGCAATATCATACAAAATGGCTTTAGATAGAGTTCCAATGATGATGATGAATGATATTAATATCATGATTAGTGACAAATTGATGCTTATATTGGTGTACATTTCCAATGATTCTACAATCCCTTCAACACAATTAAATTGACTCTTTTGAGATTATAGAGGATCCTCATCTACTAATGATCTTGAGTAGATGAATTGTTACAACTATTGGGTAAATAAAGCTCGACTTCTGATGCGGGATGCTTTCCCTGCATCAACTTCAGTGACAACAAGGGTAATTAGGTTAGGCTCGTTTTGTTTCATTCTTAAATGTGGAGTAAGAGGCAGTTTTTTCGGTTAGACATTGATCCAACCATTCATGTAAGGGGGGAGAGGTTGCATCACTTGCCAAACAACTGAAATGAAAAGAGAAATCTCAAAAGAAGAACTCCTAAAAAGCAATCGTGTCATGAAACGTCAGAGCTAGTGTGATGAACAGATGACATATAGTAATTCTATGGTCGCTTCAAGTAGTACCATTAATTAGATTTAGCAATCAGAATGCAATCCAAACAAAAGGAAACAAACAATTCTTACCATGAGATGATTCAACATCCAAAATCAAATCGAGTGCATAATCATAATAGGGAACTTGACTGCTTAAGCCGCAAAGGTTAAAATCATCTTGGATGTATTCATCATCAACTTCACAGAAGAATTCATTCCCTCGAAGATTACAAAACCATGAGATCCAAGACGTGTCATCTCCATCGGATCCACTAACATCCGACTCTTCACTATCCGTTTCAGATTCCTCTGCAATTTATGCAATCAAGAAGAGAAGGATGGCGTCATATTTTAAGTATAAGTCAAAAACCCAAAAGAATGTTCAGTACCTAAAAAAGTAATGTGAATTGACCCCATGGACGATTAGAGTAACCAATTAGCTGAAACATTACAAAATAAATACAAACCAAAACCAATTAACCTAGCATCCCAAGCAAAACCAACACAATAAAAGTGTGCTGTATAAAAAGTATAGAAACTATTAAGACGAGTGAGAACTAATAATACATATAAACATATAGCAGATGGATATCTATCAACCATTGTCATCCACTTGAGAACGTGCAGTAGTTTCTTGTCAAAATTTGAAGTTAGACGTTGCAGTTGAAGAAATTTTTTGACATAGAAGGTAGAAACAAAAGATGTGCAATAGTTGGTGTTCATGCAACAACCAATTAAACTCTAGGCTAAGAAAGTTTAAGGAACAAGACATGGTAAAAAACTGTATGCATGAGAATAATCGATTTTTAAGTGTAGAATTTTTCATTCATCACTTATATACGCAATTAAAGACGCATGCACTATGAAAGTAAGGTTTTAAACCAGTCTAAAAACTAAGATTAGGCTTGGAATATGTATTGGCTAGGCAATGTCTCAGTCGAAATAGACCAGGACAAAATAACACTTTGAACTAGGGCAGGCAATGGGTCGGATTTTATCTGGTATTCTATTTGATCAGATACCAAAAATAGGATTCGAATTGAAATTCAATGATCCAATAAAATTTTGGACCGTTTTCGAATTAACCTCGATCCAATCCGAACCAACTTATTATATACATATCTCCTGTCTCTCTCTTTCTTTAAAAAAAATTATCCCAAAACCCATGGTCCCCAATGATGTAAGACATTTACAGTTCTAAGTAGTTTTCTAATTTTATTAAATTTCTATTTCTAGTAGGATTTCTATTTCTACTTCTAGTAGAATTTCTATTTCATAGTTATGTTAGGAGTACAATTCCTTGTTAGTTTCTAATTTATTTTAAATTCGATTTTATTATTTAAATTATAATTAGAAATACTTAGAAGTCTCCAATTTGAGTTCTAATAGGATTAAGTTAGTATTATGTTATAGATAAGTTAAGAATATTAATTTTTAATATTTTAATAGGATTACAAGTTGTTAAGATGGAGTTATCTATAGAAGGAGCTCCAAATCCGAAAATCAATAATCAATTCAATTATTTTTTCTTTTTTAATTACTTTTTTTAGCTTTATGCTTTATTTTCTTTTAAGTTATTGCTTGTTTATCAATTAAATCTATTGATTCAAATTGATTTTGAGTGTTTCATTGAACACGATCTATCGAATCTATTGATTCACACGCTTCCGCTACGTCACCCAACCTGAGAAAACCCCTCCCTCCCTTGTCGAAATCTCTCGTCACAAAACCCATCATCTTCAACCTCCTCTTTCTCCCCCGTCTTTTTCTTCCCCTGCTCTGAGTTTGGGTCGCAACAGAGTTGTAGAGTAGAAGAGAGAAGATGGAGAGTTTGATCTGCAGTTCCCTTGTGAGACAACCTAATCCATGGCTTAAACACTTCTAAATTGAAGTCAACATTTCTGCATTGCAGAACCACCTGACCTTGGAGGAGTGACACATAAAACACAATCCAAGACTTCAAGTAACTAAGAAGTTAGTTAATTCTTTAGTTAATATTCATCTCAAATGTGCTCTATGATTAAAATTAAAATTTAATAACAGACCACATTCTTCCAAGCTCATCAGCATAGGAAAAAAAAACATCAAGTTCACAAAATCTAGAATTCATCAGAATTGCCAAATTTCAACTCACTCGATCCAAAATACTAAATCTTGAAGTAGGCAGAAAATCATCAATTTATACAAAATAAGTAAAACTGTAACGTTTAATCCCCAAAAAATTCATAAAAATTAAAACTGACCATCAGATTGCTTGTTCTTGGAGAGAGACGAGGAACGAGTGTCCTTGTGATCATGCGGTGGCTTTCCAGCAGAGGTAGACGGTACGGATAATCTGTCCTTGACATTCAAACCCTTAGATGTTGATGGAGAAGATTTCTCAAGGTGCTTATCAAGGGCATCATTGATCCGTTTACGATCGAGAGGACCAATCTCCGATTTCGATCCAACACCGCCTCGATCTCTGTACATATCCTCCTCCCCCTTATCTTCTCTTCTCTTCCACGATTTTGATTAATCTTCCCCCAACATAATACAATCAGAACCAAAAGAGAACCCTAGATTTCAAATCAATCAAGAACAAAAACAGCGATCAAGGAGGATCAGACAGAGAGATCGAGAGAAGGGAGAAACCATAGATTAGCAGAAAATTTAAGGGTTTTGGAGAGAGAGAGAGAGAGAGAGAAAATTAGAGCTTGAACAAGTAAAGAAAGTGTGAGTGTGAAGGTTAAGAAAATACGCACCCCACTAAGAACTGGCGAACTTGTCCAAGACTAGAACAAGACCTTCTTCGGTGTCTCCCAACCCAAGTTGCAAGAGGAATGACGCAAGCTACTAGCACCCACCATTTTACGTTTGGTGCATCCACTTTCCTTTATACATTCCACCCCAAAATGTATTTTAAGTAAGTGACTACGAATGAGCCTGATCCAAACCAAGTAGGAAACGCGTGTCACATTCCGACAGATTTAAATTTGGCAGGCGTGTGTAAAGCACGTGTCTTAAAAAAGGATAAAGAGGAAGACCATAAATTTGTAGAGCTATCATTGAAAAATGAAAAAAAACCAAAGGTAATATATAAATTTTTTAGGAATATCTTTAAAAAGAAATAAAAGAAAAAAAGACAATAAAATTAAAAATATAAAAAATAAAAAATAAAAATAAAAAAATAGAGAAAGAAAAGAAATAATCATCCTTGAAATAAATTTATCGAATATAAAGATTGAGATAAAGGATTAAGATTCACCATTGTATTTTATTTTATAATCTTGAGAATTAAATATGTGTTTAATGTATTTTTTTTTTTTAATTATTTTCAAGATTCGAATTTAAATCTATTGTAACTATAATCAATCAACTCGAATTTTGCTTATTTTGATTTTAATTTTGTTTTTATTATTTGAGGACTCATTGAATTTTATGATTTTGTATATGACAATAAAACATGATTGAAATACTTGTCTCAACCTCTTGTAGAAGTCAGCCTTTTTGTTTTTTGGGCATCGGAATGGTGCTAAATAGGTACTAATTAATCCAATAAGAAATTTATTTTGAATCTGATACACAATGTAATCAATCCAATCTTTATCAATCAATCAATGAATTCTTCTCAGATGGGACATGACTGATCGAAACTGAATATATAGTTATCAAAATCCAATCTTTATCAATCAAGTTACTAATCTGATTAATTACTAAATAATACAAAAAATATGGTTGGGTTTCATTGACTCAATAAATAACAATCTTGACCCTGAAATATCAACATCCACGGTTGGGATTTATCCATATCAGAAGAATAATTGCATTTTATGTTTACATGGTTAAGATTAAAAGTTACAAATCTATAATCACGTTTGTAAGCCATTTCCAACGTTCCTATTTAAATATTCTCACCATCAAATGGATGGAATAAGGTTTTAATAGTGGTGATGATGATAAAGAATCCCATGTTTTATGCTGTCTTCCATATTTTTTGCATCCAATTGTTGACTATAATTTAAAATGTTGATACCATATCATACTCAAAACTTTCCCCATACCACATTTTTGCCATTTGTCTTTCTGTCATCCATTGTCCATGGTATAGAATATTCTCGATCCAAACGACATGATTACACAGTGGGGGCCTAGAACAATCACGGTTCATTAAACCTTCATTTGTCGTACATCACCCTTGTAATTCCCTCGTCGACACAATTAATTTCGAGCATTATTGGAAGGAGTGTCTTAAAAAACTAGAAATTGAACTATTTTATGACATAAAAAAGCGAGGAAGCTAATGATCTCCAACACTAAAGTTGACATTTTTAGATTATTACAACCAACTAAGGGTTAAAACCAATGATCAAGAGATTGGAAAAGTAACACTTTTATATACAAAGGGAGCAAGCAGAGTTATATATGATTTCAACTTGTACAAGAAACTTCTAATTGTTAACCCAGACAACTAATACCTTAAAAAATACAGCCGACGTTCTAGAGTTTCCATTATTAATCGTCGGCAAAGTACTTTTCCTCGGCATCATGATTGGCCTCCCTAAACCAGTGATCATCCAATGTTTCATCATCGTCTATTTTAGAATAATCTAAATGCTGAGAATCTTCTCCGGACAAAAACTTCTGTTGCATGATGTGAGTGAATTGTTCCATTTGATCTTGCATCTCTGCAGCAGATAGAAGAGTTGTTCCCTTATTCGACTCCATGCCAGCACACTGGCCACCATTGTCTGGTTCCCGATCAGTAACTACCTGCACAAATCAAAGCATATCGAGATCGTCAAATACATGATCCAAAATTCCACATTTTTTCGAGAGCTGCTATTGGCACCCTTAATTTCTATACATCTGCCGTTTCTCAACGCATTTCTTTATACAAAGACTCCGTTTTTTCCTCTTTTCGGATGGTAAATATTTCTCAGAACATGGAGTGTGAATCAAACCCATGTTTGAATTGAAATTGAGATACTGATGCAAGTTCTTCCCTTCTGAATCAGATAGATTCATATCTGAAAGAGGTTGACAATAAGTTCTTTCAAAATTGACTATTTGTCCCTCTGTTAGAGGTGTTCCAGAAATGTCTGCGATCGAGTCAATAGCTCTACGAACGAATGGATCACCCCCTTCTTAGAGATTAAAACACACCATTCAACCATTACAGAAGTTTGATTCAAGCTATTACCTCAACATTAGAAAGCAATTAAATCACTTTCAAACAACTGTTTACAATTAGGATTAGGCTTATAAAAAATCAGAAATCTAGCAAAGAGAAATGTGAGAGAGAGTGAGAGAGAGAGAGAGTTTCTATTGGCACCCCAACTTTTACTTATTCTCAACCATTGATTATTTTTTTATTTTTAATTGGGGTATAACAAGTAAAAGTTGGGTGCCAATAGCAGTTCCCTAGGCTTATATAAAATCCTAAATCTAGCAATTAGAAATGAGAGAGAGTGAGTGTGTTTCTATTGGCACCCCAACTTTTACTTATTCTCAACCATTGATTATCTTTTTTATTTTTAATTGGGGTGTAACAAGTAAAAGTTGGGTGTCAATAACATCTCTCTCTCATGCCAAAGGTAGCTCCCTTGACCCATGGCTTGTTATTTTCACCCATTCCCTCAAAAAGGATGCTAAACCTTTTGGAAATAACGTATCAAAAGTTGAGCCCAGTCACAATAGCTCGTATTTACAAAAATGCCAAAGACAAGCCACCTTGGAAGACTTGGGCAGTCCCCAACAACCTAGACACTGACATAGACGCTACTGTACAAATTAACAAGGACCCATGATATGTGGGCAGTACTTGACAGCCATAGGGTGGAGCCGGTAAGAGAAATAATGGGATAAAATCATCCCCATTCAACTTGTTATCTCTACTATCCATTTATCTTTATATTCACCATAAATCCATAATACTCATTCAACATTATCAAACTTGGTAATGTGATGGACAGGACAATCTCGTTTAATATGAACTACTAAACTGTTTTCTCTGGAATAAATTCACAAAATCTCCATTTGTCATCAGGTTTGTTCGGTCCTCTAGTTTCCTCCACATTAGTAAATTACTTCTTTACATGCCAGACTGGGTCGTCTTCCTAATTCATGTTCAACAAAAGAAGTGCATAATTTCATCCTTGGAGGGTACAACTGTTTAGTCTTCCTAAAGCAGGAGCCACAGAAGGGGCAAGTCATAGGCTTCCCGTGTGTAATCTTGGTTCCCTATTTTCTCAAATTCCATCTCAATGCACCTTGACGACGACACTTTGCTGACCCAATGACAACCCATTGTCCTAAACTTCTATTGTGATATAACAATTAAAGGCACAAAATATGGTCCACACAGCTTCCATGGAAAGCACACATTTTTTTGTCTATAAGTAGCTTCAGCTATAAGTATTTTCAAGTAGCTACATTTTTTTGTTAGTGGGAAAACCTTAAAAAAAAAGGGCCAAAGCACCAACTCTTAAGAAGTGAGTTTTATCAGTGAGAATGACAAAAAAATTTGAGATTGGAATAAAAGGAGTTCTAAACACAAACCAGCACATCATGATAGTGAATTTCATTACATTTTACTATGAAGTGTACCTTGATCACTTGTTGGGTAGAGCAATCAAGGGATACCCCACATTGATAGTATAGAATACGAGGTCAAAGTTAATAATTAGAGCATAGGGTATGGGAACAAGTGACAAAGGTCCTAAAATGAAAGAAGGAAAAGTTTCACTTCACAGACATCATATACAGTTGGTTGGTATAAAAAAAAAAAAAAAATAGTTTCTTACGTGATTTATTGTCATATCCTAAATTTTTTCTTGGTTGGTATAAAAATAAATAAATAATGTCTTATGTGATTTATTGTCATATCCTAAATTTTTTTCTTACTTCTTTAATTTTCTAGTGGATTCATGTATTTTAATTTTTTACAATTTTTAGTGGATTTTTTTTTAAATATTTTAGAAAAGCTTTAGGCTTTATGCCTTTGCCTTATGGAGGCAAAAATGCCTCATATGCACCTCACATTTTTGCCATGTTGCTTCAGAATGGTTAACAGCAATGAGGGATCTAGGATGGGTGCCAAAAGTGCCATTCGGAGTTGCTTGCTCTACTAGTTCTAGACATGTGCCTTTTTGGTGACCAATTAATGATGACTTGTGGAGGAAAAAATTGTGCTAAGCACCTTGTCCATAGTTAATAAGCAAGGGATAAATTGCTAGTTGGCTTACACATTTGTGCAACCACATCTTGAAATTATTCTTCAACAGGAATAAGACTCAAGAAGGCATTCTTAAACCCAAAAATATAAGGACAATAACGGTAAAATTAGTAGGGGGAATGACAAGCTCGAAATGTCAATTATAGATTTGCATCACGCCAAGTATTCTAATTACACACATGGATTACAACGATGTACCCTGCAAAGGCCAAAGCTTGAGATCAACTTTTTGAAGACAATCTTATCCAATTTTTTGGTTTTTAAACCAAATACACATGGAAAGTAACTTTAGAGAGTTAAGAATAAATGCCTATATCATCAATAAATAAATAAAAGAATAAATGACTATATCTAAGGAATGGCAATTAATTTGTCAACCTAAGAGAAGAGGAATATCTGTCAGAGATATTAGAGTTGCCAACACTAAGCACACCCAGTCTGTATAGCAATACAAGATCTTGAGGAACTCTGAGAAAAAATCTTTAAGATCTAAATTACTTCTGACACCGTCACCTCTCAATCCACCAGATAAGTTTGGCGTCTTTTGTATTTTGCATAGTATAAGTAAGAGTTAGGTGAGGTGAAAAAAATGACTGCTCACAATTGGAGAATGGTACCAATATTTATGTTTGGGAAGACCCATGATTCTCACTCTCCCTTACAGAACCATTCCAGTTGATCTTATTATTAGTGAGAATGGTATCAATAGTGTCTCAATTAATTGATCAAATTAACAATACCTTGAACAACTGACCGATTAATTCCTTCTTGGGACACAACTACAGGAGCATATCAAACCAACATATCTCAAACAAACCCAGCATTCTGATTCACCCAAATGGACTTAACCAAAAAGTGGACTTCTCTGTGAAATCCTTGTATGCCAAACTTATGCTATCTCCTATGGTGACTTTGAACCATGAAAGGAAAAATCCTAAAAGGCTAAAACTAAGGAAGTCTTAACCAACCACGGGTACATTTGTTCACATGGAAATGATTGCAAGATCTACTACCTACAAGTGTGCAACTACACACAAATACGTCCATAGGAAACAAAAATTTCCCTCCCTGCACACGTCCTGAGGAAACATTACATCATCACATCCGTAACTCCTTGGAATTGTCTACCACAGTTCCTATGTAATTTACAAGTTATTGACTGGATCAAAATTTGGTTGGGTCCAATAACTACCTAACTGAATCAAATAGCAATGCATCCCTACAGCTTAGTATGTGCAGAAGGCTAGGTGTTAGAAGAATTTTGAGAATAAAAATCAAAACCAGTTATCAAAACAAAAATAATAATTCAAAACCCTCATCAAAGGCACAACTCCATCCACCATATCCTCAATCATATGCTGCAACTACAATCCCCACTTTTACCCCATCCTAGAGTCAGTCCCACAATAACTGAAAGTTTGAAACAATGCCAAAATCTTAACCCTTTGACATGGGTATAGGTAGTAAGAGAAGATACGAAGGAAAATGCTTGGAATGAAGATAAGGTTCATGATATAGTTATATGAAGCCTTGGGTAAAATGATTAGTAGAGCGGTGGCGAACGGTGATTTGTGTGGGTTTAGGCCTAGTGCAGGGGGACCTTTGATGACTCAACTCCAATTTGCGAATGATACATTGGTCTTTTTGGATGCTGACATAAATCAGGTGAGATTCCTTGGTGGCACGTGTTGTTGTTTCGAAAGTATCTCTGGGTAACCGGTGAATTTATGTAAGAGCGAAGTTTACCCAATTGACCATGTTGTGAGTGTGGAGTTACTCGTAGCCTCCCTGGGTTGTTATGTGGGAACGTTCCCCTTCTCATACTTAGGGTTACCTTTGGGTACACCCTTTAAGAGTAAAAACATTTGGGAGCCGATGATTGAGAGGATTTCTAAAAGGCTGAGTTCATGGCAAGCAAGATCTCTCTCTAAGGGTGGTAAGCTAACCTTTATCAAAAGTGTGCTGTTTAGCATCCCGGTTGACTATATTTCTTTATTTTCGCTTCCCAGGAGTGTAGAATTGTGCTTGGATAAACTATTCAAAGATTTCTTGTGGCACGATAGAGAAGGGAGAAGTAAACTCTATTTTGTTAGTTGGGAAAATATATGCACGATTAAGAGTTTGGGGTGTCTCGAGTTCAAAAACTTGGGTTCTTTGAATGGTGCACTATTAGGAAAGTGGCTTTGGAGATTTGGTGTGGAGAGGTAAGGATTGTGGTGTAAGGTGATATTGGCAAAATTTAAGGACGCTGTGTTCGGTTGAGAAGGGGGAAGCGAAGAATCTGCATAGGTGTGAGGTTTGAAAAAGGTATTTTAAATGTTCTCTCTCAATATAAAAAGAGGATTTCCTTCAAGGGGAGCGGTGACAAAGTTAGGTTTTGGGAGGACCCGTGGTGTGGTGTGGGATCTTTGAAGGAAAGATTTCCTACACTTTTTGCAATCTCAAGTAAAAGAAACCTCTCTATTGCTAACTTTCGTAGGGTTGACATTGGAGATTGTGGTTGACATTTGGGGTTCAAAAGGGCATTAATGATTGGGAGTTGCTGAAGGTTTCGAAGTTGTTGGAGTGCCTTCAGAATGGACAAGTGGTGATGATTTGAGGGTTTGGGGTACAAATAAAAAAAGGGTCATTCTCTGCTACAGATTTTTATAATGACATGAACAAGAGTGGAGACCATACCTTTCCTGATGTGGCCAGGTGGGGTACTAGGGTGCCTTTTAAGGTGGGCTTTTTTGTTTGGACAACAGTTAAGGAAAGGATTCTAACACTGGACCAATTGACAAGAAGGGGTCCTTGCGGGCCGAATTATTGTTGCAAGTGCTTATCAGATGAAGAATCAACTAAAAATCTTCTAGTGCATTTTCATGCAGCAGGGGAGGTGTGTTCTCACTTTTTGTCTTTGTTTAGTATGGAGTGCTACTTGTCGAGTACAATAAGAGACGTGTTGGGGGAATGGCAACAGCTAGGGTCGAGCTTCCTTGTGTCCAAGAGGTTTCTTTAGAATTTAATCATGTTCACAATTACTCGAGGCATTTGGAAGGAAAGAAATGCAAAAACTTTTGAAGGGAAGACACTTAATAGTCAGGAGATCTTCTAGTCGGCTCTTGGCCTTTTGTTTTTTTGGTGTAAGGTTTACAAGGTCTTTAAAGGGGTGTTCTTCGAGGACTTTCTTGTCCGTTGGGAGAGTGTTTTGCTTTTGCTTTTATGTTCACCTCGAGCTTCCCTTTCTATTTACTGTAATTCCCTTTTATCTATCAAAAATGTAAAAAAGTTGCCGACTCAATAGTTTGGATAAGGTATAGACAGTGATGATGATGATACCAAGAACGCATAAACGGCCAACAGGCAATAAACAATCCTACATATAATATTTATAACATACCAAGCGGGGTCACATTGTCGTCGAATTAACTGATATTTCAGCCCATATTATACAAATATTCCAAAGCACTTTTTCCTCTAAATACATAGATTCTTTCACAACACCATCATCGAGTAAGTGACAATCAAGTAATAGAGGCAAATCGAACAAATTATAGAGGTAAATGGCATTCTAATGAAAAGTACATATCAACCAATTTCAGTTTCAATGATTTTGAATGATATAAAACATAATTTCACAATATAAATGAATTAAACAAAAGATGGGCTCTCCAAAATTTACCTCGGAACAAATTGGGTCATCATCGTCTTCTTCGTCCTTGTCGTCGTCGTCGTCGTCTTCTTCTTCTTCGACTTCTCTAGCATTAGTGACCCAATCCTTCTCAGCAACACCTAACCTCTGCTGTTCCCCTCTAATCTTCTCGACCAAAATCGCTTCTTCGGACCGCCGCAAAAGTGTTTCAGACCATCGTTCCCCAGGTCTAGCCATACTCCTACCACTAGGATCCTGAAACTTGCCGAGGTACTCGTGATGCAAATAGGGTTCCCTCTCTCTCATCGAATCTTCAGAGAAGTAATTTCCATCTGATATAAGTTTGGTCATGTAAGCTCTCCTTCTGTTCTTGACTGTAACAGAACGAGATCGAACCTCCTCAGATGTTGGACTGAGTAAACTACGGAGATGATTTACGTGCCAATTTACTTCGTAATCGTCTTTTAGGGCATCGAATTCACCGAGCTCTTCGAATGTTAATTCTGATCCGTATCGCTCTGAAACCACAACAAAAGAATTAAAGAAAAAAAATTTAGGGTTTTTGAGAGAGAGAGAGAGAGAGAGGGGTTTAGGTTACCTAAGAAGACAGCGGTGTCTCTGGAGAGGAGATCGAGGAGAATGGTTTTTCGTTGTGGTGGATTAATGGTGGAGTCTTGAATCGCTCTTGGGAAGTAGAGATTCTCCAGAGAAGATAATCTCTCTGTTATTCCATCCATTGCGGACATGTTCAAGCTTCTTCTCGTCTCCTGCATCTCTCTCACTCTGTGTGTGTGTGTGTGTGTGTGTGTGTGTGTGATACGTAGCTACGAGCCTAGGACTGCAACTCGGACGGATTGGATCGGGTTGACCCACCCACACTTGACAAACACCAACCCACACCCATTCGAGACCCGACCTCAAACATGAAATGCATCCAACCCAAGTTGGGTTGGTCCGATTGGTTCACTCTTAATATCCACTCCTAATTAATAGTAAATAATTTAGTAATGGTCTTATCTAAAAATAATTGGAATGTAGACAAAATTATTAAATTTGCAATTATTTATTCTAAATATGTATTTCAAAGTGTATATGCATGAAATTATAGGAAAATGTAAAGAAAAAGATGATAGTCATTAGCTAAAGCTTGAAATATGAATGAATGAGAAACAATCAGAAATATATGAAAAAAAAAAACATTTAAATTATAATCACATTAAGTTTGGATTCAGGCAAATCAGACAACCCAATGCCTACGCCGAACCTAACCTGATTTGATTCGGTCAAAGTTTTTCTATCTAAACCTGAGCCTAGATCCAAGCTAATAATGCCTAGACCTATCCCAAGATCGGATTCAACCCATCAAATTTGAGTTTGGCCTGCCCAAATTGTAGCTCTATAAGTAACCGATTGAGAACATTAGTGAATAGCACTCATCCGATATTTTAAAAAGAGATTCTATTGGCACGCCAACTTTTACTTATGCCAAGCAAAGCTAGTGCTAGTAAATAGACGATGAAAACTCGGGTTTCGAACATGTTTAACGAATTCGTTAAAAAGGTACCGAACCACAAACCGATTTGTACCAAACTAGTTTACGGTACAATTCTCTTCAAATTCGTGAATTTCACGAACCAAATGTTTTCATCATTTTAGCTAAATTATTTTGAATCTCTCCACATATTGATAATATTGAGACATCCCCTAAATTAGTATGCTCTTTTGACGTTGATGTTTCTTAACAAACTGATGAAAAATGACGACAACAAAATAAACATTAAAAAAAAAAAAAAACTTGATTTTTTCTTCCTAAAATCTGTCTTCTTCAACTTGTTCAGCTTACTCATCACTTCAACCTTCAAATGTACTCATATCTCTCTCTCTCTCTCTCTCTACACCTACGATCTAGGTTGATTCACAAGTGGCAAACCAGTAACCACAAACCCAAATTTGAACTGAGCAAACCCACGAATCACGTAACATAGGTTTTGAACACAAATCATATCAACACACGTACTTTACCCAACCTAGCTAAACTGGTTAAACTTGATCTACACAAAAATCATCTCTCAACTTATTTTGATGTGAGCCTCGTGCATCTTTGCAACAAGCTTTAAGATTGTATGTAAGTCCAGCAATCCATTTATATTTTTGACAGGCAAGTTCGTAAAATTGGGATTTTGATCCCAAGTCTTATTACTATTTGCAGACTTTACAAATTTACCACTACTTGTAGATCCCTTACGCTGAGTTTGGATTTAGAGAAACAGGACAAGAGGAGAGAATGTAAATGAATTTCTCTCCATTTCTCTTGTTTGGATTGTTAAATTAGAGAGAGGAGAAAAAATTTGGGAAGAAAAATAAAAAAAATACAAAGAGAAAAAAAAAAACCACTAACAAAAAACAAGCATACTAAAAAGAAAAATACACGCTCAAAAAAGGGCTAAGAGTCACAAATGGAATTCCATTTGAAAACAAAATCCTGGAAGCACTCCTGCAAAGTCTTTACTCACCTTTGACCAAACGAAAAGTAAATCCCAATTTTCCATAATCAGCACTTGAGAAAATATTCAACAGCAAAATTCTCATGTTTCCATTGATAAGGTGTATGGAGATGGATGGATTGGTAGCATTATGGTATTTTCTACAACCCATTTCATTGTAGCCTTACATGTTTGTGTGATCAAAGCTTGTCCTTTTTATCTCAAAAAGTTACTTTTAAAATAATAAAAAAACAATTCTGGTGTATAATATGTTGTATCTACCTAGCCATGTAGGGCAAAAATTGCTTCTCTTGGCTCACAATTGTTCTACATGACTAGTAATCACGTCAGGGCAAGACTGGGCTTGTAGAAGCTCTAATCGATTGAAAGGATGAGCAAACTGCAAGATATAGTCTTCATCTGGAATGACAAATCCAAAAAAGCAATAATAATAATAATAAATTGCACTGTCATCATTCCAAGAAAGATAAATTAATTGTCAGAAAAATTTAACAAAGAAAGAAAATAAAAACAAAACTCAACTCTCTTTAACCGTCCCATAGAGCCAACACAGCACCTCATCAGCGAAAGCCAAGCAAACACCTCCCTGCAAATCATCACATGGTGTACAAAGTCATGCATCAGGCGACGAACAGTCACCTCATTTTTTTAGGAGAAATTCTATTGCCACACCAACTTTTGCTAATGCCACTCCAATTCATATGTAAATCACCAAAGAATTAGCACACATCTTGGGTAGAATTAGCAAAAGTTGGTGTGGCAATAGAAGCTATTTTTTTTTATTTTGATAGTTCAACAGTCACCTCCTCTTAACTATGCGCACTCGTGCACATGGGTTAATCTGACAACAAAATATAACTTGTTCTACATACATGGAATGTTGAGATTTTTGATGGCTGGGGAGGGAACGTAATACAAAGACAAACAAGTTTCGTACCCTTTCTTGCTTTGCAGCGGGTAAAATTATCATACCTGCCAATAGCTCTTCATCTTTACCCTGTGTGTTATATCTTTGGTTCGTAGCCTCTCAGTACGGACAAGTCGGCCCGCATCATCCCTGCATCAAAGAATAGATTATCGTCAACTATAGTATACAACAGATAAGGATGGAAGTATGGTGGAAATGTGTATTATATCCATCAGGCAGACCATAAGAACAACCTACCATTGGCACCACAAGAGGAAGGAGAAGATCAAGTTGTCCAGTCCACCTAAATCTACCAGCCCAGAAATTGACTCAATCGGATCCTAACCATCCAATCCGTCTTGTCTGTCAAATGTCACAAGTGGCCTGTCTATGATCTCTATTATATTGCTCTACTTGTTGGTAGAAAGTTATCAGCTTGAAATTTTGTTCTTTAATAGGTAAAGATGGGTTATTGCTTAGCATAAGAAGTATGGGTTCAAGAGGGTCTGAACCTAGGACGAGCGAACAACTCTCCACATGTCTTACCCCTTAGCTAAGTGGCACTTCTTAGCAGCTTGTAACTTTTGAAGGCTTTATAAGGGTTTATGAGAGATTTTCGCTTTACCATCTTTACTTCTTGATTACTATCGAATCTATAAATCTGGAGGAGATTCTCTTGGAGGATTAAGTAAAGAAGCATCTCAAAATATTACTAAAATATATAAAGCCCGGCATCTTATGCTCGCTTGTTTCTTTCATGGTGATCAGGATAGTCAATGAAAAAACAAAGATGTTACCATATTTCTGGCTCTATATGCTATTTTTATATATTTACCAGGTAGTGTCTTTATTATTATTTTGATAAGTTCAAGTGTGAACCAGACGTCGAACACCTTTCTCCAAATCCAATATGATATGCACCAAGATTGCATTAAATCTAATTAATATACAGAGTATATATGGAGTATAGATATAAATAATATTTTATTTTTTATTTTTTTCCTAGGGAAGCTTGATTAGTTGTCAATAGTTAATAGGTGAAGGCGGGTTATGAACCCAGGTTTCTTGTAGTGGAGGCAAACTTATAGTTAATTGGAGGGGGGGGGGGGGGGATGGGGAATTGGAGCAACAGGGTCAAATGGGACATGGCAGTAGTTCAAAATGCAGGGGTATCTCAAATTTAAGTATAAATGCACCCAAAAAAGTTGAGTGGGGACAATTGCCGACAGTGTCTCCTAACTAGCTCCGCCCCTGAACCGAGGTTGTGGTATCCACAATCACAGACTTTAACCAACTTAGCAAGTTGGCAACTACATGGATACACATAATATATTTACACAATGTGTAGAAGGCGGGTCCATACAAAATAAGGCATGGTTGACCAAGGATAGATCAGATGACTGACCTTGTCCGCGTCTTCTATATTGTTATTGTTATTTTGACAAGTTTTAAGTGTTAATTGTGGAATTACCACAGGCTTTACCAGCTATTGAGTTCATATTGGATCCCAAAACTTCAATCCAAACCCTGAATACAAGGATCCCAACACTTTGGGTCCAATCAAGATAATTGCCAGTAAAGTAGCAAAGTAAAGCTAAAAAGGCAGAATTTCATCTACATCTAACAAAGTAGCAAGTAACACCAAAAAGTCTGATTTCAACGAAAAATGTGAATTGCGTAAGCGATGGAAGATTTTGTCAATTATTTGGCCATGTATGTTGTCTAATATTGGTTAGAAATTTCGGAATGGGCTGATTTTTGGTGAGGAGATCCTCTTCACGAAAATCAGCCCATTCCAAAACTTCTAACCCCAATTTAAAAGTTAAAGAATCGTGGACCGTCCATTTTTTTGTAAACCACTTTTGATGGGGTTAGAAGTTCATATCGGGTGATTTTTGGAGAGGATGATCACCTCACCATAGAGATCATCCTCACCAAAACAACAGCCCATTCTGAAAAGTAAAGGACAACGGATGATGGAAACAGGATTACCTAAATCCAACAACAATGTAAGGAACACCTGCCAGGAATGATTGGATCTGCAACATTTCAAATAGATACAGATAGTTATCCACATACACATCAACATGGTGAAATTTTCTTTCAAGAACAAAAATGCATTTCATAGAAGATATCATAGGCAACAGAAACCATTCATAAATGGAAAAGAAAAAGAAAATATAAATAACAATAATAAATAAATGAATCCACAAGGTATAACAAACTCAAAGTTAAAATATAGAAAGGAAAAAAAACAAGATTCAGCACACATATTGTCCTTCAGTGAATGTTCCCCTGAATACTCGATTTAAAGGGCAGTTATCAAATCAGTATAATCTATATGTTGTTTTTATTATACATGATACGGAACCAAGTAGATTCTGAAGTGCATAATTCGTGTGTAACCAACATAAAAAATTCAGGTAAGCAAATATGATCTCAATCTTTAGAACACTACACATATTAATGTAACAATCTTTAGACCACCCCACGTCTAAATCCTTGGAACATAACTTGCTCCTCAAGTTTGATTCCTGAAGCTAGCTCAAACACTAGCAACTACAGAGATCTAATTATTGAAATAGATTCAACATAAGGATGTAGCTGAAATTACTTCACTTGACTCACAGGGGCTTTTGAAAAAATATTCCTACAAACAAAAGACTATACTGCAGAAAAATGAGGTGTTTTGGAATCTTTAGAAAAGTGATGTTGAACATCAGGACACAAATGCAAAGAGAAGCAAAAACTACTACTTTGGAACATTGATCTAAAAGCAGGACGAGCCACTGAGCTAGCAAGATCATCAGTATGGAACATGTGAGCTAGTGACTGAGGAGGTTCAGAGTGGAATATCAGAGTTTGTGGAGAAGGGTCATCAAGGCCAGATTTGGGATGAGGAATCTTGGTTGGGAAAGTGGAGAAAAGAGACTCTCATATGGGCGTTGGGAGTGGAAAGACACTACAAAGATTCTTCCAGAGTTGTACAAAAGGATATCCCTTCAAGATGAATAAGGGCAACCAATTTCGTTTTTGGGAGGATAGATAGTGCAGTTTCCAGATATATATTCTATTCCATTAGAAGGGGGGGAAAAAAGCAACTGCCTATTAAAAGATTCATGTTACAGCCTGGGGTCAGACTAACTTCAGACTTTAGCTTAAGAAAACAATTCAATTTGGTCATGACAGGAACTACTCAGTTAAATCTTTCTATTCGTTGTTGAAAGGTAACGAAGATCCTTGTTTTCCAGCCTCTTTTGTTTGGTCTTCTTATGTGCCTACCAAAATCTAGTTTATCATTTGGTTGGCGACGTTGAATAAGCTTCCTACAATTGACCTCCTCAGACGCAAGTGTCTTGTCCTGATGGACTATTGTTCTTTATGAAAAGCGTCTGGGCAGTCTGTGGATCATCTTCTTATTCATTATGAGGTGGCTCATAGAATGTGGTCTTATTTTCTCTCTCTTTAAGCTTTCTTGGTATCATCCACAATCGGTTACTCCCCTCTTGTTTGGTTGGAAGTCCAACACTTTTTCCGGTAGGTTGAAGAATCTGTGGAATTTCTATCCTTTTGAAATTTGTTGGGGCTTGTGGAAAGAGAGGAACGGGTGCATGTTTAATGGGAAGGAAAGTTCGATGCAAGAGTTAATTTTTAACATTATAGGTTTGTTGTTTATTTGTTGTAAGAGGTTTAAGGATTTTAGAGGGTTGTTTTTTGAAGATTTTCCTTTTAGGTGGGATAATGTAGGTAGCGGGAGATTGTAAGTTTGTTCCTTTGCTTTGCTTTGAGGACTCCTTGTCCTCTTTAATAAAATTTCAGTTATAAAAAAAAAAGTGGCAAATACCACTTCCATAAATCTCCCCATTGGAAGAATACCGCAAAATTTAGTATAGCACTCCAGACAACGTCTTTTTTATCAACTCCTATAAATCTCCTGTGCCAGTTTCGAATCAGTCAGATTTCTTGGTATCTACTGTTTGGAATCAAAAAATACCATCCAAGGTAGTTTTTACCATAATAACCGGTGTCTTGAATAAAATCCTAACCCTGGAAAACATCACTATTCCTGGTATTACTTTGGTAATATTGTTCCATGTGTAAATCTAATGGTGAGTCGGTTAAAAATGTTCTAATTCATTGTGATTATGCATGTGTTCACTTCAGGTGTTCCCCATGCTTGAACCTTTCTTGGGAGAGATGTTTTATGGTATGTACTTCCTTCGTTTGTTTGTTGTTGTCTTCGGAAAGAGAGAAATAGACTGGTTTTTAAGGGAAGGAGCAATCGGTTCAGAAAGTTACATTAGCATTTTTATCTATTGTTTTTTTGGTGTAAGTTGTCGAAGGAATTCGAGGGAGTTTTCTTCGAAGAGCCTTATAGCGTACAGGCTAATTTATCTCGTGTTGTATAAGATGGTCAACTCGACCATCCTTCTTTATCATAAACGTATATTTCATTTGTACCTTTCAAAAAATAAAAAAAGGACTGCACCATCTTTTCTACCATTAATGCATCCTTTAGTTTCTTCTCCATCCTCCCCAAGAGTCATTGATGTTTTGGTTGTCAATGATCCCGATTTACAAGAAAGGAAAGGGGGGAGAAAGAGTGTTTGTGGTGTCATAGGGTTTTTCGGTCTCATTTGAAAGGGGAAAGATGTTTGTGGCTCTTATACTCTTATTTTACATTTATCATAAAATAAAAGCAAGGTTAGATCATGATTGAGAATATAATATCCACAAAAAAAACAACAGCCAGTTAGCACAATCTCGATCAGTTGTACATCATCAATATGACAATATCAACGACCTTACATGATTTTTAAATACAAGTTAAATATAGAGCTCGATTGAAATCCTGGAAGCATTACACATGGCAAGGCGACTACACGAGCAAAAGTAGCTACTCTAGTCCCTATAACCAGCACAGAATCTATTTTGTGAACCTTATAATGTAGAGATGTCGGGGGATCAGAGATGGGGTCAAGATGAACCCCGATACAGTAGAAGTGGACTCACAGTATGTTGGTGGTACCGATATTTCTGGTTTTGATAGGGGTACTTCTGACATTGCATATATCTACTCTTAGAGAAAATATGAAGTCCACAAATCCAGCCATATACCATGTAAATTTCTCTATAAATACCACCAACTCAAACCTCAAACCTAATACCCGTAACCAATCCTTTACATTAACAGAAGATTCCAGGCTCTTAATTTCAGCTCATGTTCGGAACCAAGGATCATGAACATTTCCTTCAATAATTGAAGAGGTAAACAATTTGATAAGTGCTTGTAACATGGAACATCATGAATGGTTGAGAAAGTAACGGGCAACAGTCAAAGGTAGAAGTTCGTAATAGAAATATGTTACTCTGTCGATTCAATATCGGACAAGACCGGAGTAGGGTTATGTACAACTTCATTATGAGAAGGGGTAACTGCATCCAATCTCCAAAAAAGCCCCAATTGTTTCAAACTGTCCATTTTTGGAATGGTATATTTACAGAATCCCCATGAATAGGATCAAACCTTATTTCATGGTATTTACATGAGATTCCTCTATTAAATAGAGTTTCTATTCAAAGAAAGACCTGATTCTCACCAACGCAAAGTTAGGATGTGTAGTTATTTCTGCAAATTCCTTTCTTTTTAAAAAACCACTTTTTGATGTGAAAATAGAAATAGAATATATGGTATAAAAATGGATAATCAAATCCCTTTTTCCTAAAAATGATTTCTAGATTTTATGATAATTTAATTTTGAAAATTAATGAGAGAATCCATGAATTCTAGAAATTTGGTGCAACATACAATCCCAGTTCCTTTTGTCGCTATTCCTCAATAATCCATTAATCGAGACCAATTGATTGATGGGACCACACAATGGGACTAGAATAGTCCTAAATTAAAGCAACTTAATTTTCGAATAAACAAGTTACTTCTTCAATGATTAAGTTTGTAATGATGAACGACCATACAAGGTCCACAATGTTTTTATCTTTTTAAGCGTACAATTTTCCGGCCATGATTACGTCCATGGTTGAACTTTAATCTATTTCCACCTCAGAATGTCTCAGCCGAGACTTCTTGTATCAGTAAGTAACATGTAAAATATATAGGGAATGTATTGTCTCATATCAAAGATTATTTTAATTAATTAAAATTGATAACGACTGAAAATAGTACTATTTCATGGTTGAAAGTAGCATTATTTAAATAAAAATACATATACTTTTAGCCAAATTAAGCATTCAAAAGAGTTCTGTTCAGCGTATTTCCTTCATATATTTCAAACGTATTTTTCTTTCATAAGTATAAAAGGAAATTTGGCTACGATTAGATAAGTTCTGTTTGGTCGTCTATCGTCTTACAAATGATGATGTGTTTTGTCAGCTTATCGAGACATTGAGTTAGACCAAGGTCTAAATTGGTATCCATAAAAAAAAGAGTCTAAATTGGTCATGCCAAGTCTCTAGTGATCTTTGTCTTATTCGTCATTGAGGTGAAACTATCACTTGCCACTGATCTTCAACTTCTGTTCCTCCATAATACAGATAATGTACAAGAAATTTAAAACAAGGACAAGCTATGGACAGAGTGGAATGAAGGAACAGAACTCATTTAGCCAACCAAATCTTTGGGATGAGGCTGAGGATGATGATGATGATATTTAAAACAAGTTGACCCCAAATTCTTTGGAATTCAGCTTTCATGATTAAAACAAACAAAAGATAGTGTGATTTTTCTTGCAGGTGAATAAAGTACTTCCTACACTACCATATTAATCAAGTAGATTTTTCAGTCTGATGAATTTCACTCAGATACTAATACCAAGAGGGATAATTAAAAGAGAATCCAAACCATAGTTACCAAATTCGCACTATACTGAATTGGTCCTATATATATATATATATATAATAAAACACAATAGGGGTCCACTAGATAAATAGGGTCAGAATTTAGTCTTAATACAAATCTTGGGGACAAGTTTTAACTTTATTGTCTTTCCTCTTCTACCCCTTTCCCAAAAATAATCCACCGTTAGTTTATTGTTTTTCCTCTTTTTACCCCCCTTAACCCCAAAGTAGTGTAGTTAAAGGCAAAAGGCGCAAAGCGAGGAGCACGCCTGAGTGAAGCAAGGCACAATAAAATTTTATAAACAAAAAATTAAACAGTGAAAGATGGATTCTCGATATTTTATAATATAAAATATATAAAGACAAGTTTTATAAACAAGTTAAAATATTCAACACTTCAGGAACAATGAGAAAAATGATCAACAATAGTAGAAAAATTAGGAAGGAAGAAGAACAAAACGAAGGGAAGGAATATAAGCATGCAAGTAACAACATATGTTGTTGCTTCTACAGCACAACAACAACTAGGGTGGGTTCGAGCCGAGCTTGGTTGAGCCCTAACCCATTCCTAAAGAGGCAAGCTCTACCCTTAGACCAGTCATATACCCTTATTGGGCCTAGGTCGACAAAACCCTAACCCGACCCTAATAGGCTTAGATGGACTAAAATGGTAAAATATAAAATTAAACATTTTAATGATAAAAATGTACTTTTCAAATAAATAAATAAAAATTCATGTAAAGATTATAAAATCAATTCTGAAATTAGCATCCTATTGAAATAAAATACATCTATTTTATTCAACTTTTAGTGAGGCATGTGCCTTGGCTGAGGCGCAATCAAGGCATATGCCTTGCTACGCCTCACTTAAATTGCCCTGCCTCACATGTATTAAGGCGCCTTCGGTTCACCCAACCTTGAGGCGCGCCTGAGACACACTAATGCGCTCACCTTGACTACACTACTCTAAAGAGGATTCGAACTTTATTGTCTTTTCTCTTCTACCGCTTTTCGAAAAATACCCCTCCAACTTAATTGGTTTTCCTTTTTTACCCCTTTAACCCCAAAGAGGATGTCCATGTCATAGTGTGACGGCCATAACTTCTGTCACCTAGAGTTAGGTGTAAGCTCGCCCCGGAGCTACCCGGGAGCACCCATGTAATACTATGTAAGGCTCACTATGAAGCCATGTCAGCCCTCGTACCAGGGCATATCTGTTAGCTTAGAGGTACCTGTCAACCCCGTGCCAGGGCATACTTGTTAGCTTAGTGGCATTTCTGTAATAAGGGAGTATGACCGGCCTCCACTTTTGATGTTTCCTTCTGAAAACCTAGGAAAAACTTAGCGTACTCTTTGTAGGAAGGGTGTCTAGTGTTTCCCAATCCCCGGCCTACACCCACGTTGACTGAAACCCTCAAGCCCAGCTCCGTGGAAGTCCCGCGTGTCATAGGATTATCTATTGCTTTGTAACGCACCTTATTGCTTTTGTAACGCGTTACTCCGTGTAATCAATATTATATCAACAAAGTTGCCTCCGGGCTTTGCCTCATGTTGCCTTATTTACTTGTTAGCTAGCTACATGTGTGTGGTGTACAATCATTTTACAGGCTTGCAAGTGGATTTGACCCCCTTGCTCTGCACAACCTCGCTTCGAAAGAATAAGGCCGTGATAGGTAGGCACGGGCAAACTCTAGTGTATATATTTGATGATGATGATTCCGGACCCGTAGGCTTGACTAGCAAGGGCGAGGCAACTGGCCTCTTAGAGCACCATAGCTTGCCCAAATCCCCCGGGTACATGCAATACCCCACAAACCACACATACTACGGATTAATCCCCACAGGTGGCCAACAAGGGGGCTTGAACTCAAGACCTCTCCCTCTTGGAAGGATACCTTGGCCACTATGCCCAACGCTCGTTGGTTCTAGTGTGTATGTGTGTGCGTGTGTGTGTGTATATGTATTTTTAATTTTGTTATTTCAATACATTGTTTTCTTAATGATTGCTTATATATTTGATATTTAAAATTTGCTTCAAATATGTACTGTGTTTCTAACGTTTTATGGTTATACTTGCAACTTGTTTGAATTATGTATCAAAGTGTACCAAAATGAACCAAGAAACGTATAATCTCTTCCAACTCGTACAACTGGGTTCATTCTAGAGTGGTGCACCATGAACTCAAATTCAATCTAAGCGAACTGATGAATCAGGTAACATAGGTCCAAATAACACGTATGCATATCAAAAAACAAGTATCCATGTACAAAGAACATTAGACAATCATTGAAGTAATACTAAGTACAGTAAATCAGTAACCAAACGGGGAAGTGAATCATACCCAAAATTTAAGCAGTTTCTCTCTTTCATATCTTTCCTCGGTATGATAATCCAACTGCAGCAAAAAATGAAAATTCACAACCTACTCTAAAACTGTTTAAAGTATTGGTGATGTTAAGTTAGGGTCAAAACATGGAAAATGAAAGAAGTAAACTAATGACACACGACGAGATTGACATAGAAAAGAAGAGTTAACCTCACGACTCGTTTTCAACTCCACATAAAACCTCCTTCCATCATCAGTGGAATCACAACAGTCCATTTCAGCACCCATAATAATACGATGAGCTCCTAATTTGGTTTTGATCACAGAACAGAACTCAACATTTGCATCAACATGATGTATCCCCTCCCCATCGGCTCCTCTTGAATCCTCGGTGGCGAGGTTCTCAAAACAATAACCCCAATAGCATCTAAATAAAAAATGGATCAATCACAAAATCATTTACGGCATATGAAAGTAAGACTAAAAAAATGAGTCAAATAAGTTAAATATGAAGAAAAATATTTCTAAACAAGAATTATGTTTCCTTTTTTCTCTAAAACCATAACCTTACTTACCATTCCGACTTCCACTCTCCCTCTTTCAACAGTAACCCTCAATTAACTGTACTATTCTTTCATCTAAGACTTACTATTTTACTTGGGCAAATTCTACAATCTTAGGGTTGTTCTTCTGTTTGCTTAAAATTTATATTTCCTAAAATAAGGGTAGACCAATAGATGTACCTTCGACGATCTAGCTCACTTTGTGGCCTTTCCGGAAGTTTATGAACATCAAGATAGACAACTCCATTTCTCTTATGCACTCCCATTTCCCATGGCTCATGCCTGATATAAGCAGTAGCCATTATCTACAACCAAATAAACTCTAAATAAATTAGTTTCACAAATTGTTAAAGAAATAAAACAAGTGTTCACAACCCAATGCCACACGAATATCATTTTTTCACAAAGCATTGATGACCATATAAAGAGGTTAGCCATTACCTTATTAAGGTTGTTACGGAAAGTCTGTGCAAAAAATCAAAAGTTAATAAACTTTGTGGAGCTGTTTGCCTCGCGCACTTGTAGTAAAAAGTGGAATAGACCTCTTACCACAAAATGAATATTTTGAAGCGGGATGTTTTTGTTTCTTATGCAAGCAAGAAGATCACCAAAACCCTGGCAGCCCAAGTCTGATTTAGAGAGAACAACACAGAATTGCCTGCATAAATCAGCGCTCATACACAAAGCCCAAAAGGAATGAGTTTTAATTAAAGACATACACAATTTCTATCCTAAAGCCCCTTCGTAATAACCAAACATTGAGGGAATTTCCTCAAAGTTAATATACCTTTTTTCTCAATAAAAGAGTCAAACCCTTCATTTAAATCAGCTCCAACATCTTCAGTAATGAGGCGCTTAAAAAGCCTCTAGTAGTGTAGAAGAGAGAGTATGTATAAGTGAATTATATAAGTTAATGGACCACCATAAAAATGCTGCATGAATGGGTTTGCTAAAACACTTACCAAGCTGCGGTCATCAAAGTAAACTTCTCCACCTTCAATGCGACTATAGCAACCAACTTCACATGGCTATTGGATCAAGCTCCACATCAGATAGTATTGTAAATATATGAAGAAAAAACAAATTCAACTAGAGAACATGTAAGACACCAGTTGGATAGTCCACAGGAATAGCAACATGCATGATTATGGGGTGGAACCACAATTCCTTGGTAACCATACAACACAACAATTTCCAAACTGCCCAATTTTTTTTATAAGTATAAAATATTTTAGTAGAAAAGAAAATGCAATTGACCATCCAAAACAAATGCATTAGAAAAGATGTTATTCAAATTGCCCATTATTTTTAATTTTTGACCATCCAAAAATGCAATTGAACGTGGGTTAAGACATGCATAGATAAGCCACTGATAGACCCTCCTTAGGAGTAATTTACTGGGAACTTGGATTTATCCATAAAAGTTACCTAGTCTCAACATAAAAAGGAAACAAATAAGTTACCTCCTGAAATGCAATACATATCCTGGATAAAGTTTCTTCACTCTTCGAAAGCTTTAACTCAGAAACAAAGCGTTCATCTTGGCGCACATTTGAAAATCTAGAACCAAAACCATAGTTCTGCCTTTGATGATAAGAACCTGGTCGTGGGAGTATGCCACTACCTCTACCATTTTGATATCCTGACTGCCAGCGACCACGTCCAAAAGATCCTCTAGTATGGTTGTTCGTATTTCGAATAGCAGGTAAGGCTGCCATGTTGAATATAATCCAAAGAGAAAAAAAAAATTAAGAAATCACAAGAACGTGAATGAAAAATAGGAACCTGTGAAAAGGGTTTAAAAGTCCACAATTATCAGTATGATGTAACTAAGAAGAACCAAAAAAATATTAAGGAAATGTTTCTGTTCCCCTAAGGCACATAACAG
Organism: Akebia trifoliata; assembly: GCF_017979445.1. Lineage (NCBI taxonomy): Eukaryota > Viridiplantae > Streptophyta > Magnoliopsida > Ranunculales > Lardizabalaceae > Akebia > Akebia trifoliata. The sequence continues at coordinate 56,004,055 of NC_141377.1, read as the reverse complement.
TCACCTAAATCTGATACCATGCAAGTGGCCCACTGATTAATAAATATAAATTAAGAGCTCATTGGAAAATAACAGGCCAGATGTAGCCCAATACATAAATGGAAAGCTCTTACATGAATTTCAAATGCAGGAAACTTTATTAGGACTTATTTTGTCAAATGTGAAGCTACCTTAGCAAAGTCTAACTCAAAATATAAAAAGGCATACAATAAGAACAATGTTCTCCACAATTTTTATTTTTTATTTTTTATTTTTTTTGGGGGGGGGCAGGGGGGCGCAGAGAGTGTAAGCCTTATTACAAAAAGAAAAGGAAAAGCATACATGGGTGGTGTAATAAAAACATAAAAAATAATAATAATAACAAACAAACAAATAAATAAAGTAGCAGATACACCTAACAGTATTCATGGAACATAGATCCCATCTAAAAGTGAAATAATTAAAAGCATATGAATTCTTGGAAACAGCTCTCTGATACTCGGGATGGCATCTTAAATTAGATTCTCCTTTCCTAAATAACTCCTATTTCTCACTTTCCATAGACCCCAACAAACTGCTACAGGAATCAGTCTCCATAGAAGTCTACCTCTAGATGTAAAGGCCATGCTAGCCAATGTTGACACTTTCAATTCCCGCTAGCAAATCTACACGGGCATAAATTGCCAACATTGATAGGAATGTGTATCCAAGACTGTCAAATTTTAGTATGTCATTATGTGATTCTTTCGCTATCTAGGGGACTGCTTCATATCAATATAAACATATCAGAAGAATCCAGGTCAATGGAAGGCTTGGAAATTATACCACTCTTTCGGCCTCTAAGAAAAAGGAAGGGGGGGGGGGGGGGGGGGGGGGGCACATGTCCCATTGTGGATTGGATAAATGAGCCTTAACACTTGAAAGTATTACCTTTGACATTATGTAGATGCCACACCAGCCAATATATGCAGACGGGAAAAAAGAAAGAAAAGAAATTACATTGTGTGCCCCAGCAGAGTAAGTGTAATACCTAAGCCCAACAAAAGTAAATAAAAAAAAAAGGCTTGGATTTTCTTGCTAGGCATTGCAAAATGCCAAAAATGAGTGAAGCCCCAAGAGTAGAAATCCTAAATTACATGAACTACTAACCCCTCTTGATTACAGCTTCAAGTACCATCATATCCCAAACAGAAGAAATATTGAAGATTCCCCCTTTTCCTTAAAGCATGCATTTTGAATCATCAAATATAGCCAAATAGCCCCTCTGCCCCAAACAACTCAAATCCTGAGCTAAACCAGGAACATACAACACATCATGCATGAACTTATTACCCGATCTTCTTCTTTTTTATAATTGACAAAAACAATAAGTACAATAGCGAAATTGGAATTGAGCCTTGTGTCCCAGAACTTCAGAATACAAAGTTGTGGCATTTAAGTACTGTCTTTCAGCCACATAGCAAATAAAAAAAAATTAAGAACCACTTTTATCAACTGACCAACCCATGTATATAACAACAGATGTCCATGGTTCTGTCATATTTTTTTTTTGAAAGATGACCTTCTCGCCTCATAAAATAAACTACAATTTCATGAGAAATACATACTAATTGAGCACCCTATTTTTTTTGGATAAGCATAATTCTATTAGAAATCACGAGAGAAAATAGAGATGGCCTAACTAGGCAAAGCAAGCTACAAAGGAGGGAAAACCAAAATACTAAACCTCCCTAAATGTGATAAGGACCAATGGAATGCAAAATCGTAGGAATCTTTCATAGATATATCGAGCCTAGGAGCAGGCGCGCTCTTGCGTTGATTGCTGCTTAAGTTAGTTAAGGTGTGAAGGTTGCTTCTGCTGCGTGAAATATCGTGGTAGAAGCTTTTTGTTTAGTTGATTCGGAAGCGGAGTCAGAGTACCGCCCCGACAATATCATCAAAAAAATGCCCTCCAATCAACAGACAAAGACGACCATTTAAATATTTAAGTTTAAACGTTCAAAATTATAACATGACTATCTTCCTCATTCCTATTGAACACTCTTCAGTTTTCTTTCCAAATGCCTGAACAAATCGCAGAAGGAAGCATTTTCCAAAAGCATCACCCCTCCATTGGAAAAGGCAATCAGATACAAACTTTGACAAACCTCCACGGAAGAATTTGGGCATGATTCATGAAATCCTAAATTGCCTTAATAAATAAGTCCAAATACCCCACACAAAGGAACAGCTCAACAGTAACAGCGAGCTAATAAAAAGAAAGCAATAAACACAAAATCTGTATAATAATATCTGCCTTCCGAATATAACAATATTAATTTTTTCTGCTATTCAACTCTATCTAAAGCTATATCTTCTATCAAGGTATATGCCAAATCTTTTCTTACTACGTCATTTTCATCCTTCTCCTTATCTTATAAAGTCTTTAAATTGCACCAATGTTCTCCATCTCAAAAGTATTGATGTTGGTATTTGTTTCCATGCCCAAAATCATCTCAATCAACATTCCTTCATTTTTATGTTCTATTGGAACAAGTCTCCCTCAACTGTATTCATTTCTAAATCTCTCTTTCCTATTCTTACCAGCCATCTCTCTCAACATCCTCATCTTTTTTACACATGCTATGAATATATTGTTTCTTGACTTACCAATATTCATCTTGGTTAACTTTAGTTGGTGTTAATGTTGGAACGTTGGTTGCATGATACTCCAAAAGCACACCAAAAATTTAGCACCTAGCACTTGTTCTATGGGTTAGATGCTCACCAAAATTTATGAAAAACTGAACCTAAGAGCCCTTGCTTGGTACTGTTGTAGATCACTGTTAAATAAAACTTTGTAGGCAAACCAACTCTGACAGGAAACTTCTTTATCTCACCAGCAACTGTTCTCACAATGGTTACAGCTCCAACATACACATCCCTACTAGTGTTTATTTACCTGCTTGAGACTGCTTTTTTCCCTAATATCCACAACTTAATTCTTCAAGGACCCTATCTCGTAATTGTCTAAATAAGAAGATATACTTGGTAGTTGAATTCCCTAACATGAAGTCAAATAGGTTATCCAGCATTCTTACTCCATCTAATCACATCAATCTCATTTATTTATTTTTGGATAAGTATAAATTTATTGCAAGCAAAAAGAATGTACAAAAGGCAGTCTAGGTGACTGACCTGAGAAGCAAAAGAGAAAACTAACTGGAGCACACATACTCCAATCTAAAAACAAAATCTTCAAAATACTACCCCTTAAAATCTCAAAATAATTCGCACCAAAAAAATAACAGCCCAATACTGCACAAGGTAACCTCCTGAGAGGAGGCTTCCACACCTTCGATAATAACAATTAAGCTTATAAAAACAATAAAAAGGGCAAGAAACATCTATATACAGTCACCTAAAAAACCATGAGACTGTTAATCAAAAGATGAAAACCATGAGACTATAATGTGTGTGTGTGTGTGTTAAAGGGGGGGCGGATTCTTCTCATTTCTTTTACTATTTTCTTCTATTGCTATTCTTCATAATTCATTTCAAGGCAACCGCATATTGCAATGAAGCGAAGAAAGTAGAGAAAACAGCAGCTTACAACAAAAGCAAATGAAAGTGTGATTAGGGTTGAGCCTTGTGTCTTATTTCCAAATTATGTAAGTGGCAACATTGAATTAGCATATTTGACCTCACAAACGCATCAAATAAAAAAATAAAAACTAAGAAGAATCCTTATTATTTTTCAGCTCAATCATTGCTGATGACAAAAGATGCCTCCAGTCATGAAACATAAATTTTCAAAACTAAAAATAATAACTGACATCAATGTAACCTTGCACAATTAAAACTATGGACTTCCACCAAGCATCAGTGTATCAATAGATAGCCATTTTAACTCCCAAACTAAAATAATCTCACAACATCCAAACTCGATTATCCAATGTACTAAAAAGCAACCCCACACATACAAAACTGATCCCTAAATTAACTAAAAATGAAGAAAAAAATCAACAAAATAAAAAGTATGCAATAACATCCAACACTAAGTGGAAAAAATGGAAATTCTTCTAAATTCACCGAAACCTCGATCAAATTCACATCCAAGTTCAAAATTCCAACCAAACTAAACAGTAAACATCAAACTCAAAACTAAAGAAAAAGCAAAATGGGTATTCTTCAAAATCCATCTAAAGCTCAATCTAAACCAATTCCAACAACAAAAAAATCAAAATTTTTACAGTCGATTGGGTAAAAAATTACAAGGTACTGGAAAAAGACTTCAAACTCACTTCCATGTTCCAAATTACAACCAAACTAAACATCAAAACTACAGGGGGGAAACACCGAAATGGGTAGTTTTCAAAACCCATCTAAAGCTCAATCTAAACCAATTCCAACATAGAAATATATTTAAAAAAAAAAAAAAAACATAATTGATCATCAATTGCCTAAAAATTAATTAGGCATTGTAAAAAGGGCTTCGAACTCACTTCCAAGTTCCAACCAAACTAAACATCAAAACTAGAAAAATGGGTATTCTTGAAAATCCATCTTAAGCTCAAGCTAAACCATTTCCAACAAACAAACAAAAAAATAAAAAAAAATTATAGTCGATTGGGTAAAAAATTACAAGATACTGGAAAAGGGCTTCAAACTCATTTCCATGTTCCAAATTACAACCAAACTAAACATCAAAACTAGAGTGGGGAAAACAGCGAAATGGGTAGTTTTCAAAACCCATCTAAAGCTCAATCTAAACCAATTCCAATATAGAAATATAAAATATAAAATAAAAATAAATTGATCATCAATTAGCTAAAAATTAAGTAGGCATTGTAAAAAGAGCTTCAAACTCACTTTCAAGTTCCAACCAAACTAAACATCAAAACTATCAAAATGGAAATTCTTCAAAACCCATCTAAAGCTAAATCTAAACCAATTCCAACAAAAAAAAAAAAATCAAAAATTTATAATCGATTGGGTAAAAACTTACTAGGTACTGTAAAAGGACTGGAAGCAGGTCTTCTGATGTACTCTTCGTTATCAGAACCAAATAAATCTCTATCTTCGGATCCACTCGTTTTCTCTACCTCCCCATCGTCTTCTTCTTCTTCATCTCCATCGCTGCTACTACCGTTACCATTTCCGTTACCGTTACCGCTACCGCTACCGCTCCCACTACCGCTACTGTTCGCTCCTCCACCGCTGCCATTAGACGAAGATGAGGATGAAGACGAAGATGATGAAGAAGAAGAAGAGGAATTTTGGCTCTCTTCTTCGTCTTGCTCTCGCTCTTCTTCTTCTCCGAAGATATCTACATCTTGTTCTGAGAAATCCATCGCTCTTCGTTTTCGTTCGTCCCTAATTCGATTCGATTCGACTCGATTTCGATTTTCGATCGTTTTCTGTAAAATGTGACGAGAGCATGTATGTACCTTAGCTTATATGTTAATGATCGGATGCTGGATCAACTCGTCATTTTATCCGCTTTGAATCGGTCGAGACAACCAGGCGACCCAGATTCAAATCGATTCCTCGCTTGCGTCCCCAGTGTAAAGAGAATAATGAAAATGACCTAAATGCCCTTGTTTCACCTTAAAAACCCTTAATTTTCCCCCATAAATCGTATGGATTGAAGTCAAGTTGGATTGGGTTCAAAAATCACTACCCTCCGAAGACTAAAAGTTTGAGAAGGATGAATTTTTTATAAGGTTGCAACTTGGTTCGATTACGTGGAATCGAATCGTCATAAGTCAGTTCCACTACATAAGAATCAGAACCAAATCAAATTTCATTGAAATCAAACCATCTCAAATCGAATTAAAGTCGGTTTGATTTGGTTCAGCCTTATATATTGGTAATATTCTATAAATTGTAAGTAATATTTTTTAATAAAAAATAAATATATAAAAAATATAAAATTTCATACAACAAGCACTAATCTATCAAAAAAAAATAATTAGTTTATCCACACAAAAAATATCAATCCATGTCCCAATTCCAAAAATTATTCATAATAAGTATTATTTATATATTTATTGCATAGGGGTTTGATTCTATACAATCTTTATCCAAGAACCGAGCCAAATTGATCAGTTCTCCATTTTTGTAACTTGGAATCAAACCACAACTTATTCCAAACCACCCCAAAAGCTATTGGTTTGGTTCGATTCTTGGTTTGAATCGGACCAAGTTGCACCCCTAATTTTTAATATAAAAATAGAATATTATGACTTTTTTTAAGTCTTTTTATGAAAGACGGAAGACCTAGTAGAGGTGCCAATGGGTAGGGCTTAAAATGGGACGGATTTTATTCGAAATCCGAGTGTACTGAATCCAAATTTAATGGGTTTGGTTCCATCAAATATATTCAAATAAAAATATGATTCTGATATGGGTTAATCTCGCTTGATCTGAATAAGATATGGATCCATTCTTATATCCACCAAGATCCAAATGACATATTACTTTGTAAGTTGTACCTTTATATTTTTCAAGTTATCATCCATCAACAAAGAATAATTGGGTGTAGTGGTTAAGACTTCTTTCTAAAATGTAGAGGTCTTGAGTTAAAGTCATAATTTTCATCATATTTTAATAATTTTATTTGAAATAACTTTGAATGATTTGACATTATCTTATCTGCTTGACCTAAATCAATTAGTTCGATCGGATCGAATTAAATCCAGATGTAGATTTGATGAAAGTAAAATAATTATGATATGGTTTTAGATATAAGGATCCAAGTCAGAAATGGATATGAATCCGAATAAAAAAATTGGATATGGATATGGACATACTCATATCTGAATTGAATTTGTTTTGTTTTAAGCCCTATCAATGGGTCGGTTCCGATTCGATTCCTAAGAAACTTAGAATCGTAATTATTATATTTATTTTGGTTATGATTCTTGTCAGTTCCGAATCTACTTTCAAAATAAATAAAATCAAAATCGTCAAAAATCACGGGTGACCATTGATTCCGATTCTCAAGAATCAAATGAGAGAATGTATTTCAAACCATTATAAAAAATAAAAACGTCTTTAAAAAAATTAGCATATTAGCCCAAAAAAAATTATTAACTTATTTATAATTTGTTATACTAAAACTATAAGTTAATGATTTTTTTTTTTTCAAAAATCAAATTTTATCTTATTGAAAAAAAAAAAAAACTAAAGAGATGGCTCATTTTAAGCTCCAATCGATAATTTATAAGAAAAATTGAAGGACTTTATAACATATATACATTGGTTTAGAAATAACAGATACTTTAAATCATCTATTTTATAAAAAAAAATGATAAAATAATCAGTTCTGTGTACCCCTTGGATAAAACCTAACAATTCTAGTTCCTATTGATTTGACTTCATTTTAGACTCGGTTCTAATAAAAATGAAATCGGAAGTGTGATTTTCGATTAATTGGGTACCCATTGACACCCCTAGACCTATATCTAATAGGTGGAAAGAGTGGAATGGTTGAAGAGAATCCATGAAATTGCAACCTTAGAGGCCACCTTGGGGATTTATCTCAAACAAATTCTGGTGCATGTGGGGAGGGGGCGTCACGTGCCCCAAGGATTAGTCGGCTACTCTAAGAGACTTGAACACCTCAGTTCCCCAAAAAAAAGACCATGAACATAAATGTTTCAAATAGGATTTGAGAAAGATAATGATGAAAATCCTAGGATAAAGGGATAGCTAAAATACTTGCCAAAACAGAGTATGAGGGTATCGAAACCATCCTTCTTCTAACTGGTTTAGTATAATTTAAGTATTTAATAGATGCAGCTGTAATTGGAAAATATAGGTTTATGGTTCAAAATAGTTGGGTACTTTTTTGAAAAATACACTATAGGTTTTCATGAATATTTGGGATACCTTTTGATGGCATACCCCTTGACCACAATCCACTTTGCAAAATTAATAGGAAATAAACTATACGAAGTCTTCAATCTCCAAGGAAAAAATTGGGTACAATTTTGACAATGGGGCAGACCGAAAACGAGGACAAATGTTCCCTGATTTGTAATGGAGAAATTACTTAAAGGGGCCTGACTAGGGATTTCTTTCGAATTAATTCCCTGAGTGTTAAGATGTCTCTTAATAGTTCATTTGGTAAAACTTTTTTTTTTCTAATAAATCCCTAAATCCCATGCCCCACATTTCTCACGATTGAAATTTTGAAATGGCCATAACCATTTGAACTCACCGTTTTCATCCAAAAAATTAGATTTTTGGCACCTTAGTCAAATTTCGAAGACTCCATTCTGACGAAATTTTTTTAAAAAAGAATAAGAAGCTGTTTTTCAAATATTTTAAAGACATGTAAAAAAAAAAAAAAAAAACTACGAATTTTTTTATTAAAAAAAAAAAAAATTTGCTTCATTTTTGGATGATAATTGATCAAGGATGTTTTTTTTGGGTTGAAATCATATGGACAAGTCGTTATGTTAAGTTTTTAGTCAATCTTTCCATATATTTTAGTAGGAAAAACTCGAAAAACGAAAACAGTTGGATTTTACTAGCATCGAGTTCACCGCTTTTTATTGTCTACTTTGACATTTTTAAAAGATGTTGAATTCAACGATAAAAGATGTCGATAGAAAATAAAAAGTGGTGAGCTCAACAATAATGAGGGACTGTTAAGAAATAAATTTTTGCTAAATGGACCATTAAGCTACTACCCAAAACTTAGGAACTATTTAGAAGGAAATCTCTCCGTTAGGATCCTTTAAGCTATTTTCCCTTATTTTAATGTGTTTAGGACTATATCAAATTGTTATGTTAGTTAGAATAGTTATTTAAAGTTTAGTAATTTATCCATATTATTATTTAATTGAATTTCATGGGAGAATAGACCATCAGACCGGCCATGCTCTTGACTTGCAACACAAAGGAAAATTCAAGCCTTGGTAGCCACACTAGTGTCCTACATCTTGTCTGGCATAATTCATCTCAAACAATTAATTTGTTGGATTCAATTAATATTTTATAAATGTTATGGGCTTCAAATTGGTTCAAATTTCTTCTTGACCCTGGATTGCTTTATCTGATGCTTGATTATACTTCTTATCCATGGGGTGCTTACAAATCCAATCCAACGATAGTGTTAATTTTTCCAGAGTTTTGAGGTTTTAAACTTGGAATCACATACATTTTGCCTTTGATGATTATTTATGGATTTCAAATCTCCGATTTAGCATTCTTGGAAGCCAACACATGTTTGATTCCAAATTCATTTGCATCCATTCTACATGGATACCTCACATTAATTATCAGGTCATGAATAGCCTTGTCAATTAAGTCAATCCGTTCAATGTTAAACTTCTTCAAAATCCTTCAAAATGATTTTTTATTTCTTATCAAATCCTTTCCGTCGAATAGAGTCTCTGAAACTCGATTGGGGTCCCAACAATCCTCTTTTTTTAATGAAGACAATGAGTTTGAATGATTATAACAGATTCAACATTTCAAACACGAGAAATGTGAGAAGCAAGGTTAGGGCTGATTAGAAAGAAAAAGTTATATTAAACAGACTATTAAGGGAAGCCTTAAAACGTAGAGACTAACTAGAAATAAATCCCTTAAGGTCCTTAATTTCCCCTTTAGAATAATGATTCGTTGTGTCAAGTGTACACTGGGTCTTTTCTTACACTTATACCAGTACAAAAAAGAGTCTAGACATCACTATTTAATTGATGTCAAAAACTATAGATATCGGTTAAAAAATGGATGTCTATACTGGTGATGTCTAAAATACACCAAACGATGTCTAAAGTTCATTTTTTTTATTTAAATAAAATTTTTTTTTTTTCTGCACACCTTTCACATCTGCATCCAAAATAGACCCAACCAAAGAACAAATTCTAGAAGCTCAAGAAGAATAACATGACAATAGAAGCAATTTGATATAACAAACAATTACCCAAAAACTAATAAGGAAAAAAAAAGAAGATTTCTGTACTTTGTTACAACAGTTTTGACAAAAAACAACAGATGACATGCTCGGCATGTCTTCTTGATGCTGTTGTACACATAAACGAAAGCAGGCAAACGATCCTCAGTTGAAGGAACTCACTTGGATGCCTCTCGACGCCCCATATGCACCCAACTGATTCTCTATCAATGCATCCACCAGTTCCAAGGTCCTGCCTTCATTCCATAGTTTCCGTGCGTCGAAAAAGAAAAAAACACAAATTAAGTTTTTAATTTACTCATAAAAAATGGAAAAAGAACATACATGGTAGACGATTAAATTTAATTTAGAATAGGATGGATGGACATTCATTTCTACGCTTTCATGTATGTCCAAGAAGGTCGAGGGGTTATGGTCAGGATGTTCAAACCCTCTGCTCTTCTTGTCGAACCAAGAGACATCGGATTTCATCGAGAGTAATCCTTTTCAAGAATAAAGGATTGGCATGCAAGAAAGAATTCAAACTGGCTTGAGTTGACATAGAGTGGGATCTAAAAGATTTGATCCAATGCACTGAGTTTAAGTTTATAATCCAGCCTTGTGAATCAATTTGAAAATGGTGTGGATTCTTTACAAAACAACCTCTCTATTTTGCTTTGAATAATGATTTTCTGAAACCACCCCCCCCCCCCTCCTTACCCTTGTGACATACTCTCCTGATGTGGCTTGTGCTAGAGTCATAGATTTTAATTCATTGGGATACACACCATACATATTTGTGGGGATGTGCAGTTGTGTATCCCGAGGAAATAATCTATGGTCCTAGCACATACACAATATAAGAGTATGAGTGAGTACGTCTGGGGGAGGGGGGGAGTCGGAAAATCATGACTCTTTTGCTTTAAAAAAAAAAAAAAACTGCATTTCATTTGTATAAGAGAGATTCTATTACCACACCAACTTTGACTAAGAGTACCCCAATTCATATGATATTGACAAGGAATTAGCACATCTAGAGTGCTTTTATTAAAAGTTGGTGTAGCAATAACTATATATATCACCCATCAAGGTTTCATTGGTTAAAGAATAAAATTTATTAGAAGATTTAAACGTTTTAAAACTTGGGCATTCATCAATTCAAGGAACATAGAGATATGAATTTAATTCTAGGATATCTTTCACCCTTTTTTGGGACCAACTAATTGCACATCACCCACCAACAGTTGCACTCCATCACTTTAAAAAATCACTTGCACTCTACTGTTTTGATTGTACTCCAAAAACAAAAAAGTTGGAGAGCTGTTTTTCTTTTTATTAAGAAATCATATAGGAACCATGACACTAAAGGTTCATAAATTCTAGATTCAATTTTCAAAGTTTCATGATCTAGAAGTAGGATAAGAATACGTAGGAGTTCCCGCTAACGATGCATTCTTTTATCTACAGTATTGATGTAAAATTCTTTCTTGGGGTGGCAGTGTAAAAATTAGGGATAAGATTGTAATTTAAAAACATATTTATCTTATGGGTTGGATTCTGTTGACTCGATCAAGAAATATGTCTCAAGATATGATACAAGATCTTAATCGTGCAAACACAAAATCCAATGATTGATTATTGGGGTATCTATTGTTGAGATATGCATAAAATCTCAACCGTTCGATTTTGTGTCATTTCTCGAGTCAACAGAACCCCACACCTTATCTTATATAGTTGGACCATTGAATAACTAGTTAGTTTTTAATTAATGTTCATTTTGGTCATTAATATCTTCAGAACCCAAAACTTTATCCATGGCAACCAGTTGATCTCTTTTCACATGTCACTATGTCATTCGACAATTGGACTTTTGATATGGTTAATAATCAACATGTGGAGATGATCACACTCTAAATGTTTTTTAACTAGTTTTTAAGATCGGATCAGTACCGATTGAGACCGATGGAATCGAATCCCCACCAGTTCAATGGTCCAAGAACATAATTAATGCACAATTTAATTTCAAGAAAAATTCCTTTCAGAATTTATTATTTCTATTTTTAAAGCAAAGAAATTCAACATTCACCAAAACATAGTCACTTGTTAGACCCCAAGCCATAAAACAATTCCCAAAACCTGCGAAACATGCTCAATCATGACACCAATTTCGGTTAAAATTCAAGAGGTATTATAAGAAACAGAGCAAACCCAGTGTCGAGATCTTCATCAGCAACAAGATTCAGATCTCAAGGAATATTATAGTTTTGGATAATGGGGTATCCATGTAGACAGAGGACCAGGCCCGTATCTAGGCTTTGCCCAGTCATAGACTATGATTTTGTCCAAGGTCTAATACATCACATGCACCACGTAAGTAAGGGTGCACAATTGTGGTAAGTATAGGAATTTTCAGAGGCCCTAATGTGGAGTCTTGAATTTCAATCTCATACCTAAATTTGCATTGGCATTAGTTGGATTGTCGATGGATCGATTTCAGGGTTTATTTCGAATCGATCCAATCTGATTTGGGGATATGTTAGATCGGCAATAGTCAAATAAAACTCTATTAGATGTATAATCTATGTCTAAATCTTACATTAAAAAAAATATAAAATTACATTAATCTTACATTAAATTTTGTTTTTAGTTAAATAAATTTTAGGGTAAATTACACTGTCACCCCCTATGGTTTGTCATAATTCTATGTCGACCTCTTAATGTTTCAACAATTGTACTTACCTCCCTATCCTAGTTTGGGATCGGAAACATAGTGTATAAGAAACATTGCTACGGTAATCAAGATCAAAATCAAAATCTTTTATATGTATAAATGATTTTGACTAATAATAGTTGAGTGAGCGGTAAATTGTTACCGCTCACTGATCCTATAGGTGAAGTTCGAGTAATTTTCAAATTCATATGATAATGAGATATGGAAATAAAGAACATAATTTCGAAGAAACATTAAGATTGAGTTTGCAATATATTGGAAAGTTCAAGGAAACCAATTAGTTTCAGGGAATATAGAAATATGTTAACAACGAGTGCATGACATGAAAAATCACTCAAGATGATATGATATGCCCATAAATATAAATCTGTATTTCATTAATTTTTTCAGGGTAAATTACACTTTGACCACCTATAACTTGGCAAAATTCCATTTGACCCCCTAACATTTTGATAATTAAACTTACCTCCCTTATAGTTATCTAAGGGGTTTACTTTCCACCTTCCGTCAAATTATTGTCTACCTAACAGTTAAATTCCTTTTATAAAGCCCATTTTGCTTTTTTTAAAATGTTATTTTCTTATTAACAAAAATATGCCTGTGAAAAAAGGGTTCAATGAATGCTTAGACAAGGCATTTTAATTATTGCTTTAAAATCTATTTTTTAAATATAAAATAAAAGGGTAAAATAATAAAATAATATCTGAATTTTAATACCGTTGCGTAAAAAGGGAGGTAAGTGCAATTATCAAAATGTTAAGAGGGTCAAAATATAATTATGCCAAACTACAATGGGTCAAAGTGTAAATTTTTTTTGTCTCATCCATCCTTTATCCGTTATTGAGAATCTTATTTTAAAGGATATGAAATAGATCGTCACCCCTTGAATCTTTCTTAATGCCCACAAACACCCCCATTTTCAAGTGGCAGGGATCCACTCCAACAACTCAATTACATCGATCCTGATAGAACGAAATGAAATTTAAGAAGGATAACAAAAAAAACTTGTTAAGGTGGGTGAATTTAAAATGCAAGGGAGGAATATAAAACTACGTTAATATCTAAGAGTAATCAAACGTATTGAATTTTGATTCTGACATTTGAATAATTTCGTTTGTGCCGTTAGGATAGAGCAGAACCCCTTGGAAGGAGGACTCTCTAGACGAGTCGAGTTCAAGGCATTAATGATACCCCAAATATAAGTTAACAAGCGTAGTCAACCAAATGCTCTTATGAGTCAGTCATGGTGGGCTTACCAACGATGTTAGAGTTAACACCAAAGTGATCAACGATTCCTGACTGGCCGATGGTCTCTCTAGGTTAATGGGACCAAAAGTGTGCGATGTGGTGATTTCTCTTATTTTGGAAACTGTGGAGGTCATTTTTATGCTTGACCTCGAGATTTAATTTTTGATAAGATCATTCACCAATAGATCATAGAAATAATTAAAAAAAAAAAAAAAAAAAAAATAACACAAATTTTTTTTTACGTGATTCGACAAACATATCTACTCCACGAGCTTGTAGAGCACATAAACATAAGGAAGGAATACAGAACTATGTTATTATTCGAGAATAACTAAAAAGATTGAACTTTAATTCCAACATTTGAATAATTTCGTTTGTACTGTTAGAACAACATAACATAGCCCCTTGAAGGAGGACTCTTTAGAGGAGTCGAGTTCAAGACATTAATGATACCCAAAATATAACTTAACAAGCGTAGTCAAACAAATGCTCTCCAGCCCAAAGAGTGCGCGATGTGGTGACTTCTTGGGAGTCTTTTTTTTTTTTAAATGTTTTTTTTTCTTTTTGTGAAACGTCGGTATCCTAATAGTTGTTCCCATGATACTCTCTCCCATTATAATAAGATACTCTGTACATAGGAATCCAACTCACAAGAGTCCTATACTCTTTGTTTTATTCAACTCATGTACTCTCTCTGTCTCTCTTTCATATATATTTAGATTTGAGGACACACTCTCGCCGACAAATATAAATGTAAACTTTCGAATGGTCAGAAATGAGCATTAATTATATCCACATATTATATTTTTAAAGTAAGTCCAGTAGATATGTGGATATAAAAAGCCCAATCAAGGACTTCTACTTTTATGTTTTTGGAAAAATTTGGTAGCACATCAAGCTATATAATTTAGTGGGCCTTCTTGTATCAAGTCCATTATCTATTTTTTAATTTACTGAATTACCTTAATCGTGAGGCTGTTAATGGATAGGACTAGACTCAAAATTTGATCATTGTATCAAATTATGAGGCTGAATTGAGGATTTGATTTTCAATAAGAATTCGATCTGATATCTTATTAGATCGGTTCATTAGATCGGTTCTGGATCGAATATGTTTCGATTTGATAAAATATGAGAAATTAAATAAATTATATTATATAGTATATAAATTAAATTAAGATTGCACCTCACATCGCACATCTTGACGTGAAAGTGTATAGGAATCATAGATGCTTTTCATCCAGGTCACTCCATCATGACTCTATTATATAATTTATTTTAAAATATATGAAATTATTTAGAATTTTTTGTATACCCTTAATGAACTTTTTGTCATTGAATCTGGTAGGGATCCAAATAGTGACACCTCATAGAAATCCAATTTACTAAGAGTTAGACTTGATCTGATCCAATTAAATTACGTTTTCTATGGTAATATATATAGATATTTTTTTTTTGGATAAATATGGTAATACTCTCCATAAAGATTAATTTGGGGAAAATATATTAATTGGTATTCTTTCTAGGTTTTCTTCTATGACTTATTTTGTAATAAAATAAATAATTTTATTAACTTTTGAAGATGGCCATTGGACATGAATATCCCTTCATATGTGGAAGCTTCTAGGATCCAAGGGATAGGGGAAACTTCCCTAGAAAATACGAAACGTTATTTGATTTTAATTATAAAAAAGGGTGATTTAAATAGGAAACTCTTTGTACAGCACGGATGGATAATAAGTGTCCAACAATATTGATCCTAAAATATTTGAATGCCCTTTTGTGCTTTGGATATCAAGTAGAAGAAGATTAAATAATAAATTTAAGAGAGTGGGAAAGATAAAATAATAATTTATTATAGTAAAATTGTCAACAATTAAATTAAAAAACACCCACCCACGCACTCCCGAGTAGTTCTCACCTCCCCAGCAAATGAGAAATTAATTTATATTAAAATTAGGGTAAAGGTATCAATGGACTTAGTTCCCATATACTTTCTATAAGAATCATAACTATTAAGTTTTCTTAATTCTAATTTTTGTTAGTTTGTATTCGCAAATCAATCAATCAAATTTGTCAAAAAAAAATTTTCTTTTTAAAATCATTTTAAATTAGAGTCGTGACATACGCGCTTTGACATATACCCCTTGACGTGCCATGAGCTAGAATCACAAATCTTTTTCCTTGGGATACACAATTACACATCCCCATGAATATGTACAATTGTGTATCCCGAAAAAAAAGATCTATGGTTGGGGAAGGGGGGGGGGGAGGGTGTTATCATAAAATCATTACTCTTTAAAGTAAGAGTCGTGATAATCTGATTCCTCCACGTGGCATACTTATAATACTCTTTTGACGTGACATTTGATAGAGTCGTAGATCTTTACTCCTCGGGATACATAACTGCATATCCCCATAAACACATGTAATTGTGTATCTTGAGGAGTAAAGATCTATGATTCTAACACATATCACGTTAGGAAAGTATTTTGAATATGTCACATGGGGGAGTCCGAAAATCATTACTCTTAAATTAATGTCTTATTGAGCTTGATTTTCAATTGGTTTGGTTCCAAGAAATCCAACTCTCTTCAATTTTAATTAAAAGGGTCCGAAATTAGATTGATTGGTTTTGATTCCAGTTGGGTTAACCCTTATTCCAAAGAGTCGTGCTGGGGTGACATAAATAAAGACACAAGGGTGACAGAAACTTCTGTTGTAGAGCACATTTTTCCACGAGACACGAGTAAAAATCATCTACGGTTATATGTACTCCACCACATCATTTTTGTTACCCTTGTGTCATTCCAACATTTTCCTATTTCAAATGGCTGAAGTAGCTTTTCCTTGTACTTGTGTGATATAGACTCATTCCCCAGAAAAAAAATGATGTTAAGAAAAGAAAATGCTATATATTTCTGTTCCATCTCAGCTGTTCATTGGACACTTGGTGTCCAACATCGATGGACGTTAGAAAAGTCCATTTGAAAGCTCCTCTAATTAACTTTATGACAAATAATTGCGTGATCGATCTACCAACAAACCCTTCATCTAAATATCTGATCAGACCCCCAAAAGCACAGCCATTAGAGAGAGAGAGAGAGAGAGAGAGAGAGAGAGGTGTGAGTCTCCTAATCACCAAACCCATCATGGATTATACGAAGAATAGTGTTGGAAATTTAGCAATAGTTTTGTTTCTAATTGCAGGAGTGCTATTCGTTTCTCTTAGGTCTCCTACCATCTCTAATGTCATTTCTCCATTCCACAACAGCCAATGTTCATCTTCATCAACAAAACAAGTAAGGAAACTTGTCTATTATTTCTTTCTTTTTTATACATAGAAATGGTTTTTTTTTATTACTTCTTTAATTTTCTTTTATTGGAACTAATTTTGGGTTATTTGTGATTATAGTCAGCCATGGTTACTCCTCCTCCTTCTCCTCCTCTTCCTCCTCCTCCTCCTGAAGATGAACTTGAAACAGCTTTGAAAGGAACTTCAATGGAGAACAAAACCTTAATTATTGTAATAGTAAACAAAGCTTATGTTGAAGGAGAGAAATCCATGTTTGATATCTTCATAGAGAGTTTATGGGTTGGAGAAGAAACTCAATCATTGTTGGATCATATTCTCTTTGTTGCTGTTGATCAATTTTCTTTCAACAAATGCAATTTCATGAGGCGCCATTGTTATAGACTTGTAACAGACGGTGGTGATGATTTTGTTGGAGAGAAATTTTATATGTCTCGAGGTTTCATCAACATGATGTGGAGAAGAACTCTTTTTCTTTCTGATGTTCTCAAGCGTGGCTACAGCTTCATCTTCACTGTATGTTTCTCCTCTCCCCTTCTTTTTCATTTTGATCTTGATTCATGAGCCTTGCACTTGCACTTGCACACTATAGAGTTTTTCTTTTTGGAACCCTAATCTTTACTTATTACACCCCAATTTCTTAAATTTACTCTAATTAAAGACTAAACACACCATTCTTGATTCTACTATCAACGAATTCGCTGATTATGAAAGTGACGAATTCACTTGAAAAAGACATGTTTGGGGAAATTAAAATGAATACTGTAAGGGTTTTGGGAAATATCTCTTTTAATTGTAATTGGAGTGCAATGAGTAAAAGTTGGGGGTGCCAATAGCAACTCTCCATCTTTCTTTTTTTTTTTTGTTTTTTGTTTTTGGGGTGATCATTGCAGATCCTGTGCTCTTTCGGGAGTTGATTTCTAAAGTAGCTACTTAATTTGTAAGAGCTACACTACCTGCGTTGACACTGGGTCCAAAACTGAGTTCACTTGATGATGCACAAGTAATCATAAATTTATTTCCTTGAGATACAAGTTGGAAAATCAACTTTTCTCTGTCCAACGCTGGCATTAAAGCATTTTCGAATTTGAAGAGGTCATGGCTTTTGATCTCATTGTCGATCGAATGTGTCTTATTACGTTGAAGGTTTCAACTTGATGAAGATTATATCTATAAAAGATTTTTCTCATAGAAAAGTCAATTAAGGTATGCTTTAGCCAGGATTCTATGAAATGTAAACTTGACTTTTCTGCGATTGAAAATCTCTATCATAACAAAAGTTATTAATGTTCAAATGCAGATCTAAAAAATTTCATTTCAAATCAAAAGTTATGGCCGTTTGAAGCTAAGGGGGCATTTGACTTTTCTTACACCACAACACACATTAGAAAAAAAAAAAAAACTACCTAAACTTGAATAATTGAATTAACAAGATTTCGTTGTCATTAAGAATGACGAATTAACGAGTTCTTATATTATATAAGTGACGAATTTATTAGAAAAACATGTTTTAAGAAGTAAAATGAACACTGTGTCAAACTTGAAATTTCTTCATATTTAACATATGAAATAGAGATTCATTTTTATTTTTAAAATTTTATTATTATTGAATTGTGATAATTTAATGCTCTTTTTTCAGACACCCCATGTACTCCCATTACAGATCATAGATTCTTTGTTTTGAGATACACAAAAAAAATATATTTATGATTATGTATATGTCGGGTCAATGAGTGTAGGGAGTGTAGGGGGTGGGGGGCCGAGGCAGAGGCGGAGCTAGTGGGGGCAATTGCCCCCATAGAACTTTGAGACACCCCTGTATTTTCTACTAATTATATACCCCATTTGCCCTTACACTCTCAACTCTCTCCCCATTTGCCCCCACACCCTCACCTCCCTCCAATTTTTGCTCCCCTACCCTCCTCTCATTCCCTTTTCAATTTTTTGTTGATGACATTGCCTTTTAACTGGCCTTCTCGTATGCTAAATGGAAATGACTTAAATATCATTTTCTTCAACTTCTAACTAATGATCTCTAAATCTCTTAAAATCAACTATTCATTTTCAAGTTTTTTAACTATACAACTAACTATAGTTTGCCCCCAGTACTACTCTGCCCTTGGGGTGGGGGGTGTTCTAAAAAAAAAAAATGTCCGAATAATTTTAGTATTTTTAATTTTAATTGAAGTTGGGATACCAATAGTAGTTCCCGTTATAAATCAGTTTGTGTGTGTGTTTTATTTTTCCTGTGAGTGAGAGCCAGTTAAGAATCAGTGGGCCTACGAATTAACCAATCAGGATTTGTAGTATTGTGAGTGAGAAACAGTTATAAAACAGTGGGCCAAGATTGGCGGTCTTTTTGCAACCTAACTCCCATGAGTACAGTACCAACACTCTTACATTTGTCCGCTTTCTTGTCTTGATTACTCGTCCAGTTTCCGTGAAAGTTAAAATTGGTGGGGGTGAAGAAACAAGATACACCTGACAGTATTATATTAAAATGCAAACAAATTGGTTTCAAAGAAGGTTGTTTCTTGTTAGATTTCAAAAGAAAAAGTGTAACCTAATTGGTATAAAAAGTCGTGGTAGTTTAATATGATGTTATTGGTTACATCAGATCATCGTCGGCAATGATCTTCATCAGGTAAAGTCGGTGAGCTGATTTAGAAGGACAATTCTAACTGTACACGTTTCCCTTTAAATAATGCCACGTGTCCCTGAATACAAGGACATTCCTGTCACGTATCTGAGTGATTATTTAATAACCCACATAGAAATTGCCACGTGGAATATAATTTTGTCCTTATGCTTAATAAAGTAAAATAATCTACCCAAAAAATCAACGTGTGGGAATGATAAAAGTAGCTGTTTTACATTTAATAGGTCAAGAACAAAGTGAGTCAAACAAAAATGTGTTATACGTGGCATTTTTAGGGCACACGACAGCGTTGAAACTATCAAGTTGTATGTTTGGACCTGATATCGTTTGATTAGATATAGGATCTCCATCTTCTATTAAGATCTTTAACGATGAAAAATTAAGGATAAATTATTACTTCAAGTGCTGAATATGGGAAAATTCTCATTTCATATAATATTTATTTTAATTTTCAAAACATGTATTTTTAGTGAGATATCTTCACTTCTATAAAGTATGTGAGATCATGACCCTTAGAATAAATAGCAACAATCTTGCTATTTTTTTTGCAAAATTATTACTTTTCGAATAAATATCAACAAGCTCTCTACCTTCCATTAGTGAGATTTTCAATTTAAAATCCCTACAATCTAACTATGCATATTTTCGGAATTAAAATGAATAGTTATTAGAACATGAATTTTAATAATAGTTGTGCATTTTTTTGAAATTTTCTTAAAAATTTGTATCTTGATATTCTATTGAAATACACATTTGCTTGGTAAAAATGAGGTGTTTACGTTTTGGAATGTCACATATGTGGATGTCTTGGTATCATCTTTTGGGCATCAAGTTGGATCTCTTATGGTGTGCTTGGATTGAGAGAAATGGAGAGAAAAGAAAAAGTGAGTTTCTCTCCATTTCTTTTGTTTGGATAGTTAAGTGAGGAGATTAAAGAAAAAATAATAAAGAAAAAAATAGGAAAGTTTTTCCTCTATTTTTTTCTCTCAAAATTAGAGAAATGAAATGTTGATGACTAATAAAAGTACTAAAAATTACAATTCCACCATTTTTTCTCTTCAAACTTAAACTTTTCTATTGTTAAACCAAACAAGATGGAAATAAATTGAATTTATTCTTTCTTTTCTTTTAATGAGTTTCTTTTCTCTTCATTTCTCTCAATCCAATCCAAACAAAACGTGATTCTTGTCTTGTGTTACCTAAAACTGTAAGGTAATATGGTATCTAATTTGTGTAATGGTGTGGTAGTGTTTCCTTGAAGGGCTTTTCCCCTTTTCTTTACGTTACTTCTCAAAAGAAAGGATTGGCCATATCTAGATCTAGATGGAGTAGAATGACGAGACTTTGTGGGATCTAAGCTTTAAAAGTTCTTTTAATGGTTGGTAGGAATGTCCGCATCATCTAGTGGTTGGGACATCTCTTTTTCAAGTTGCCAATTGTTTCCAACTCCCAAAATTATCATGGTATTAGATTGAGCCTTTATCTCCTCCACGTCATCCAATACATATCTCAACGGGCTTTGGCCCAGTCCAGGCCACACGTGCGAGGACGTGTTAAGTTTAGTCCCACATCACACACTCATTTCTTTGCCTGTCCATATAAGCTTTTGGGCCTCTTCACTCATTTCCAATTAGTTTTGAGTTGGACCCCATTTCTTATAACAAAACCATATCCAAGACAATGTGTGGTTTTCTAATCGAATACTATGTTAAGTCTGTCCATATTACTCACTACCACAATCCACATTCTTCTCTTTCCCTTATAATTTTAGAACCTTTATCTTACGTAAAGGCTAGTTGTAATCAATTATTTTTTTAGCACAAAGTTGACTCGCCTAGAATTTTTATCTATCTCAATATATATATATATATATATATTAGATAAATGGTGCATATTACTTTAATATATACTATGCAATTTACGACTACTAATAATAATAATACTTTTTCTCTATTGTGCAAAGATAGAGATCATTTCTTCTATTTTGTTTGGTTTGTAGAGATCAGCTAGACCTCTTATATTTTTATTCTTTCTCAATAAAATTGCTTTAAATAAATATAGAATAATTTTCTTCTCCATTTGTGATCTTTTTTTTATAATCGTTATAGGATGCAGACGTAATGTGGCTAAGGAGCCCATTTTTGAGATTGAGTCGAAATGAAAGCGATCATATCCAATTAAGTTGTGATACATTCAGCAACAATGAATGTTCCGTATTCAATCTCATCAACACTGGCTTCTACTTCGTGAGATCGAACGACAAGACCATCTCTTTATTTGACACATGGTATGCAATGAAAGATAATGCCAACTATACAGGGATGAAAGAGCAAGATGTACTGAAAGAAATGATGCATAGGGGTGTCCTTAGGCAGTTGGGGTTAAATGTGAGGTTCTTGGACACCCTCTATTTTAGTGGATTTTGCGAAAATAGCAAAGATTTTGGAGCTGTGATCACCGTCCATTCGAATTGTTGTCGAACTATAAAAGCCAAGGTGGTTGATCTGACGGCTGTTCTTAAAGATTGGAACAGGTATAAATCTTCCATTGGTTATCGAAAAATGTTAAAGGGCCCTCCTGGCAATGAAACATTAAAGTATCAATGGTCCAATCATATACAATGTGGCAGATCATGGATTGGGTTCAATGCTAGTATGGTCTAAGTTATATTTTATGCTTTTTATAAACTCAGAGGTACTATTAGTCTTTTGTAATTATTTATATAGATGATTTTTTCTTAAATGTTATTCAAAATAATTCTTCATTATGTTGAAGATTTGAGTTTCACATACCCCTGAATTAAAAAGCATAGCTCTACAAAAAATATCTAGGCTTCATTTATGTGACTTTGCTTCGATAGAATTGTTTGTTTAAAACCACTTCTATAAGAATCGAGAAAATAAATGTTCCTATAGAATCACTCATGTGGGAACCATGGGATTGTTTAAAAACACTCTATTCAATAATTGATGAAAAATATCTTCGATACTGTAGACACCCCATTTTTGCATCTGCCTGATTAATCAACTCGTCAACCCGATCGCAAGGATTCCCAATGATGAATGTGTATTCCATTGCTTTACTTTGTTACCAGATTTGTTTCAGAAATCCAGATGAGGTATCTCGAATTGACAAAACCTTAGAAACCACGCTACGCTAGGAAAGTACGACCCCAGAAACATAGAAATCATCATCTTGCAGATCAAAAAGAAGCTTCACGATAAAAATCACTAAAAATTATCAAATTACCAAAATACCCCTAACCTCAAAATAACCCTAGAGCCTACGTTACGCTTAGGAAAACTCTCTCGAACACATAAAATAACAAATCGAAACCAAATAAATCATTTCACCAATTTTAACAAAATTTGACAAAATTACGAAAATGCCCCTTATAAAGTTCACAATCATTTCACACAAAAAATTTCATAAATGACACAAACTAATATTTCTCATTGAATTCCTTACGAAAAATCGATTCTAAAACATCCTAGAACATTAAAAACCGACTTGAAACGTGAAAAGTCCTCTTCGGGGGCAAAACGGTAATTTCACAATTTTCATGATAAAAAATTCCGAAATTAATAAATAAAATATTAAATAATTAAATTTAAACATTAATGAAATTAATTTAAAAATTTGAACCTAAAAAATCGATTAATCGGACTCTCAGGCAAAATTGTTGAGGGTTCGTGGGATATTTCTTTAAGGACCCCTCCATTTGGGGGTCCAAAGAATTAAAAATATTTTAGAGGAGGGGTTCTCCAAAAATCAAAGTAAATCAAGCAAGACTAAGGTCAAGGTATTAAAGTCAATCAAGTGAGACTGAAGTCAAAATTAAAGTCAATTAAGCAAGACTAAAGTCAAGATACTTAAAGTCAATCAATTAAGACTAAAGTCAAAACATTAAAAGTCAATCAAATAAGACCAAAAGTCATAATAGAATTATAATTGATTAATAACTCTATCTAATAGAGTTCTAACTTAAAAATAATTCTACCTAAAACAATTCTAATTAAAACATAATTCTACCTAAAACAAGTCAAATTAAAACACAACTCTAATTAAAAGATATCTAATTAAATACTAACTCTATCCAAATCAACCCCTAAAAACATCTATAAATAGAGGTGCTCACACCCTATTTTCGTATCAAATAATAAACCCTAAGAGAAGTAGGTCTAGAAGCTCCCCTAGCCCCCCATAAACCCTAGTTTTGGAGTCCCAACTCCTTAGCTAACATCCCTCCTTCAATTTTAGTCTAGAAAACACCCAAAAGCCTTCTAAAAACATCCCCAAATCCGCAACAAATTTGAAGAGTTCAGATTCAAAAACAAGGAGATACCTTGCCTCGGAGATCCAAAGTCAAATCCGGAAACAGAACGAAGCAAGGGAGCACGGTACAAGGAGCTCTTTTTGTCAGATCTGAGGGAACCAAGTCCTTGCCATCGGAAAGGTAAATTTTTATTTTTATTTATTTTTTTATCTAGGTTTTAGCAATGTAATTTACTTGGGACTTTAGTAGAGACCGGCTTTGGCCGGGCGGGGTTGGTGCCTAACACCTTCCAACCCCGTAACTTGATCCCCGAATTCAGATTTTTTATAGTAGATTAGTTCTTTTTATCCATGTTAGAGTCAGTATGGTTCCTAGACCATAATAACTAGGTGGCGACTCCCAAACCTCAAGGGTCAAAAGCGGATCCGCGCACTCCGCGGATCGAGGGCGCTTTCAGATACATTTTGGTGCTTAACTTAAAAATAATGGATGTTTTCATATGAAAATGATTATTTTTTTTATTATATCAATTTCTTTTGACTCTGCCTTTTACAACACCTCCCCCATCCAAAGTGTCTCAAATCGTGATTTTCTGACTCTTTGTTCATATGCTCTTAGAGGCAATTACAGAATCATTAAGTTTTTTCATAAGTATCTCGAAGCAAAGGATCTACGATTCTACGATGGGAATGTACAAAGAACATATGAAAAAAGAGTTAGATTATCATGAGTCAAGCATCTCTTTAGGCATTTGTCAAGTATAATGATTCCGACTTGTTTTACTCATGATCACAGTTCTTTTTGAAATTTTGTAAAGTTCTCCGAATAAGAGATTTGATTAAATCAATGAATCAAATATTGAAATAAATTTACCCATCACCCACTAGATATAATTTTTTGGGAGTTGAAGATCGGTTTTGGAAAGAAATTCAAAACATCAATTGTAAATTATTTATAATTTACCTTGTTATTTTTTTTTTCCTATACCTTCTTTAATTTATCCATATTAACCAAATTGAATTCTTCTTGAATAATTATTGGATTGGAACTTAATTACTATAGAAACAAGTAGTGTGATCTAAAAACACCTCTCACAAAAATGGAAATTTTCCTAAAACGTTTTTGGAAACAGGTTATAAATATTTAGAAATAATCTTATATAAGATTTTAACTGTAGCCATTCATGAATTTCCCAGGATGAATTGATTTAACCGTCCCATTCATTTCAGCCGTTAAACTAGATATTGTCTTTAGTACATTTATAACCAAATAAAAAAGAATTCATGTAACATAAAATCAGAGTGGCGCAGCGGAAGCGTGGTGGGCCCATAACCCACAGGTCCCAGGATCGAAACCTGGCTCTGATATTCCCAGTTTACGTTTTAGCCTCACCACGCACCACCCACCACCCAATGAAATCAACTCAATAAATAAATAAATTGAGCGAGGTCAGAAACTCGACAAAGGTAACTCAGGGAGAAGAGTGTTGGGAGGTGAGAAAATCATTTTCTACTTTTTGCGAAAAAAAAGTCACCCAAGGTGGGAAAAGATTTCCATGGAAAATATATGAACAAAAAAATTAACGTGGTGGAGTGGATCTAATCAATGATGACAAACAAGGAGAATAACAAAAGAAGTTGCTCTAAACATAATAAAATGGAGTAAGATCATCTGTCAATTTCAAATCATTGGATTTTGGCTTTTATGATGATCAATGAATTTGATTCCGCATTGAACTTTTAATTTTGGTAGCAAATTGGATGTCAGGATATATATGATTGTATTGAAATGTTTTCTTACAAAAAACCCTTTTATAGAAAATGATTCTAAGAAAAAAAATATGATTTTTCTCATAAAATATATCAAGGTTAGATTGGACCCCTGAAAGATAGAGGTGTGAGCAGGGGTGGAGCTAGTGGGGCAATTGCCCCGACAAAACTTGGAGACACCCTTATATTTTCAATTAATTACATGCCCCGTTTGTCCCCACCTTGTCACTCTCTCCCCTTTACGCCCCTCCCCTCCCCTTCCCTTCATTTTTTGTTGATGAGATTGCCTCTTAACCGGGCTTCTCATATACTAATTGGAAATAACTTAAATATCATTTTCTTTAATTTCTAACAAAAAATCTCTGAATTTATCCCTAAAATCACTCATCTTCAATTTCTTCAATTATACAACTAACCATGGTTTGCCCCCACTACAAGAAAATCTTGGCTCTGCCCTTGGGTGTGGGACGATTTTTCTTCGCTTCTTTGCAATTAAATTAGAATTCCCATGGAGAATGGTTGGATATGTGTATGAAAGAGTGGTAACTTCGAGGGATTGACTCAATGGAAAATTTTGACCGATAAGTGATCAATGCTTGTAGGTCGTGACTTTGATATCCAGTACGAGCATTAATTTCTTAAGGGCCACCCGCGAGGGTGCACCTTTACTCACCTGATGAGTGTGGTGTGTGGGTGTTGCACGTGCCTCGGGAGTAATCCTTGGACAAGACCAAATACGGGCTCAATTTGCTGTCACTCGATTATAAAAAAAATGGAGATGGATTGATTTCTTTCAATGAATTAAGTATAATAATCCGAAGAGAGTTTATATAGAAAATGAAGAAAATCTTAACCGAGTAGATAATCACAAACTAAATCTAATCCCAACAAATCGTCATCTAATTTGTTCTCAACAAATCTACCCTACTCTTTATAAAAATGATTTGACGTATCTCAATACATCTTATTGTAGTGCTTCTTACCTAATACTCTAACAATGTGAAATTACAATGGCATTGCATATGATTTGTTCAGGTTCTAAATAATCCAGAATCCTCTTACCCATTTTACTTAGAAGGATCCGAACCAAAGCTATATTTACATTTAACTTTATTATTACCAAGGTCATTTTTATTAAAAACAAATTAAATTACAATCCTACCATTCCTATAAACACATTAGTTAGTTTTCTCAAAATTATAAAGATATTCTTTTTATTATGTTATTTTCAAAATTAATTTAATTAATATTTTAAATTATAAAAGGCCCTTACATTATAAAATTACAATTCCACAAGCCTTATGAGCATGTTAATTGGTTTTCTAAAATTACAAGTATGGGTACCAATGACTCATAAGAAAACACATGATTCCAACTGTGTAAACACAAAATCCAATTACTAAGATTTGTGCACATATCTATAACACATCTCTCAAATATACTTATGTTGATGATTAATCACAACCATTGGATTTTGTGTTTGAACGGTTGGGTTCATGTGTTTTTCCACGAGTTTGACCCAATTATAAAAATATATTTTTTATCATGCCATCTTCAAATTCCCTTTAATCGATCTACTAAAGGGAAGAGAGAACATGACCCCACATATGTGCTTGAATGCCAAATGTTCAATTTCAAACCCAATGATTCACTTTGGATCATTAGATACCTAATTGAAGTTTTGTTACGATATCTTCGATGTATGTTTTTTATTTTTTTAATGATACATGAAAACTAACACTTCACATATCTTTATCAACTTAGTTAAGTTGGAAGAAGGACAACTTAGCTTCGTGTTAAGTTGGAAGAAGGACCCTTGAGCCGCTTCTTACGCTGGTCTAAGTCTGCCTTGACCTTGCTCACCAAAAAAAAAACTTAGTCAAGTTGGCATTAAACCCCTTCATACACGGTCTTGGTCTGCCTTAAACCTGTTTGCCTAAAATAAAAAAAAACTTAGTCAAGTTGGCACTTATATCGTTGGATTTGATTTTAAAATTCTAGATTAAGGTTTATTACATTTGATTGGTGTGATCACAAAAGTGTGAGAGAAATTCTTCATGTGGGGTCTACTAAAAGATAAAATATAAAAAGACAAGACAAAGTGGCATTTATCCATCAACTATTAGGACCCATGGTCTTTTCAAAGTGTATCTCAACAAAAATATCTCATTTGGCTATCAAAATTAACCAGTCTAAGGTGATGATCATACGCTTACACCTACCCCCATTTTGATGAGTCCAGATTTGTTGTTCAAGGAAAGTGGATGCTAAGATGTTAAATGAACAATATACAAACACATGTACTTTGAGATACGTATTCTAATATCTTAATATTTGTAGTTTAATCCATTACATTTACTAGGAATGATCCTAAATCCCCAACTAAAATAGAATATGCTTCTCTAAATTTAAACCTCATGACACGATAGTAAAAAAATTATTTATTGTCTAATCTGAAAACATGTTCAATATGTTCGGGTTTGATTCCTCAATCTTCTTCAATTTCTACCATGGTTTTAAATATTGTCCGAGACCAAGATGACTCATTTGATATGTCTTCGTATTGTCCACCAATGAAACGGATAGATAAGTCAAATGTATCGGATGAGATTTAAAACTCATACTTTGTTTTTGTCATTGTTGAACGAGACGACTCAAAAATATAGGAAAACTTATCCGAGACGACTCGGTCTTGTTCATGGACGAGACGAGAAGTCAAAACGAGTTTTAAAATCATGATTTTTTACTTCAGCATCAAGACTTTAACATTAACATCTTTAAGATCATTTTCTGATTGCAATTGGTCGATGAGCATTTTTGGAGTACCAAAAAGGCTTGGATTCTTAGATTCTTTGTAACGTTTCTATTGATTAAGATGTTATTTGGGAGAGACTTGTTCTTTTGATTTTGGAAAAATTCTTTGTTAATCACAAAATTCTCATAATTTTTTGAAGCAAAGCGAGTCAACAAATTAATAGATAATTTACATTTAATCACCATATACGATAACATTTGCTGAATAATTGAAAAATCCGAATTATTTATCTACAAAAATTATTTCTATATCCCTCAAAATTTAGTCCATTTTTATGAAACTTTTCCAAATTAACGGAATTGAACCCCAGCTGAATAATTAACAAATCTGAATTTGGTAACTATTGTTTCAACCATATTTTTAAAACTTGTCAAATCAACTCGATTTGATTTCAAGGTGAATCAAGTCCAGAACTCGAAATATCAACTTGATGGATTAGAGTCTATTAGAAAGTCGACCAAGTCAAGTCAAAAACTTGTCTGAGTCAAATGGACCGAGTTAAAAACACATCTTATTTCGCCCAAAAATTTCTTCAAAAAACACTTATTTCTGTCCCATATCCACTATCTTCAAGCTCTTTAATGTATTCAATCATTTCTTTAAAATTTAAACCATTGATTTCAATCTCTTGAAGAAAATCCTTTTGATTTTTCTACTAAAAAATTCATCATCTTCAAGTTTTTACTAGTTAAACTTTCTCTTCAATTATGAACCTCAACTCTACAATAAAGCCCGTAATTATTTTACCGGAAAATCCATTATCTTCAGAGTTCTTTAAATCGCTCAATTTCATCTTCAATCTATCCACTTCAACTTCTTGTAAAAGTCCGTTTTATGTTCCAAAACCATCTTCTACTTCCTTTACAAGTGTATTGTTTTTGTAAGTTGGAAAGATTGCATAAGTAGATTTTAAGATTGAAGAGGAGCAATAGATCTTACACTGATTGATTTTGGGGAGAAAATGCACGGGGCAAAGGGCACTTAACATCATTAAATATTTTAGTTTGATTCGGTTGAGTTGACTATCAAATGACTCCACTTGATGGACATTTGTATCACGTCGAGTCAAGTTTAGTTTTCGAGTTTGAAAAATAAGTTTTCAAAAGAGATTTAAAGTTGAAATTAATAAATTCGGAGGGTTAAACCTGAAATATTTAGATATCTCAAGACTCTCTGGACATGTGTTTGTGTGGTATTCATTTGACAACTTAGCACCTACGTTCCTCGATGGGAAATCTGTACTCCATTTTGACTAGCTTACCACTTCTTTCATCTCACCAACTATCAAGCACTATTAGAAGTAGGTATCTATTCCAAAAGTTTCGGCCCTGTTCGTTTGAGTTTTAAGAACCATTTTTTTTTTAAAGCCAAAAAAGTTAGATAAATAACGTTTGTTTGGATTTTTTTGGTTCTTGCGGATTTCAATTGAAGGTTAAAAGTAACTTATAAAAGAAGTCATTTAAGAGAGATTTTTTCAAATGGATTTTGCAAGATGTCAAAAACATAAAACGGCATAAGTATAATTACCAAAATACCTTTCACCTTTAATCAAATTTTCAACCAAACTTAACTTTAAAAAATGAAATGAGATTATTAAAATATCCTTAAATTTCTAAAATATCCTTCATCTTTAATCAAATTTAACCTTAAAAAATAAAAAAAGAAATTATCAAAATACCCTTCATCTTTAATTAAAATTTCAACCAAACTTAACTTTAAAAAATAAAAGAGAATTAACAAAATACCATTCATCTTTCCCAAAATACCCTTCATTTTTATCAATTACCAAAATACCTTTCATCTTTAATCAAAATTTCGATCAAACTTAACCTTAAAAATAAAAGGGAATTACCAAATACCCTTCTTCTTCCAAAATACCTTTAATCTTTTATCAAATTTGCAGTCAAACCAAACCTTAAAATTTAAAAAGGGATTACCAAAATACCCTTCATCATCCAAAAGGGGATTACTATCAAAATACCCTTCATCTTTATTACCAAGACTAAAAGCACTTCATCATCACTAATTTATTACCAAAACACCATTTATCTTTATGTGGATGTTGGATCGTGTATTATGTAGATATTTTCTAAATCAGGAAAATTTCATATGATCATTTTTAAGAGGAGATGCTACCAAATTTTTGATAGAATTATAAAATTTATAAATTTATTTAAATTAAAAAATAATTATTTTATAATTTTTTAATATAAATTTATTATATACATATATGGTGTAATTATATATTCATTAAGGTATTTTACTCATTTTTTGTGCATTATCAATATTAAGGGTATTCTGATTATTTTAATAGAATCTAACAATAAACAACTGTCAAACGAACATCAATTTCTGATATATGTGCTTTTGTAATGAACAAACTTCTACTAGATTTGACTTTTCATGCTCTAGGCTTCTGTTTCTTTCAGAAGCTAGCTTTTGGAGCTGGAGTGACTTTTGTAAAGAACATACATTTCAATTTTGATGTCCAAATTAGTTTGTCCGAAAAACTAATTTTTAAAATAATGGTCAAATACTTAAATGTGCTTGGTTGATCAATCTTTTTTTTTTTTAAATATCTTGATTGTGTGTGTAGGAATTCATCTTTATCCTCATGGCTTATCTGGAAGATTTGAGGTGGACTAGATAAATTTTGTTCTCCCATTTAACTCTTTCCAGAGCAACATCTTTTGTTATGTGGCAATTCATAAGGAGCAATATTGGTTGTAGGCAAAGAATAATGGAGAATCAACAAAAATTACTGTGATTTGCAGTAGGACAACCAAGTACCCAAGGACTGAAACATTTTATTCTAGCTGAATTGAGAATTTTCAAGTATACCAAACAAGGCCTTAAAGACAAATCTTTGGTCAATATATGTATTTGATTGTATGTAAGAACAAAAAAAAAAAAAAAAGGTTTGGAAAGGATTTAAACTCTAGTGAAAGTCAAAAAGTAATGCGAGTTGAAATAGTGGTGCCCGTAAGAGCCTTTTCTCCTATTTATATGGTTGAGCGGGGTGTGTAGGAGGTTTGTGTGTGAAAAAAAAATGAGAGGGAGTTCAATGGCCTTCATGCTTTTGTTTGGGTTGATTGTTGTGGGGCAGTGGGAGGTGAGGATGACATGTGCGAGGACAACACGTGCTTCGTTTAAGTGTAAGGCGGAGAGGGCACTTTGGGTTAAGGCATGTGAGTCAATACTGCATGGAAAGGTTCCCACACCGGAATGTTGCGAGCGTCTTAGGGTTAGCCATCTTAAGTGCATATGCCAAATACTTACACCAAAGGTAGCAGCCCTCTTAGACATCAATCGAGCCATAAGAATTGTTCAACGGTGCGGAAGGACAGTCCCTCGGCACTACAAGTGTGGAAGTAATCTCCCTCTCACTCTCAATGATTTTCTTACATACATGATTTTAAAACTTGTTTTGACATCTCGTCTCGTCCAGCAATGAGACCGAGTTGTCTTGGATGAGTTTTCCAATGTGTTTAAGATGTCTCGTTCAACAATGAGAAAAATAAACATGAGATTTTAAATCTCGTCCAATACATTGACTTGTCCATCCGTCCTCCTACATGAAATAATCATTTGTAATTAATACTCAATTGTTAAATCATATATTTTAGGTACTTGGTCTTGTGGGGCCTCAGAAGTTGATATGAGATTCCTAATTTTTTTCATTCTTTGTTTTGCAGGCATCACCACTCCATGAAGGTACACTATGTTTCAATTACTACTTTATCCACATAAACCCATATACGATAATAGCTTTGTAGCTGCATAATGTGTTTTTCATGTTATCTTGAGGGAGAAATCTTCATTTGTAACAAATTTCCCATGTTTCGATATGTTATTACAATAAATGAATAAATAAATGTTTGTTGTCAATATTGCAGAGTACATAAAATGTCAGTGTCTCATTATCATGAAAGTCAAATCTCAATATATATATATGTATGGGGAGCGTTCAAGGGACATAAGTAAAAATATATGTAAAAAAAATCATTTTTCAAAATAGAGGTTAGAAATTTCGGATTGAACCTTCTAACCCCATCAAAAGTGATTTAGAATGTGGACCATCAATTTTTTATCAATAATTTCTAAACCAATTTTGATGGATTTAGAAATTTCAGATTGGACTGATTTTTTGTGAGGATGATCTTCTCATAATAGAGATCGTCTTCACAAAAAATCAGCTTTATCTGAAACTTCTAACCCATATTCTGAATTTTTTTTTTTTACGAATTTGGTAAAACTTTGGTAGTAGGCCCGTTAGGATTCATATTAGGGGCATCTAAGTTTGTATACATTTATACGAATTTGGTAAAACTCTGATAGTACGACCTTAATCTTCATTTTTTAAAAACCTCAATTGGATTTGAGAGTTGTAATACCAAACGACATGAAGTTGTCAAGATCCAATTAAGTGATTTTTTCTTGGAAATTTTGGCCCACCCAATCCATACTGGAATCTACACACTAAAACTCAACATTAGTAATGATTTCTAGCAATTGGATTTGATAACAAAGGATAAGTTGGATCATAAATTGCAAGTTCGTGGATTGTGCAAAATTTTCATTTTCCAAATAAATGTATTATATTCCAAATTTTAGAAGGCTTGATAAAATTCATAAATTTTTGGAGCTTACAGATTAAAATCATCTTTAACATGAAAATAAAAAATCTTTTTTAATTATTTTATTTTTATTGATTGTATTTTGTACAGATTTTTCTATTTACAAATTCAAATTATTGTGAACTTTTACCATATTTTTAACTTATGCTTACTAATAAACACGACACAACCAATGAGCGTTAGGTGCAGTGGCCAACGCGTCCCTTCAAAAAGGGAGAGTTCTTGAGTTGAAGACCCTCATTAACAACCCAAGGGATTTATCCCTGCTTTCCTGGTATGTGTGGTTTGTGAGGTATTGTATGTACCTGTTCTAAGAGACTAGTTGCCTCCTCCTACTAGTTGGGTCAACGGGTCAGGAACCACGCTCATAAAAAAAACGACACTATATATATTTGGCCGACTTGATTTCTTAATAACGGCAATGAGAGTTTTGATAATTTTCATTATGTATGGATGAGGGAGAAAATTATTTAATGAAGATGACTGGTTTAGGAAAATATGAGGGTTTTTGGTTAGATGTTGGAGATGAGACATTTAGGTAATTTTTCACAAATCCATAAAAGACGGTTGAGGTCAATGGGGGGCATGTTGTCAGTTTAAAACATAAAAGTATCTCAAATATTCAACAAAATGTGGATGTGGTATGCCGATATCACTCTATATTTACATTTAACTTTATTATTACCAAAGTCATTTGAATTAAAACGAATAAAATTACAATCCGACCACTCCTATAAACACATTAGTTAATTTTCTCAAAATTATAAAGATATTCTTTTTATTATGTTATTTTCAAAATGGACTTAATTAATGTTTTAAATTATAAAAGGCCCTTACATTATAAAATTACAATTCTACAACTCCTATAAACTAACTATATTTACATTTAACTTTATTATTACCAAGGTCATTTTTATTAAAACGAATAAAATTACAATCCTACCACTCCTATAAACACATTAGTTAGTTTTCTCAAAATTATAAAGACATTCTTTTTATTATGTTATTTTCAAAATTGACTTAATTAATATTTTAAATTAAAAAAGGCCCTTACATTATAAAATTACAATTACACAAGTCTCATGAGCATGTTAATTAGTTTTCTAAAATTACAAGTGAGTATGGGTGCCAATGACTCATGAGAAAACACATGATTCCAACTGAGTAAAAACAAAATCCAATTACTGAGATTTGTGCATATATGTATAACACATCCCCCAAACATACTTACCTTGAGAATTAATCTCAACCATTGGATTTTGTGTTTGAACGGTTGGGTTCATGTGCTACTCCACGAGTCTGACCCAATTATAAAAATATCTTTTTTATTATGCTATCTTCAAATTCCCTATTATCGATCTACTAAAGGGAAGAGAGAAGACGACCTCACATATGCGCTTCAATGCCAAATGTTAAATTTCAAACCCGATGATTCACTTTGGATCATTAGAAATGTAGTTGAAGTTTTGTTACGATATCTTTGATTTTATGTTTTTTTATTTTTTTAAGTGAAAATTATAAAAATAAAATAATTATTTCACAAAAAGAATCGAATTTATTGCAAATTACCAAAACGATAATAAATCGGCCATTGAATAGCCGGTTTTTTCTCTCTCTTGATTATTTTTTTAAAAATCGAATTTAAAAAAAAAAAAAAACAGCCATTGAATGACCGGTTTTTTCTCTCCTCTTTCTCTCTTTTGATTTTTTTTTTTAAATTGAATTAAAAAAAAAAAAAAACGGCCATTGAATGGTTGATTTTTCTCTCTCATGATTATTGAAAAAAGAGAATTTAAAAAAAAAAAAACACACATTGAATAGCCGATTTTTTCTTTCTCTCCTCTTTCTTTTTCTTGATTTTTTGAATAATTTTGCTTTTCCTCTCTTCTTCCTTAATAAACTGTAACTTCTTTGTATTTTTAAGTCTTTTGATTTTGATTTTTCTCTATTATTACATCATGGGATAGTTGTTTATTGGATGTTTTAATTTCAGAAATCCTAATTATCTAAAAGGGTCTTTATAGGCCAATTCGAAAGAAGGAAGCTATTTATCATTTGCACCTTGTAAGTCCTTTATTTTTTTTCTCTCTTTTATTTTTTCAAAGCTTTTTTATGTATTTATTTCATAAAGAGAAAGATGAGAGAGAAAAAAATGACTATTCAATGTTTTTTTTAAATAATCAAGAGAGAGAAAAAATTGACCATTCAATGGCCTTTTTTTTTAAATCAAGAGAGAAAAAGAGGGGAGAGAGAAAAAATCGGCCATTCAATAATCTTTTTTTTTTAATTCGATTTTTTTTTAAATAATCAAGCGAGAGAAAAAGAAGAGAGAGAAAGAGGAGTGACAAAAAAACGACCATTCAATGACCGGTTTATTATTATTTTAGTAATTTACAATAAATTCGATTTTTTTTATGAAATAATTATTTTATTAATTTTTTTTTAATAATACGTGAAAATTAACACTTCATATGTCTTTATCAACTTAATTAAGTTGGCACTCACTAAAGTTCTAAATCAGAGTTTATTACATTTGGTTGGTAAGGTCACGAGAGTCTGAGATAAAATCTTCATGTGGGGTCTACTGAGAGGAAAAATATAAAGAGACAACACAAAGTGACATTTATCCATCCACCATTAGGACCCATGGTCTTTCCAAAGTGCATCTCAACAAAAACATCTCATTTGACCATCAAAATCAACTAGTCTTAGGTAATGGTCATATGCCTGCACTACGAAATTTCTTAGTTCCTACCCCCATTTTGATGAGTCCAGATTTTTTGTTGAAGGAAAGTGGATGCTAAGATGTTAAATGAACAATATACAAACACGTATGCATTGAGATACGCATTATAATATCTTAATATGTATAGTTTAATCCATTACATTTACCAGGTATGATCCTAAATCCCCAACTAAAATAGAGCATACTTCTCTAAATTTAAACCTCACAACTCGATAGTAAAGAAATAATTTATCCTCTAATCAGAAAACATGTTCAATATGTTCGAGTCTGATTCCTCAATCTTCTTCAATTTCTACCATGGTTTTAAATATTGTCCGAGACCGAGAAGACTCGTCCGATATGTCTTCGTATTGTCCACCAATGAGACGGATAGACAAGTCAAACGTATCGGACAAGATTTAATACTCATGATTTATTTTTGTCATTGTTGAACGAGATGACTCAAAAATATTGAAAAACTTATCTGAGACAACTCGGTCTTGTTCATGGACGAGAAGAGAAGTCAAAATGAGTTTTAAAACCATGATTTTTACTTCATCATCAAGACTTTAACATCTTTAAGATCATTTTCCGATTGCAATTGTTTAATGACCATCTTCTACTTCCTTTACAATCGTATTGTTTTTGTAAGTTGGAAAGGTTGCATAAATAGATTTTAAGATTGAAGAGGACCAATAAATCTTACAATGACTGATTTTGGGGAGAAAATGCATGGGGCAAAGGGCACTTAAAGTCATTAAATATTTTAGTTTGATTCGGTTGAGTTGACTATCGAATGACTCCACTCGATGGACATTCGTGTCACGTCAAGTCAAGTTGAGTTTTCGAGTTTTAAAAATAAGGTTTCAAAAAGAGATTTAAAGTTGAAATTAATAAATTCGGAGGGTCAAACCTGAAATATTTAGATATCTCCAGACTCTCTGGACACGTGTTTGTGTGGTATTCATTTGACAGCTTACCACCCACGTTCCTCAACAACAAAT
Organism: Akebia trifoliata; assembly: GCF_017979445.1. NCBI lineage: Eukaryota > Viridiplantae > Streptophyta > Magnoliopsida > Ranunculales > Lardizabalaceae > Akebia > Akebia trifoliata. Next base: position 55,967,007 of record NC_141377.1, on the reverse strand, counting down.
CTGCACGCCATTTTGATCAGCTCACCACTTCTTTCATCTCATAAGCTATCAAGCACTATTAGAAGTAGCTATCTATTCCAAAAGTTTCAATCTTGATGTCCAAATTAATTTATCCAAAAAACTGATTTTTAAAAGAATGGTCAAATAATTAAATGTGCTTGGTTGATCAATCTCTTTAGTAGATTGACATAAATTAATATCGTTGATGCTTGGTTTCCCTTCCAAGGTCAGACATAAATCTTTACAATTATTTGTGATTGCCTGTATTTTCTCCTAAGAAATCTTATAAAAATTTAGATTTCTCATGAAGTTTATAAAGACCTTGCAATTTTGAAGACAAAATTTTATTTGTATGCCTATAGATATCTTAAGATCTCCAGTTATTAAGCCTACAAAAAATCATAAATTTGCGATATTTTTATTACTTTTTTAATCTTGATTTTGTGTGTGTGTAGGAATTCATCTTTATCCTCATGGCTTATCTTGAAGATTTAGCGTGGGTTAAATGAATTTTTTTCTCTCATTTAACTCTTTCCAGAGCAACATCTTTTGTTAGCGACAATACCTAAGGTGTTATATTGGTTGTAGGCAAAGAATAATCGAGAATCCACAAAATTTACTGTGATTTGCAATAAGACAACCAAGTACCCAAGGACTGAAACATTTTATTCTAATTGAATTGAGGATTTTCAAGTATACCAAACAAGGCCTTAAGGACAAATCTTTGGTCAATTTATGTATTTGATTGTATGTAAGAACAAATAAAAGGTTTGGAAAAGATTTTGAACTCTTGTGAAAGTCGAAAAGTAATGCAAATTGCAATAGTGGTGCCAAAGTGAGCATTTTCAACTATTTATATGGTTGAGTGGGGTGTGTTAGAGGCTTGTGTGTGACAAACAAAATGAGGGGAATGCGAAGGAGTTCAACGGCCTTCATGCTCTTGTTTGGGTTGATTGTAGTGGGGACGTGGGAGGTGAGGATGGCATGTGCTTCATTTAAGTGTATGAAGGAGAAGGCACTTGGGGTTAAGGCATGTGAGCCAGTGGTGCACGGAAAGGTTCCCACACCGGAGTGTTGTGAGCGTGTTAGGGTTAGCCATGTTGAGTGCGTATGCCCCGAAATTACACCAACGGTAGCAGCCCTCATAGACCTCAATCGAGCCATAAGACTCATTCAAGGATGCGGAAGGATGGTCCCTCGGCATTACAAGTGTGGAAGTAATCTCCCTCTCACTCTATGATTTTCTTACATACATGATTTTAAAACTCGTTTTGACGTCTCGTCTCATCCGGGAACGAGGTCGAATTGTCTTGGACGAGTTTTTCGATACATTTGAGACGCCTCGTTTAATGAGAAAAATGAACGTGAGGTTTTAAATCTCATCCAATACATTGACTTGTCTCTTCGTCTCATCATTGCCTGATACAGAGACGACTCAGGCGATACATCTTGGACGAGTTTTGAAACTATGCTTACATAGGACATTGTATATGATTGCAAGGAAAACAATTTTTTTTAGTGAAAGAAAATTTCAATTTCTCAAAAGTTGGGAGGATACTACATTAAATAATCATTTTAATTAATATTCAACTGTTAAATCATATATTTTATGTACTTGGTCTTGTGGGAGCTCAGAAGTTAAAATGAGATTTCCTAATTTTTTTATTCTTTGTTTTGTTTTGCAGGCATCACCACTCCATGAAGGTACACCATGTTTCAGTTACTACTTTATCCAAATAAACCGATATACGATAATGGCTTTATGGCTGCATAATGTGTCCTTCATGTTATCTTGAGAGAGAAATCTTCATCTGTAACAAATTTCCTATTTTTCGATATGTTATTATAATAAATGACTAAATAAATGTTCGTTGTCAATGTTGCAGAGTACATAAAATGTTAATGATTTCTAGCAATTGAATTTGATAACAAAGGATAAGTTGGATCATTGATTGCAAGTTCTTGAATTGTATGCAAAATTTCCATTTTCTAAACAAATGTATCATATGCCAATTTTAGAAGGCTTGATAAAATCCATAAATTTTTGGTGCTTACGGATTAAAATCATCTTTAACATGAAAATACAAAATCTTTTTTATTTATTTTATTTTTATTGTTTGTATTTTCTACATAACTTTCTATATACAAATTCAAATTATTGTGAACTTTTGTCATATTTTTAACTTATGCTTACAAAAAAACACAACACAATCAATGAGCATTGGGTGCAGTGGTGAAGGCATCCCTTCAAAAAGGGAGAGTTCTTGAATTTGAGCCCCTCGTTGATTACTCATAAGAATTTATCTCTGTTTTTCTGGTATGTGTGGTTTGTGGGGTATTGTATGTATCTCAGGGATTTGGACGCGATATGGTGCTTTAAGAGGTCAATTGCCTCCCCACCCTACTAGTTGGGCCAATGGGTCCGGAACCACATTCATAAAAATAAAACAACACTATATATATTTAGTCGATTTGATTTCTTAATATTGACAAAGAGAGTTTTGATAATTTTCATTATGTATGTATACAATTTTGGTGTAATTTAGACATGGCCCTCCACGTTTTACACAATGTTTGAGATACCTCCTACACTTCCAAAATGATGACATGCCCACTTGACCTCGGTCGTCTCTAATAGAGTAATGAAAATGACCTAAATACCCTCATATTCAACCTTAAGCAAAATATCCTTTTAATCCATTCAAGCACTTCGTTCTCTATGATAAATTATTTTTAATCTATTCAATCTCTTCTCTAATCCCATTTCCAACCTCACCATAACTCCTTTTAGAGAATCATTGATTTTTCTATCTTAAATTCCATCATCTTTTCTACTACTGAAGTAGACCAAATCTTGAGGATGGATGAGGGAGAAAATTATTTAATGAAGATGACTGGTTTAGGAAAACATGAGGATTTTTGGCTAGATGTTGGGGATGAGATATTTAGGTAATTTTTCACAAATCTATTAAAGACGGTTGAGGCCAGGGGGCATGCTGTCGGTTTAAAACATAAAAGTATCTCAAATAATCAACAAAATATGGATGGAGTACGCTGATATCACCCTAATTTTTTCAGGGTTTGTCAACATGAGCTATGCAAATTATTCATTTCAAAGCAATCACTCAAGACAAAGATTTTCCTTTCTAAAAGATACTTATTTAGTGGATGTGATTGATCCGATCCTAATAGATGAAATACTTGTTGAAACTTCAAGGACAATTGGATCATGCCCATCCATACCAAGACCGAGGACGCTGTATTGCACACATCACTTTGCCTGATAGAAACCCAAACAATTGATAGAAACTCTCTTGAATTATGGGCAACTCAAAGTTGCTTGAATATAACAATGAACTTAGTTAAGTTGGCACTTATATGGTCAGATTTGATTTTAAAATTTTAGATCAAGGTTTATTACATTTGATTGGTGTGGCCACAAAAGTATGAGAGAAAGTCTTCATGTGGGGTCTACAAAGAGGAAAAATATAAAAAGACAAGACAAAGTGACATTTATCCATTCACTTTTAGGACCCATAGTCTTTCCAGAGTGTATCTCAACAAAAACGTCTCATTTGACTATCAAAATCAACCAGTCTTAGGTAATGATCACATGCCTACACTAAGAAATTTCTTTGTACCTAACCCCATTTTGATGAGTCCAGATTTGTTGTTTAAGGAAAGTGGATGCTATGATGTTAAATGAACGATATACAAACACATGTACTTTGAGATATGTATTGTAATATCTTAATATTTGTAGTTTAATCCATTATATTTACTAGGTATGATCCTAAATCCCCAACTAAAATAGAGCATACTTCTCTAAATTTAAATCTCACGACACGATAGTAAAATTATAATTTATCCTCTAATCAGAAAACATGTTCAATATGTTTGGGTTTGATTCCTCAATCTTCTTCAATTTCTACCATGGTTTTAAGTATTGTCCAAGACCGAGACGACTCGTCCGATATATCTTCGTATTGTCCACCAATGTGATGGATAGACATGTCAAATGTATCAGATGAGATTTAAAACTCATGATTTATTTTTGTTATTGTTGAATGAGACATCTCAAAAATATTGGAAAATTTATTTGAGACAACTTGGTCTTGTTCATGGACAAGACGAGAAGTCAAAACGAGTTTTAAAGCCATGATTTTTTACTTCAACATCAAGACTTTAACATTAATATCTTTGAGATCATTTTCCGATTGCAATTGGTCGATGAGCATCTTAAGAGTACCAAAAAGGCTCGGATTCTTAGATTCTCTATAATGTTTCTATTGATTGAGATGTCATTTGGGAGAGAGCGGAGGAGAGACTTGTTCTTTTGATTTTGGAAATATCCTTTGTTTGAAGTTTGAACCATAATCACAAAATTCTCAGAATTTTGTGAAGGGTCAACAAATTAATGGATAATTTACATTTAATCACCAAATAGAATAACATTTGGTGAACAATTAACAAATCCTAATTAATTATCTAAAAAAATTATTTCTAAATCCCTCAATATTTTAGTCCATTTTTATGAAACTTTTCCAAATTAACAGAATTGAACCCCAGCCGAATAATTAACAAGTCTGAATTTGGTAACTATGGTTACAACCATATTTTTAAAACTTGTTAAGCCGACTTGATTTGATTCCAAGATGAATCAAGTCTTAGAAAGTTGACCAAGTCAAGTAAAAAACTCGTCTGAGTCAAATGGACCGAGTTAAAAACACATCTGTCCAAACCCCCATTTTTTGCCCCAAAATTTCTTAAAAAAACACTTATTTCTGTCCCTTATCCACCATCTTCAAGCTCTTTAATGTATTCAATCCTATCTTTAAAATTCAAACCATTGATTTCAATCTCTTGAAAACCCTTTACTATTCTATCTTCAGAGTTCCTTAAATCACTCAATTTCTATCCACTTCAACTTCTTGTAAAAGTCCGTTTTATGTTTCAAAACCATCTACTACTTCCTTTACAATCGTATTGTTTTTGTAAGTTAGAAATGTTGCATAAGTAGATTTTAAGATTGAAGAGGAGCAATAAATCTTACAATGATTTTGGGAAAAAATGCACGGGGCAAAGGGCACTTAAAGTCATTAAATATTTTAGTTTGATTCAATTGAGTTGACTGCCGGATGACTCGACATTCGTGTCACATCGAGTCAAGTTGAGTTTTCGAGTTTAAAAATGAGATTTAAAGTTGAAATTAATAAATTCGGAGGATTAAACCTGAAATATTTAGGTATCTCAAGACTCTCTGGACACGTTTTTGTGTGCTATTCATTAGACAGTTTAGCACCCACGTTCCTCAACAACAAATCTGTACTCCATTTTGACCCGCTCACCTAAGAAATGCTATAAAAATTTACCTACCTCATTAAGTTTTTAAAGAACTTGCAATTTTCAACACAAAATTTTGTACGCGTATAAATATCTTAAGATATCCACTTAATAAACCTGCAAAAAATCATAAAGTTGTGATGTTTTTAGTGCTTTTTTAATCTTGATTTTGTGTGTGTGTGTGTGTGTGTGTAAGAATTCATCTTTATTCTTATGCCTTGTCCTAAAGATTTAGGGTGGGTTAAATGAATTTTGTTCTCTCATTTAACTCTTTCTAGAGCAACATTTTTTGTTATGCGACAATTCATAAGAAACAATATTGATTGTAGGCAAAGAATAATCGAGAATCCACAAGGACTGAAACATTTTATTCTAGTTGAATTGAGAATTTTCAAGTATACCAAACAAAGTCTTAAAGACAAATCTTTGGTCAATATATGTATTTAATTGTATGTAAGAACAAATAAAAGGTTTGGAAAAGATTGTGAACTCTTGTGAAAGTCGAAAAGTAATGTGAATTGCACTTGTGGTGCCAATGAGAGCATTTTCTACTATTTATATGGTTGAGTGTGGTGTGTTAGAGGCATGTATGTGAAAAAAAAATGAGAGGAATGCGAGGGAGTTCAATGGCCTTCATGCTCTTGTTTGGGTTAGCTGTTGTGGGGACGTGGGAGGTGAGGATGGCATGTGCTTCGTTTAAGTGTATGGAGGAGTTGGCACTTGGTGTTAAGGCATGTGAGCCAGTGGTGTACGGAAAGGATCCCACACCAGAGTGTTGTGTGCGTGTTAGGGTTAGCCATCTTGAGTGCGTATGCCCCGTAATTACACCTAAGGTAGCACCCCACATAGACCTCAATCGAGCCATAAGAATGATTCAAGGGTGTGGAAGGATGGTCCCTCGGCACTAAAAGTGTGGAAGTAATCTCCTACTCATTGTCTATGATTTTCTTACACACATGATTTTAAAACTCATTTTGACGTCTCGTCTCGTCTCGTCCGAGAACGAGACTGAGTCGTCTTGGATGAGTTTTCGTATACGTTTAAAACGTCTCGTTCAACAATGAAAAAAATGAACATGAGGTTTTAAATCCCGTCCAATACATTGACTTGTCCATCCATCCTCCTACAAGAAATAATCATTTCTAATTAATATTCAATTGTTAAATCATATATTTCATGTACTTAGTCTTGTGGAACTCAGAAGTTAAAATGAGATTTTCTAATTTTTTCATTCTTTGTTTTTGTAGGCATCACCACTCCATGAAGGTACACCATGTTTCAATTACTACTTTAGCCCCATAAACCCATATACGATAATGGCTTTATAGCTGTATAATGTGTCCTTCATGTTATCTTGAGAGAGAAATCTTCAACTGTAACAAATTTCCCATTTTTTGATATGTTATTATAATAAATGACTAAATAAATGTTTGTTGTCAATATTGCAGAGTACATAAAATGTTAATGATTTCTAGTAATTGGATTTGATAACAAAGGATAAGTTGGATCATTGATTGCAAGTTCCTAAATTGTATGCAAAATTTTCATTTTCTAAACAAATGTATTATATGCCAAATTTGACAAAGCTTGATAAAATCCACAAATTTTTGGAGCTTACAGATTAAAATCATCTTTAGCATGAAAGTACAAAATTTATTTATTTATTTTATTTTTATTGTTTGTACTTTGTACAGAATTTTCTATTTACAAATTCTAAGTATTGTGAACTATTGCCATATTTTTTAACTTATGCTTACTAATAAACACGACAAAACTAATGAGCGTTGGGTGCAGTGGCCAAGGCATCCCTCCAAAAAGAAAGAGTTCTTGAGTTTAATCCCCTCGTTGGCCACTCACAAGGATTTATCTATGCTTTTCTTGTATGTGTGGTTTGTGGGGTATTGTATGTATTTGAGGGATTTGAATACAATATGGTACTTTAAGAGGCCAGTTGCTTCCCTACCTTACTAGTTGGGCCAACGGGTTTGGAACCACGTTCATAAATATATGAAAAAAAACACTACATATATTTGGCCGATTTGATTTCTTAATATTGACAAGGAGAATTTTGATAATTTTCATTATGTATGTATACAATTTTGGCATGATTTAGACATGCCACTCCACATTTAACAGAGTATTTGAGATACCTCCTATGCTTTCAAAATGATGACATGCCCACTTGACCCCGGTCTTCTCTAATAGAGTAATGAAAGATGACCTAAATACCCTCATATTCAACCTTAAGCCAAATGTCCTTTTAATCCATTCAAGCACTTCATTCTCTATGGTAAATTATTTTTAATTTATTCAACCTCTTCTTTAATCCCATTTCCAACCTCACCTTAACTCCTTATTGAGAATCATTGATTTTTCTATCTTAAATTCCATCATCTTTTCTACTTTTGAAGTAGACTAAATCTTGAGGATGGATGAGGGAGAGAATTATTTAATGAAGATGACTGAGTTAGGAAAATATGAGGATTTTTGGCTAGATGTTGGAGATGAGACATTTAGGTAATTTTTCACAAATCTATTAAAGACAGTTGTGACCAACGGGGGGGCATTATATCGGGTTGAAACATAAAAGTATCTCAAATATTCAACAAAATATGGATGGAGTATGCCAATATCACCCTAATTTTTTCAGGGTTTGTCAACATGAGCTATGCAAATTATTCATTTCAAACCAATCATGTGAGACAAAGATTTTCCTTTCTAAAAGATGCTTATTTAGTAGAAGTGATCGATCCGATCCTAATAGATGAAATACTTTTTGAAACTTCATGGACAATTGAATCAAGCCCATCCATACCAAGACTGAGGAGGCTGCATTGCACACATCACTTTCAATATAAAAATGAACTTAGTTAAGTTGGCACTTATATCGTTGAATTTGATTTTAAGGTTCTAAATCAAGGTTTATTACATTTGATTTGTGTGGTCACAAGAGTATGTGAGAAAGTCTTCATGTGGGGTATATTGAGGGGAAAAGTATAAAAAGACAAGACAAAGTGACATTTATCCATCAACTATTAGGACCCATGGTCTTTCCAAAGTGTATCTCAACAAAAACATCTCATTTGACTATCAAAATCAACCAGTCCTAGGTAATGATCATGCCTACACTAAGAAATGTCTTCGTTCCTACCCCAATTTTGATGAGTCCAGATTTGTTGTTCAAGGAAAGTGGATGCTAAGATGTTAAATGAACAACATACAACCACGTGTACATTGAGATATGTATTATAATATCTCAATATTTATAGTTTAATCCATTACATTTACTAGGTATGATCCTAAATCCCCAACTAAAATAGAGTATACTTCTCTAAATTTAAACCTCACGACACGATGGTAAAAAAATAATTTATCCTCTAATCAGAAAACATGTTTAATATGTTCGAGTTTGATTTCTCAATCTTCTTCAATTTCTACCATGGTTTTAAATATTGTTCGAGACCGAGACGACTTGTCTGATATGTCTTCGTATTGTCCACCAATGAGATGGATAGACAAGTCGAATGTATCGGACCAGATTTAAAACTCATGTTTTATTTTTGTCATTGTTGAACAAGACAATTCAAAAATATTGAAAAACTTATCCAAGACGACTAAGTATTGTCCATGGACGAGACAAGAAGTCAAAATGAGTTTTAAAATCATGATATTTTACTTCATCATCAAGACTTTAACATTAACATCTTTAAGATCATTTTCCGATTGCAATTGGTTGATGAGCATCTTCTACTTCCATTACAATCGTATTGTTTTTGTAAGTTGGAAGGATTGCATAAGTAGATTTTAAGATTGAAGAGGAGTAATAGATTTTACAATGACTGATTTAATTTGGGGAGAAAATGCATGGGGCAAAGTGCACTTAAAATAATTAAATATTTTAATTTGATTTGGTTGAGTTAACTACCGATTGACTCCAGACATTCATGACACGTCGAGTCAAGTTGAGTTTTCGAGTTTTAAAAATAAGGTTTGAAAAAGAGATTTAAAATTGAAATTAATAAATTCGGAGGGTTAAACCTGAAATATTTAGATATGTCAAGACTCTCTGGACACGTGTTTGTGTGCTATTCATTTGACAACTTAGCACCCACGTTCCTCGACAGAAAATCTGTACTCCATTTTGACCAGCTCGCCACTTCTTTCATCTCACCAGCTATCAAACACTATAAGAAGTATCTATCTATTCCAAAAGTTTCAATTTTGATGTCCAAATTAATTTATCCAAAAAAACTGATTTTTAAAATTATGGTCAAATACTTAAATGTGCTTGGTTGATCAATCTCTTTAACGGATGGACATAAATTAATATCGTGGATGCTTGGTTTCCCTTCCCAGATCATACATAAATCATCACAATTATTAGTGATTTCCATTATTTTACTCTAAGAAATCCTATAAAAATTTACCTTCCTCACAAAGTTTATAAAGACCTTTCAATTTTCAACACAAAATTTTGTATGTATATAAATATCTTAATGTCTCCACTTATGAAATCTCAAAAAATCGTAAATTTATGTTTTTAGTGCTTTTTTAATCTTTTGTGTGTGTGTGTGTGTGTGTAGGAATTCATCTTTATCCTCATGGCTTATCCGAAAGATTTGGGGTGGACTAAATGAATTTTGTTCTCCCATTTAACTCTTTCCAGAGCAATATCTTTTGTTTTGCAGTAATTCGTAAGGAACAATATTGATTGTAGGCAAAGAATAATAGAGAATCAACAAAATTTATTGTGATTTACGGTAGGACAACCAAGTACCCAAGGATTGAAACATTTTATTATAGTTTAATTGAGAATTTTCAAGTATACCAAACAAGGCTTTAAAGACAAATCTTTGGTCAGTATATGTATTTTATTGTATGTAAAAACAAATAAAAGGTTTGGAAAAGATTGTGAACTCTTGTGAAAGTCAAAAAGTAATGTGAGCTTGAATAGTGGTGCCCGTGAGAGCATTTTCTCCTATTTACATGGTTGAGTGGGCTGTGTTAGAGGCTTGTGTGTGAAAAAAAAAATGAGAGGAATGCGAGAGAGTTCAATGGCCTTCATGCTCTTGTTTGGGTTGGTTGTTGTGGGGACGTGGGAGGTGAGGATGGTATGTGCTTCGTTTAAGTGTACAGAGGAGAAGGCACTTGGGATTAAGGCATGTGAGCCAGTGGTGCACGGAAAGGTTCCCACACCAGAGTGTTGTGAGCGTGTTAGGGTTAGCCATCTTGAATGCGTATGCCCCGAAATTACACCAAAGATAGCAGCCCTCATAGACCTCAATCGAGCCATAAGACTCATTCAAGGATGCGGAAGGATGGTCCCTCGGCATTACAAGTGTGGAAGTAATCTCCCTCTCACTCTATGATTTTCTTACATACATGATTTTAAAACTCGTTTTGACGTCTCGTCTCATCCGGGAACGAGATCGAATCGTCTTGGACGAGTTTTTTGATACATTTGAGACGCCTCGTTCAATGAGAAAAATGAACGTGAAGTTTTAAATCTCGTCTAATACATTGACTTGTCTGTTCGTCTCATCACTGCCTGATACCGAGCCGACTCAGGCAATACATCTTGGACGAGTTTTAAAACTATGCTTACATAGGACATTGTGTATGATTGCAAAGAAAACATTTTTTTTAGTTAAAGAAAATTTCAATTTCTCAAGATTTGGGAGGATACTAAATGAAATAATCATTTGTAATTAATATTCAACTGTTAAATCATATATTTTATGTACTTTGGTCTTGTGGGACCTCAGAAGTTAAAATGAGATTTCCTAATTTTTTTTATTCTTTGCTTTGTTTTGCAGGCATCACCACTCCATGAAGGTACACCATGTTTCAGTTACTACTTTATCCAAATAAACTGATATATGATAATGGCTTTATGGCTGCATAATGTGTCCTTCATGTTATCTTGAGAGAGAAATCTTCAACTTTAACAAATTTCCTATTTTTCGATATGTTATTATAATAAATGACTAAATAAATGTTTGTTGTCAATATTGCAGAGTACATAAAATGTTAATGACTTCTAGCAGTTGGATTTGATAACAAAGGATAAGTTGGGTTATTGATTGCAAGTTCGTGAATTGTATGCAAAATTTTCATTTTCTAAACAAATGTATCATATGCCAAATTTTAGAAGGCTTGATAAAATCCATAAATTTTTGGAGCTTACAAATTAAAATCATCTTTAACATGAAAATACAAAATCTTTTTATTTATTTATTTTTATTGTTTATATTTTGTACAGAATTTTCTATTTACAAATTCAAATAATTGTGAACTTTTGCCATATTTTTAACTTATGCTTACTAACAAACGCAACTCAACTAATGAGCATTGGGTGTAGTGGCCAATGCATCCCTCTAAAAATGGAGAGTTCTTGAGTTTAAACCCCTTGTTGGCCACCCACAAAGATTTATCCCAATTTTTCTGTTATGTTTGATTTGTGGAATATTGTATGTACCTGAGAGATTTAGACTTGATATGGTGCTCTAAGAGGCCAATTACCTCCCCACCCTACTAGTTGGGCCAATGGGTCCGGAACCACATTCATATAAAATAAAAACGACATTATATATATTTGGCTGATTTGATTTCTTAACATTGCAAGGAGAGTTTTGATAATTTTCATTCTATATGTATACAATTTTGGCATGATTTAGACATGCCCCGACACGTTTTACAGAGTATTTGAGATACCTCCTATGCTTTCCCAATGATGACATGCCCAATTGACCTCGGTCTTCTCAAATAGTCATGAAAAATGACCTAAATACCCTCATATTCAATCTTAAGCCAAATATCCTTTTAATCCATTCAAGCATTTCATTCTCAATGGTAAATTATTTTTAATCTATTCAACCTCTTCTTTAATCCCCTTTCCATCCTCAACTTAACTCCTTTTAGAGAACCATTGATTTTTCTATCTTAAATTCCATCCGCTTTTCTACTTCTGAAGTAAACCAAGTCTTGAGGATGGATGAGGGAGAAAATTATTTAATGAAGATGACTAGTTTAGGAAAATATGAGGGTTTTTGGTTAGATATTGGAGATGAGATATTTGGGTAATTTTTCACAAATCCATTAAAGACGGTTGAGGTCAATTGGGGTGGGGGGGGGAGAGGCTGTGGATGGAGTATGCAGATATCACCCTAATTTTTTCAGGGTTTGTCAACATGAGCTATGCAAATTATTCATTTCAAAGCAATTACGCAAGACAAAGATTTTCCTTTCTGAAAGATGCCTATGTAGTGGATGTGATCGATTTATCCTAAAATATAAAATAATTGTTGAAACTTCAAGGACAATTGGATCAGGCCCATCCATACCAAGATCGAGGACAATGCATTGCACACATCTCTTTGCTTGATAGAAACTCTCCTGAATTATGGACAACTCAAAGTTGCTTGAATATGATCATGTATATTTTGGTCATTAAATTAATAACAATGAGAAAGACATGAGTGAAATTGATATCTAAGAAGGCCTAGCAAAGAACAAATGTACTTATCGTCATAGTAATAAAGTTCGGATTTGGTAATTATTCGGTGAGGGTTTGATGAATTTAAATCAAAAATTTTTGTGAAAAAATCGGCAAAAATTTAGAGATTATATAAAATATTTTATTGGATTTCTTACCAGAAGCTATCATCTTCAATTTCTCTCTAAATCCTATCTTCTTTTTTATGTTTGAATGTTGAAAAAACTATAATTTTGGAGGTGAATGGTAAAAATACCATGTTTCATGATTAATTGAGGGATTATAGCTCAATTTGCCCATTCACCAAATTAATCGGCTAACCCTTAATTCAGAGGATTTTATGTATTTAAAAAAAAAAAAATCGGAGAATTTTGTGACTATGCTTATTATTATAAACCAATGTTTTAAACGTAAAGTAATAGACATCTTCAATTTCAACGATGTCTTATCGTTAGAATTTGGGATTGGATATAATAATAAAATTGTTTTAGTAAAGATGTGGTTAGAAAACCAAATTTGAGTTTTGAACTTAAATATGACTATTATTTTCAAAATATTGGTAACTAAAAAAATGCTATTTACAATTGAATTTTTAAATTTGGTTTGTTTTGTAGAATCAAAATTTGTTTCCTTGGTCTTTTGAAGAAGATTCATAATATGAACTAAGTGCCTCCAAAAAAAATTTGGAGGTGCCTTCCTATATCTTCAATTTCTTTGGTATCTACTTCCATCTCTTAGCAGCCTTGAAAATCCTACTTAAAGGTCGATCGATATTATGGTATCTCTCTCACCTTCTAGAATTACCTCATTCCTTGGTGGGCAATTGAGACTGATTTCTAATAGGCTTGTAGTTTGCTGAGTCCTCATCAAATTCTCATCCTCCTTAATTTTCCTCGGAACATAGTCTTTTGGGAAGAAAATGGAGATTGATATGATTCTCTCTTGTAATCAACAATAACAAGTAATGTTTGCATAAAAACCAACAAGGGATCCGTGGCGCAATGGTAGCGCGTCTGACTCCAGATCAGAAGGTTGCGTGTTCGATTCACGTCGGGTTCAAATTCCCCAAACAATCCCTCCTATTTTTATTTTTGAAAATGACTCCATCGCAGAGAGAGAGAGAGAGAGAGATCCATTAATGGAGCATGATCAAGAACATAGCGAAGCACGAAGTGTACGGAGGAGATATACCAGATGAAGGAGAGATGGATCCCGATGTTGATATGTCTACTAGGGTTGAAGAAGAGGAATCTAATTCCAAGGAGGTCTCTCTCGCTCTCTCTGTTCGTGTTCTTTTATTTCTCTGTTTCCCTATCCTAACTTCTCTGAATTTTTGGTTTTGCCCAAATTTCTCACTTTACCTTTTTCAATGGCGGAAATTATGAAATAAGCCGTAATTGATGTAGTTCTTGTCGTTGTTGTGTGTCTTTGCAGAAGCTGGAGGGCATGAAGAAGAGATTGAAGGAAATCGAAGAAAAAGCTGGTGCTCTTCGCGAGATGCAGGCCAAAGTCGAGAAGGAAATGGGCGCCGTTCAAGGTAACCCCCCCTCCCTCCTGTTATCGTCTTTTTTTACATTTATTTCATGAGAAATTGATGATAGGAAGAAGAGGTTAGAGATGTGTTCAGTTTGGGAATCCCTAATTCCCAATAAAAGGTCTTTCTTTAAATTTTTTGTTTTTTGTTTCCCTAAATATCTCAACTTCAGAGGGGTCCAGGCACTCTAATGTCAGGTCATGGTTTTCAAATCTTGTTTCTTGTCCTGTCTCAGGCTCTCGGCGCCCACGAAGGCCGAGATGTCTATGTATTTGTTTATTTTAATACTGTATGTTTCTATTAAATTTTTTTTTTAATGTTTCTTTAAGTTTCACATTTCACCTTCTCTGCCCTGTTTACATCTCATTCAATCAGCCTCATATGTTTGTAGCTGCATTTTTAGAATTAGAAGCATTATAGGCCATCTATTACTATATTCGAAATTACTATTCTTTTCCTGATGATGTGTAGTTGATCATTGGACATGTACAGGGATATTTCCTCTCTGTAAGCTGACATGGAAGAGTAAAAACATTATAAATTTATAAGTTGTAGGAGGTTTGGGTTACTTTGGATGAACCAGTGTTGTTGAGGAAAAGTATTGATGATCTGTGTTTGGAGACTAAGCTGACTAAGTTCACACATTGTCAAGCTATATTTTAATGAAGGACTTTCTTGACTTGTTACAGGTCCGAAATATACACCCTGTATCGTGAATTTAACACATGACCATCCTCTTAGATCTAGGCCAGTTCTGCAGTGATCCGTTGTGCAAAATTCACTCTAATCAGTTCCTCACTAATCAGACTTCAGATTGTTCAAATGGTATTTGGTAGGGTTGCCTCATGATGATTTAGTGATTATATTCATGTTTGGTGCATCAGTTACGGTGAGTGTCTCCCGCATTTCGTTTGAATACACAACAAGATATCCAGTGTGGATTACTTAGGTAAGCTTTATTCTGGATCCTTGTTGATATATAGCTTTTCTAGTGTTAGTTACTTGTGTGTCAATTATAACATCTTATTTTGTAGACATTTTTGGTATTGTGGAGTGGTCTATTTAAGGCTAGTAAAACTAGTTATTGTCTGATAATATAGATTGTAAGCTATACGAGGAAATATACTGTGAAAATATTCAGTAGTTTGTCAATTACAGGGATGTTATTCATCACGATGGCTCTGAGGATGATGCTGTAGATTCCTCTCTCTTTATATGATCACTTTCCATGTTAAAACTGTTCATGACGGCTAGGCAAATGGTATCAGGGCTCAAGCCAATCATTTTATTTTTTATTTAACAAGGCACAAGTTGGCCCCTTTAGTATCAGTTATGAAATATTGGGGGGGATTTCTAAGTGGTTAAGGCCTTATTTATTTATTTATTCATTTATTATGGTAACCGAAGTATTCGGGCCTCTTAGTTGTTTAGGCGCCAGCTTTCAAAATTATTTTTGTGGAATGTTCCACATAGGACACCCATAATTCCCACAATCAAATGAGCACTTCTAACAAATGATCTAATACATGAGATGCACTTCAACTACATTACTCCCAACTTGTGCAGATTGGTACGTATCGGTTTCCCAGCTTGTCTCGTTCACAAATGATGCCAAGATGGCTTGGAAGAGTCACATACAATTGTTGAATTATGTCGGTCTCAGGACAATTTTCAAAAGTGTACTTTGGGAGGGACAATAATACACCACATTTCATTTCGATGTCCTCAAAGGCCTGCTCTGGACTCTGGTAGCCTTGTTTTTTAAGCTCCCAAGTCGCCCTTTCCACTGACGTCTGTGCCCACTTGGTGGTGGCTTTCACTTTGGTAGTCTTCTTTGGAACCCAGGTACCCTTAACTCAAAATTCTCCTTCTGAAGTTTAAACTCGAGATGTGGTTCTGGCTTTGATACCAAATGATACGAACCCAACCAATACACAAAAATACCTTACTGTTTTTGAAGTCTTTTTTTATTTTTTTTATTTTATGCTAAGCAAACAAGGTGGTTAGTAATCGATGTGAAAGTGGGTTCAATGGGATTTGAACCTAGGTCGTGGGATCAACACTCCACATGCTTTTACCAACTTAGCTAATTTGGCACCTTCACTGTTTTTGAAGCCATGGAATCACTGCAAATATCCTTTTAAATATTATCACCTATGTTGTTCACACCATTGTTTGAAACAATGCTATTGGAAATAATGACCATTGTAACAGGAACACCATATACCCATGGCATCCCATTACTGGTCCAAATTACTTATCATAACTGTCATTATTTGCACAAGTAATGAAGCATTATTTTGGAATATTATTCTTTGTAAAAAGAAGATTACGGATATTTTAATATTTTGGACAGAATGGATGTTATTTAATTCAAATTTTGAATGTTTGCATTCAAAAATTCATTTTAAAATGCATTAAGAATTTTTTTTTTCCCCTTATTTGTGTTGTGTTTGTCGTTATTTAAAGCCATTAAATTACTGCTACAACTGAAACGATGGTTATGCCTCCTGGCTGTTAGACCTTAGCAGTGTACGTTTTAAACCTTGGTACATACCCAAAACCATCACAATTTTTTTTTTCTTTTCCTTTATTTTAGTTCATGTTGGGGCTATTTTAAGACTCCTCTTGCCACCGCCCCAATCAAAAAGGAAAAGAAAAGAAAACAGTGTGAAGCTCTGATTTGTCTTTCGAAGGTTTCTTTATACTCATCATTCTTCTAAGCATTTTATGGACACATTGTTTTTTGGTTGATTGGTCTTGTATACGCATGTTATAAAACTTGTGCTAAATTTCTTCACATGAATTCCGACATTCATATATTCATGTATTGTAATTGCATTGCTGTCGCTGTTATTTTTTTCCCTTAAATATGTTTGATTGTGGATCGTCGTACGTATTTTGATAGTCGAATGATTTGGTGTAAAAGATGGTTGTAACTGATGAACGTTTCTGCTTCACCTTGATTTTGTGAAGTGTGTTAGGAATGACATCTGGTAAAGACAGTGAGAATGCAATTTTAACTCCACCCATGTAAGTGTCTGGCCTTTATTCTTTGATTCACTTTGTGTCCGCTGATTTTGTTTATGTTTTATTTTTAAATATGTCCATAAAGTTTATCAGGACCATCTAGAGGTCTCACCCAGAATAGCCTTCCTTGGCAGAATATATCAACAATGGACACAGGTCTTATATATTGTGGTCAAGACCCACCATTGAACAGACCCTACCCAAGTGATTCCAGAGGCTAGAAATTAAAGTGTTTATATCAGATTTTTTTTAACCAGGTGATCATTTGCATTCTATATGAGCTATATATCATATTATTCCCACCTTACAAAGCAAAAAAGAAATTTTGATTGGCGCATCATCTGATCTTGTCGATTTCTAGCCATGTAGATCTAGTGGGTGGACTTACAAAATATTGAGTCCAATTCACTTTGCAGTAGGCAGCACATGTCTATGTAATAATGTTTTTTTTTTTTTTTTTTTTTTTTTTTTTGGGGGGGGGGGAGTATTATTAATATAAACTCCCTCCTGTTTATTGTGGTATGTATAGGCTTAATAGATTTTTCAGTTGTCAAGTGTGCGGTATTCTCATAATGGGTTATTATTTAAATTCATGCATCTCATTTTGTGTATTATGCAGGCCACCAGACTTATGCAAGGATCTTGATGATGGGCGCCAACGTTTATTGCTTGAGTTGGAATTTATTCAATGTCTAGCTAATCCGACTTACATCCACTGTGAGTTGATTAAAATAAGGAAACTCTCATTTAGTTATAGCAAATAGATTTTTGGTGTATGCTTTTGCAGTTTTATAAAATGAACCATTCCATATAATACATTTTATTGATCAAATACTCGTTACAAAGTTTTACCTACACTTCAAATCTTGTCTTGTTATTTCAATGACATTTAACTTTCCCTTGATTATGTGTGGTTGCTAATAGAACTGGGGTGTCATTGTAAGCAAAGATTGATTTATTCAAGACAAATTTTATGAATGTGTTGATGTGATATTTGGATTTTGGACATTTTAATAGCTGATATACCCATCTCTTGGCACTACACTTACAATGGTATATTTCTTTCCTGATTTCAGTTTTGTTTAGTTAAATACATCATTGTTAAAGGACTTGTGGTCATCAAGGATTTTAATCTTTGTATTAGTACCACACTGATCTCCTTGAATTAGTATATTTTAAAATTTTAATGCAGATTTGGCTCATAATCGTTATTTTGAGGATGTGGCTTTCATTGGCTACCTGAAATACCTTCAATACTGGCAACGGCCTGAGTACGCAAAATTTATGATGTGAGCTAATTTTAAAGAGCCATGCTCCTCCTGTGAGTTAAATTGTGTATCATAGTTTATATTGTCCATTTAGGTTGGATTTTCTTAAGCTAATGTAGATTTTTGTTTGGTTGCTGGTTTCAGGTATCCACATTGCTTATTCCTTCTTGAACTTCTCCAAAATTCAAACTTCCACAATGCAGTGGCACATCCTGGCAGCAAGGTTGTACTATTGCTGGACTTAAATCTCTTGATTGAGGCTGCCTCGAAGTTGATTTTAACAGATATGTTTTCGCTTAAATCTCTTATTTCTTTATTAAAAATAGGTATTTTTTTTATTTAACAAAAGAAAGAGAATGAATTTATGAAATTTTGAATGTCTAATATGCATGTTACTGTTAATGTAATATAGGGTGGGGTTCTGTAGACACATAAAGCTACTCACAAAACTTCAACATTTTTGTCTTATATGGTTAAAAAGATTCGGAATAGGCTGATTTTTTGTGAGGATGATCTCTATGGTGAGGGGATCATCCTTGCAAAAAATCATCCCATTCCAAAACTTCTTACCCCATCAAAATTGATTTACAAAAATTGGACGGTCTAAAATTTTTCAACTTGTAAACATGGGGCTAGAAGTTTCATAATAGGCTGATTTTTGGCAAGGATGATCTACTCACCATATAGATCATCCTCACAAAAAATCAGCCCATTCCAAACATTTTTGCCCATATAAGACAAAACATGTTGTAGCTTTATGAGTAGCTTTATGTGTATATGGATCCTAATCCATATATATATATATGGGTCCCGTTCAGCAACAAACCTTTTGGCAAAACATGGGTTAGAGATCTTGGAATGGGCTGATTTTTGGTGAGGATGATCTCTACAGTGAGGAGATCATCCTCACCAAAAATCAGCCCATTCCAAAACTTCTAGCCCCAGTTTACAAGTTGAAAAATCGTGAACCGTCCATTTTTTGCAAATCATTTTTGATGGGGTTAGAAGTTTTGGAATGGGCTGATTTTTGGTGAGGATGATCTCCTCACCGTAGAGATCATCCTCACCAAAAATCAGCCCATTCCAAAACCTCTAACCCATGTTTTGAAAAATGTTTTGCCAAAATGTTTGTTGCTGAACGGGACCCTATATATATATATATATAGGGTCCCGTTCAGCAACAAACATTTTGGCAAAACATTTTTCAAAACATGGGTTAGAGGTTTTGGAATGGGCTGATTTTTGGTGAGGATGATCTCTATACGGTGAGGAGATCATCCTCACCAAAAATCAGCCCATTCCAAAACTTCTAGCCCCGGTTTACAAGTTGAAAAATCGTGGACCGTCCATTTTTTGTAAACCATTTTTGATGGGGTTGAAAGTTTTGGAAAGGGCTGATTTTTGGTGATGATGATCTCCTCACCGTAGAGATCATCCTCACCAAAAACCAGCCCATTCCAAAACCTCTAACCCATGTTTTGCCAAAATGTTTGTTGCTGAACATTTCCCATATATATATATAAATTCATGCATCTCATTTTGTTTTTTCACATGTTAATTTTTCTTTGGTATATAGAGTTCTGTGTTCTTGGATTGGATTTCCTATGTGATAATTCATACACCCAATGATGATTTGAAATCTTAATTCTATGATTGAAACATCATGCCCAGCCCAAACTATTTTTCTACACCATACACGTGACACGTCAGCATACACACGTAATTAATGAGGCACTAAAAAGCAAAGTAGGAAGAGAGAGAGGCAACTGTGCAAGGTGGGGGTGTTGCGAGGCGCGTGGTGGTGATGGATGCGCTGTGGTGCGCAATTTGAATCTCTCACTCGCGTCATCCACTCCCCTGTTGCGGTGGCCGATCTTTAAAGAAATATCCCCCCCCCCCGCGCCTCCTTACTCTCTTTACTAAAAAACACCTCACCCACCATCCCACCCCTTCTTATCATTATGACCAACACCTCTTCTCCTCCTCTTCTTCCTCCACCAACGCTACCTCCTCTGCTTACCTACGCGTCCATCCTTATCCTACAGCCTCCTCCTCCATGTCTTCACCTTCTCCATCTGTACAACCTTCTAGAAGGGTCCCACCACCATGTTGGACTCATGAAGAAACCCTAGCCCTAGTCGATTCTTACTATGAAAAATATCATTCTCTTAATGGAGGAAATCTCAAAGCTGCACATTGGAAAGAAGTTGCAGACTCTGTAGCCCATCCATGTACCCCTCTACTACTACTACTCCATCAAAAACCTCTGTTCAATGTTGCCACAACGAGCCACCCTTGCTGGACCCAATCGTTTCTCTTCTTCTTGGATTCTCTTTCGGAAGATCGATGCCTTGGAGAAAGGCCCTTCATCCTCTGCCGTTAAGAAATTTCCCCCTTATTACTTACATCATGAGCACCACATGTCAAAACGGTGTTGATTTCAGCATTTTCCAAAATATACTAGAGTGTAATGCGTGTGGAAAACATAAAATTTTTGCTTACAATGCTCTCCACTCTATGACATGTAAAAGCCTAAATAAGGGCAACTTTGTAAACTTTAGATTATTCTATACACAACTCTTTGTAAAGAATATGCACTTAATAGTCCCCAAATAAATAATATGGATCATTTAAGTCATACTAAAATATTAAGAATATTTTGAAGATTTTTTTAACAAAAATACCCTAGGGCGTGTTTGATTGCGAAGACAATATCAGTTGGCAAATCATTTGTCCAGCAAATGATTTTCAAGGCAAATCCTTCTTTATTGTCTGTAGAGAAAAAATAACTTGAAAACGACTTTTTGAAAAAAAAAAAAAAAAAAGGGTGTATAACACTTAATTAAAATTGGTTGAGTTGGGTTGGGTTTAAGCCATATTTGAGATATCCATATTCAGATCCGAACCTTTTATCTGAATCCAACTCGGATCCTAATAGCTAAATCATAACCAAATCATTTTGCTTTAACAAAATCTGGATCTGACTTGATCAAATTACTTGATTAAGGTTGGATATATAATTCCAAATGGTTTAACATTCTTTTACTATAATTCTTTTCTAATTGATATACTATTCCATTTTACAATTAAATTTTTTTTTTAGAACAATCTATGCTAATGAAATTAGTAAAAAAATATATATTTTGAAAAACAAATAATATAATTTTCAAAGAAATATATCATTTGGATCTAAGAGAATATATCATTGGTAGATATAAATCTCCTACAAAAGGAAAAATCACATCCAACAAATTGGAAACATGCTTAGATTACATGTCTTATTTTTCAATTATAACCTTACATAAGTTGGGCAACAACTCAAACCCAATGTTTAAAAATAACTAAATGAGTAGGGCCATTAAAAAGTAGATTTTAGTTTAGAAAAAAAGAAATGTGTAGGAAGAGTTCCACGATATTAAATAAATATCCAACAAAGATATTTGGATGGGAAATGTATTTTCCACATGGAATTTAAGGTGAGGATACAAAATGTTGGATTGAAGATAGGACTAAATAGATTAAAATTTATTTTACTATTCTACGAAGAAAAATTATAGGGTTTTAGTTGTAGATTGAAAATGAGGGTATTTAGACTATTAGTATTTTTGTTATTTAAAAAGTCTTCACTTGATCGATACTTGCCTGACGTGTTACAGACACAGAACCATAGATCTGTTTTCTCGGAATCATATATATAATTATTCAATCATATGAATCTACTAAAATAATAAAAACAGAATTAATAATGAAAAACCTAAACAACTACTAATGTCCTAATGCCTAAGAGACGATAAAACAAATAATACTTAAGATGATATCAACGAGTCTCTTCTTACTCAAGCTACATTCAACACTGAAAACTCAAAGCAGTTCAATGTTTTATGATTCAACCCGATCTCGTCATTCTTTTTGAGATCCCTTCGATGTACGAAATTTTCGACCCAACCATTCTTGATGACATACCCATTACTCTTGGTCTTCTTAAAGATTAAGTTGAAACTATTATCAGTGTCAACATCTTCTAATATGATCTCTCTTTCCTCCGATATATCAAGATCTTGTCCTCCATTTATATGAGGTAATATGTTAAAATTAACATCTGCAAATCCCAAATGGAGAGCTCGTTGTTGTATATCTCTTTTAGTGATTGTTATATGGATCTTCCATAGATTAAGGATATCTGAGGTACGATGAACTTTTCTAATCTTCACCACTTCACGACGAACTCTTTGCTCATTACCTTCTTCAGCTTTGGTAGGAATGAAATGATGGTAATTAGTCCACTCCATTTGAGAAGAGATCTAGAGAGTAGAACAATAAAACAAAATAAAAAAGAATGAATTGAAAAGAGCATTGTTGATTCACTATTTCTAAGTGATGGTGGTAATCAATCAAGATCTTCAAGTTGACTAATTGATTATCCAATTTCCTTTTCTATTTCTATGAGATCGGTTATTTGATTTTTCAAATAAAACTTTGATTTGTATTTAGGTATTCCTTCTAGTTTTGTTTCTCTAAAATTGTAGAATATAAAGAAAGAGAATTTTTTTGGAACATTTTATCGGAGTATTACACAGTTGTTAAAATTTAGGTTGCTATGTAAGGATAAAAAATTATATAGGAAACCAATGTTTCCTATAATATGTACATTCAGCAAAAATATATAGAAAAAAAAAAAAAATTAAAACCTCACGGAACAATTTATTTCTATACAAATTTTCTATTTTTAAAATTCTACCCTTTCTTTCTCTCTTTCTTAGTGGAGAACATGTATCTCTTGGTCAATTCAATTTGAATTCATCAACACTAGAAATGTGAATTTGAAGTTATTCCCTATAGGTGTCACTTTAGCCTGGCATGGCATAATTTTTTTTTTTTTTTTTTACAGTAAATATTTCCACCGGTGAGTCAACTTGAACAAGTCAAAAATAAAAAATATTAATTTCTTAGGCTATGATATTACCACAATATTGTACCATGAATACAGTGACTTGACTGTATGTTTTAGACCATGAAAAGAAGTAAATTTTGACATTTGTTGCTTTAGTGCATTTAGTCACACACGACTAGAATGGGTCGGTTTGGATTGGTTCCATGCATACCCAAAATTAGAATTGAACTTAAACATCGCTTTTAGGTATGAGACCGTTGCAATCAGTACCGACCCAACAAATACCCAATACCCATTGTGTACCCGTTAAGATTTATTAAAAAAATGACTTAATTTGCTCAAATGGATTACCACATTAGCCATCCAATACCATATCCCTTTAAATTTCATCCAAAAAGTCAGATTAAAAATAAATTTAAAAAATAATTTTTTTTTTAGTTTGATCCAAAGTTTTGAGAATGGTTGGATACCACACTTCCACTTGACATTTTAAAAGTTCAATGGTGAAAAATAATTTTTTTTATTTTAAAATTCATAGAATTTTGTCTACTACAACCCTAAATCATCTGATCATATTTTTTTGATGTCATTAAATGAGCCCAAGGACCCTTAATAGAGGTGAAATCCTTACTAACTTGGTAAGGCTAGTCAAACTCTTTAGTTTGTTTGTACCATTTGAACCTTGAATAATGGCATGTTTTAATTTTGCAAATGATTAAAGATGAGAAAAATCAAGTCTGTGAATCTATGAGTGCAGTTTTGTTTTTCTTTGAAATTGAAACTTGACAAGGAGAGAAGGGAATATGAACAGTTTAGAAATAAGTCACTAATTTAAGAAGATATTAAATATTGAATGTCTCTCCATAATTAGTAATTACTATTAATTAATGATATTATTAAATAACAAATATAAATATCCCCTTAAACAAATTAAAAAGTCTTAATCACCCAATAGCTACCTGGTTCTTAATGGGCCCTTAAAATGACTAACCGTAACCGACTTGAAAATTAAATGTGTCTCTCATAGTGGACCCAAAACCGTTTAATTGGCTCCAGGTACATCAAGTAATTGGGTACCCGTTGACAACCTTACGACAAAGTGTTTTAAAGAATTACATAATTGCAATAGCTTAGGTGTCTGCCTGGTACATTTTAGCTGGTGTTTAAAAAACCTCGGGATTCTAACTAAGTTGTTCACGCATCCCAATGCATATATTTCCTAATCAAATTGTGCCACATAGACACCTAACCTACCTATAAAAACGAAACACTGTATGGGATCTGGACTAATGTATAAAACCAACTCACCTGTGGTTTTGTTAGTCATTACAGATGCATTTATATAGAGAATAAATTACAAAATTACAATAGTTCCCTTAAGTGTCAATTGGAACAGGTAGGTCGATCTTCTCAATAAACCTCTCTTAAAAAAAAGGAAAGTTGAAAGACTCAAGATCCAATACGGTATCCCGTTCCTATAAAATAGGTTAGGTGTCTACATGACACACTTTAGTTGGTGTTTAAAACACCTCGATATCTTAACCAAATCATTCACGCATCCCAATGCATTATTTCTTGATGCGTCTAACATATCTATAGAAACGGGACACCATATGGGATCTCTACTCAAGTTGAAATTAGCATTTTCCTTTTCTTAATGAATGACAGCATAAGTAAGTGCAATGAAGTGTGGAAGTGCACACTCGAATATAAATGGAACACTACGAAAAAAAAAAAAAGCATAGGCAGATTTATAGTGGGAGCACTTTCCCCGATAAGAAATTTCAAAATCTATGGATTAATGAGCTATTGCGACAGATTTTAACAACATATAAAAAAATCTGCCACTATTTGAAAGTGACTTGCTCCGATTTTTTGACAAAATTGATTGATGTCCTGGGTTCATTTTCTTGGGAAGTGGGGAGTTGTCAATTAGTTTAGGTATATGAATCAAATTTGACTTTGAATTGGATTCGAGTCGTTTCACGGATAAAAGAAATGGACAAGGGATTGAATTACAAATTTTTGAAAGTGTTAGGTATTGAACATATCCAATTGAGAAGATCGATTTCTACTATAATCGAAAACTATCCTATGTCCAATGAACGAAGAATAAAGTCAAGTTAAATGTCTCAAGGTCAAACTATATCCAATCATCATCATCGAGACGATATCAATTTCAATGTTACTTCAGTATTTTCCTTAATATAATTACTTTTGAGAGATTCTATTATCGCACCAAATTTTGCAAACACCCCCGAATTCATATGTACACCACCAAATAATTAGCACAATTCTTGGGATGGCGCTAGCAAAGGTTTGTGCGGGAGTAGAGGCTCCCTTACTTTAAAGATACTTTCCTCGGAACCTCTGGCGTAGCACATGGAGAGGGATGTTGAGGGTACTTTGGTAATATTACGAAGAAAAACAAAAAGGGAAAGAGTTGAAAAGTCTGTCCGTCCACGCCTAGGATCCATTTAAGGTAAGTTTTGGCAGATGTTGTTCAAATTTGAATAATAGAAAGGAATATGGTTACACTCAAGCTAAGTGTGACATAATTTTTCCTCCCATTTATAATGTACGAGAACGCGAGTACGATAAAATAAATTATTACTTTGGATAAGGTGAATGAGATCTCAGCCGTACATTTGATAAACAACGTCAATGAGTTTAGAAAATGAATACTTTTTAGAGACTTGCTATTGCCAGACCAATTTTTACTAACGCCACACCAATCCTCTGGTGATTTATATTGGAATTGATGTGGCATTAGTAAAAGTCGGTGTGACGATGGTAGCTCTCTGTTTTTGAACATTTGATGAATTTAGTCTTTGACTCAATTTGACCATATTGATAGGATCTAATTTGACCGGTTTGCCCCTTTTCGTTTTGATTAAACTGAACCTGAATGTGTTGTGACCTTGACTGTTTTACTGAGTTTGACACTATATTGCCCAGGTTTTGACAAATTCTGGTTCAATGGGTTTAACCAAGCTCGTGTTAAATGTCTGAAAGAATTTTAAAAAATGGATGATTTTGAATTCTAATCTTTCAAAAGGTTGTGTGGCAAAACTTGTTTGAGTGAGAGGCATAATAAAACAAAAAAAAAAATATTACCATAATGATCCGAGGGATTATTAAGATGAATACCATAATGATTCATAAAGAGAGTGTGAGAGATGATGAAGGAAAGTATTGACCGAATGAAAACGTTAGAAAATCATTGTTCATTAATTTTTATTTAGACCTCAAAGTTATCTAAAATGGATCATTTTGCAAAATAAATAACCTTATAATTCGAATTGGACTGAGAAAATATTAAAAAAAAAACTTGTGATCGAAATTAAAAAAATTCAAATAGTTTTAAGAAGCGAAATTGAGATTGCTAAAAAGTAAGAATTTAATAGAATCAAAACAAAGACAACCACTAAGTTGGCCAATAACTAAGTTGGCCAAAGCAGCTACCAACACTTTGACGAAGACAACCACTCCTCCGTGGATGTTATATCCACGATGGCGGGCCATGGTTATGGCCATGATCATGGTCGCTATTATGGCCAAGATCATAAGAGTTATCCAGTATGAACGTGAAGTAGTTCTATGTGGTGGAGGGAGCGGAGAAGGTGAAAGTGGTGGAGGAGTTAGTTGGCGCATGATCGTTTTTTATATGGACTAAGTTAAAACACTTTACGGCTTTTATAGAGGGAGAGAGATAATGTTTTTATCTATGTCATTAATTAGTTAATCTTTGTCTTTTACTTTTTAATATAATATTACTAATAACATGAGGTTAATGATAATAAACCATCTTATCAAGACTATTCTACTACTTATAACATCCTAAATGAACTAAATGTAGTATCTATCGTTTTGCATTTGCAATACTATATAATTAATTAATATGATCGAATTAATAAATTGTTGAACCGAATCCGATCCGATTTAGGTTTTTCTCAATTCAAAACCGATCCGATCAACCACTTTTTTTTTTTTTTTGAAGAGATTATGATTTGGGGAATAAAAAAAAAAACTAGAGTTTGTGTGTGAGAGAGACTTGGATCGTTGAGAAATTCGTTGCGTGTTAGATAACATGACAATGATCAAAGACCAACACCAAAATCAAATCCCCTAAAAACAAAGACCAACAGAAACCTTGATGGTCCTTTGAGTTAGATTAGCTTTCGCCATTAGAGGTTAGGTTCAGACCTTACACACACACACAGATGAGCATTCATACCTGGAGATACTCCTCTGGTTGCCCTCAATACACTTTGGGTTAGTGTGATTGATCGATCCGTTCTGGGATTTTGTGAAATCCCATATTGAATTTTTATTAGCAAAAAAGATTTTTCCTACAAATCAAATTTCAAATTTAATGTACCATAACTAAGACTCGTTCCGCATGGATTAGTAGTTGATAAGTAAACTGAAGAAACATAAAATATCATTATTGTGAATATTGAAAGAATATGAAATATTTTAAATTTTAGATTCTCTCAAATAATTTATTCACCTCAAAATCCAATTGACTTGAGTTGAATTTGCTGAGTTTTTAAGTCAATTAAGTTGATTTTTTTAGTCAACTCAACCTAGTTTCGAGTCGAGTCGATGAGTACCTTTTTTAAACGAGGTATTTTGGCCTATTAGACTAATTATCAGGGCACAAGGTGATTAGTCTGATTAATACACTTTCAAAGTACTAATGTAATTTAGCCCTAGCATATACCCATGTGCGATGACATGCATCCTATGTAGGGAGCCAAAGACCCCATTGAACTTTTAAAAAAAAATGTGGTGATTTAACTCACCACATTTTGATTTATATTAAGAGATACCCCTATGTTTTAAATTTGACAACATGCATACATTGACCTTCAACCTTCAACTACCATTCAGTCTCAAGAAACATACTAATAAAGTCCGAATTTAGTAATTATTTGAAGAAGATTCAATTCAATTAATTCAGATAAATTCAAAAAAAAACTGCGTAAAATGCTTGGAAAAAACACGTAGTAACAAAGTTCGAAAAAAATCTTCATGAATATAATTAAAAAGATAGGTCATCTTCAATTATATTCATGAGTTCCTTAGGTATCGACGAAGTATCCTAAGCTACAAAAAAAAAAATCCAATCCATGAGCACCAATTGTGCCAAGAAATCAGTGGCCCATTTAGCTACCCACTAATTGAAATCTAAAAGTGCATATTTCAAACAAGCTAACCAAGTTATGAATTTCTTTAACCTTCTCTTCATATCTACATGATGTCGTGATTGTGCCATTCAAGCAATTAATGGAATACAAAGAGTCCAAAAAAATCTGAATTTTCAAAAATTCCCATCTCGACGCAATCGTCAAAGCTTCCTTTATCGCCTTCAAATCTAGCACAAATATTTCATTATCATCAGCTGAAGACCATCCTGCAATCACAAAGCTACTAATCCAATTCCCGCCATTATAGCCAAAAGTGATCCATCTTTCTTTATTTTTAGCACACTATTTGTGGGGCATGCCTAAAAAAAGGTTTTTGAAGCCTTTTCAATGAATTTTCCAACGACGATGCGGAAATGATAAGGTATCTCCATTTCTATCATTCTCAATTCCCACCCCATCATTATTTAGGCTTCACGAGTAATCATTAAAACTTCATTTCTCACACAAGAGTTGAGGTAATGACCATTAAGGCAGTCATCTTTTTCTACCATCCGAGCAGGGCAGAGCCAAGATTTTCTCGTGGGGCGGGAGGAGGAGGAGGAGGGGGGAGGGCTATAATTGACTGGTACGGCTGATAAGCTTGAACATGCGTGGTTTTGAGGAGAGAATTCAATTATTATTTTTTTTTATACATAGAGATTGGATAAAAGGTCATTTAGATTATTTCTCATTAGTCTATAAAAGAAGACCTTAGTCAAAAGGGCAATGTAGTTAATTTAAAAGCATACGGTGTCTCTAATATTTGATTAAAACGTATGCTTGCCTCAGCAACCTCGGTCTTACCTACTAGAAAATACAAATTACACAAAATGACCTTAATACCTCATCTTCAACCTAAATTAAAAAATCCTTTGATTTCTCTTCCCAAATTCAATCATTTTCAATCTCTTGAGTAAAATTATAGTTGATTGGCAAGGTTGAGGAGCTTGAAGATGAGTGATTTTGAGAAGCAAATTCAATGATTTTTTTGTTAGACAAAGAAGAAGAAGACATTCAAATTATTTCTCATTAGTCTATGAGAAAAGACCTAAGTCAAAGTGAGTAATATAGTCAATTTTTCTTGTGTATCATGAGGGAAAACATTTAGGGTATGTTTGGAAGCGAGAGTTAATTGGAGTTGGAGTTAAAGTAGGAGTTGAAGTCGGTTGGAGTTGGAATCGATGGAATTAATTATAACTCCTTAAATAAACTCTAATGTTTTGTTTATTTAAAAATTCAGCCTAGGAGTTGTAAAAAAAACTTCAACCCTTGTATTTTTAAGATTGACTATGACTCAACTGAGTCAATTTGGTTTTATGTATTTTTTTATTATAAATAATTAAATACAATTATTTATTTTATATTCATTTTATATTAAGTAAATGTGATTTGTGATTAAATATATTTTTTTCACTTTATTTCATTATAAATTATAACTACTTAAATATAAAATTCATTAAATTAGCAATGAAAATGAGTTAAACGAGTAATATACAGGATGACTGAGCAAGTCAATTCAGTTTTTGGGATGAAATAGTACTTAAGATTTAGACTAAATCTAGCCTTACTAATTTAGCAAGATTTTTAATCTCACTAAAGATTGTTGAGATCACTTTATAGTGTCGAAAAACATGATCTAGTGCCACATGGATTTAGAGGACAGAACTTTATAAGTTTTGAAGAAAAAAACTTATAAAAGGATATTTTTCACCATTAAATTTTAATTTTAAATTTAGGAATTTAGTCGCTATCCTTTTTCAAAGCAATATATCGTTCAGATATAGGGACAGATCTGTATCTAACCCAAATTCGACTCAGACTAAGGAACATCAACCCATATCCAATCAAGATTTTTTTTCAGATCTACTCCAAGGGTCCAAACTCTCTAAATTCGGATCACTCGAATTTCAGATAAAATTCAACATATTTTATGACCTATTCTAATTACCTTATTTTATTAAAAAAAAATTAGTTATTTAAATAAGAATCTAG
This sequence comes from Akebia trifoliata, assembly GCF_017979445.1. NCBI lineage: Eukaryota > Viridiplantae > Streptophyta > Magnoliopsida > Ranunculales > Lardizabalaceae > Akebia > Akebia trifoliata. The sequence goes on along the minus strand of NC_141377.1, from coordinate 55,936,262 downwards.
ATTATGAATAATGTAAAGTGCTGAATGATTTAAATTAAAACAGTCAATGGGTTAGGTTTTGGTCCGATTGAGTCCAACTCACTATTAATAAAGTTTGGGTTCAGTTATTAAGTCCATTTAGCTATCGGGCAGGCCAGTTTACGCCTTTTAATAATAAGGTTGGATTTGGATTTTGAATGTAGGTTCGATGGGTATACTATGTGAAAACTGAAAAATCCGATAGAAAAATTTAATGGGCCAAGGCCCACGAATTTTAGAAACTGAATTTTGACAGTCTAGGACCGTTGAAATTCTTGATGTCCCTAGATTTGACGGTTTAGAGTTGTCAAATTTATCTCATTTTTCATTAATTTGACAGTTTTGGCCCGTCGAAGGAACAAAATTTGACAATGAAATATTCGATGTCAATTGGACTTATTGGTCCGTTGAATTTTATGAAATTTGATGGCCCAAAACCGTCAAATTTGGACTTTTTCACATTGTGGTGGTTTGGCCCACTATACTATATTAAATACAATATGTAATAGTCTTATTATAAATTAATAATGATCCCCTTACCTTCATAATGACTTTGAAAATGGGTTTGGCTCGATTTGCAAATGACACGAATGTTTGTGGAAGTGGATCGTAGGGTTATTAATGGATTGGATCAGACCTGAAATCTGTTCCAATCTGATACCTTTGGGTCTGGATCGATGTTTTGAATTCTGATAAAGATTCAATCCGATATCTCATTGGATAGGATTTGAATCAACCGTGTCTCTTGATCTGATAAGGACCCCATCCGATAATATGGTAGAAAATATATAACTTATATTTTATATTTAACCGTTAGTTTGAAAGTTGACAAAAGTAGTATTTTATACAGGGCAGAAATATTGCTATAAATAAAAAACTGAGTCAAATAAAGGTTTTTCCTTTTTTGTTTTCTTCTTTATCAAAAAAGGAAACATGAAGAAAAAACATGCAAGTTCACAATAATCCCATGAGACCCCCAATGATGGGAATTTCACCTCTGAAAAAAGCGTTTTACCAAACTTTGAAGACGCTATAAATTTGATCAAGTTTAAGGAATTTTGATCAGTTTTTTTACACGGAATTGTTAAAAACTATGGTAGGCGTGGCGTCATCACAACCGTTCTACTACAGGAAAAAGCAGCCACTACAGATGCTCCTCTATGTAGAGAATTGAGATGCCTCCCACTGTTTTCAAGGGATGACGTCATGCTCATTGACCACAGTCCTCTATTGTAGACTACATAACCTCAATGCCCTCAATACAATTGGGTTAGTGTGATTGATGGATCCGATCTGGGATTTTGCGAAATCCCAAAAAAGATTTTTCCTACAAATCATATTTCAAATTTAATGTACCATACGTAAGACACGTTGCGCATGGATTATTAGTTGATAAGTAAACTGAAGACACAAAAAATATCATTATTGTGAATATTGAAAGAATATGAAATATTTTAAATTTTAGATTCTCTCAAATAATTTATTCACCTCGAATTCCAATTGAGTTGAGTTGAATTTGTCGAGTTTTAGGTCAACTAAATCGATTTTTTTGAGTCAACTCAATCTAGTTTCGAGTCGAGCAACGAGTACTATTTTTAACAATGTATTTTGGCCTATTAGACTAACATCAGGGCACAAGGTGATTAGTCTGATTAATACACTTTCAAAGTACTAATGTAATTTAGCCTTCACACACACCCATGTGCGGCGACATGCATCCTTTGCAAGAAGCCAAAGACTCCATTGAGCTTTAAAAATAAATGTGATGATTTAGACACCACATTTTGATTTATATTAAGAGATACCCCTATGTTTTAAATTTGATGACATGCATCTATTGACCTTCAACCTTCAACTATTAAGTGTTAAGAAACATAGTAACAAAGTTTGAATTTAGTAATTATTCGAAGGAGATTCAATTCAGTTACTTCATATAAACTCAAAAAACAATTGTGTAAAATGGTTGGAAAAAACACATAGTAACAAAATTTGGATTCAATAATTATTTGAAGGAGATTCAATTTGATAAATTCAAAAAAGTTAATTAAAATGTTTGGAAATTTTTTGGGGAGTATGAACATGATGTTCCTGAGTTTCTTGTCAAAATTCATCATCTTCAACTCCCTATAAATCCTCTTACACTAGAATCATGATTTTAAAATTCATTTTGACGTCTTGTCTCAGTCATGAACAAGACCGAGTTGTCTCAAACGAGTTTTTCGATACGTTTGAGTCATCTCGTTCAACAATGAGTAAAATTGAACTGTGGTTTTAAATCTCGTTCGATACGACTAACTTGTCTATCCATCTCATTCATAGATAATACTGAGACGTATTGCATGAGTCATCTCGGTCTCAGATGAGATTTAAAACCATGACTAGAATTTCTTATCCTCTGATAATAAATGAAAATAGTAAAATTCGTAATTTAAAAAATTTGTATCTAATTATTTTGGATTCTAGTACAAACCCAGCAACAAATAGAAAAAACTAAAATTTGTAATTAAAAAATTTGACATAAAATACACTAGATTCTATAATAGCATCAATCTTTATATATATGAAAATGTTCAACACCCAACCATTTGCCCAACATGTTTTGTCCTACATGGGTTAGAAGTTTTGGAATTGACTGATTTTTGGTGAGGATGATCTTCTAACCCCATGTTTACAAGTTGAAAAATCGTGGACCCCAAAACTATTTGTTCTAAGAGATATTGATGATAGGAATTTTAATTTATTTTTATATTTTTCTTTCTATGTATACGTGTATTAAAGATTTGAATGCATATATTATAGTAAACTCGGTTTTAAATCCGTAAGCTCTTATGGACCCTCCATTTTTATTAATCAACTTTCATGAATATGATTACAAAGATAGGCCATCTTCAATAATATTCGTGAGATCCTTAGGTATTGACGAAGTATCCTAAGTTACAAAAAAAATCTAATCCATGAGACTCCAATCATGCCAAGAAATCAGTGGCCCATTTAGCTTGTCTCCATTAATTGAAATCTAAAAGTGCCCATCTCAAACAAACTAATCAACTTATGAATTTTTTTAACCTTCTCTTCATATCTTGTGATGTCCTGATTGTACTATTAATCAATTAATGAATACAAAGAGTCTGAAAATTTCCATCTAGACACATCATCAAAGCTTCCTTTATCGCCTTCAAATCTATCACAATTATGTCATTATCATCAACCGAAGACCATCCTGCAATCACAAAGCTATAAATCCAATTCCCACCCCATGGCCGAAGTGCCGCTGTAGCCAAAAGTGATCAATCATAATGTATTTTTAGCCCACCATTTGTGGAGGCATGCCCAAAAAAAAAGTTTTTGAAGCCTTTGCAATAAATTCTCCAAGGACGCGAAAATTATTAGGTATATCCATTTTGATCATTCTCAATTTCCACCCCATCATTATTTAGGCATTATGAGTAATCATCAAAACTTCATTTCTCACACAAGAGTTAAGGTAATGACCATTAAGGCAGTCATCTTTTCCCTCCATCCGAGCAGGGGTGGAGCCATAATTTTCTTGTGGTGCGCCGCGGGGGGGGGGGATGATAATTGACTGCTATGGTTGAAAAGCTTGAACATGCATGGTTTTGAGGAGAGAATTCAATTATTATTCTTTTTATACATAGAGATTGGATAAAAAGTCATTTAGATTATTTCTCATTAGCCTATAAAAGAAGACCTTAGTCAAAAGGGCAATGTAGTTAATTTAAAAGCATACGGTGTCTCAAATATTTGATTAAAATGCATGCTTGCCTCAGCAACCTCGGTCTTACCTACTAGAAAATATAAATTACACAAAATGACCTTAATACCTCATCTTCAACCTAAATTAAAAAATACATTGATTTATCTTCCCAAATTCAATCATTTTCAATCTCTTGAGTAAAATTATAGTTGATTGGCAGGGTTGAAGAGTTTGAAGATGAGTGAGTTTGATAAGTAAATTCAATGATTTTTTTTGTTAAATAAAGAAGAAAAAGACATTCAAATTATTTCTCATTAGTCTATGAGAGAAGACCTAGGTCAAAGCAAGTAATATAGTCAAATTTTCTTTTGTATCATGAGAAAAAACATTTAAGATGTGTTTGGAAGCGGGAGTTAATCGGAGTTGGAATCGATGAAACTAGTTATAATTCCTCAAATAAACTCTAATAATTTATTTAAGAATTCAACTGGGAAGTTCTTTAAAAAAAAAATTTCAACCCTTGTATTTTGCTAAGATCAACTATGACTTAGTTGAGTCAATTTGATTTTAATTCATCGAGATACAAGTGAAAAAACAACTATAATTCCTATCCACTTTCATGTTAAGAAGTACAAAATGAGATTTCAGCCTGAAGTCTCTCTAGCACAACTCTATATTTCTTGAAAAAGACTTTACTTACTTAAGTTAATAAAAAGTGTTTTTGACCGAATCACATTATGGCATCCAAAAACAAGGTCTGATGCTGCATTGAATTTTTTGTTTTTTTAAATGTTAATTTTAAACCGTTGGTAGTCCAGTGACCATCTATGTTCTACACCGTGAATCAAACTAATTTTTTTTTTTTTAAATTTTAATTTTAATTTTTCTTTGATATATAGAGTTCTGCGTTCTTGGATTTCCTATATGGTAATTCATGTGGACCCAACGATGATTTGACATCTCAATTCTATGATTCAAACATCATACCCAGCCCAAAGTATTTTTCTACGCCATACACGTGACACGTCAGCGTACACACATAATAAATGAGGCACTAAAAAGCAAAGTAGGAAGAGAGAGAGGCAACCGTGTAAGGTGGGGCTGTTGCGAGGCGCGTGGTGGTGGTGATCGATGCGCTGTGGTGCGCAACTTTAATCTCTAACTCGCGTCATCCACTCCCCTGTCGCGGTGGCCGATGTTTACATCTTTAAAATATCACCCACACACCCCCGCCTCCTTCCTCTCTTTACAAAAAACCCCCTCACCCACCACCCCACCCCCTCTTATCATTATGACCACCACCTCTGCTCCTCCTCTTCTTCCACTACCACCACCACCACTACCTCCTCTGCTAACCTACGCCTCCATCCTTATACTACACCCTCCTCCTCCTACTCCATGTCTTCACCTTCTCCATCTGTACAACCTTCTAGAAGGGTCCCACCACCATGTTGGACTCACGAAGAAACCCTAGCCCTAATCGATTCTTACTATGAAAAATATCATTCTCTTAATAGAGGAAATCTCAAAGCTTCACATTGGAAAGAAGTTGCAGACTCTGTAGCCCATCGATGTACCTCTCTCTCTACAACTACTACTACTTCTCCATCAAAGACCTCTGTTCAATGTCGCCACAAGATTGAAAAGCTTCGAAAACGCTATCGTACCGAAAGACAACGAGCCACCCTTGCTGCACCCAATCGTTTCTCTTCTTCTTGGATTCTCTTTCGGAAGATCGATGCCTTGGAGAAAGGCCCTTCTTCGTCCCCTGCCGTTGATTCTGATGATAATGTCCAAGATGATGATAATGAAGACGACGATGAGGATGACCTCCACCGTTTGATCATTAATGGAGGTGATGGTGGTGGTGGTGGAGGGTTTCGTTTTAGAATCCCTAGTGGAGTACGATCTGCTCCAACGGTTAAAGGGTTTGTTAAATCGAAGAATTATGAAAACCCTAATTTTAATTCTAACCCTAACCCTAGATTTCTGAATAGTTGTTCGAGGTCGGGGTTTGGAAGGAGTGATGGGGGTGGAGGTAAAAGAGAGATGGATCTCATTGTGGATGTGGTTTCGGCAATAAGGATGTTGGGAGAAGGGTTTGTGAAAATGGAGCAGATGAAGATAGAGATGACGAGGGAGATGGAGCAGATACGAATGGAGATGGAGATGAAGCGGACTCAGATGATTCTCGAATCTCAGCAACAGATTGTCGATGCTTTCACTGAAGGGTTTTCTACAAAGAAGAAGTTGAAGAGGATGCCCTCATCTTCACCCCATTGTTAATGGGAAAAAATGAATTATGGGTTTCTGTTTTTCTAGTTTCCCAAATTGTATTTGGCGAAGTGGGCAAGTGAGATTTCTCAGCTATCAAGTGTTCAAATCGATCTCATTGTATGAGGTATGAAAGGTAGTTAGTTGAATCTCATACTCTCTTTGTTCTTTCCTTGCTTTTCTTGTTTGTTTGACTGACATATGGAAATTCGAACTGGTTTAGTTCTTTTAATTTCTTTTAGCAAGACAAATGTAGCTCCCTTTTTTTAAAAATTATACCTGTAGAGCCAGTAAAGGTGTTTCCTTTGTATTGAATTTGAGGATTTGATTTTAAATTTAGATTTGGATGTAACAGAGGGGTATAGCTTGTTGCTTTGTTTTATTCTTGTTTGCCTTTCAAGGCTTTGTTTGGACTAATAAACTTTGGGTGATGAACTAGGACCACTTTCTTTCCTTTCTCCTTCTAATTGTTTATCTGCTTCACTACATTGCCTTTGATACCCATAGTTAGAATCAAAATGCATAATCTCATCAATTGACAATGGAGTTCTTTTTCCACCTTGGAAGTTATTTTGGTTTTGATGTTAATGTTTTTTTTTTTTTTTAATAGAATGATGCTGAAGTAACATGGTGATGGACATTGTGGGGGACATTGGTGTGCACAGAACCATAGATGCTTTCATCGAGATCTCACTCATATCTTGATGAAAAGCATCTATGGTTTTAGCACACATCCACATCAGCCAATGTCCCCCGCCATGTTACTCCAGCATGACTCTTTTTTATAGCATTTATATTATCTTAAGCAACTTGGGTATTAATATGTCCCCAATCATAACATTCAAGATGTTAGGAATCTTTTGAAAACTAGATTGATTATTGGATAATGTTAAGATTGACATGCAAGAACTACCATAGAGAGACCACTTCTGTTATCAAGGTACCCATAAGACCATAAAGATGACAAGATTAGTGAGGGTGTAGTATGTAGAATTAGCATTAGCTGACCGAAGTGGTGGCTCTCTTTTGAACTATTATGTGATCGATCCTTGTGATCAAACTAAAAGGGATTGGTAAATATGTGATCCGTAGAGTTAGCATTTGTTGGTTGAAGTAATGGCTTTATTTTTTACTACTTTGTGATCCATCTGTAAAAATCAAACTATTGCAATATGACAAGCTATGCTTCACAGAGCTGAATGTTTGGGTCATCAAGAAAGATATTCACATAATGAGCATAATAGGTATGGATATGTTGAGATGGATGAGTGGTAAGGCTAGGAAAAACAAAATCCGAAATCAGCACATTTGAAGAAATTTAGGAGTGAAAATGAAGGAAACTTGATTGAGGTGGTTTGGGCATGCACGATAAATATCAATGTTTGCATCAATAAGGAGGAGTGCTTTAGTGCAAGTGAAAGGTTCTAAAAGGCTAAAGGAAGGCCAAAATTGATGTGGACTGAGACAATAAGAATAGACCTGAAGTCATATGGCTTGACAAAAGATACAAATTTATATGGGTTGAATGGAAATTGATGACCATAGTTTATGGTTCTTCTATTTCTTTCATTACTTTTGGTAGACATACTATGTGCAATTTGAGCATCCTCTTGATTTGTCTTTTATTATGATTATTATTATTATTTTAATTTGAAAATAGGCTTTTGGATCCCCATTTGTAAACTTCATCAAATTTATTTTGCTTTGGCCCTACTACATATAGGTGTCTGAAGTTGATACATTTTTGGGTTATGCACCTTGCCTGAGGGAACCCCTTATTGGCTGAGTACAACTTGACGTTTCTTTACTTCTTTGGATACTGGTCACCCCTTTTTTTTTTAAGTATAAATTTATTCAAATGAAAAGGTGATCAAGAGAACCTGCCGTACTTACAAAGACAAACCACTAGCTTCTCTCTTCATTGCCTATATTCGTCAAAACAAATTAGAGATGATATTCCATCTAATTGGTGGCAATGTTGTTTTTGCCATTTTACATATATCAAACACGATATTGGGTCAGAAAAAACTCAGCACACAGGGTCCAACAGCACAGCTATATAGTGTAATGTATTGTGTTTTGAACTGTCTTTAAGTGTTTTTCTACTCGGATTTAGAACTTGTGCTTTCTTTACAAAAATAATTGAGAGTCAATGAGCAATTAATTTCTTAATATTGTTTAGTTGATTGTTTATTCTTTATGGCATGGGTGTACCTTTTTTTGCTTAGATCTGGGTAGAGTAGGAGTAGGAATTTTGAAGAGGAGCAAGTGAAATAAAAGGATTTTCACAGCATTGTTCTAAATGTTAAGTCTCTTTTGCTCTATCGGTCTGTTAAAGGTCTATTTTCTGAAGACTTGCGATTTGGTGGTTGTGCCTTATGAGAAGTCAGTAGGGTTGTAATCTATGTTTTCTTTAGAGAGCTGATATTGGCACCCCTACTTTTTTACTTTTACACCCCAATTAAAAATAAAGAAAGTAAGTAAATGTTTGAGAATAAATAAAAGTTGGTGTGCCAATAGAAGCTCTCTCATAATTTATTTATTTATTTATTTTGCCAGATTTTTATTTGTTTGTAACGGCCAAAGCCTTTGTAATGTTTGAATTAGGGGGGGGGGGGCGGTGTTTGAAATAATTTAAGAAATTGGGATGTAATAAGTAAAATAGCAGCTCTCTTTCTTTATTCAACCTTGTGATCAATCTATTTTAAACATCAAACTTAAAGAGCAAAATAGGATTTTCAAGAGGTAGAAGATGATAAGATATTTTGATAGAAAAAAAGGGATTTTAGGCGACGTTTATAATGATGGATTGAAGATATGAATAAATAGTTTAAGATTTATTTACTATAAAATTTCAAGATAACTGATTCTAAGAAGAAAAATTATATTTAGTTGTAGATTTAAAATAAGGGTATTTAGATTTTTTATTATTTTTTATTTTGTTATTGAGAAGAGAAAGAAGAAAGTCAAAAGGCATAAGGTAACTCAAATATTCACGAAAATATATGTAAGAAGAGCAATTAAGTTATTTTACATTAATCTTTTGGAAGACAGTCTAGGTATTGATGGGCAAGTAATGGTAGAGCAACCTCTGATTAACCACCTCACATCACCCCCAAGGCAGGGGAAAAAAAAAAAAAAAAAAGGACTTTTCTAGGTTCAAAACATGGTTGAAGGTGTCAAACAATACAGATGAGTTAAGAGAAAAAATAAAATTTTCTTAAGGTCGATTATTATTTTTTAGGGATTTATATAAGAGTCATGTTGGAGTAACATTGAAAATGACATCGGTAGGGACATTAGTGTACACAGATGTGTATCTCGATGAAAAGCATTTATAATTCTATACACATCCACATCAACAATGTCTAAAACGATGTCAATTTCAATGTTCCTTCAGCGTTTTCCTTAGCATAATTACTTTAGATAGATTCTATCAATACACCAAGTTTTGCTAACGCCCCGAATTCATTTGTATACCACCTAAGAATCAGCAAATATCTTGGGATGGCATTGGCAAAAGTTTGTGTGGGAATAGAAGCTCTCTTAGGCAGTGTTCGTTTGCGCTATTTTTCAACGTTTATTGTTGAAAAAAAATAAATTCAGCACTTTTTGTCAAAATAGCGCATTTGTTTACTTTATATTTTCAGTTCTTATTGTTGAAAAATAAGTGAAAAAAATTCAACACTATTTTGATGTTGAAAAAAAGTGCTGAAGTGGTAAGCACTTCACTTTTTTCAACGCAGACAAGTATGCTCTTCATTTTTTTTTTAATATAGACAAGTATGCCCTTATACTTAAAAGGATATTACCTTTTATATCCTATGGATAAGTATATAAACACCCACAAATTAATAAACTCAAACCATGGCTAAATTATTTTGTCTTAAATGGGTTGAAAGTTTTGGAATGAGTTGATTTTTGGTAAGGATGATCTCCTCATTAGTATATAATCACCCCACAAATTAATAAATCCATACCATGGTTAAAATATTGTCTTATATGGGTTAAAAGTTTTGGAATAAGTTGATTTTTGATGAGGATGATTTCTATAATGAGGAGATTATCCTCACCAAAAATCGGTCCATCCTGAACCTTCTAACCCTATTAAAATAAGTTCAAGAACCGTAAATCGTCCCTTTAAAAAAAAAATTATTTTTGATAGGTTATAAGTTTCAAAATTAACTAATTTTTTGTTTTGATGATCTCTAGAGCATATAGATCATCCTCACTAAAAATTTGCTCATTCAAAAAACTTTAACCCATATAAAAAAAAAAAATTTTGACTATGGTGTGGGTTGCCCTTATTAATTCACAAGGTGCTTTTATAATTACATATCCTTTATTTCCATCGAAAATTATTCATCCAAAACTAAGTTCTTTTTATGTCGATTTCAAATTTTGGTGACTTGTATGACATTATTATTTTTAATTTGAAATTCGTGGGCTTTTATAAACAGAAATTGTTATTTATAAATTAAAGATTTAAGTATTATTTATTATTTAAAAATGAATTGTATTTTAATTTTATAAGAAATAATATATTTTATTGTGTTTGATGAGAAATAGGCATTTGAAACATGCAGATAATGTATAATATGATTGTAAGGGTAACAAAGAAAATTTATCAACTTCAGCAATGTGTAACAGACGTGATTCAACATCTAAATAAACAACTTTTTCAACACTTAAATTCAGCGCTTAATACTATTCAGCATTTATTTTTTTTCAGTTTAACAAACAGCACCTAAGTGGCATGTGTACACGCACATGTATCAAAAGGTTCTATCGGTAATTAAAACATTGATTAAATGATTTGTGAATATTATATAATAAAAGATATTTCTTTTTCTAAATTATTATAATTTTTTTAAATTAAAAAGACGACTATGATTATATTAAATTTAAATGTAATGATGGGAGCATTCATGATATCTAAAAATTTAAATGTAGTGAAAGGGGGGCATTTATGAGATCTATAATTTGGTGACAAACCACTTGTACACCACCCTCTCTCATTATAATGCTAAAGATTAGGGTATAATAGTCATTCAAATCCATTAAATTAGAGTCATTTGTCATCAATGAACGAGAGTGTGTATGCATCTTGAAGACCATCAATGGTCAAGACCTTGGGTGGACTAACTAGTGAGAACCCCATAGGGAGCGTTCCCTCTCTCTCACACGCACGTGCACACACTAATATGTCCATTTGGGTACCTCCGAGACTTCCTACAACACAAGTATGGGGTTTATACCGCATCGCAATTATTCAAGTTGAAGTTGGGACTTCGGTTTCTTTTGAGACTGATCTCAAGGTTTTTTCCAATAACAAAAGTCTAGGGTCTGTTTGGATTTATTTCTCGAAGTGTTTTGACTTTGATCGGGAGTTACAAGTACTTACTTATTCTAAGGGCCTGTGTGGATACAGGAGTCAGAAGTACTTAAAATGTAAGTACTTCCAGAAGTACTTTCTGAAGTACTGTCTCAAGTAGCGGAATACGTGTTGTACGTTTGGATACAGGATTTGAGAAGTACTGCCAGAAGTACTTCTTACAAAGTTTTGTGTTAGGAAACTATTATGTATTCTGTTGAAATGACCAAAATACCCTTATATGTAATAATTATTGTTTTTAACATTATAACTCAACAATATATGCTAAAAAAAAATAACAGTTACTATTTTTATTAAATAAAAACATTATAACATCATTTTACACTCAAAATATATTTATTCTTTTTTTTTTTTAAATTCGACAGAACCTCCCTTAAATATTGGATATATAAAAAATAAAATCTGTATAAAAACATAACAACTATAATATAATAAAACATGTATCATCATATATAAAACCATATGTAATAATCACACCAACATATGTAAAATAAAATAAAAACATTCATAAACAAAATTTATATGTGATCGTCATACCAATGAACAAAGATGTTCATATGGTAGAAATGTATTAAATTTATCCAAAAATATAATTTATTCAGTTAATAGTAATTTTTAAATCATAAAATTATATAATTATATCACGTCGATCATAAGCTTCTTTTATAGCTTCAGCTATTACTTCTCTCCTACGTTCCATTTCTCTATGTCTTTCCCGTTGTGAACGTCTCGATGGTCCAGGCTGATCTACACTCATAGGGACGGCTTCATCTATATAATCTAATTCTTCGTATATAGCAAATTCAACATCTGCCAAAACTTCATTTCGAATGAAATTGTGTAGTCTCATGCAAGCAATGACGATATCCCTTTGAGTATCAATGAAGTATGTGTGCATGTCCCTAAGAATTGCCCATCTTACCTTTAATACACCAAAACACCTCTCTATAACATTACGCAATGAGGAATGAAGATGGTTAAATAACTCTTTCTTTTCCTTCTGCCATGCACCCCGTCGAAAGTCTTGTAAATGATAACAAACACCCCTATATGGTATCATGTACCCATCCATCAATGGATAGCCAGAGTCAACCAAGTAATATTTGCCTACAAATGAATAATAATTTCATTATTTTATATATATAACATATAATTGAATGTACTTTTAAGTAAAATTTTGAATACCAACCTGACGGAGGGTGAGGAAATCCAGAATTAGGATTATTTATGGTTTTTAAGAACACGTTCGCATCATTTGCTTGTCCCTCCCAACCAGCAACTACATATGTGAAGAACATATCGAAAGAGCATACAGCCATTACATTTTGTGTTATACCTTTTCGACCTAAATATCGAAGTTGATCTGCTATTGGAACTCGTGCCCCAATATGAGTACCGTCAATTGCTCCACACAATCCTTCATATAAAAAGAAATTTTATTTTAAAGATTAAACATTATAATTTTTTTGAATTTAACTTTAAAATTACCTTAAAGAAAGGCCAGAATCTTCGATTTGTGCGAATTTGATGAGGGATCTCATCCAAAGAACGAGGCACAATAAGAGTTTTGCACAATTCTAGGACAGCTTTCAAGATTCTATGAAAGTGTCTACTCACGGTTTCTTCAGAACGTTGAAATCGATCACCAACACTTCGCATGCCCTCGTTTTGTCCCAATATCTTCAAGAACATTCCTAAGATACTTCCAAAGAAACGTTCCTTGTTCTTTCAAGACCCACATCTTCATGTAAAGTATTGCATAATTTCTCAAATACATGTTTCTCCATTCGAAATTGTTCGTGACATATTGCATTATTCCCAGACAAAACATAATTCATATAATTTTGTCCAGTAAAATTATAATTAGTCTTTGATTGTCGAACTAATTTATTTTTACGAGCCGTGTGATAATGATTTGCTGCAACAAGTGCAGCCATACATATAATCTCATCGTCTGAATCTGAATAATCCATCTTGTTTCTGTTTACATTATTAATATATAAAAAAATATCATTTAATATTCCATATAAATAATCATATAAATATATTCAATCTATAAACAATCATATAAAATATTAAAACAAACATTTTTAACAATCAAACCATAATCCATAATTTATAATCCATGAGACATAATCAACAATCCACAAACCAGAAATAAATAGAAATTTAATCCATACAGAATAAATCCAACCATAATCCATGAAACAAATTTTCTTTTATTAACCACATAGTTCAAAAAAAAAAAAGGATTCATAAAAGACCGACCCATAAAAAAAACTATGCTACCCTCTAGTGATCACCACAATAACGACGATATTCAAAATCAATGTACGATAGACGAGCATCATTTGTTGGCAAGTTATAAAAGACATTCCTAAAATCTACACTCTCCACGAATTTGGATACCACATAAGAATATCGATTGCTACCTATAGGAATCTCATCCACTAATTCATTAAGAAGTGACAAGCATTCACCGGGAGTAAGCTTTTTTTGCTCGTTTGGAAGTTTATCTTTATGAATTTTTGATTGGAAAAGATCCACCAAACGACTGAATTCAACCTCAAATAAATCAGATTTTCTTCCCTTTTTGCGTTTTGATCTAGAATCCCCACTTATTGACGGTCTTCTCTGTGATGGTCTTGAACTTGGTGACTCATCAATATCATCATCAGGGTGAGTTGGGAGTATATTTTCTTGTGTCGCTGGAATGTATTCAGGAGTATCATCATCATCATCATCATCATCATCAGCAATTGACTCATTCGTCATGTTTGTCGTTGTAGAATATCGAACACGAGATCCGGTAGCTGTGGTACCACCAAATAACTTGTCCAACTCATCTCTATGCTCCAATGCCTTATAACGAAACTTATTATCTCCAGAATGTTGCTATAAAAAAATGATAAATATTATTAATAGATATTTATTGACATCTTTATAAATAAGTGAAATTAAATATATTAAAAAATATGCATTACCATTTCTCGTTCAATCCACCATTCATCGCTCATGATTATAGAATAACCGTTCCAACCGATTCTAGTTACACTCATTAGATTGGACCAAGCCTTCCAATCTAATTTTGTTTTGTTCCAATGATTTTTGAATTGTTTTTGTTCGAATTTAAATCCTGTTTTCTTGAAAAATTCATTTCGAACAAACTTCCATCCTAACCTATCTAAAGTTGGCCCATTTCTATGACCTTGGGCAACTGCTTCAACACATAGCTCAACAAAGGTCTTGTGTAAATACGGACTCCAATTTGCTTTACCCTTGTCATTTTGTGTTGCAACTTGTTTGTTCTTGTTCATATTTGTTGTTTCAGAAGACATCTTAAAATGAAAACAAACAAATATGTGAAAAAAATTAAATAAATATTTAAAAGAAAAAAATTAATCATGTGTTAGAAAAAAACATAAATATATCATGTGTTAGAGAAAAATTAATCACAACAAACTGATTCTGATAGGATTTAAAACCAATAGAAGAGATAAGACAATGTATGTTTGATGTAGGACTTGTATTACGTACTCTTAAGATTGTTTACAATTAGGATAAGGCTCATATAAAATCCTAAATGTAGCAAATAGAAATATAATAGACAGAGAGAGATAAAGAATACCCTTACTGTTGATAATGCACCCAGAATGCACAAAAAATGATCAGAATACCTTAAAAAATATATAATTACACTAAATATATATATATATATATATATAATAAAATTATATTAAAAAATTATAAAAATAATTATTTTCAATTTAAATAAATTTATAAATTTTATAATTCTATCGAAATTTCGGCAGCATCTCCTCTTAAAAATGGACGTATAAAATTTTTCTGATAAAAAAAATACCTGCATAGTACACAATCTAACATCCATGCAACAGTTTATATAAATATTATCAATTCAAGCACCCCAATATGTCATCAAAGTCTAAAACACAACCTCGAATGAACATGAGACTAATTCTAACATAAATTCATCCCAAAACATTAGCAAACCATAAAATTTTATCTTCAAAAGTCACAACGATAAAAATCGAACACATCTGGGGATGAGGAAACTAGTAAAAAATAGATTCTGTGATAAACCAATCCACCACAGACTACAATAGAAATTATAATTACAAGAAACAAAAAAAACTTCAAGATTTTATACATCACCCATAGATTTTTAACAAAAAAATAAAGAAAAAAGAGTTAATAATCTACATCACCCAAACATGCTAACAAACAATTTTTACTAAAGCCTCACCAATTCATATATAACACCAAAAGAACTACACACAGTTGGTGTGGCGTTAGTAAAAGTTAGTGTTGCAATCGTAACTCTCTTAAAGAAATTCAATAATACTATGTTTAGGCACTTGGACTTCCAATCAATGATTACCAAATTGCATTTGAACTAGCTTTATTTGCATATATGATAGAGGTGAATGCATCTATTATAGGATCTCATGTCATAGTTATGCACCTGAGATTATATATCAATGCTAGTAGATTACAGTTTAAAAAGTTTTTCTCCATTTTATATATATTTTTTGTTTGTTTTTCACTAATCTTTGGCTAAATAATAATAGGGAAATGTTCAACACCCTAAGCTTTACCCTACACTTTAATAAACGTGTTTTGTCCTACGTGGGTTAGAAGTTTTGGAATGGGCTAATTTTTGATGAGGATGATCTCTATGATTAGAAGATCATCCTCACCAAAAATCAGCCCATTCCAAAAATTTTAGCCCCATGTTTACAAGTTGAAAAATCGTGGACCGTCCATTTTTTGTAAATCATTTTTATGGGGTTAGAAGTTTTGGAATGGGCTGATTTTTGGTGAGGATGATCTCCTCACCATAGAGATCATCCTCACCAAAAATCAGCCTATTCCAAAACTTCTAACCCATGCAGGACAAAACACGTTTGTTAAAGTGTAGGGTAAAGCTTAGGGTGGGGAACGGAACCCATAATAATAGGCTTAGAGTCATAGCTTGGTTTGTCGATATATCACAATACAACCTTGAGATCAAGAGTTAAATTTGGTGCATTCTAACATTGCTTGGTATTGAATCCTGACCCAATTCATCAAGCAATCTTCATTTAGGACAATTAGGGATTAGATTAAATCGAGAATCATTGGAAAACTTCTAAATCTATATGATTTAAAAGTCTCCATAACCAAGATTTCTTATTTGAAAGGCATTTGCAATGATTAGGGACTTGGAAGGACAACTCCGATCTCACGAGTCTTATATATAACTCCAGCATTGCTCACAAAATTTAATTTCGAGGTTCTTCTATAAGTATAGGGTATTTTAGTTACTAAATAGACAGATAAAAACATTAAAAATCACCTAAAATTATATTTGAAAGTTGTAGATATTTGAGAGGCTGTAATTGAACAACATGCTCTTACAAGATTCAAATCACTCAAAATAGATGTTCGCATTCACAAGCAAGGAGGATCTTCAGAATATGGGATTAAATCTGAATTTCTGGAGGAAGAAGACTACGTGATCTACAATCCTAGACCTATAATGTTTCCCGGTGGTGAAGCAGGGCCCATTCCACATGTTTCAACTCAGTTTACACCTTATATCAATGCTACTGTCTCTAACTCAAAAGAAACATGAGTATGGTTGTCTTCTCTACTGGTGTTCTTGTATATGGTTAGATCCAGAATTTGGTTTCTATGAAACAATAGTTAACATAACATGTTGTACTACCATCTCTTGCTTTGTATCTCTGTACAAGTTAATTTTTAAAACCATGTGCAGCACACGTACAGGAGAAAGTAGGCCATCTTAGGTTCTACACAACAAGGATCCTACTCACTATTGCAAATCCTAACAGATCAAAAAGATGACGAACCATATGGAAATTCACACCATGCCAAAATGTGTAAGCTTCGAGTCATACATCTTGAGGTTTTTATAGTAAAACTAAAAAACAAAATTCACAGTTTAATGATATCTCTAGATACTAAAATTTATTACCCAATACCTCAAAAAAAAAAAAAAAAATCATTAACCAACAATTATATCTGAAGTAGTGAACTCGCTGGTAAATAAAAAATGTCGAATTCGATAACAATTAAAAAGTGGTGAACTCGACCGTACAATAATAAAATGGTGAGTTCGCCAATAAGGAGGGACTACTAAGAAAGAAAAAGTTTACTATATAAACATAGGAAAAATACGAATGGAATTCGAAGGAATCAATGATTTACAGATAGTGTTGAAGGTCAAATTAAAAAAATAAAAAATAAAAACTGAAAGTGTAGGCTATAGTCCTACATACCCTTCCTCTTCAACCCATCAGAATAAGTTTTTAGCAAATGTTCCTAAACGTAAACATTGGCGAAAAAGAAACACCAACATTAACAATTAACTTTATTATTATTTATTTTTTCTAAAGAAAAAAAAGGCCGTTCTAAAAAAAAAATCAAACTTGAGTTTCTAAACAGGATTTACCACATGAAAATTTTATCTTTTCAACCCATGAAAATATTTCAGAAAAGATTTGAGAAGAGAGCGATGTTCAGTCGAGGTTTAGTCGAAAATTTCAAAGAGTTTCAAATGAGAGTTACCTCTCTCTGTCGAGGTTCATTCGACAAATCAGTTATAGAACAATATTGGACTCAATCCATTGAAGAACAGACGAGGGTTACCTCTCTCTGTTGTGTTTTCAATCAAGAACTTCAAAGTGGGATTAAAAAACTAGAATAATTACCTCTCTCTGTCGAGGGTTTCAAGGATGAGAATGATCTCGCCACCGTTGAGAGTTCCGTTGAGGGTTTCTGTTGAGGGTTTCCGTTGATGGGGTTAGCCACCGTAATCGCCGGAGGGAGAAGACAGTCGGAAGGAGAAGACAGTCAGAGGAAGAAGACAGTCGAAGGGAGAGAGATGACTCTCGGCTCTGTTGAACGAGCTTCTCACGATCTGCTTGACGATGTAATGTGTCGGAAGGAGAAGACAGTCGGAAGGAGAAGAAATTTGGAAGAAGAAGACAGTCGGAGGAGATGAATCTTGGCTCTGTGGAACAAGCTTCTCACGGTCTCCTTCTCACGGTCTCCTTACGATGTAATGTGGAGAAGACAGAGTTCTTCTCTTTTACGTTTCGTTATTTTAGGATAAAAAATCGATAAATAAAACGAGGGAAAAATCGATAAATAAAACGAGGGGGTAAATTTGGAAAATTGTTAAAAATTTTGACGGGAAAATTGTTCTCCGCAAAAACGAAATTGAGAAGTACCAATTTCGGTACTTCTCATAAAAGCACTATTTTTACTCTTTGAAAAAGTTATTTTTTCAAAGCATCAAATACCCAAACGATAGATTAAGTGCTTCTGACTCTCTGTAAGAGTCAGAAGCACTTTGAGAAGTCAATCCAAACAGGCCCTAATATTTTGAAAGAGTGCTTCTCAATTTCGTTTTCACGGACAATCACTTTTCCGTCAAATTCAAAATTACGGAAAAGAGTAAACACTTATTGTTTTTATTTTTTTTACCCTAACCAGACAAAACAGAAAAGAGAGGAGTCTCTCGTTTGGAACCTCGACAGAACCCTCAAGAGCAGATCTATCTCACTCCGCCAGTGTTTCTCCCTCGGGCGACTGCGGCGGCGAGTTCTCCCTAAATTTCTGATCTTTAAAACCCTCAACGGAACCCTCGTCAGAAATCGTAGCAAATAGTGATTCTTTCCAAGTTCCACTTCTTCGATTCGAGGGAGAAAGGTAGATTCTCCTTTGGGTTGTCTGGAAAATCAATTCTTGTTTTTTCTTAATATCATCACTCTTACAACATGCCCATCTCAGTAGTTTCTGAAATTGGTTCTTTTTTCTTTTCTTTTTTTGATTTTCTGAAAAGTAGGTTGGATTTTGGAAATCATCGTACCTAATAGTTATTCTTAGATGTTGTAAGTTGGATTTTCTTCTGTGGGATGTTCTGAATTTTATATTGTAAGATTGAAGATGGTTCAATTTATTTTTTATTATTTATTTGTTCTCCTTTTATTAGATTCTTACAAGGAAGTGTTTTGGGTTTTTTTGTGGTGGAAAGTTAAAGGACCCCACATGTAAAATTGCTCCAAAAAACAAGAGAAAATGTTGAATAGCCAAATGGGTTTACTGCCTTTTCTATAATCGTTGTTTGTTTTATAACCCAAGGAAAGAAATGCTGTGTTTTCACCCTTTTGACCTGCTGAATTTGGGATGAATTTACGTAATCTTTTCAATTTCTTCTCTTTTATTTGCTTTGCATATTTATATCCATAGAAGAAAGGGATCTTTTATTCTTTTCTTTTCTCTCTCTCTCTCTTGTTTTTTTTTTGTTCTCCCCTGATAGTGATTTCTCTGATATATTCTTCTCCGGATAGAATTGAAACGAAGGATCTGATTGGTTTCCTTCCCTAAAGTTGTCAATTCTACTCCCCCAATGATTCTTCTTGGTGCTCTGGCTATATTCCTGTTGAGATTTTGTTGTTGTTTTGTTGAGTTTTGCCTAAGTTCTAATTGGGCTAAAAATGTCTGCTAATCTAATTTTCTAAGTGCATGTGTGCTTGAGTGTCAGCATATTCACCAAGTCAAGGTTTGAGAATAAGTCGGGGTATGAGTGTCAACTTTGCTCTAACAACATGAAGAGATGACTTATCTGGTGTTTTACATGGATGTTTTTTAATTCAAATTTTGAATGTTTGCATTCAAAAATTCATTTTAAAATGCATTTAGAAAAACTTAATTTTTTTCCTTATTTGTGTTGTGTTTGTCGTTATTTAAAGCCATTAAATTACTGCTACAACTGAAACGATGGTTATGTCTCCTGGCTGTTAGACCTTAGAAGTGTAACTGATGAACATTTCTGTTTCACCTTGATTTTGTGAAGTGTGGCAGCAATGACCTCTGGTAAAGACAGCGAGAATGCAATTTTAACTCCAACCACGTAAGTGTCTGGCCTTTATTCTTTGATTCACTTTGTGTCTGCTGATTTTCTTTATATTTTATTTTAAATATGTCCATAAAGTTTATCATGACCATCTAGAGGTCTCACCCAGAATAGCCTTCCTTGGCAGAATATATGTATTGTGGTCTCACACAGGTCTTATGTATTGTGGTCAAGACCCACCACTGAACAGACCCTGCCCAAGTGATTCCATAGGCTAGAAATTAAAGTGTTTATATCAGATATTTTTAACGAGGTGATCATTTACTTTCTATATGAGCTATATCATATTTTTCCCACCTTACAAAGCAAAAAAGAAATTTGATTGGCGGATCATCTGATCTTGTCGATTTCTGGCCATGTAGATCTAGTGGGTGGACTTACAAAATATTGAGTCCAATTCACTTCGCGGTAGGCTGCACATGTCTATGTAATAATGGTTTTTTTTTTAATTTTTTTTTTTTTTTGGGGGGGGGGGGAGCATTATTATCAGACGTCAAGTGTGCGGTATTCTCATAATGGGTTATTCTTTAAATTCATGCATCTCATTTTCTGTATTATGCAGGCCACCAAACTTATACAAGGATCCTGATGATGGGCGCCAACGTTTTTTGCTTGAGTTGGAATTTATTCAATGTCTAGCTAATCCGACTTACATCCACTGTGAGTTACTTAAAATAAGGAAACTCTCATTTAGTTCTAGCAAATAGATTTTTGGTGTATGTTTTTGCAGTTTTATCAAATGAACCATTCCATATAATACATTTTATTGATCAAATACTCGTTACAAAGTTTTACCTACACTTCAAATCTTGTTTTGTCATGTCAATGACATTTAACTTTCCCTTTATTATGTATGGTTGCTAATAGAACTGGGGTGTAATTGTAAGCAAAGATTGATTTATTCAGGACGAATTGTATGAATGTGTTGATGTAATTTTTGGATTTTGGACATTTTAATAGTTGATATACCATCTCTTGGCACTACACTTCCAATGATATATTTCTTTCATGATTTCAGTTTTGTTTGGTTAAATATGTCATTGTTAAAGGACTTGTGGTCATCTAGGATTTTAATCTTTGTATTAGTACCACACTGGTCTCCTTGTTGTTAGTATATTTTAAAATTTTAATGCAGATTTGGCTCAGAATCGTTATTTTGAGGATGAGGCTTTCATTGGCTACTTGAAATACCTTCAATACTGGCAACGGCCTGAGTATGCAAAATTTATAATGTGAGCTAATTTTAAAGAGCCATGCTCCTCCTATGAGTTAAATTATGTGTCATAGTTTATATTGTCCATTTAGGTTGGATTGTCTTAATCTAATGTGTATTTTTGTTTGGTTGCTGGTTTCAGGTATCCACATTGCTTATTCTTTCTTGAACTTCTCCAAAATTCAAACTTCCGCAATGCAATGGCACATCCTGGCAGCAAGGTTATACTATTGCTGGACTTATCTCTTGATTGAGGCTGCCTCGAAGTTGATTTTAACAGACATGTTTTCGCTTAGATCTCTTATTTCTTTACTAAAAATAGGTATTTTTTATTTAACAAAAGAAAGACAATGAATTTATCAAACTTTATCTAATATTTAAGGAAAAAATTTGTGTGGATGTGGTTGTCACTTTCCACTTGTGAGGGCTATGAGATACAAATAGTTTTGAATGTCTAATATGCATGTTACTGTTGATATAATATATTTTTTTTCTGGGGCATTTAGGAGTTGGCACATAGGCAACAATTCTTTTTCTGGAAGAACTACCGGAACAATCGGTTGAAGCACATTGTTCCACGACCGCTTCCTGAACCTATTGCTGCACCCCCAGCTTCAATTCCACCTCCAACACTTGTGCCAACGACAACAGTTGCTCCTCCTGCTGCTCCAGCCCTTTCTCCTATGCAATATGGCATGCCACCCGGATCTATTATGTCAAAGAATGACATTAGAAATATTGGGGGTGATCGAAGAAAGAGAAAGTAAATCCTTTATCTTTTCTTTAGTTTGATTAATGATTGAGAAAAGTATATGAACACTACTAAAGTGGTGGATTCAGTCTTGAGTTAATATCATGGGCACAATTTATTAGCGCAATTCTGATCCATATTTGAGCATTGTGAAAGAAAATATGTTTTTGTCATTGTATCTTTGTCCTTATTGATTATCAGATACATGATCCTTTTTAGAGAAGAATTATGATATGAATTTTATTAATTATTGCAGGAAAGACGTTTGAGTTTAATGGTGACCTGTAATCTGTAGGAGAATGATGAACACAACACACTAGAAGAGGTAATTTCGATTTTCTCCCTATGTTATGTTGGTTAGGAGGTTTGAATGGGGCAAAGACATTAATTAATTTTAATAAAATACAAATCAAGTATTAAAAATAAAAATAAGTGGATTAGTTTTGTCTATTTTGAGAGCATATATATTGTTTTCTTGCATCAGTAACTTCGATAGTATATGGCATTTTTTTGGGCAAATCCATCTTTCGTACTAGTTATCTGTTAATATTAATTTTCTTTTCTAATGTTTGGTTGTAATTTTGGCTCTGTTGGTACGCTGAAAATTGTCTTAAAAATGCTAATTATTACTACATGAATATTTGCTTCGGCAATGTGAACATTTCCTTCCATAATGCAAACCTTCACTGCTGCTTGGTTTTATCCCTCACTGCAATGATTTGTGAACACCTCTTCTTCATATCTCCTATTTGATGCAAACCAATCATGACCATCAATTAGATCCCTTGTTGCAATTGGGCCAATCACCATGGAAATTTAAATGACCTTGTACTCAAGCTGAAAGCTTTAGCATTGTTTGATGATAGAGATGTGGGGGCAGTGGTAGGTAGAAAGTGATAGATAGGGCGATGGTTAGGGGTTGAAAGAGAGGCTGTATTGTGGGGGAGGGGTGGCTGATGGTTGAGGTAGAGGGAGGTGAGGTGGTGATGTTCGTTTGGAGGAGAGGTGGGGAGAGTGACTGAATGGTGATGTTGGTGAGGAAAGGATTTTGTGGGATCTTAGAGTTGAGCTGGATTTTGTTCTGGTGCATATTGATGTCTAGTGCACTGTTTGCGGAAATGGG
This sequence comes from Akebia trifoliata, assembly GCF_017979445.1. Classification (NCBI taxonomy): domain Eukaryota; kingdom Viridiplantae; phylum Streptophyta; class Magnoliopsida; order Ranunculales; family Lardizabalaceae; genus Akebia; species Akebia trifoliata. The sequence goes on along the minus strand of NC_141377.1, from coordinate 55,912,829 downwards.
GACCAAGCACTCACAAAACCTTGATCCACCACAAACTTCTGATTTGCGTGCGGACCAAGCTGGGTTTTACTGTATTTTGTTAATCTTTTTTATTCCTTGGGGTGCATGCAGTTACCATCTTGCAATAATATAAAAATACTTTCTGGAGTTTCAAAATTCTCACTCATATTTAGTTTGGCCTTAATTCATAGTACTTCTGGTCCACTTTGCTGAAATGATGTTGTTCAATGTCCTTTCCTCAATGATTTTCCGTTGGAACTTGGATGTTTTTACTTCCATTAGTTGGACCCATACATAGATCATATCGGATTGTCAAATTGCATTGTGAGGTTTTATCTTGGAGACAATTTTCACCTAAAATCAATCCATTCTGACATTCTTAACCTCATGAGATGTCATTCAATTAAATTGATTATTTTGGTCAATTTTTCATGAAGTTAGTAATGTCGGAATGGACTGATTTTTTGTGATGATGATCACCATGTTAAAGACGATCCGCTATACCATTTGAATATCTAAGATGTTTTCCATGTGGGCACACCCACACGAGTAAATGCAAGAAGGCATAACAACTATTCTCCATCACTCTTGCATCATTTGTTTGGTTTGCACAACCTTAGTATATTTGCAAATCTAATTCAATCTCTCTCTCTCTCTCTCTCTCTCTCTCTCTCTCTCACGCGCACACACACACACACAATATGTATATAGGGAATGTTAAATCGATGACCTCATGGATTTTGCATCCTCATGGAGATATTAGTAATCTGCTCAATCTTGAGTTTTCAAAAATGCCCCTGGAAAGTATTTATTATTTATCTTTTAGTTCAAAAAGTAAAGGTGTCTTTGACATTGTGCAATATAATTTTGTAAATAACTTTTTAAATATTTTTTTACTCAAAAACATCATTGCACAATTTACTTTTTGCTCTAAAAGATAAAATAATAAATGCAATTTAAGGGTATTTTGAAAATTTTAAAGTTGTGGAAATTGCTAGTGTATTCATGAAGCCTCGGACATTGGCATTCTCCTTAGTTAAGTAAGAGGTGTAAGGTGTGGGAAACTAGAATAACTGCTCCTAGATATAGCAATCACTTGTCACTAAATACTTGTAATTGCTCACCATGTTATAACTGCATCCTACAACGTCCCAACATGAGTCATGACCTAATTTCTTAGTAGTAATTACAGGTAACTAATATATGAGGAGCTAACTAGAGTTAGTTCCTATCTTGTGCTGTTATAAATCTTAATAGAAAGTCGAGTTAAAAAATGGATGAAACTAATTGTGGTGCATTGGCACTTCGATTCTTTTGAGTTCTATCTTATGCTTTAAGATGCATTTGAAGATCAATCACTGAGGTGTGCCTTGGGCTGAGGCTTCCCAAAAAGGCTCTGCACCTTGTCAAAAAATTATAGAATCTTTCATCTTCAACCTTTGAAAAGGGGCTTGGACCCATAGTTCTGTTGACATATTGCAATGGAACTTTGAGGCTGTAGCTTCAAGTCCAGTTTACCTTCAAAAATGGGCCCCAAAAAAAAATTTGTGAGAGCTTGTAGGCATTCAGCTTGTCCGTTGAGGCATTGAAGGTGGATGCCTGATACTTACTACACTGTTTTTATTTTATTTTATTGGTGACCATTGTATAGAAGAATGAAATTGGAAGGCTTTCAATAGAAAACACTAAGCATTTCATAAGGGGAAAGAGATGTTTGTGTTGACGTTATTTGATCTAGAATAGTTTCTTATCATTTAACTAGGGTGAAGGAGAACAAATCCATAAAATAAGATGGGAATTTTAAGCTAGTACAGCAAGCTGTCGTCACCAAATGCAATAGACAATGTCAGTAAATGAATATTGTTTTTCTTGGAAATGGCATTTTAGTTGTTGAAAAAAAGACAGTAACTTGTAGTGGATGGTTATGGATTGCAAATTTGGCGGGGAAGGAACTGTCAATTTCCCAAACTTTTGTAATCGTCGTGTTGGAAAGGTGTCTAGAAATGCAATGCAAAGCATTGTAATCTTTCTAGAAATGGAATATGTTCCAATGTGTGTTCAAGCTGGTAGTTCTGTTCCCTATTGAGACTTGACTTCCTGTCTAGCTATTCTTTGCAGATCATTGGGAGAGCTTATTAGTTAGTGCATGGAGAGAGTCTAGGGGTTATTGCTATGGGATCTTGGCCTTTGGATAAACTCCAGTGATTGGAGATCGATGTTGTCGTCGCCTATTTTCTCCTTATCAGTGGGGAGCATGTTTTTGTCTTCGGAGTCGATACCTAGATTTTAGAGATGGTCTACAAACGGTAGTGCTTCAATAAGATCATTCTATGTGAGATTTCTCGAGAATCAAGTAAATATGTTCCTCCCTAATGAAGAGGTTTTGAAAGTCAATCCCATTGAAGATTGCAGTTTATTGTGTATTGTTATATTGGACACCGTGACTGTCAATCATTTGTGAGTTGAGGCTTCTTGGTTCCCTATATGTGCTCATATGCAAGTCGAGGACTTTTTTAGAGCATTGAGGCGATTGCAATTTTCCTATTTTCTGACCCCATGATCAATGTTCCTTCTGATAACACCTCTTGCATGAGAACATATTTCTTGAGGTTGTTCTTTGAGAAGATTCAGCAATAGCTTTCACTTCTATTTTTCATTTCCTTATGTATTCTTGTGGCTCAGGTTTGCTGAGGATTTGCAGGAACTGGCTTTCCTGTAATGAAAAGTTAGAAGAGCCGTGCTTCTGCCTTTGGTCTCATCATTTTTAGTCTTACTAAGGTGGTTTGATTTTATTTTATCTTGTTTTTTTTTTTTTTTTTCTTGATGTTGGAAAACATGGGACATTGTAATCATTTTGATGAATTGCTGGCTTGTTTAGTTTGTAAATGTTGGGAAACTTCCCTAGAAAGGGGTGTGGGAGCATGGTTTTTAAACACGGCATTCCTAGGTTTCCCTTTTTTTAAAGAGTTTCTATTGCCACACCAATTTTTACTATCACCACACCAACTCTGTAATTTTTTGTGATTCATATAGGAATTGGTGTTGCATTAGTAGAAGTTGGTGTGGAAATGGTAGCTATCTTCTTTCATGAGTTTTTTTATTTTCTTTTCTTTTAAATCATATCATCTCAGACCTAGAGCTTCGACTTGTAAAAAAATTTATAAGCTTTTTATTCACACGTGTGGTTCATGCACAGGACATTTTCAAAAATGCTAAAAAACAAAGAAAGAAAAAATTTATCGATTTTGATATTGTTAATTTTGTAAAAGATTGATCTAAAATAAAGGTTTATCTTTCTATCATATTAAGCATTTAATTTTATAAACGAGACGACATCCATGTCTTCAAATACATGTTCCAATTTGATCGTCTTCGATGGCCATCTTCCTGATTCAATAAGATATGGTCATTAGAACATGTTGTACTTCTACCTAGCAATAGTAGGCCCCAGGCAGCACAATAACTTGATCTCTTCGGCCATCATTTCCCATATATAAGTCGTAAACGGAATATAAAAAAGAACAAGAAAAATACAAGTTTGGCCTATACATCTATGCCATTTTTTCTTATTTAGAGCATCGAAAACCATTTGCTTTCTTTATCATCCCTATGTGAAGGGGGGAGTCATAACTTTTGGGATTTTTGCTTTTTGCTTTTTTCTTTGATGCTCGATGAATGTCTATCTCTCTCTTTTTATTTATGATTATGTGTATCCCGATGCAAATGATCTACGGTTTTGCGATGGGGACGTTAGAAAATCATTACACTTTTAAAATTACAAAAATATTATTTTTTATTAAGTAATCTTCCAAAACCCTTTCATCAATATTTTAAATTATAGAGAAGATACATGTGTTGCCTTCTACATTTGTAATAGGGGTATATTAACAAAATGGGATGAGAGATATATTAATTTCTTTTAATGCTGATATTCTAATTAGAAAGTCTTTACTCGGTCAATATTTGGTTGACGTGTTACGGACATGGAATCATAGATCTATTTTCTTTGGATGCACATCTTTTATGGGGATTTGCAATTGTGTATCCTAAGGAAATAGATCTATGATTCAGTGTCTCTTACACGTCAGCCAAGTAGTGACTGAGTGAAGATTTTCTAGTTAGAAAATCATTATTCCCTTTTTTTTGTTTTTAATTTCTCCCACAGATTTTAGGGCCTTATTAAAAGATTTTTTTCTATTTTTATTTTTTGAGCTTAATTCTATAGTGGGATTTATTAAAAAAATCCTATTTTTGGAGGCCTTGTGGGCTTTAACACTAACCTGTTTTTATGCTCAAGCCGGCCCTGCTAAGATTGTAAACTCGAGAACGAAATAATGATTGTTTATTGGGGCGGATCCTCTGTTGTACATTTGTTATAGTTCCCTGTAGTGACTTTTAAGTGGTTGAGATTAACATCTTAAAAAGAAAATCTAACATCTCAATCTCCTAGGGATTATCGTTTGGATCACTTTTTTTTTTCTTATAAAGTTTAAAATAAAAATATATATATTTTTAAGCCTAATAAAGGCTTTGAAACTGAAGGATGTCTTTGAGCTCCAATTTTTTAACTAATGAGATTTTTGTTATATGTGACATGGCTCTCCCTCAACCCGTCAAATGCCACTACAGGGAAAACATACCTACATAGGATTCGCTCCCATTGTTGATATTCCAACTGATTCTAAATAACATTATCCTTTGTCTACTCGCACTAGTAAACAAAGGGACCAGGGTCGGAGCCAGGATTTTCTATTAGTGGGGGCAAATTTATAGTTCATTGAGGGCGAGAGGGTAAAAATTGGAGGGAGATGAGAGAGTGGGGGCAACAGGGTCAAATGGGACATGTCAATAGTTCAAAATGCAAGGATATCTCAAATTTAAGCATAAATTTAAAGGTATTTAAAATGATAAAAGAAAATATCAAAAAAATTGAGCGGGGGCAATTCCCCCCGTCTCCTTATTAGCTACACCCTTAAAAAAACCTAAGATTGATTGGACAACCTCTGGCCATACAATTGGTTTTTGTGGCTCCCCCCTAGTAACCCCCGAGAAGAGGTAGAACCTAGCTAAGACGGCTACTTAACTTTGGGATTATTGACTTTTGATCTTGCAGGTCTCCTTGCTCCATGGGAATGATTTTGAAGCAAAGTTTGGAGGGTCAAAACTTATGAATCAAGATTTGTTACTTACAAAAAAAAACCGTGTCATAATCGTGACCCAATTGCATGATGCCTCGTGTTACAAAGAAAAAAATGATAAAAATGAAAACAAATATTTTAATGGCTAACAAAATTTCTCCTACATTTTTATTTATGTGTAATCAACCACTCACTTCATTTCAATAAACGTGACGTCATGTCATTGGATTATTAGCTTAGCGCATATTTTTGTTAACATTAAATCTCTATTCAAAATGTGTAATTAGTGCCCAACCTACTTTTAACATTTGTTTATCGGGAGATAGTTTGGATAATATTTCATACTTAAAATATTTTTACTTTTGTGAGCTTATCCAGATAAGAGAATTATTAAACCTATCATATTTTGTTTAAAGATATACTTAAGAAACATATCTGTAGCATTTTCATTAAAAACTCTCATGGAGTTGTAGACAATCTTAATGTGAATCTTATTACCAACAACAAACTTTATGATTTGGACAAATAGAATTAATGAATAATTATTATTGACAGCTAAGGTGGGAAGAATCACCTCCTTAAGACTCGTTAAAGACTAAGCTGTCTAACAAAACAGATTTAGAAACATAAAATTATATATATAGACGTCATCCGTGGCGTCTCGTCGCCCGACCTTACCTATATAACAGCCAACCTGCCACCGCATCATCCATTTGATAGAAAAGAAAAACCTTAATGCATATTCAACTTCAAAGCTTGATACATCTATATCTAGATTTCTGCAACGTAGCACACTTATTTAGACCCAACTTAAATTTTGGGCGAAGTATTACGTGACATAATACTCATCAGGCTTTTAGTTCAAGAAATCCATCAAAATATCAAATACAATTGATTAAATTCACCAATCAGTTTTTTTTCTTACTATTTTTAAACTGGACCATCAAAGAGTAATTTTTGTTACTCACTTGGGCCGGAAAGCTGTGCAACGTGGAATTTTGGGGGTGGTTGTATCAAACTTGTGATGTAACTAGAGGTATCAAATAAAAGCGTTTCGTCTATATTGCCACGTCAGCATTATATACGCGGCGACACGCTTGCACGGGCATAGAATACTCACGTCCCCATAATTTGCCAACTCTCTTACGGCTTTGACGATGCTGTGGGTCCCACCACAGTACCCGTTCGAATAGAAAAAAACGTCTTAATACATGAACCCATGTTAAACGTTTGATGCATCTGTCCACGAATGCCTACCCGGGCCCACTAAATAAAGATTGGACTTTTGCATACAATCGTTGTGTTACACATGAAGATCATTTGATTGGTGATTTTAGCATTCGGTTTTGAAAACTTCAAGTTCCAAAATCAAACTTCTTCAAACGCAACGGATTTAGGGCCATCAATCAAGCTGATATTTGGTGTTAAGATATGCCACGTGGATTTTGGTTCAATGTATCAAACTTGCGATGTGATTCATGTATCAAAAAATAAAGCACCTAATTTAGCACACTTTGCCACGTTAAATTATTTAAAATCCACGTCAGTATGATTAGACGCGGCGACACGCTCGCAAGAAGATAGGACGTACAGAGTCGTTACTTATTAGAGTTTCAAAATTTTCCTTCACCATGATAATTGATATTCTACACCCAGAAACAACTTAATGTAGTACCCCTCCGAGTCCTTCCAATTATAAATCTTTACATTTCTAATATATAATGGTGATGATCAAGAAAGCACTATTTTATATTGCTCTGATATATATAGGATCATTACCATACCTGAAAAGCTGCAACCTAAGTAATTCAAACCAGGCGGCCTTTCTGCTACAATTCTTAGACTCAATTACCGAGGAAGGGTTATTGTTCCCTTTTTGCCCCTCTTATTCTTTCTAAATTACATATGTTTCTTTGATTTTCCTTTAATCCTAAGCATCATTTTTAAAAAATTTATTTATCACTCATAATATTATAAATAAATAAATAAAGATGATAAATCCATTAATGTGAATGTGAAGAAATTAAAAAAACTATTCTTATGCTATAAAAACTTTATAAAATTATTGGGATTGAGACAGTGCGAACCTTCTTTAATTCATCCTAAAATTCAAGGATATTTCAGTAAATTACTAAACAAATTTATTCATTTAGGGGCAATTTTGTAATTTCAAACCTTCTTATGCATTTTTGGAAACTGTCCGAAGTCCATAGGCAATTTATTTCCAATTAGGAAGGTTATAGGAATCTTTTTCTCTCTATATATAAATACAAAACTAAACCTCAAATTCTCAAGCTCTCTCTCAATCCAATTCTGCTTCCTTCCCTTTGATTTTAGTGTCTTTTTTTTTTCTTCTATTTTCATAGCCATGAATGCTCTTGCAGCTACTAATCGTAACTTCCGTCGCGCTGCTCGGATTCTCGGGTTGGATTCGAAGCTCGAAAAGAGTCTTCTGATCCCCTTCAGAGAAATCAAAGTAATATTGGATCAAATACATTTATGGGTATTTTTGTTTTATTAGATTTTGTATGAATTTGGGTCTTATAGTATTGGTTTGGCAGGTTGAATGTACTATTCCAAAGGATGACGGAACGCTTGTTTCATATGTTGGATTTAGAGTCCAACATGATAATGCTCGTGGTCCGATGAAAGGCGGGATTCGATACCATCCCGAGGTGATGATGTTCTTCAACTCTTTAGATCTTCAATTTTGTTTGGGTGTTTTAGTACATTTGGTATCTGTTTTAGATTCTCCATTTATGGAGGTTAGATCAGTCCATGGATCATCTATAAACAAGTTTTCCTGTTTTTTGGTTTTATTATTTCGCTTAAAAGTGTTATGAGATGCATTAGCTTGATATAGTGTTCAATCCCCGATTCCCAATAATTGGGGAAAATCATAATTTCCGAATGAAGATATAATAACTTGAAAAGGTTTTCGTATTTGGCTTGATGATAGATGATGAAAAGGGTCTTGTCTTATAAGCTCAGGTTCTTCCTTCCCCTGCTATGTTAATATTTTAACATTTTTGTTTTAGATCTGTTCATGGTGACTTTAGGTGTTTGAAACTCGGTTTGACTTTTTGACTCGTCCATGGACGAGACCCAGTTGTCTCGAATGAGTCTACTCGTCTCGCATGAGATAAATCATTTAACTTGTTTTAAAATGATTTATATATATAAAGTTTTTTTTTTTTTTTTTTGCTTATCATGGATATTCCCACCCTTCGGGTGAGACTAATCCCACGGTCACATGCATTGCCCCTCGAAAAGTCCTACATGCAATTGGTTAAGTCGAGGGTCAACTGAACCCTCGACGGTGGCCCCAAGGAGTTCATTTCTTCGTGGGGTTTCGAATACTTGACCTACCCTTCCTAAGGAGCTTATCAAGGCTCGGCTTGCCATTAGGCCAACCCCTTGGGGTTAGGGTAGATTAGAAGATTTTGTCGTAAAATCATGTTTTATTTATATAATAAATATTTAAATCCTAAAAAAATTAATTATTTTAATCAAAATCTACAAAATCCCGGTTGACTCAGCCGAGTTTTACCGTTTTCAAAATATTGTCTGATCTCGTTTATCTTGCAAGATGGTATGAAGGCTGAGACACCGTGTATATCCTTCTCGTTGCTGAACGTATACCTAATGATCCCAAACAATTGATCCATCATCTGTGACACCTAACAATCCCATGATTCCCAAACAATGGATTCTCTAAATGTGGTTTGCAACCAAGATTGTAACATAATACTTAAACAAAGCTAAAATTATTAGTAATGGTGTCCACGACGCCTAAAGTGGATACACACTTGCCCAAATTCTTGAGTTGGTTTCAATTGAATCTTATCTTTTCTTATTAGATTATGGTGCATGTACTTGTTTTTCTGAAACTTGTTTTATTTACTGGAACAAGGTTGACCCTGATGAGGTAAATGCATTGGCTCAACTAATGACGTGGAAAACTGCGGTAGCCCACATTCCATATGGAGGGGCAAAGGGTGGGATTGGGTGCTCACCAAGGGACTTGAGTTCAAGTGAGTTGGAACGTCTCACTCGTGTCTTCACTCAGAAAATCCATGATCTCATTGGAGTTCATACTGATGTTCCTGCCCCTGACATGGGAACTAATGCACAGGTACACCAATTCCTTGACCAATTTACAATGGCCTTCTACATGTGTTATGTTTCTCTCAAAGCTTAAGTACTCTTTGATTTTATCAATTTGGGCAGACAATGGCATGGATTTTAGATGAGTACTCAAAGTTTCATGGCTACTCTCCTGCAATTGTTACTGGGAAGCCTATTGTAAGTACTCAAGAATAATAAAAATCGAATCTTTTGTCCATTTTTAGTATGAACTAAGATTTTCCAAATTCTATTTGACGTTTTAGGATCTTGGTGGGTCATTGGGAAGGGAGGCTGCAACAGGGCGGGGCGTTGTTTTTGCAACCGAGGCTTTACTTGCTGAACATGGGAAGTCTATTTCGGATATGAGATACGTTGTCCAGGTAAACCCCAGACCCGACTTCATATTCTTTCCATTTCAATTTACTTAGAAGATAATCTGTATGTGATTAAGTTCTGTTTGAAAACTTTTCAGGGTTTCGGTAATGTGGGTTCTTGGGCTGCAAAGCTGATACATGAAAGAGGTGGTAAAGTGGTTGCAGTGAGCGACATCACAGGTGCAGTTAAGAACCCAAGTGGAATTGACATCGAAGCTTTGCTCAAGTACAAAGGGGAATCTGGGACTTTAAAGGATTTCCAAGGTGGTGATGCCATGGATCCGAACGAGTTGCTCATTCATGAATGCGATGTCCTCATTCCATGTGCTTTAGGCGGAGTTCTCAACAAGTTTGTTCTCAAAAACTCATGATCTGCTCATTTTTACTGTTACCATACAACTTATATGACCTTATTTATTAGAAGATTACAATTTGCGAATGAGTTTTGAAGTGTTGAAAGACATTTTTAATATTAATTTCAAAATTCCTATACTTGACCACGTTGAATTTGCATAAATTTTCTCCATTAAATGATCGTTTGTTTCTTTCCTTAAAGGGACAACGCAGCAGATGTGAAGGCTAAGTTCATAATAGAAGCTGCAAATCATCCTACTGATCCTGAAGCTGATGAGGTAATAAGGCCCTGGTTTTGAAAAAAAAAAAGAAAGCTTTCTTTTCTAATATTGCAAGCTTCCTAACTTCAGATACTTTGATTTTCAGATTTTGTCCAAGAAAGGCGTTGTTATACTCCCTGACATATATGCAAATGCTGGGGGTGTGACTGTGAGCTATTTCGAATGGGTTCAGGTTGCTAACATACTTGTGTTTCTTATTTCTTTTTGTTTCCTTATGCATCGAGTTTTACGTTTATTGAAAAAATGTAACATTTTTTTTGTTACCCTTTGTAGAACATTCAAGGTTTCATGTGGGATGAAGAAAAAGTGAACAATGAGCTCCAGAGGTACATGAAGAGATCTTTTGGTGATATCAAGACAATGTGCCAATCTCACAACTGCAATCTTCGCATGGGTGCCTTCACATTGGGAGTGAATCGTGTTGCTCGTGCCACCCTCCTAAGGGGTTGGGAGGCATAATTAATGCTCACCCCTGCTGTTCCCTTTTAAGAAAAATTCTAAGTTACAGAAAAAGCGAAAAATTCTAATAAGACAGTTTGATATTTATTCTTTGTGCATCTTAGTTTCATTACTTTTTTTTAAGACTTCATTTTTCTTTCAGTCTTGAATTTATTATGAAGAAATCATATGCATTCACAAGTCAAGCTGAAATGGCATCCAAGGAACAAAATTTAAAAAAAAAAAAATAGTGAGGACAATTTTCGTCATAAGAATTTTCAAAATATATAAGGATTTAAGAGTTATTGTGACAGATAACAACGGTCGAAAAAAAAAATGTACTATTGGCCCCGCAAGAAATTTTCCACTTAGTTGCTCCCACAAAAATCTTTTCATGTTTAGTTGCCTTCAAGTGGGCAAAATCCTAGCTCCACCCCTGGATTTATGAGTTGACTAGAGTTTGCCTTTGTCATAGACAGGGGCATCCTCTTTGAGTTAAGGGGGTAGAAGAGTAAAGGTAATAAATTTGGGAGGTTATTATTAAAATAGGAATAATAGAGGAAAGACAAGAAAGTTGGAGGGGGAAGAAGAGATACAATACAGTTGTAGGGTTATTATTGAAAAGTGATAGAAAATGAAACTTTATAAAGTTAAAAGTTATCCTCAAGATTCGTAGATGTATGAGTTGGTCTATTATTGTTTTTAATCAATAGTTGATTATTAATTTAGGTAGATTTTTGCCCCACACATTCCAACAAGAGAAACAATATATGAAATTATGAACGAGACCCAGTCGTCTCAGACGAGTTTTTTGTTTGAGTAGTCTTGTTCAACAATGAGAAAAATGAACGTCAATTTTAAATTTCATCCGATACATTTGACTTGTCTATCTGTCTCGTTGGTGGACGATAGTCACGACACTGAGACTATTCATACGAGTCATCTCGATCTCAAATGAAATTTAAAACCATGGCCCACAATGAGTGTAAATGGGTCGAATTTAAAATTACATAAACTACCCATGGGCTTGGGATTAAGTTTATAACCTACCGCATAAATGGTTTGGTTTGGTTTGGTCTTAACTTCCGATGTATGAATGATCGATACTTATCCCATATTCTAAATCTCTATTTATACTCACAATTGTAAGTCCCACATGAATATATCTTTTCAGATAATCTAACATAATGTCAACTATAGTCCAAATTTTCCTATTCAAGTAAACTTTTGCAAAGTTAGAAATTTTGGAATGAATTGATCTTTTCTACAGGGTTGGATTCCCTAAACAAGATATCCATTTGAGCCCCAAAAATGATGGTAACAGAGTAAGGAAAGGGAGTAAGTGACTGTACTTGTACTCCCGCTTGTGGAGCACATAACATATAGACATTTTCTTCACCATATTATGCTGACCATCCTCGATTCACTACTCATTTTGTTCACAAAATTGGAAAATCAGGATAATTAAAGAAAGCTTCTATGGGCTCCTCAATTTTTTACTTATTACACCCAATTTCTTAATTATTTAACACACCCCAATTAAAGATTAAAACAAACTCTTCAAATGTTACAAAAGTTTGGCTGAAATTATCTGTTCAACATAAGGAAACATTATAACACTGGTTCAAACAATTTCAGTAGTCGTTTACAATTATGAGTAGGCTCATAAAAAGTCCTAAACCTAAAAAAATATAAATCTAGCAAAGAAAGAGAGAGAGAGAGAGAGAGAGAGAGAGAGAGATCCTATTGGCACCCAAACTTATACTTATTCTCAACCATAGACATATATTCTCTTTATTTTTAATTGGGGTGTAATAAGTTAAATTTGGGGTGCCAATAGCAGCTCTCTAATAAAATTAACCATTAATTTAAGTCGGACTTTTAGCCCGGTTGATGACATTTGAAAACGATGATAATCATCTTAATGAGGATGACCAATTGTATAGTTGGATCATACAACATGTTCATGTGTCCCTGCAAGGGTGGGCACATATAGCAACTATAGGCTGAGGTTGAAAAGCATATATAATTTGCAAACAATGTTTTCATGGGAACTTTGCCAACTTTTAATAAGACAAAGGAAGTTCATATCCATGACCCGACTGACCCAGTAAGATGGGTAGAAGATAAGCTTCTTTAATTCCAAGCATGGGCTTCCTTCTGCCATTTTATCCCTTTGTTTCAACTAACATCAAAGAGAATAAGAAAATCAAAAGAAAAAAACAGAGAACTAAAGGAAGAACTACAACTTTTCTAAGAACATCTATGGCCTCCATTGCCATGTCTGCCTCTCTACAAAGAGCATCCGGTTCTCATTATGTCATCAAGAAACAACCTTCTCTGATGAGACTCAAACGCTCCTTGGAACAAGCAGGCGACTCATATCGTCACCATGGATATTGAAAGCAAGAAAAATATAAAATTAGCAGAACAAGAAGAAAAATCCATTGTTCAGAAAACTAGCCTGACGAGTATCGAAGGTGAAACAATGCAAGGGAAGGACACCGCATCGTCTATTCCGAGGTTTCATGACGAGAGATGGAAAAATGGGACTTGGGATCTGAATATGTTCGTGAAAGACGGAAAGATGGACTGGGAAGGTGTCATAGACGTTGGTGAGAGGCAATGGAAACTATAATTTGAAAAATATAGTCTATATAGTAAGCCAATTTAGTTATTCTCAAAGCTTCTGTTATTCTTGGTAGCAAGTTCATGCATAGGAGGTTAATTCTAATGAAGGCAAATTTATATTAATTTCCTTTTCAAAACGTAGTATCGTCGCTCGAGTGCCCCTTATAATGAAGTTCTACATAACCCTATCTTGGTCCAATCCAATATAGTATGAGTATCAACTTATAATCATAGAATTAACTCGATCACTTGTTCACAACCCGAACCCATTTCCCTTTTTGAGTGGAGCAAATCTAAGAATGCGTTTAGTCACCACCTCTCATTTTGGGGATGATCCAACTTGGAACAAGATAATAACCTAACTCGGACTTTGGATACACTAACTTTTTCTTGTTGCTAAATCTTTATTATTATAATGAGAAGGCAGAGTAGAAGTGCTTCGACACCAAAATTTAGATTCCAAAAATGCCCCCACCTAAACATTTAGACTTAATATAATCAAGGTCATTTTGGTCAAAAATCAAGAAAATTGCAATCCCACGTCCCTACACCTAAAATAACGTTGGTTAGTTTTCAATATTACAAATATCGTTTTTACTATGTAATCTTCAAAACCACCCTTTAATTAATATTTTAAATTACAGATAAACCCTTCAGAGACGTGCATTTGCACATGCCACCTTCTAGATTCTATTAATGAAAGAACATTAACTCTTCTTCTTCTTCTTCTTCTTTTCCTTTTTTTCTCTTCTATGTCATCTGACTGTTGATGTTGCAGAAGCGAGGAGGAGAAAATTTCTAGAAATGTATCCAGAGGCAGCAACAAACCAAGCTCCAGTGATCTTCAGGAGCTCCATCATACCTTGGTGGGCATGGTTCAAGAAGTCTTATCTCCCAGAAGCAGAGCTTCTCAATGGTTAAATACCAAACTTCTTTCAGTTTCATACTTGAACTTAATCTTTAGAATCATCTTTAATGGTGTTTTCTCACAGGTCGAGCGGCAATGGTGGGATTTTTTATGGCGTATTTTCTAGATGTTTTAACTGGGCTTGACATTGTAGGCCAAACGGGTAATTTCATCTGCAAGGCAGGACTCTTCATGACAGTTATTGGAATAATCTTATTCAGGCGACCTCAAGATTTTGGGAACTTAAGAAAGCTAGTTGATGAGGCTACTTTCTACGACAAACAATGGCAAGCTACATGGAAAGATCAAAGAGACAGCAATGTTCCTTTGAAACAAGATCAAAAAACCGATTGAACATTGCAAATAAGTAATGTCTCAGTGAAGTGATGAACTTAAGAGTTACAGTTTCACGTTCTAGATGTTTAATATCGATTCCCATAAATAGCAGATGGTGTATGCTAAAGTTTAATCTTCAGGCATGCGTTGGAGACAATGCTGGACTGGTCTTGTATTGTTGAGTTAATCTGCTCTATATAAGAAACTTATGGTTACTTGTAAGTTATAACTAATCCAATCTTTTATGAATATCAAAGCAATCTATGTTTATCTAGTGCATGGAACATTATTTCTTGCCTATGTTGTGAAACTTATAATCTCTATAATGAATGCTCATTATTATCACGTGAGTCATGATAAGGAGGAAAAATAGGACATATCTCATGACAGTGTCTCTGGAATGGAGTCTCATTAAACCCTTTGAGAAGAATCCATGTAACATAAATCTCAGCCTAACGAGAAATAATATAAATCACATATTCCATTTGTAACAAATATTTATTCTCATTGTCTACTAAAAATGAAAAGCTACCCCTTGTTTTGATAGTTATTCTGATTCCTGACAAGAACATGATGAGAAAAACTTGAGCATCGATGAGATGATATTCAAGGTAGAGGGATACTTGCACCAGAATGATAGGGTGTGAAAAGAGCCATACTTTCTAACCTTTGCAGTGCACATAGCACTCATACGATCCTAATATTAGATGAATCCCACAAAATCGACCAAATTGGATGATTACACCGTCCAATCTTAAGGCATAGTCATTTGGAGTAGTGGTGATAAAAAGAATAACCTCGAAATAATTTATTAGATATCATTGATGAATGGTAGCAATGTTAGTTCAAAAGTTTTAAGTAGACTTCTACAATAGTTGAAACAGAATTATTCCCCACTACTATCTGTTGTTCCAACCCCAAATCACATCACCCAAGGATGAGAAATTTGCAAAATTTCTCAAAGCAATAAGTGGCAAATTTAAATCTCTCATTAAAAGATCCAATAACAATTTTCAGAAATACAATACAATGGAGGAAAAGAAAATACCGATTGTAGAATAGAATCACATCTCCTCTATATAAAAACCTTAGAGAAACTACAGTGAGATAATAACTCAAAAGAAAATAACCTTGAGCGAGGGACGGATTCACGGATTGTAAATCCACTAGTCTTTCTTGGAACCACTAGGGGACTCGTCCTGCCAGGTTGCTTGCCACTGCTTGTCATAGAAGGTTGTTTCTTCTATAAGCTTCTTTAGATTTTCTACATCTTCGTTTTTTCGGATCAGAAGTACTCCAACCACAGATACAAATAAGAGTGTTTTGCAGAAGAAGTTCCCCATCTGGTCAACAAGACCTACCCCCGTCAAGCTATCCACCAGATAAGCCATGAAGAACCCAATCATCGCAGCACGGCCTGTGTGAAGGAAAATTGACCTTGTTAGTATTAGCTATATGAAAAATAATATATATATATATAGGTCAGGTTGCGTTCGGGGGACATCTACAAGTGACAACTATTTTTACATCTCTCAGATGCCATCCATTTTACAAGATCCAACGGCATCTAGCAGTGTTGTAGAAAACATTGAAAAAATGGACAACATCCGGGTGGTTGTATGAAAATAGTTGTCAGTTTTAGATATCACCCAAACACATCCCATGTATATATATATATAAATATGGGGAATGCTAATGTCCAAGACCTTATGGGGATGTTAGCATTCTCCACCACTTTTTTTATTTCTGCTAATACCCGTATTCATTTTGTCTTTTAGTGAAAAAAATAGGGGTATGTTGCTCATTTACACAATAAATGTTTGTTTGCATTGATTGCCAAATCATTTATTTCAAAAAGACATTTAATCCTAAAGATTAAATGCCCCTAGCTTTTATTATGTGAGAGACAAGTATTTCTTACGTAAATAAGCATTTACTATGTAAAAAAGATTAATATACCCAAGTCTTTTTCACTAAAAGACAAAATGGGTAGGGGTATTATTGAAAAAAAAAAGTGTTGGAGAATGCTAACGTCCCCGTGAGGTCTTGGACGTTAGCATTCCCCACATATATATCAGTGCATGGGTGGGTGGGTGGGTGCGTGTCAGAAACGGAGGGACCATAACCTACCATTAAGTAATTCGGCTTCAGGAAGATGAAACCTCTTGACCCATGACCACCAGGGTATAATGGAGGTGTCAAAGACTACTGGCTCATCATTATTAGATGATTCTGGGTTATCTTCAAGCCATTTTCTCCTCCTGACCTCTGTAAAGGATTAGCCAAGACGATCTATGAGAAAAACAAATAATATACAGAAGTGTTATCACTTATGAGGAAACAACACAAATTATACTTCAGAGCAAAGAAGGATAAATCAAAGGAAATGATAACAGACACAACAAACAACGAAAAAGTAATGGATGCAGAGGTAAGTAACAAATAAAAAAATAGAGATTTAACTACATGAAATGTAAACAAAAGTTAACTGAGAAGAGATAAGTGTTAAAGTTCCCAAAATAAGAGTTATTTCCCTGCACAGTTTCAAATTATTTGAATCCAAGTGGGTCATCCATAAACCTTGTTGAGAAAGAAAATGGAGGTGTGGCATGGATGGGGCACCAACAATGACGGTCAACATTCTCTTTCAAATGGTTATGTACTTGATGATAGTTTACAAGAGTTTCTTTAGTCCAATGGTCACAACTAACAATAATCCAAAGAATATCTTTTGTAGGAACTGATCATGCAAACAATAACATCACACTGTGATGATAAACAATGATGAGCATTTAACCAAATTGCACAAGATGTGGGGCAATACTGTAATTCATGAGCCTTGGCAACCTATATTTTTCTCATTGTTTGGTTTTGCTGTCGGGTACATTAAATGATTCTTCTTGAGGCCTTAATCCAGCTATCAAGGTCAGGCCAGCTAACAATACCAATATACACATCTTTAGACATGGTTTACGGCCATGAATTGCATTCCAGTATACTGAACCATTTGTTTCATTCAAGGATTCAATTGAAATCTGAATTATGGGGGAAAAAAACATTCAGCATAATTACAAGGAGTCAGAAAAAATTTGTGATAATCCACTCATAAACAATACAGATGCTTTTGTTTGGTGAATTTGAATGCAAAAAACAACCCATGACTCTCCAAATCCGGGGTGGGGGGGGGGGGGGTTTTCTTTCTTTTTCAGACAAATAACATAGAAATTCGTACAAGCTCCAATTAAATCCAGATATAATGACAGATCAAATTTGGGTGCTTGAATAATTATGTATGCAACAGTAAATATTTAATTCATTTCAAGACACATATAATGAAAAAAAAACATTGCAACTAACCCATCCCATATTCTTTTGATTGGTTGAAAAGTAAGTTCAACAAGGTGAAATAATCAATTCCATTCCAGTAACAACTGCTATTCAACATGAAAGACTATAAGAAGAGGACACAATTTTCAGTTTTTCATACTTCTATATAATAAGTGATGCATGACAAGTGGCAGAAGAATTCATGGAATGCTTGGATCGCCAATAGTCTAAGCAGAAGGCTTGAATGCATTATGGAGATCATGGACCACCCGAACAGGCAAGGGAGTCAGAATCATCCGGGAGGCCCATTCTTGAATAGAAACGTTGAGATCTTCAAGATCAAACGCCATCAAGTTTTCATTTTTAGCCCAAATTCGTTCATTTAGACCACTTTTTCAGCAATTTTGCCATTTTAGAAAAAGTTTCCATTTTCATAATAACTTTAGTTATAAAGGTCGTCAGAATCATGCACTATCAGTTTCACCACACAGGTTTAATACTATATATTTCGAAGCTAATTTCATTTTTGCTATTTTTAGTATTTTTTGCTATTTCCATTTTTTACTAGGAATAGAACTTTTTCTAATAAATAGGACTGTAATTGCAATGCAAAGACATCTTCGACATAATAAAAACATTCTTTGAGAGGAGAGTTATTTTCTAGTGGATTCCAGATTTTCTTATTCCTTCATTGTTTTGCGTCAATAAGTTTCAAAAAGCATTGATGGGAAAAGATGGATGATGTCCTACATGCAATTCATGATGGGGAGATGATAATTATAGGAGGGGCTTAAATGCAAATGTAAGTAAAGATAGTAGAGGTAACAAAAGGATGCTTGGAAGACAAGGTTATAAAGAAAGAAACGAAATTCTTGAGTTTTCCATGATATATGCATTAAAAGTGACTATGAGAGGATTTTAGTAAGGAATAATGATTTTTTTTCTTAAAGGTTGAGGGATTATATTTTGAAATTTACTAAATGAAAATCAAATGGGAAGCCTAGAATTTTTTGCATGCCTAGAATTATGCTAGCCATAGACTATAACGAATTTAAACTATAATAGTATTAGGATTACAACAGTGAAATTAGTTTAGGTAAGCTAATATAAGAAAGACCTTAGACCCAGGTGGTATACCTATAGAGGTTGGAAGTGCAATCTAGAAACTGAACTGTGTTAGTTAATTAAGTTATTTAATGAGATTTTTGGAGAATAAAAAAATGCTATATGTGTGGTACCTAGTCATATAAACAAAGATGTGAAAAATTGAATTACTTATGAAAGGTTAAAAATGGCGAGTCATACTACAAAATTGTGGGAAAGAATGATGCTACAAAATGTTCAAGATGAGAAACAACGGTATTAGATAAGCAATTTGGCTTCATGCTCGGAAGATCACCTTTTAGATTATCTTCTTACTTAGAAAATCAATTAAGAAGTATCAAAAAAAGAGAGGAAGAATTTATAAATGGTTCTTTCAATTAGAAAAAATACATTATAGTCTCTAGAGAATTAAACCTGGTGGGTATTAGGAAAGAAAGAAAGAGGAGTTTTGAGTTTTGAGTCGGTATGTTGATTGTTGACGTTGTTAAGGATATGTATGATGGAGTTGTAATTAGCGTTAGAATAACTCATGGTGAAACGATAGATTTGGACCAAGGATTTGCATAGAGCTCGTACCTTGTTGCACTAGTTATAATGGACCAAGAAGAGGTACGTCAATGTAGTTTATTTGCAGATATATTGTTGGTAGATGAAACTAATGAGGAGAAAGGTGCCACTAACATGAGGCAGCAAAATATGTGTGTGGTAATACCTAGACCTATGGTTAAACCCCGCCTTCATACTTAAACCTATAAAGGTTTTAAGATAAATTGAACCAAGATAACATAATGCAACTTTATTTAAAACATTTCTAGGGGATGAGGCAATAGTTAAGATTGGAGCAAACAATAACTCCAAAAGAGAAAATTTCTTTATATAGATTCAATTATGCATAAGGATGGAGAAATTGATTAGGATGTGACTATAAAATTCGTAACATGGTACAGAAAGTTGAAGTCCATTTTTGGAGTGTTATGTGATCAACATGTACCAATCAACTTAAGAATTTTTTTACTAGATATCAAATAAGACCAACCACGTTGTATTAGTTGAGTGTTAGGCAAACAACACATTCATAGAATTTGTGCAAGAGAGATGGGGATATTGAATGGTGACACTAGGAAACAAAAAAATCAGAAATGAGCATATATTCAATAATATTTAAGCGCATATCCAATGTAAGATGAAATAATGGAAAGTTGCTTAAGATGGTTTTGGAATGTGCAACATCACAAGTAAGAAGGAACGCTTTGATGCACTTCAAGAACTCTAAAGAGAAAAAGGAATATCAAAATGACATGGATGGAAGTAGTAATAAAAGATTTGAAGGAAAATCCCTAGACAGAAGATATGGCTCTTGACAGAGTTAAATGGTGGAATCGGATTGAGTAAGCTTAGCTTAGCCTTACTAGGTTAGTAAGGATTCACCCTTACTAAGGCACCCTGGGCTCACCTCTTGGCAACCAAAAACATGATCCGATGCTTCAGGGTTGTAGTGGACGAAATTATATGAATTTTGAAAAAAATAAAAAATGTTATTTTTCACCGTAGAATTTCATTTTTAAGTTTGGGAGTTGTGTGGAAGTTCGGTAGCCATCCATTTTCCAAAAATTGGATCTAGTTCAAAAGAAATTGTTTTTTGATTTTTATTTTTTTAATGGATGTGAGTTTTTCGATGAAACTTAGAGGGCTGTGATGTTGGATTTTGATGTGGTAATCCATTTGAATAATGTAAGCGGGGAGAAGGCACTCATCATGTTCATATGCCTATCCATATCAGATTGGTATTTCCATTTCTTTTATATATAATCGAAGTAGGAAAGACACTAAAATCAAAGTAAATCTATAATCATGATTGACACTCCCCTTTTTTGATACACTATAGAACATTTTAATTCTGAACTTTGAAACAACAGAAACACAATTGGCACATAAATTACATCCAAACATAAATAACAAAGACACAAAATAAACAATAACAAGAGCCCAAGTAAAAATAAAATAATAATAATAATAATAATACTCACTAGCTGCAAAAACTAGAAAAAAAAAATGAATAATTAGTTATGAAATAAAAACTAAAGAAACCCATAAAGTGTCCAAAGAGAGAGACAGAGAAATCAACAAGAACCCACACTACAATCTCACCAGCGTCAATAACGGCATCCCAATTGGTCTTCCCGTCTTTCTCAAACTTCTTCAAATCCCAAGTCCCTCCAACCCATCTTGGGTCTTCGAATTTAGGCACCACCAGAGCTACTGTGCCATTTGACCCAAGAACAGCTTTCTCTTTCTCTACTTTCTGCTCAGAACCAATAGGAGAAACTTCTTCTTTCTCATCTACAGTAGCAGTAGAACCCACAATTCCTTCTCCATTATTAGTTACTCTTGTGGATGACAAAAACAGATTTCTCTTTCTGAGGAGAGGGAGATAAGGTTTTTGTGTGAAATGGGTTTTTGAAGAAAAAGTAGTAGAAAGGGTAGGGAGATGAGATGGAGGAAGAGGAGGAGAAATCAAGGCCATGGACACTGTTGTGTGGAACTCACAACATAGCTTCCTTCTCTGATTCGGGTAATTCTGAACCTCAGAAAGTGGGAGTGGGAGTGGGAGTGGGTGTTATAACCTCAGAAACTCAGGACTCACCACCTATGCCTAAGCTCAGTTGCAAGTTGTAACTTTATGTGTAATTTTTATGGATAATTTTGAAGTACCCATAATTTTTAGATACCAACAAGTCTTCAGATTGATGAGATACCTTGACTGCTGAAATGACCCCTAATGCCCTCGTCTTCTACCTCATGCCACGAACCCTAGATTTTTTTATTTTTTTATTTTTACCACCTGAGCCAATTATTCACTGCATAAAATAAAATAAAAAATTCATTAATAAAACAAGTAAGTCTGTTAACAAAATTATAAATAAATAAAAAATGGGCATGTCCAATGAAATGATTGTTGCTATCTAATGAATCACTGGTTAATTGATTAATTAAATAAAATAGATAGACATTTCTCATGATTTTTCTTGAATCCTTGATTTTATTTTTCCAACAACCTATATGGGGTGATAGAAAACCCATCGACCTCAATTAACCTCGAAACCTACAAATTTTAGGAGATTAAAGATATTTTTGGGAAAAAATCAAGGGTTTTTGACATGAGGTTGAAGACATTAAAAAACAATTACCCTATCATTGATGGATTCTTGGGAGAAAAATGAAGTTTTTCATTTAAGATGTTGAAGATTAGGGTATTTTGCTAATTTTGTGTTAACTTCTCATGGAAGACTAACGAAGTCAAGGGATATGCCAAAGGGTATCTCTATGGAAAATGCTAATTTGATTTCCTAAGACGATGTGTTTGACACTGAGCTAACGTGGAGGTACACTCCACCACAAATAAACAACAAAAACTATGTAACATTGATTTACGCATGAAGTAGGGGTAGAGCAAGATTTTGTCTACATGGGAGCGTCTAAGACAATTACTTTAAGGGTATGTTTGATTGCACATAGAAAATAAGGTGGAAAATCAATTTCCATGGAAAATGACATTTTTCAAGTGTTTGATTGCACATGGAAATGGAAATTCATTTTCCACCCCATTCAAAAAGTTCACTAAATCATGGATTTCACTTTCCCACCCATATGAGTGGGAAAATGAAATCCACCCATATTTTCCATCATCAATTCTTCCTTACCACCACCACCATTACACGAATCTCGTCGTCGTCGTCACCATCGTCGTAGGCTCCGTCTCTGATCACCTTCTCTCTCTCTCTTCTTCTTTTTCTTCTTCTCCATCCCTCACCTCCTCCATCCCCACCACCACCACGTTCTCCCCCCATCTTCCTCACTTACCTTCGTTGCCGCTGCCACCTTCATCGCCACATCCTCCCCCCTCCCTCTTCCTCATCATCTTCTTCTTTCTCTCCCCCTCCTCTCATCTTCTTCATCCTTCTTTTTTTCTTATTTTTTCTCATATTTTTTTCATGATTTTATCCAAGTGAAATCAAACAATGGAATTTGATTTTCCAACCCTACCTATTTTCATAACTAATTTTTCATGGATTTCAAATTCCATGGAAAATGACTTTCCATGCAATCAAACATACCATAAAAGTTTTTGTATGGGACAATAGTAGTGGATTAGTCGCAGTAACATATAAATCCTCATAATTTTTTAAAATTCTTGTGGGTCAACTGCCCCATTGTCCCACTGTAGATCCTCCCCTGGTATGAAGTGTTAACATGACCAAACTAATTTATGATGCTTTCATTCTCTAAGCTACAAAACCATCAATATTAGAAAAAAATTACTTAAAAGGATCTAGGTGGAGGATTTTTTTTCTAATTAGTCTCTAAGTTCTAGGGCTCCTCTTAATAGTTCATTTAGTAAAACTTTTTATTTATAATCAGCCCCTAAACCCCACTCCACACATCTCTTACGATTGAAATATTGAATCTGCCCTTACCATTCAAACTCACCCTTTTTGTCCAATTTTGTTTAGATTTTCGGCATTGTACTCGAGTTTTAGATAATCCATTTCGGTAGAAAGGATTTGAGAAGAAAGAAGAGGTCATTTTCAAGCATTTTAATGATGTATGCAAAAAAGTTAGGATTTTTTTTTTGACTTTATTTTGAATGAAAGTCTATCAAGGATGGTTCTTTTGGTTTGAAATCATCTACATAAGTCGTCATGTGAATTTTTAGTCAAATTTTTCATGTGTTTTAGTAAAAAAAAATTGAAAATGAAAAATGGGTGGGTTTTACCAATGTTGAACTCACCACTTTTTATTTTTCAGTTTAACATTTTTATTGTCAAGTTCAACATATATATATATTTTTAAATTATCAAACTCAACAATAAAAATGGTGATCTCGGCTTCAATCTTCATTTTTTGTTTTAAATCATTGAAATAGATAATAATAAAAAATGCATCTAAATGTTCAAAATTAGAAGTATATCATTTTCTTTGGTCATTCATGATAAATAAAAACAAAAAATTTGTTGTAAATGATTGGAATCACGATTGAAAAACTTAAGTATGTAAAAAAGATAGTTTGGGTATTAAAAAATAGTATAACTTAAGATGAGGTTAAGAGACCATCAAGAAAAGAGAGTTTTACTAAATGAACTATCAAGCAACCACCCAAAACTCAATGACTAATTATAATGAAATCCTTTTGTCACAACCCTTTAAGTAATTTTCCCTTAATATAAACTCTATTTATGTCAATACATGTGTTTCAAAATATTCTTTTACTACCATTGCGAGTCATTGTTGACCATATCCTTATAGAAATTTAGAATCTTCAATTAGCACGAAATCGCTTATTTATGGTAGCGTTGTGACTAAGCCTCCATTTTATCAATAAATGAATATTCTTAATTTTATTTGATTTCATTTTATCTTGAGTTCAAATCGTATACATACAGGGTGGAGGATTGAAACCCTCCTCCTACACCTCAATACACGTCACGAAGCCATAAACCAAGGAATTAGCACCTAAAATGTTTCATTTTAAAATTTTATTTGGATTACACCTTATGTGGCATGTATTGGAGTATACATTGATGGGACATTTGTCCATTCACAAAACTGTCGTTGAGGGGACGCTTATCCCACCTCAAAACATAAAATTGTAGAATTGTGTTTTATTATATAGATATCATCACAAAATTATCATACATTCTCACAAAATAATGGGGTCTAGCTTAAGTGTATTCTAATCCAAATACCATGTTAAGGGTTGTCAATGAATTGGCTTTGGATGGATTGAACCAGGGTCCAAATGGTACCAAAATTCGATAAGGATCGTATTAGACTTGAAACTGACGTAGTAAGACTTAGAACAAACCCTTTTGGACTTTCATCAGGTCTCAATGATAATATCTAAATCTGCTCCGATAATAACTAGATCGAGTCTTAATTTATATAAAATTCAATTTCTTGTTATACAAAATATAAATAAATTTCTTATATTTAAATAAAATATATAATATAATTTACATAATTTTTCACATTTTACCTAATATCAGTTATGGTTGATCCACAATTGATCAGATAGATTATCAAATTGGGTCTAACAGATCCATGGACATCCCTACCAAAGAGTGATGAGAGAATCCTGTTAAGTGCATGCATTGGAGGCCAGCCTATCATTCCAGATTTCCTTTAGCACAACAATATCTGATTCAAGCTGCTTTAAAAAAACAAAACAAGACAAAAAGGTACTGTTGCCATCAGCTCTGGTCTATCATTATCGATTGCCCTAAAAAAAATAATCATATATTTTTGGACTTTGGGATGACGGTGCAGCACATACTCTATGAATATTTTTAGGGTGAACCCTCAACGGTGTAGTCAGACTGTCACAGTGATAAAGTCGGGGCTGGGATAACTTAGCAAGAGAAAGTTATGAAAAAAGAAAAGACTTAAAAAAATCTATAAAGTTAGGATAGCATCACATGAATTTAAAAAAAAAAATTAAATATAAAAATATGTATTTTAAAAGTTGATCATGTTTGGAGGTCCTAAAAAGAGTCAAACATTTCTCAAAATAGAGGTTAGAAGTTTTGGAATGAATTGATTTTTTATGAAGATGATCTTTATGATGAAGAGATAATCCTCACAAAAAATTAACTCATTTAAAAATTTTTAATCCTAATTTACAAGTTAAAAAATTGTGGATCATCTAATAAAGATCATCTTCACAAAAAATCAGCTTATTCCAAAACTTCTAACTCATACATTGAAAAAATGTTTAGCACAATGTTTGATTCTCTTTAGGACCATCTTATATATATATATATATATATATATATATATATATATATATACCAAATATATATCAAACGGAAAATGTTTAGCACCAAACATTTTGGTAAAACATTTTTCAAAACATGGGTTAGAAGTTTTGGAATGGGCTGATTTTTGGTGATGATGATTTCTTCGGTGAGGAGATCATCATCACAAAAAATCAGCCCATTCCAAAACTTTTAACCCCATAAAAAATGGTTTACAAAAAATGGACGGTCCATGATTTTTCAACTTGTAAACATGAGGCTAGAAGTTTTGGAATGGGCTGCTTTTTGGTGAGGATGATCTCCTCACCGTAGAGATTATTCTCACAAAAAATCAGCCCATCCCAAAACTTCTAACCCATGTAAGACAAAAATGGTTGGCTAAAATGTTGGCAAAAATGTTTGGTGCTGAACGAGACCCATATCAAACATTGAAGGGTATGTGTAAAAATACCCGATATTTTAAGGATGTGATAAATGATAATCTGATACCCCCACGTGACATACTCAAAATACTCTTTTGATGTGAGATGTGTCAGAACCATTGTTTTTATTTCATTGGAATACATAATTGCACAACTTTATGGGGATGTGCAATTTGTGTATCTCAATGCATAAAATCTATGATTTTAGCCTATGCCACATTAGGAGATTATTTTGAGTACGCCACGTGGGGTGTCTAATTATCACGAATATAATTTTGTTAGCCTTCTACGAAGAATTGTGATAATCCAACTACCCCATGTGACACACTCAATCGACTCCTTTGACGTGACAAGTTTGAGAACTGTAAATTTGTATGTCTCGAGATACACAATTGCACTTTCCTATAAAAAAGGTGTCTCGATAGAATCATGTATCTCAAAGCGTATGGATTTACGATTCCTACACTTGTCATAGTAGGAGAGTGCCACGTGTGCGGGTAGTCAGATTATCACGACTCTTCTACAAATCTAAAAGAATTAGGATTATCATGGTGGAGGATTACAACCCTCCTCTCACACCTCAACACATGCCATGTAAATCACAATCCAAGAGATTAATGTTGAAAGAGTGTTGATATTCTAAATAGAAAGTATTCACTCCGTCGACACTCAATACTTAGCTGATGTGGTATGGACACGAAATCATAGATATATATATTTTTTTATCGGGATACATAAGTATAATAAAAAAAATATTATTAGTGTGTATCTCAAGATATTAGATTTATGATGTCCTTCCCAGTTCAGCGGAGTAATGATCCAGAGAAGACTTTCTAATTAAAAAATCATTATCCACGCCGAAAATATCTCGTCTTCCTTGGATAACCGCTTACGTGTGGCAAGTGTCGAGGAATGGGAGGAGGGTTACAATCCTCCAGCCTGGGTGCATACGATCAATAGACGCCATTGGCAAACATTAGCGCAAGTTTTCATTTGAGCGCCAACACGATAGGACATAAAGACAACTGGTACTGTTACATTACATACTTACATTTGTTTTTTCACTCAGATTTCCCCTAGTTTTCACTATCATTTTCGTCCAACTGCGAATGCGAGAAACCTTCCATCTCTCTCTGAACCATGTCCTTCCTCTCCAAACCCTCCTCTCCCGCTGCACCCACGGCGCACGATAGCCCCGATGGAGAAGTAGAGCGCCGCCTCCTAGATGCTGAGGATCGTCTCCGTGAGGCGATCAAAGAGCTGCAACAGAGGAAACGTCACGCTCTCGGTCTCCATCCGCCATGCGAGCATCCCGAGGATTCCTGCATCGCTCATGCGATCGGGAACCTCTGTCAGACTTTTCTCCTCTCTTATGGTGTGAGAGTTGGTATCGGCATTCTTCTTCGCGCTTTCAAGCTCGCTCGGAGGCAGTCTTACTCTTCGCTTCTTGATCTCAAGGTTAGGTTTTTCTTTTTGGGTATAATTTTTCAATTTGATCCGTGGAATTCGAGCTTTATGATGGTTTATTGGTGTATAATGTTGGAATTGTGTTTCTGTGATTGATAAATTAAGAAAGAGTAACTGATTTGCTTGGAATTAGGTTTGAGAAGCTTTAGATGTGTTGCCCGAGAAGGTATCTAGGTTTATCAATCATAGATTGATGTTGACAATTCGAGACTTAATTCTCCTTATAAACACAATTTTGTGAAGAAATTTGATTAAAAAGGGCCGTTTTGATGCCATGATTTGCGAGAACAAGAAATATGAACAAGTTCCATCAAAAGAAGAGCAAAGAAATATAAATTCAAGGATGAGAATGAGACAATTGAGTTCATGGTTACAAAACAAACACAATTTGGTGAAGAAATTTGATAAAAAGGCCCTTGTGGCTATGAGTTGTGAGAAGAAGAAACATGAACTTGATCGATCAAAAGAAGAAAAAGAAATATAAATTGAAGGAGAGGAATGAGATTGTTGAGTTCATGATTATAAAATAAATGAAAGAGGGACTTATAAAAAAAATAATAAATAAATAAATGGAGAGGGGGAAAGAGAGTTGAAGCTTGTTTATGGAGTAATGCGACTCAAAGAGGTTATTGAGAAAAGTGGTCTTGGCACAAGCCTTGGCAAGACCGAGAACTATACTTTGAATTACATAGATGTGTTAAAAAGGAAGCAAACATATACGATTTCTTTTACAAAAACTTGGGTTCAAGAGATGGTGAGAAAGACGCCTGCATACTTAAAAGAGAGAATTTAAGTTAGATAAATCAATGAATGACAAGTCAATATTTTTTTTTTTTTGAAATTATTAAATGAACTCTACTAGGGAGACTTAGGTTTCGGAGGAGATCAAAGAGCACATAAACACTTTCTTAAAATTAATGTAACAAAAGTCAACAGACTTTGCTTTGGATGACGTTAGCAAAAGCTTTGGATTCATATGATTATTCCAGTACAAGCTTGAGGTGCATGGAATTAGTTGATTAAGGATAGGTTGGTGCATTTGCTTGAAATTATTAAATAAAGATTGCATGTTAGTTTTAGGCTAGGAGAAGAAAAAAAGCATACAAACTTAAAATTAAGGTAACAGGAGTCAAAGAAGCTTTGGCTAGGATAACAATAACAAAGTCTTTGTGTTTGGATGGTTATTCTAATGGAAACATGAAGGTTCAAGGAAGAGGTTGGATTGGTCTTGTTAATTAAGACGTTTTACAAAATTCTAGAGATTAAGAAAATATGAGGGTAAATGAATCATACCTACTATCATGAGATTATGAGCCACTCTATGAAAACTATTGGAGAGAGTAATAAAGCAATTGCAAACACAAGAAACAAGGTTATTTGAGAACCAGTTCGGTTTCATGCTAGGGGGTTAAGCCATCAAGGTTATCCCCGTACTTAAATTGTTTGAAAATTAATGGAAACCGTTCAAGAAAAGGAGAATGTCCATATATTCTTCATTGAATTAGAGGAAGTATATCATTGTCTCCAAACAGTGAATTTGGTAGACGTCATGGAAAAAAGGAGTTGAGTTGATAAATTGATTAGGGCTGCCAATTTGGCCCACTGACCCACTAACCCGGCTCGGCCGACAAAATAAGGACTAGGGCCTTGATATTGAGCTTGTAAAGCTAGGGTTGGGTTCAAAAATTTTCAGCTCTTTAAATCTGAGCCATGCTAGGGCTTAAATGCTTAATAGTACCAGCCCTGTCCCGCGTTGAGGAAAAAAAAACTAAAAAGTATGGTAAGGTTACAACTTACTTATTGTTGCATCTAAACATATAAATGTTTACTAATTTAGCTAAACATTGAACTTGGTAAAATGAAATGGTTGAATACTTGAAAATTCATATTATTCGGAACACACATTGAATTTCTGATTGAAAGCTAAGATTACACATTGAATTTCTGGTAGTGGACCCATTATAAGAAAGGTGTTTGTGATTGTTTCAAAGGAATTGGGACTGGAGATACGGTAGAACTAGGTCAATTATTTTATGAGGTCTACCCAATGCTAGATGCAGAGATGCATAATAGATCAATATGAACATCTCGAGTTGCCCTGTAATAAAAATAGTTGTTGCTGATGCCTCCTTCTCCGCTCCTTCTTCCATAAATTGAGCTTAAAAAAGGAAGAGATAGGGGGGCCCTGTGGAGAATGTGTCTGAAATCCATAACAGAGTCCAACCACAATGACCGAATTGATTATCTTCATGCATAAAGGATAATAGATTGCCTAGTAGAAAAGATTCCAAAAATATCACAGACCCCCTTTTCTCATTTTTATTGCAATCTCGCCATTATTATATGATCTCGACTATTATATGTTGATTTCTTAGCTTTCAATATATAGAAATAGGAGCATATAGGCTAGAAACGACATCTCTTATGTCAGTCAATGGACACTACAGGGATATAAAACGAGGGTGGTAACGTCATTTGTAAAATCCTATTATAAGTTAGCTATTAAGAGGAGAGCTACTATTGTCATACCAACTTTTACTAATGCCGCACCAATTCCTATATAAATCACCAAAGAATTACACACAGTTGGTGTGGTGTTACCAAAAGTTGGTGTGGCAATAGCAACTCTCTATAAGAGAAAACCCTTATTCCCTTTGTTTGATTCTTCAAGATAGAATACTATAATATCAAACCCTACATCATATATAAAACTCTTATCTTAAAACCATTATTTTCTGTATTCTCACTTTTTCAAATCTGAAATCTCAACAATCAACTCGCAAACCCTTATGCTCGTTTGGATTTAATGTTTGGCCTTATTAGCATCCGATGTTCTTCCCCCCCATATGCAGCAACTTGTGTCGGAGAAAGATCTGATAGTAAGAGAGGAAGCATGTCGCATCGGGTTACTTTTTGGTGGTTTCACCGGATCTTATCATGCCCTTAGATGTTTCTTGAGGAAGTTTAGAAAGAAAGAGACACCATTGAATGCGTAAGTTCCTTTCCACATATTAATTTCTGTTGAATAATGCTGGAGTGACCTCAATTCACACTTTGCTGACATGGAGGTGTGTATGGAACCATAGATGCTTCTCATCAAAATATGAGTGAAAGCATCAATGGTTGTGTGCACCTCCATGTCAGCAAAGTGTGAATTGAGGTCAATCTTGAGGTTACTCCAGCACGACTCATTGCTGTTTTGTAGTTTTACTTTTAGGGTCTGTTTGCTTGCTTAGAATATTCTCACGAGAAAATGGATTGCTCATGTTGTATTGTGTATACAAAATCAAATTCCACTAAAAATTGATTCTTTGGGCTGGGGTCAACATAAGAGATTCGACCTTCAATTTTTCTTACTTTGTGGAAAAGTTTTTTCTGCAGTGGAGGTGTAAGGAATATTTACCCATGATCACTGGAAAATCAGGTTTCCACAGAGCTGATTTCTCGGTAAAATCCTGAAACAGATCTGGGAATTTGATTTTCCCTGTAAACTAACATTTCCTTAAATTTTAATTTATATGGTCTTTTATTTGTGGTTTTTAAGGTAAAGAATGCTTTGTAATGGTTTAACAACTGTTGATGCTTGATGAATCCTCTTCCGTATTCATGACTTAGTTAAAGGGCATGATGGAACAGAATTTTAGCAGGTTCAGTTGCTGGATTGTCTATTTTAGCATTAGATGATTCTAACCGGAGGCGGACCCTTGCTTTGTATCTTTTAGCTAGGCTTGCTCAGGTACAAGAATCAATTTTAAATTCCCTTTCACTTGGTTATTCTTCCAAGCTACCAAAAGTGGATCAGATGTAACATTTCTTTGCCCTCCATTCTGATCGTTATCTTTGTTTCTTCAGTGTGCTTATAATTCTGCAAAGTCTAAGAACAAGTTTCACTTTTGGGGTAGCCATTGGAGGCATGGGGATTCTTTGCTGTTTGCTTTTTCATGTGCTCAGGTGACACAAAGCTCAAATACTAATTAATCAGGCTGTAGTGAAATGTAGTCTAATTAACTCATGTCTGTCCATGCGCCCTTCTTTCTAGGTTCTTGGTCTGTTTATCTTGGACTGCTCAAGTCTATCGATTCTAGCATGTTTAAGTATTTGGAGCTTTCAAAATTTCGGACAAACAGTTCTAAGTAAATAATGTTTAGATTCTACAGTTTTATATAGATAAATATTTTCTCTTTCTTTTCTTCTTTTGAAAAATAAGTGTCAAGAGAAAGAAAAGAAAGAAGAGTTTCTTCTGGGTTCTTCAACTTGTTTATCAAATATAATCTTTCTCAATAAAAAGTAGAGTTTGCCCGTGTTGTAGTTCCTATGGCACAGGCATCCTCTTTGGGGTTAAGGGGGTAAAAGTGGAAGAAAATAAAGTTAGATAGGTATTTTTAAAAAAAATTTAAGGTTAAGGGGGGTAAAAGATGAAAAATAATAAAGTGGGTTGAAGTGGAAAGAGGAAATATGGTAAAGTTAGAGGGGTGAAGAGTAAATGAAATAAAGTGGGCCCCATGAAACTGTAGCTGGATGGGAGGTTTATCCCACAATTTGTTGTTGATGGGAGGTTTGCCCCCACAAAACTGTAGCAACTGTGGGTCTTACAATTGTGTTTTATTATATAAATTATATTTGTGAATCAAAATTTGTTTTGACTTCTATAAAAATCTTTGAAGGGTTTTCATTTAAGTGTAGTTTACTTTTCATATTGATTCAATTACTATTTCGTTGATCCATATTCTTCTTTCAGGTTATGTATTCCTTTGTAATGCGTCCTGAGAGCTTACCTAAATCCTATCAAGATTTTATCCAGAAGACTGGGCCAGTTGCACAGCCTGTGTACAAGGCTGTAAGGGACAGCTGTAGAGGTTTCCCTATAGATGTTGTTGCTTTGTCCGCTTACTTATCTAAAACAAAAGCGCCTGGCTTCGAGAAGTTGGTTGAGTTTCCCTCTATAATTCCTTGTTCAGTGATTCATCCAAACACAAAATCATGTTTAGTTCACAATGGTAGTGCAGCATCGGCGACTTTCAGAAAAACATTTCCACTGTACTTTTCATTGACATTCGTACCATTTGTTGTACTCCACCTACAAAAGGTACACCATGTCTTTCAGTTATGTTGGAATGTATTGTTCTTCTTTCCCTTCTTTAGTGTTCTTTTCCTAATGCCGCTGTTTGGATTTTGAAAAGAATAAATAACATATCATATTTCTCTGGTATCCATTTGCGTACTGCTTGGATGTAATTGATTAGAGAATTCTGTTTCAACTTTCTCATGTATCATAATTTTTTTTTTATGGTCCTATCTTTGTACTCTAGCAGTTTATTTTGCTCTTCTTGCTTGGTGTGTGTAGATTTGGTTTAGGTTAGACAGGTTTTCAGGAGAGAAGAAAAAGATATGAAAATGAAGAGAAGAAAAAAGCGGGGGGGGGGGTGAGGTCCCACCCCCTCTCTTATATATATAATGAAAAAGTAAAAGAAATTACAAAACTATAAAGACTACTCCATGTTTGACAACTTAATGAATAAACTTAAAAAATAAGAATATTATTAACCGTCGCCCTCACGCCAGAGTGTAAATATCAAATGAAGAAATGCATTCCTTTCGCCAAGCTGAAATAAGAATCACCTTTGATTGGCAACAACATAGATCACTACTTGAACAAAGTTAAGTTTGGCTACAAGGGGAGAATGTCTACCATAGGACTGAGCGTACCTTTTGCAACAAGGCGAGCTTTCAATTACTTAATTGTACCATTAGATTAATATTTGATGGTACATACCCATATGCAACCAAAACACAGACAACTAAACACCTTTGGAGAAATGTAAAATAAAGAAGCTTTAGAAAATAAAACAGAGTAGGGATTGTACCACCTAATACTGAAGAAGGTATGCGGTTAATCAAGAAGCAAGCAGTGAGGACAACATCCCCCCCACCCCCACCCCCCTCTAAAATATTTAGGGACACATATTTAACATATCAGATAAAAAATGCACGCATTCATACCAAATTGTTTTTTAATCTCAGCCTAAAATTGAAAAAAATAGAATAAAGTTCAGATTGATATGATCATGTTATCATCAACGGAATTAACTAAATTTCGAAATACAACCATAGTTGGAACCCGAGTGGGTCCCCAAATATAAGAATGACAATTAAAAATGAGTATCACATTATTGATGCACCCTAGATGAGAAGGATGCACAAAGATTACTCTAATGACTAGTCCTATAGTCCACGAAAGACAAACTAGATAAAGACAGGATTAAAAGAAGTAAGGTTTGCGAAGGATGGATGCCAAATGCTACAGTGCCACTGAAGAGGTGTACTAGATGTATGCTATAGTTCTCTTTTCTGGAGTTGAAGGTAATACATGCCACCTTCTTTACTTCCTCCACCAGTCATCTTCTTCTTTGTTAGATTTCAGAGGGGTAGAAAGTGTTTGTGCAATTAATGATTTAGTAAGCTTGCTAATAAATTTTTTTGGGAAAAAATAGAATGGAAGACAACTTAATTGAGTCACGAGGGTGTATAGATACCTGTCAAGAACTGTAGAAAATGGTCCATCCATTAATGGGAATGGTAAATGAAATGGAATGAATGAAAGAAGAAATCACGCGATTGTCCAGTCAAGTGATCTGAGAATGATGAGCAATAAGGTAAGCATTACCTGATCTAATGAAGGTAGCAATAGAGAAAACTAGAAAACTTGTCAAGAATGCTGTTGAATTTTAATAAACTTAGCATACTCTTCAGTTGGATCTAATAATCAACTCTCTTGTTGGGTCGATAGCAGTATAACCGTTGGAGTTCTTTGAATCTTAATGACGGGTTAATCCGATCCTCTTTCTCATGCATTTCTTAAGGCTTTTGGGGATGCCACGTCACATTCCAGATTTATATATCCGTAGTTGGGATTCTTCATTTCTTTGTGGCTACAAAAATTACTTAAAGCTATGGAAACAACAAAAGATGTGCTCCAAGTCCTTGGGCTGTTGAACAGAATCCAACCACACTGGAATGGATGGTACAAAGCCCTCCAGCTTTTCATACTTTTGGAGAACTTCCAGCTATCAAGGAGACGAAAAGCTATGTGAAGTAAAAGAAGAAAAGGTCGCCGACTGCTACTAAGAACCTAACAGAACTTTGAAAAATTTGGGTTCTAAATCCACTTCCCTTGAAAGAAGCACAAGCAAAACGATATTGCTTAGGTTACATTGACAAAGAGTTCTTAATCACTTTCTTCTATTTTATTCTCTATGGGCCTGAGTGCCTTCTCGTTTGCTCAGCTCCCTCGTCCCTTTTTTTTTAATGGTTACCTGGAATTAATACCAAGTTAAGTTTACTTGGAATCAGTTTACCAAGTATAGCCAACGTTAAGTGTGTGTGTGTGTTTTTTTTTGAGTCTTGTTGTTGGTAGCCAAAACTTAAGAATAGATTAGAAGAGTTCAAGAGCATTACATCCCCCATATTAGTAATTGTAATAACCATATGCTTGATTTGCCCACAAATGCTTGCCATGAATAGCCAAACACATGTCAATTGTATGACTTGTCAGACTGCAATGCATACACTTTTGGTTTCCTTGATGTCTTCCTTGGCCTTCAGTGTCACAACCTCCGCCACGAGATGTATCCTCCATTAGCGGCATTACTCATGGATGCTCTCTATGATGATATTATTCCTTATGGATGCTCTCTATGAATGTGCAGATAACTGAGCAAGTCTTGACAACACTACAACACCACAAAAATCTTCTTTTTAAGGATGAGTGGTCGTTAGCATTGAGTTTGTCCTACATACCCTTTAAGATAGAATAATACTCTTCCAAGTATTTATCTCCTTTTTGACCACTAAGGAGGTTTTGAAATAGCTGGTGAACACGACTAATGTTTTTAGCAGAGGAATACATCTCTTTCAACATGTCCCACATTTCTTTGCAGGTGTCCAAAACATAACTTTAGAGCTAATGAAAGGTTCCATACTAGTCCACAATAATGTCATAATATGGGAATCATCACATTCCTATGCCTTATATGTTGTGGAATCTTCTTGTGGTTTTGCCATAGTGAAAATCTCTTTTCACAGGCTGTTAAGAAAAATTTAACAGATTTGGCTCGTTGGAGATAATTTGCACCATTTAATTGGATATTACTGGAATCTTTGTGGGATGCAACTCTAAACTTTGTTTCGATTATAATGAGACTTAATAGCTAAAATATGAAGAAAGAGGGTGGTTGGAAAATTCTGAAATATTAACTTAATCAATTGCCTACACGGCTGCACCAAACCATCTATTTCAACACTCGTGAGAGAACTTTCAACACAATACAACTATACCCTTTTAATTTCCGGTTCATTCATACTTAAAAACTATGAGAAAACAATGTCTCAAGATACCTTTTTAATGGTTAGGACAAACAAGATTAAGATACCTTGGAGATTCACATACACAATCACTGTTACGATTTCTTTACTATCATACATTGCTGTTTTCACTTGTTTTTCATCAATTGCACCACGGAATTTGGAGAAAATAGTCAGACCCTTGTTGTTTCTTGACAGTAAGAGTATCATCATATCACTTGGTTACAGGGACAGGGTATGGGATCGAAAATTCCATAAGCCACTAAGAGAGAACATGTTTACGTCAAACCCTAGGAGACAATTGGATATGAATGCAAAAAAGATGAATATGTAGCATGAAAGGTAAAAAAGAAGAAGAAAGAAAACCCCAAACTCTCTCTCTCTCTCTCTTGTGTGTGCGTGCATGTGTGTTGTAGATTAGAGTTTGGTTAAATAGCTTTGGGGAGGGAACAAGAAAACGAGATGAAAAAGATAAGGAGGGGGTGGGGTCACTATCTTGGTTCTTCCCCCTCTTTTCCAGCTTGTATACTCAAGAAAAGAACAGAAAATAAATTATATTTGTTCCCTCAGTAAGTAAATAAAAATTAAAAAAATCATTCTACTCTTAGTAACTTAATGGCTCAACATTCCGATAAAATAAAATAAAATTCATGACTAAACTTGTGAAATAAGAATATTGATAAATATGGTGTGAAACAGTACATTTTTTTTGGTAGGCAGAAACACTTCATTTTATATATCTATGATTTTTTTTCAGTGTTCAATTAAGGTTTCTAGCTGTCACATTCCATAACAGATTTTTCTTTCCAGATTCAAATGGCTGTTCGATTCAATCATGCTGTTTGCTTTTTCTTGCATTTTATTGTGAGTCATTTCTATTGTGGAGTCTTGGTTTATTGAATTTCCAAAATGAAACTTGAAGTACACATGTATGTGAAAAGAAACGTTAGTACTTCACTGTTAGAAACACTGGCAAAATTATCTTCTTTATCCGAACTCCAAATTAATCCTGAATAATTGTTTTCAGGAGTTGTACTCAAAGTACTTGAGAACAATACATACTCCATGTCTCACACATTCAGTGGACCATATCCTATATAGAACTAGCGGATGCCCGTGCCTACAGCATGAGTCATTCACACTTTTGTGTCTTACGCATTTAAAAATCAATGACGATGATATATTTGAAGCACTTAAAACACTTATTATACAAGCACGCACAATTTATCGTACGTATGCTAACAATAAAAAAGAAACAACTATTCTATATAGTGAAAAATGGAAATGAAAGAAACTTTCCTTAGTAAGGCAAGTGTTTTTGGAAGAGAGTCAAGCCAGCCTGGTGACATTGAAAGTTGAAAATCACTTTACTCTACCCATATCTACCTTTTTTTTAACCTTGATCTCTAATCAATCCGAAGTAGATGCTTCAGATCTTTTGTTGGCATGTCATTGGCGGTTGCTAAACCTTTTTTTTTTTTCACCAAAAATGTTGGTAAAGGCAGCACACTCGAAGAAGGAGAAAGACAATTCCAATCCAGCATACACTTCGGATAGGACAATTGAAGGAGATGTTGAGTACAAATACATATGCAGCATACAATCTGATGCTGCTGTTCTCATTCATCTACCATTATTTGTTTGATAAGAGAAAGAAAATGGAAGAGAAGAATGATTAGGTGTTTGAAGCAAAGAGAGAGTGGCTTTGAGGCATGAGGTTGTGGGTTTGGAGAGATGTTTGGGTGGTTTAAGTGGGTAGTTTTAGGTTGTTTTTTTTTTTTTTTTTTGGTTTTAAAGGGAATTGATCTCTACCTTTGAATCTTTCAAACACAAATCACACCATGGATTGTGTATACGACTGGGACAAAAACCCTGTTTTGTATAATAGATTTGATCGTGGATTTTGTTTTAGGTGGGTTACATTGTTATCAAGGAGGGTGATGTATCTTGAGGAACATGGGTTGTGTATGTGATGTAGGTCATTGCGAACTCTTAGGGAGTCCTTATCTTTGCTTGCTTAATGAAGTCTATATTAATGAAAATTTCTATAGTTTTCTATGGATTTGTACTTTGACTTTGGAAGCATGACACACTGATCCATTTGGATTGTGTAACTACATGCTATATAATGAAATTAATAAATGTTATTACATAAGTATGAAGCAGACCAAATCATTGCAAATATTCATACAATCCTTCACTTTTCATGTTTCTTTGAAATTACAAAACATAAAATAGAAAAACTATATTGGAAGATTACTACCGAGAGGCTTGATGGGGGCTTAATAAGGACATGAGACCTTTACACCATAGTAACAAAGTTCGGATTTGGTAATTATTCAGTGGGGGGTTCAATTTGGTTAATTCTGGAAAATTTTGTAAAAATGTCAACAAAATTTCGGAGATTATACAAATTATTTTGTTGGCTTTCTTACCGAAAGATATCACCTTCAACCTCACTCAAAATCCTATCTTCTTCTTAATGTTTGAATGTTGAAAAAACTAAAATTTTGGGGGTGGGTAAAAATGTTATCATATTCCACAGTGAATTGAGGGATCATTGATTAATTCGTCAATTCGGTGAATTAATTGGAAGTTTATGAATTATTTGAAAAATTCGGAGAATTTTGTGACCATGCTTTACATAATGCCATCCTTTGTTGATCCTGTTGGGTTTAAGATCTCTAGGGTCACTATATTGAACATGAAGAGGGTGGTAAGTTGTATAGAATCATTATGTAGTTCAGCTAGATATAACATTATTCTACCTTAGAAAGCCCAGTTGACGTCGTTTAATTAGATAAGCGCAAATTGATTCTCTGTGAATATCATATCTTCTTCAGTTCATGGAATCCCCAGCTCGAACCAGCTGGCGTGCTGTTATAGGTGCTGTTCGCTCAACAACATTCCTATCTGCTTTTGTTGGAATCTTTCAGGTATCTAGTTAACTGATTCTCACATTGCATTTCCTTTTCTTTTAAATGTTTTTGATAATGTACTTTTATTTATTTATTTTTTGTTTATATGGGTGATGCAAGGGGGTCATATGTATGCACAGAAAGGTGGCAGTGAAGGACCATAAACTAGTGTATTGGGTTGCTGGTGGCCTTTCTGCCCTTTCTGTACTCTTAGAGAAGAAAGCCAGACGGGGGGAACTGGCGCTATATGTTCTTCCGCGAGCTGGAGATTCTTTGTGGTATATATTAGTAAATCGGCATCTTCTCCCAGATCTCAAGAATGCTGAGGTATTTACTTAACTGAATGGACCTGCTTGGTGTCTGAGAAGTGGTTAGGACCACAGTGACAAATATATATATATATGGGTCATGCTCAAGGGCCAACTATTTGGCCAACGTGTTTTGTCCTACGTGGGTTAGAAGTTTCAGAATGGACTGATTTTTGGTGAGGGATGATATCTTTGGTGAGGAGATCATCCTCACCAAAAATCAGCCCAATCCGAAACTTCTAATCCATATAAGATAAAAGTTGTCGGCCAAAAAAACTTGAACATGAGTACTCTTAGGGCACGCGTTGAACATGAGTACTCTTAGGGCACGCGTTAACAAACCCCCCCCCCCCCCCTTATATATATATATATATATATATATATATATATATATATATATATATATATATATATATATATATATTTTCATGCCCTAAGGGCACACGTCAATAAATAGACATTGGGAATAACCATCTGAGGGTATGTTGGTAAAAAAAAATCTTTTAAGGGTATTTTCGGTACAAAATCCAATTTCCAAAATTGTGTTTATTGCACTTTAATGTGTGCCCTTGAGGCACATGTTAACAAACCCCTATATATATATGGGTCCCTTTTGGCAGGCAACGTTTGGGAGACAACATGTTTGTCCTATATGGGTTAGAAGTTTCTGAATGGGCTGATTTTTTGTGAGGATGATCTCTATGGCGAGGAGATCATCCTCACAAAAGTCATCCCAATCTGAAACTTCTAACCCCATCAAAAGTGGTTTAGAATTGTGGACCATCGATTTTTTACCGTTAATTTGTAAATCACGTTTGATGGGGTTAGAAGTTTGAGATTAGGCTGATTTTTTGTGAGGATGATCTCCTCACCATAGAGATCACCCTCACTAAAAATCTACCTAATCTGAAACTTTAAAACCATATAGGACAAATTTTTGTCTTCCAGCGTTGTATCCCTAACGTTGTTTGCCAAACACTACTCTCTCTCTCTCTCTACATATATATATCAGCCCATTATGTAACTTCTAACCCATCTAAAGTGGTTTACAAATAAATGATAGTCCACGATTCTTCAACTTGTAAACTGGGGTTAGAAGTTTCAGTAAGGAGATCATCCTACAAAAAAAATCAGCCCATTCCAAAACTTCTAATCTGTATAGGACAAAATGTTTTGCCCTTGAATGGTCCCTTATATATATATTAGAATCACGAACTTCGTGAAGTTTGAAGTTGAACAATATTATGTTTTTGCAATTTTGTTTATGCATATCCTTATATTATATTTGATATATTAAATGTACTTTTTTTTTTTTAATGTTTTTCATAATATTTTTCTCGATTTTTTCCTGAAATTTATCCCCCCCCCCCCCCCTTTTTTTTTTTTTTTTCTTTTCTTTTCCATTTCCGAATTATTCCTGAACCCAACTTTGCACATTGGTCTCTAGTTTCATTGCACTTAGCATCAAAAGATTGAGAGTAAAATGATTGCTGGTAACAGGTAGTGGTGTTTGATTCCATTGGAATCCATGATGCCCAAAAACAACAGTTGGCGAAGTGATTTGAAAATTTCCAAAATCCAGGACATTGATATGGATATGTGCCTCCTACATGTTTCCTAAAATCTGTAAAAGAGTACATCCAAGCGTGTTTATAGATATAAAATGAGAAATAAATGCTAATCTTGTCCTGTTTCTGGTAGCAATCAAATGAAAGTAGGTTTTAAACGCAGGTCTATGATACTACCACTCATGGTTTAAAATTTCGTTTCATTTTGGTTTGTATCGGCCAAAATGTCTTGGAATTTCAACCTTCCGAGACATACATCCATGGAATCAAAACATTCATGGTTTTGGTTCCAAAGTTCCATTTTCTCTTGTGAATCTGGCTATTTTAAAGAGAACGATTTCGAATGGATTTGGTGGATCTGATCTATTGGATAGAGAGTCGTCTTCGATTTTCCAATCGC
This sequence comes from Akebia trifoliata, assembly GCF_017979445.1. NCBI lineage: Eukaryota > Viridiplantae > Streptophyta > Magnoliopsida > Ranunculales > Lardizabalaceae > Akebia > Akebia trifoliata. The sequence continues at coordinate 55,871,555 of NC_141377.1, read as the reverse complement.
TGCTACTGCCACCTCAAACTAGAGAGAGAGAGAGAGAGAGAGAGAGAGAGAGAGAGAGAGAGAGAGAGAGAGAGAGAGAGAGAGAATCATTGGTTGGTGGAGAACATACTTGGATAGTCTTCTTCTTCTCTGTTGTTTTTAAAGATGGAGAGCATTCGAAAAACTGTGTTTTCAATGATGATATGCCCTTGACTTCAGTCTCCCTTTAAAGACTTGAGGGATTTAGAAAAGACTTCCTTATATATAAGTAAACATTTGAGAAATCCTTCTACATTCAAACTGATGACATACCCCTAGACCTAGGTATCCTGTCAAAGACTCATAAATGATCCGAATGTTTCGTATGTATCGGAATGTTTCGGTATCATTTTGATTTTTGAGAAACTTGTAACATTGAAATGAAATGAGATTTTAAACCATGCTACCTCTCACAGACTTAACCAATTTACTACGTTGGTACTTTGAAAGTGTGAATGAAGTAATTGCTACAATACATGCATGATGTATTGGAATGTTTCGTATGTATCGGAATGTTTCTGAAATGTTTCGGTATCATTTCGATTTCTAAAATCCCTTCCGAGGAAGAGAGCAACCCCCAAACCTCCCTTCCAAGGAAGAGAAAAGATCCGATGCCAAAACTTCATGAAGTCCCATTTAAAGTAGGAAATCAGAAAAATGTCCCTTTGAACTCTTTTGGCAATTTAGTAAGACTAAAGCAATATGTTTGCTTTGATATCCATAATTATGTCATTGATATTGCTTTTCTTTTCTTTTAGAGCTTCAGAAATATTTTATTGTATGTAACTCGTAAAATTAATAGTGTTGAAATATTGATTTAAACTAATATATAAATAATATTTGATTTATGTATTAGTATTTTTGATCTTATTGGCTTTTTATAAGTAAATACTTGAAGTGTGCTACCCATAGCCATATCCTATTGATAGTTTGGTCATTATAGACATCACTAGTATCATCGTGTCTAAATGCTAAAGATCTATCTTACCGTGTTAGATAGGGGTAGCAATCTTAACATGACCTGCGAACATGACTTGAAAACAACATGAAATTAGTGGTTTGAGGTTAAGCCCAATTGGGTTTGGGTTATAATAGGGTCGACCTATCTAACACGATTATTAAATGGGTTGTCTAGGTTAAGGGTTGCTAACCCACTTGACCTATTTTGACACGTTTAATTATTGTGTCATTTGTTTTAAATCATGATACATAGGAGGTATATCAAAAATCAACAATTATTTAAGAGTTTACCCAATAAGATATTTTTTGAAATAATTAAGGGCCAAGCTTTTAGGTTGGAAAGAAAAACACTTTCTTTATTAGTTATCAAGAAAAGTTTCCTGACTATGTTTTCTTCTGGCATCTAAAAATATGATCCAATGTCTCAAGGATGAGAGGACAAAATTCTAAGAGTGTTGGAAATTTTTTTTTTTGGTGGTAGAAATGGAACTGTTTTTTTTCTACATGAGATTAGAATTTTACTAAACAAGTGCATGGGTTGGGTCAGGTTACCTATTTAATAAATTCGTTGGTGTGAGTTTAAATATTTGACATGATTATTAAATGGGCTGGGTAAAAATACCCTTACCTCAAAATGACACGAACACAACACAACCCGACCCATTGGCACACCTAGTGTTAGACAACAAAAAACCAAGAGGTCCGATGGTTCATAGGGTGCCTTTATAATCTCATATGTGTCGTATTTGCATTTTTCTTCTTTTTTTTGTTGTTGAATTTTCATGCAATATTGCCAATAAAGTGATCTAGTATTGATTGATGAGCTTCCATAGTACGTAAATGCGCATTTTAATGTGTTCTCAAATACAATAATGATAACTCTATATCTAATATATTCTTAAATCAAGCAGGTGGCCCTTTTCTGTATGTGTATGGGAGGAATCATGTATTATTTAGAGCATGAACCTGACACTATGGCCACGTTACTCAGAAGCCTGATTCGTCGCTTCCTTGCTAGTAGGATCAGCAATCCTGGACTATCTTCCAATCGAAATGCGTCCTACTTATACCTACAAAAACTTGAATCCATAAAGAAACCAAAATTACAAGATAGCCAAGAGACGGAAGCTTCAGTGTCTGAAAAGTACAATCTTGAATCCATTCCTGGACTCTAAGGTACCTCGCCAATTGATTGTGCTACATCCACATGAGAACAAGCTGAGAAATTTCTTACTTTCTGTCTTATTCATTTGCAATTTGTTAGCAGTGGAAGGAATTCCACTCTATTTATCAAAACTCAAAAGTTGGATATTGCTGTTGATCTATTTTTCACCAAGCAGCAACTCCTCTCGGATTTATCCAACTTGAGATTCAATGGGTTGTGCAGATGCCTAGCTCGCTGGGCTAGCCTCTCGTTTTGGGTACAAAATATTGTGATGGCAATTTATTGCAGTATCAATTAATATTTGGACATATTTTTCACAATTTTTGGTCTGGATGAGAAGATATTGTTTGCTGCTCTGCTTATTACAAGACATGTTACCAAGGGAAGGTGAGTTAGAGAATTGTGTTGAAATAATAATAATAATAAAAATAAATAAAAACGAAATTGAAAAAATATTACTCATCCAAAAATTACATATATTACTTATGACTTGAAAAATGGGGAAGAATTGTGCAAGTGGAACTCGGAACTTTTTGAAATTATGAAAATAGGTACATTTGCAAAATATTAACAAAAGATTTGATATACTTTCTATTTCTACTTTAATTTTTATGAAAGTAACATTCGTATGAAATGACTACTTTGTTAACATTACCCTTATACCTCTAATTGTGAACTAAATAAAATATCTGATTTTTACATCAAATTTTCAGGTGTATGATCCACCTGAAAATTTGTTTGACAGACAAAAAACTGAAGATGGAGAGTGAAAGATTCAGGTGTTTGACAGTCAAAGAACCGAAGATGCAGAGTGAAAGATGATGCACCTTTTCCTAAAACGGCGGCATATTCATGGAATACTTTTGTAATTTTGAAAATTAAGCAACGTGATTATAGTTAATGCCTTACAATTGCTTGGTTTGTTTCTACCAAAATGATCTTGATATAATAAATTTAAAGGTTTTGTCAGGGAGCACGGTAAATACACCTTGGGAATAAGAATATAAGGGTATTTTGGTAAAAAATGCATTCTTTTAAGGGATTTTTTAAATCATATAAAATCCAATTTCCTAAGTGTAATTATTGTGAAAAAGGAAATGGTTCTATAAGTAATTATGGACCTGTATTGACATCAAATTAACACACATGGACATCATCTGGTTGCTAAGACCTTCACGAATGATGGTGTTAAGGTTGAGATTAACTTGTAGCATTGACTCTTGATTGCAATATGACTTTAAAAATAAAAAATGCAATGATAAATAATACCCAATCACATGCAACGTAGATACCGTATAATCCATAGGAGTTCATCCAACTCAGTAGATAAAGTGGGGATCGATCATTCATCTTCTCTAGGACTTCATAGCAAACTGCTTTTGAATGGGACTGTTATACATTTCCTTCATCCACAATATATTTAAGGACCTATTGGATTTTCATTTTTTGTGCCCCTAAAAGTAAGCTTAGAAGTTCTTTTCTAATTAATCGCATTTTTAGTTCAAATGTGAGAGAATGGTATTCGATTCTAAGTCTTTCTCTCTTTCTTTTACTTTCATGTATTTCATTGATTGCATCTTTTATATAAGTTAGAAATTTGGGTCTATGCGATGTTTTCAGGCTGCAGCTAATGAATTCTAATTTTGTTTAAAAAAATTGGATTTAAGTTGGGCAATGGAAAGGTGTACCAAGATATATGACAAAATACACCATAGCATTGATATAGTATATCTAATGCATATTACTATAATGCATACATCTTTTCTGTATCAGAACCGAGTTTGTGCAAGATTTACTAAATCTAAATGAAATATATGATGTTGCATTTTGTTTAATGTACCATATTGAAATGAAGGAGAAAAAAAAGAACTAGGTGTAAATACCCCAAATTGAACGTGCCCTTGCAAGAAAATGGTTCTAGGACCTTAAGTGACGCGCATTGCCAACTGCAAAACCCAATGGCAAGAGTTGGAAGGTTTTGGCCTAAATCTTTTTTCAAGTTTAAATACAAACTCAAAAGCCCAAATTATGCCAACTTGGCTAATGAGCCCTTTGTCCTTTCAAAAAAGGAGACATGGCACATTTCCATTTGTCCTTTGAAAAGTTTATGCTACTTGGCAAAGTCTCGGCCCGGCTTGAATGAGTTTTATCAACTCGGATGAGATTTTCAAAATATCAACCAAGTCATCTTGTTTGTCTCACGAGATTCACCAATGGTGAGACGCCACGTTCATCCGTCTTTCTCATCAAAGATACATAGATGACTTGCCTGACTCATCTTGATTTCAGATGAGATTTAAAACCATGGGTTAAATAGATCAGTGTTTTGAGTTTTATGCATATAGATGAAGGTGATATAGGATAAATCTTTATGTATTTTTAATTAATTTTTTTTATAAAAACATAACCAGTCCAATCAAAGTGAATCTTGATCCAACCGTGGTCAGATTTAGCTTTTAAATCTTTTTGAGTTGTGCTGCACTGCCTTCTTTGGGGACACTGCGCTAACATAACAGTGCACAGATATACATAGGTTTCATTCAACGAGTTCAAATTAAAAAATCGACGGTCCTCTATGCACGCCATGTCAGCACAGTGTTGAACAAAGGCAGTCCAGCATTTTCCAAATCTTTTTCCTATCTATGGTTCACTACAGACTGCCATTTCAGCACAGTGTTGAGCGCAGTGTCGAAGGAAGTCAGTTCAGCATTTCCCTGTTGAAAATGGAAGATTTAAAATTACAATTCAATGGAAAAGATTAACTTTATTTTGTAATTTTTTTTCAAAGCTCTCAGAATTTTGTTCTCTATATCCCTTTGGCATCGTGTTTTTGATTCCATAAGTCAGGAAACTTTACTTTTATAGTAAGGAAGGTATTTTTCTATTCAAGTTTCAAAGATTGAAGCCTTATGAGAACCTGCTTTAGCTTTGTTGAAATAAGCTTAAATGAAAACCTGCTTTATTATTTATAGTTTTTAAGAGGTAAGAGTTGTTATTGGCTGATTATAATTATTGCATTATTGCATTATTGGATCTTTACAAGTAGTTATGGACGAGAGATTGATGGACGCTGGTCAAACAGGTGATATTGATGCTTTTTATTTATTACTTAGGGAAAATCCCTTTGTTCTTGGTTATCTTGATCAGTTCCCATTTGTTGTTACTCCTTTACATTGCTGTACTACATGAAAATACCCAATTTGCTATGGAACTCCTAAGGTTGAAGCCTTCATTTACTAGAAAGCTAAATGAAGATGTATTTGGCCCAATCCACCTAGCTTCAACACATGGGAATGTAGAAATGGTGAGAAAACTCATAGGTATCGATGATGATCTTAATTTGCTGAAGGGTTGAAAGGGGAATACTCCTCTTCATTGTCCGACTATAGCTGGAAAAATTGATGTTATCAATGAATCACTCTCCACTTGCCCAAAATCTCAGGAAGAGTTGACAGTTGATGATGAGACTGCTCTTCATTTTGCCGTAAAAACCATCAGTTAGAAGTATTTGGAGGGTTACTAAACTGGAAGGATGAGAAAGACAATACTGTCTTGCATTTAGCAATATCCACAAATATACCCCAGGCAAGCTATGATTTTATTTGCACTAAATTTGCTAGAAAATATTATGTTAGAATCAGTATCGTACATATTACTGATCAACTCTTAATTTGCAGTTTGTGGAAACATAGGTAAAAATCAATAATACTTGTTACCCACCATTGGACATGAATGCGGAGAATGAGAGTGGGTTGACAGCTTTAGACATATTGCAGCAACTTCGACCGAGAGAATCAGACACCATGGAAATTAAAGAGATGCTTCGTAGGGAATGCAATACCTCTCGCATATCAAAACTTGCTCGGTACTATTTCCATAAACTAAAGGACTACACAGAGGGGTTGGTAAGAGAACTTCCAGATGAAGTTCGCAATGCTTTATTGGTGGTGGCCGTACTGATCACAACAGTGACATACCAAGCTGCACTCTCTCCTCCAGGTGGTGTTCGGCAAGATACTAAACCACCAACAATTATTAACAATAGCACAAACACCACCCACATTCAAGAAGAACCATCACACTATGCTGGGCAAGTGATTGTCGAGTCATACTTACACACTATCTTCATCTATTTAAATTCTAGGGGTTTTTTTTTTTTTTTAAATTTCTATGGCTATGATTTCAATCCTCACAGTGAGGTTACCTTTCCACTTCCCAGCACTAATATTATTGTTGTCAATGACATCCAATCGTTTGGGGTCTATAGTTGTTATCTTGCCAAGAGGAATAGGCAATATGCTCCAATTTAAATGTCTTGCTCCCGTTGTTCCTATTCTCCCTTTGGTTGTTGGGTTCCTCCTTTACCTGATTTCGAAATTTGTCCTACGTATTAAGATGAAAAGTTCCAAGTAGATAGCTTGCATTTAATTTGTACCTGTCAACAATGTTATTGTTCTTATTTTAAATTACGTGTAAGACCTGATATTATTTCAATGAACGAGTACGAGTGTTCAATTTATCTTTTTTTTTTTTTTTGGGTTCAATTCTATTATGGCATTTCACTATTATTTCTAATATCTCTGGCATTCTGTACTATTTTGCTAATATTTTCTTTCTGAGTTCGGATTGTATACACCTAGGGTGGAGGATTGAATGAAGCCGATCCTCCGCAGCACACGGTTCCTATGTAGCAATCCTGTAGCACAGTTTCAACAAATGAGAGAGGGGTATTCTAGAAAAAAATTTACATCTCAGCCTCTTGTGATTATGACTTAGATCTGATTTAAAAGTAAATAAATAAAAAACAAGTTTTTTAATGCAGACCCACGTCTTTAAAAATGAATGGCTACTTAATTGACAATATTTTAAGTGTTAGATCTAATTATATCGCTGATGTGGCGCTTTTTCATCCATTGAAACTGTGTTACAGGAACCGTGTGTTATAAAGGATCCACTTCTATGATTGAAATACTCCTCTCACTCCTCAACACATGCCACATAGGCCACAACCCAAGGAGTTAATGCTTAAAATATCTCTTTTTTAAAATTTCCTTGAATTGTGGCTTATATGTATGTGTTGAAATATGGGAGGAGGATTTCAATCCTCCACGGGGGTGCCTTTTGATCTAAACTCTTTCAATGGTTTACATTGGAATTTGGGTAAATTACTAAGAGAGGGTAAAATATTTTAATATTTACAAAAAAAAAAATATATATATATCTATTTGTTCTAAAATTACCAAAAATGAATTAAGTCTTTGGACAGTACTCTAGCGTTTTAGTAACTCATTGAACTGTCTAACGTTTTAATGTGTTAAAATATATTTGATTTACCAAAAATTCCCTTTTAACACCTCACTAATTTAGCCTCTATTTAAAATGTTGGACAGTCTAGCAAGTCAACTTAATTCGTTTTTCGTAATCTTTTAAAAAGTAGGTTTTTTTTTTTTTTTTTTTAAATATTAAAATATTTTACCCTCTTTTAATAATTTTCCCTTGGAATTATATATGTAACTTCAAGCGTGTAAATCTCTCTCGCTATCTCTCTCACACTTAGAAGCATAGATTTTTTTCTACTTAAGATGCACAAGGAAAATCTACCAAAATTGAGCAATTATACCCACAACTCAGTTCAATTTAGTAAGTCTTACAAATCTGGAGATAGGAAGGGAAATGCAATTACCTATGCTATCCACAGCTACTAGTTAATTTTCTTGATAAATTTGCCTAGAATGAGAGTGACTATCAAAAATAAGATCGACAACACTATCAAGGCGAAAAAAATGACGAGGGAAGTGGATCTGAACTGGAACCTGTAGCTTCTAATGGCGTACAATTCGATAGACCAAATATAACAAATTTCATACACCTCCCAAGGCAACCAATTGTCTCCTTTTTTTGAACTCGGTGACGTTGAGTATGTAAAATAATTAGTGGTAAAGGAGACGTAATATTGTGCCCTCTTATAGCTCCACTCCTACACAGCATGACCTCAATGTCCCTAGTGTCTGTTTCCCTTGGAAGCTGTTTCAATATGTCTAGAGCTGTCAATCCACTCTTGTTCTTCGCATTTACGTCCATCCGCTTAATGATATTATTGTTCCTAACCAACATTTGCACTACCTACAAAAGATTACTGTATTGCATTAAGTAATTATTTCTCATGTATAAAACAAAAGAGTATAAATGAAATTTTTATCATTAATTTGTAAATCACTTGATATAAGTCATGTTTGACAACCAACGTTAGGGAGCTAACGATTTGTCCTATATGAATTAAAAGTTTGGGATTGAATTTATTTTTTGTGATGATGATCTCTATGACGAGAAGATCATCCTCACAAAAAATAGTCCAATTTGAATCTTCTAATCCCCTCAAAAGTGATTTAGACTTTGTGTAAGAATGATCTCCTCACTCTAGAGATCATCCACATAAAAAATCTGCTCAATCCCAAATTTTTAAGTCATATAAGACAAAATTGGCTCCCTAACGTTGGTTGTCGAACACTACCCTCTATCATTTGTCCTACGTGACTTAAAAGTTTTGGATTGGGGTGGTTTTTGTGAGGATGATCTTTATAGTGAGAAGATCATTCTCACAAGAAATCAGCCCAATATCAACCTTTTCACTCCATAAAAAATGATTTAGAAATTGTGGATCGTTTATTTTTACCTAAAATTTGTAAATCACTTTAATTTGATGGACTTAGAAATTTGAGAATGGGCTGATTTTTTGTGAGGATGATCTCCTCAACATAGAGATCATCCACACAAAAACTCAGGTATATATATATATATATATATATATATATATATATATATATATATATATATATATTTCAATCCTCTACCTTAGGAGAATACACGCATTCTATTTAGTATTCTTTCTTAAAATTTTCTTAGAGTCATGCTAGAGTGACCTCAAGTTTGTACCTCATTTCACACCTCATGACATGAAAGTGTGTAGGAATTATAGATGCTTTTTGACTTGTATCTCAATGAAACATCTATGATTCCTACATACTTTCACGTTAGGGTGTGCAATATGATCAAGTTCAATTTTGAGGTCACTTTAGCATTATTCATTTTCTTAAAGAGAGATTTACTTAGCAGACCTAACTATTGCACTTTTATTACAAAAACTTTCTTGGAATTCTGACAACTCCAAGGCAACCTTGCTTTATGAAGTTTGTTACTCACCAAACCTCACTTTATCAAGTTCATTATCGAGTAAACCCTGGAGCGGGATCCACGTCATAAATTTCTAATTTTTTGCAGTTAATTTGTTACTTAACATACCTTGGAGTTGATTCTAATCACATTAATTTGTGGCGTTCAAAAACATGATCTGTCATACAAGATTATAAAAGATAAAACTCTAGGAACTTAAAAAAAAAATATTGAAAAAATAAAATTAATTGTCACCATTGAATTTTAATTTTAAAATTGGGAGTTCGGTATCCATTCATTTTCAACATCTACAAGATCAATTTTTTTTTTTTTTTAATTTTTTCTATGGAATTTGAGTTTTTACATGCAATCTAGAAGTTTGTATTGTTGAATTGCTAATTTGATTGTCCATGTGAGCCCAATAAACCTTAGTAAGATTTGAAATCTTACTAAATTAGTCATGGTAGCATGATTCATAGAGTAAGGTTTGTGTGGGTAACAATCTTGATAAGGTAGGGAGTTTTTGTAATAAAATTGCGACAGATAGTCTGCCCGGTAAATCTCCCTTTCTTAAATGGTGAATTACGTGTCATGTATTGAGGTGTGAGAGAGGATTTCAATCCTCTATCTTAGGAGTCGTTTTTTGCGCCCAGACTTCACAGTGCTTGCCATGTCAAGCATACAAGGTAGTTTTGTAACGAGTAATTGTTTGCTCATAGACCAACACCGCTTTGACATGTGGCGTTGATGACGTAAGTAATAAGAAGGAGATTTCTCTCTCCTACCCACACAACCATTGCCTAGAAACCTTTATTTTTAGATTTCAAATCTTAAAAAGTATTGTGGGCCACATGGATTATCATATTGGCAATCAAACACCATAACCTTTTAGATTTCATGAAAAATTTCATGGTAAAAAAAAAAAAAAAAAATTTTGGCTTGATAAATGGTGTTGAAAATAGATGGTTATTGAGCACTCAAATTTAAAATTAAAATACAACAGTGAAAAATAAATTTTAAAATTTTTTTTTGGTTGAAATTCATAGAATTTCATACTCTACAATACTCTTGTGTTGGATTATATTTTTGAATGTGACAAGATGATCTTATTGGGAAATTTTGGTTTTTTACCATGGACAGGAGAGAGAAAAATTCTCTTATTATTGCTTATGTCATCAATGCTACATGTCAAAATAGTGTTGATCCGTGAGCAAACAATCACTCGTTTTGTAACTAGGTAAGATACTTTTATAAAGTAGGAATGCCATTAAATACACATGGGTACATGTGATCGGTGGATCCCAGATTTTTGTGAGCAAAAACTTTTTCTCTAACTTTGGTTAATACAATTTGGACTTAAAATTTAATGGAAGGAAGGGAAAATTGACTTACCCTCAAAACCAAAAAGTAAATTAAAACGATAGTTAAAAAAAAAAAAAGTAATAATGAAAAAGCAATGTTGGACTTGGCTTGGGTTGAAGCCTTGACCAACCTAAACTGAACCTTGACTAAATAGACTTTACCAATAGAACCTTTATCAATATATCTTTCATACAAAAAAAATTGCTCATAGAAAAGTCAATCTAAGATTTCATAGAGTTCTGGTCAACCAATGGCATGAACCAACATGTATTGAAGGCCTCCCCAATCTACAAAATTACCCTCATTATTAAACATCATGTGGTTAGTCATTCAAGATTCCGTGAGATTGATTTGTCCGCACTCTTTTCGAGTCTGGATCGTATGCACCCGGGGTGGAGAATTGAAACCCCAATACACGTTAGGTAAGCCATAAGCTAAGGAATTAGCGCCTAAAATATCTCCCTTTAAAAATTTCCTTGGATTACGAATTACGTGGCGTGTATTGGGGTGGGAGGAGGGCTTCAATCCTCCACCTTGTACAACTTGAAAAAAACCTATACTTGATGGCTCAAGGCTGTTGAATTTCATAAAATTTGACGGACTAAGGCATCAAAATTTTCATTGTCAAATTTTCTTTTTCGATGGGTCGAAATCGTTAAATTAATGGATTATGGGGAGAAATTTGATGGCTCTAAGCCGTCGAATTGGGGATCATCAAAATTTTTAACGGCCATAGGCCGGCAAAATTCGCTTTCTAAAATTTGTGGGCTTCGGCCTGTCAAATTTTCCCATCAAAATTTTCAATTTTCACATAGTGTTGGGTGCATACGATCTGCAGTCTTTCCTGAGCATAATACCTCTCTAATGAGAGTGCTGATTTTCTAACTCAACGTGACAGAATAACTCAAAAACTCAGTGACTTGGCATGTGCAAGAACAGTAGATTTTTTCCATTGGGATACACAAATGGACATGTTAATGGGGTGTGCGGTTGTCTATCCTGAGGGAAAAATCTACAATTCTTGTACATGCCACGTGGGTTAGTTTTAGAGTTAGTTTGTCAGAGTTGAGTTAGAAAATCATTACACCTCTAATAATTCTTACTTGTAGTATAAAGTAGAACTTGCCTCACGTTGATTTGTAGATGCTACCATGTGCAAGATCGTGTTGCCTTCCTCCTCCTTCCAACTCAATACGTCCATCTTCCCGAGCCATTTCAGCCATCCCATTAGAACTTTAAAGGCTTCCAACTGACCATTCTTCACAGCCAGATGAATAACACTCTCATCACTAACTGTCAACCCTTCTACAGACTCTGGGTAAGTGGAGATTAATTCATCGATGACATCAACTTTCCCTGCTATAATCGCGTAGTGCAGAGGAGATCTACCCTCTCTACCCTTAAACAAACCAAGATCATAGTCGACACCCATGAACTTTCTCACCATTATAACATTCCCATTGGTTGAAGCCATGTGAATGGGACTAGACCCATCTAGGTTTAACTTTCTAACAAATGAAGGCTTTAACCTCAAGACCTCCATAGCAAATTTGGTATGCCCGGTCTCTACAGCCGTGTGTAGAGGAGTAACAGTAAATGGGATTTGATCAAATTTCTCAAGAATGAAGGGATCTTGCCCAAGAATCGAATACAAGACATTAATATCTCCTATTTTTGCAGCATCCATCAAACTCTCATACCTAACTTGTGAGAATCGCTCATTTTCCATTATTTCTCTAGTAAGAGATAACTAGAAGCAGGCAAGAACACTGGGCACTTCCGTTTAAGATGTATAGACTATAGATAAAGAATATTAAATAATGTTCTTAAGCTCCAACTAGAAAAACAAAAAAAAAAACAAAAAACGTAAAAGAATTTGAAACTGCCGGCCAGCTTCAAACTTTTGGAGAAATTATCTAGTTTCGTTCACACTTGAGCAATTTCGGTGAATATTTGAGATATTATCTTATGTTCTCAGATTGATTACGTATGACTTGGATATATCTTTTTAGATTAATGAAATATGATCTCAATGCCCTTGTGGTCATCATTTTAACGAAAAGCTTGGAGATGAATAAAATAAAGGGGTTTAGATCAAATTTTTTTAGCCTGTAAGAGAAGACCAAGGTGGGCCATGTATAGGACTGATTCGAGATTCCATTCCCGTCCGGTTCAAAGAATGACAATTCCTTATTCAATTTATATCAACAATTAATGAGGTGACTTTTATGAGACTTGCAAATCAAAAATGAATAATGATGAATGGACGCAGTCTTGGTATGCAATTGGGTATGTGGCTGACGCGATTTTGTGTCCTTGCCACATCAGCCATGTACCAAACCGCGTGCATTCATCAAAATTCATTAAACATTGTTTGAAAATTTTATGAAGTACTGCCACATTTCTCTTTATGATTTGTTGACCGATTATAAAATTATGAATTAGTTGGAACTTAGCAATCATCCTCAGCTTTCTTCCATATGTTAACGATAAACAGGAAAAAATGTGTCACTTGAACTACACTTTCCCTCCAATTGTCAATTTCTAACTAATTTATTAGAAATATTTCCCACAACAAACATAATTTCCCCATGAGTATAAATTATATTTAACGAATTCAATGAGATAATATCTCCCAATCTCAGAGATCTATTGTATGAGGGGAGCGCTCAAGGGACATAAGTAAAAAATGTGGACCATCTATTTTTTATCAATAATTTGTAAACTACTTTTGATGGATTTAGAAGTTTCAAAAGGAAAAAAAATCATTTTTTAACTTGATCGATGGTGTTGAAAATGGATGGCTATTATATATACTCGCAAATTTAAAACTAAAATTATTCAATATCTTGTTTTTCAGTGCTTTTTGTCGAAGTTCTTAGAATTTTATCCTTCATAACCTGTGGCATCAGATCATGTTTTTCGGATGCCACAAATTGACACGGTTAGGATCCATTCCTAGGTATGGTAAGTAACAAATGAAACACATCTTTTGAATTTTATGATGTCAATCCCCACTCCAAGGTTTGCTCAGTAACAAACTTGATAAAGTAAGACGGTTGTCAAGGAGTTTTTGCAATAAAAATGAGACAGTTAGGTCAGTCGGGTAAATCTCTCTTAAATTAAACTATGGGATGATTGATTGATAAGAACGTCTTTCTTTAGAGAAAGACTTGGGGTGTGTTTGATAAGTGAAAGTTGAACATGATTCATCTTTTATAGATGGCGAGCATGAACCCTCCCAAGGTGGAACATAGAAAGCAAAGGTGGGGGCTATGACGAGAGTCCCAGAGGATGTTGATCTGCTGTCAAAGGAAGGGGAGATTACAATTACCAAACCACAAACGAACATCAAATCGACCGTCCATTTTGGAGAACTTGCTATCCTCTTCTCTGAGAACGATGTTAACACAGGTGCAAGTAAGTACCAATTTGCTCTTGTAGCAAAATTCTACCGATCAAAATCTAGAGTTTCCTTACTTAGACTAGGAGTGGAATTAGTGAGAAAAGCCATCAGCCGCTGGAATCTAAAGGGAACTTGTGATGCTTTAACTCTAGGTGCTCTTCACATCCTAATGATCTTCTCTTATAGATGTCGGTTTTTTTTGTCTACAAAAACCCATAATTAAAGACACAAAAGATGACATTTAAAACCCGACATCTTTTAATGTTCTTGCAGTAGTGTGGGAACATACTATTTTCTTGCAAATTTAGTGCAAATAAAATTAGAATTTGCCTGGGATTGATCTGTGGATGTTGCTAAGTGTAAGACAGTATTGCCTTTCTCATCCTTCTATTTTTGTAACTCGATCTTCTGGTGCGGTCGCAGCCAGTCTACTATGACTCCAAATGCTTCTAACTGGTGGTTTTTTACGCCGAGATGAAGACCACTACGACCCTAACCATAGTGTGCCCGAGGAAAGAAATCTATGATTATCTGTGCACTACCATGTCAGCGCAGCGTTCAACAAAGGCAGTGTAGCATGTCTCAAACACAACCACAGTTGTAGATTCAATTTGATTGGACCGGTTATGTATTTCAAAAAATTAAAAATTATATATATATATATATATATATAGGGTCAGGATAAGGGACACATGAAAAATCATATGTAAAACCAATGTAACATAAATAAAATTTCAAAATATGAGTTAGAAGTTTTGGATTGAACTGATTTTTTGTGAGGATGATCTCTATGATTGGAAGATCATTCGGAAAAAAAAAATCAGTCAAATCTAAAACTTCTAACCCCATTAAAAGTGATCTAGAATGTGGACCGTCGATATTTTGCCAATTTTTGTCAATAATTTATAAATCATTTTTGATGGATTTAGAAGTTTCAGATTGGACTGATTTTTTTTTTCTGGATGATCTTCCAATCATACACTACGTCAAAAAAGCTAAAATTCGTTATTAATATAGCGTTAAATTCGGCAGCCCAAGTCTCACGTTTATTTTGGGCGGTCCAAAACCCACGTATAAGCCCAACAAATTAATTCGACGGGCGAAGCCCAACGAACCACCGGATTTTGGTTTTTTTTTATAACAAAATAAAAAACTGAAACTAGCAGGAGCCATTGGAGTTTGGAGAAGATGAACGAACTCACATTCGAATTTTCATCGAAAACTCACATGCGATCTCCTCTTTCATCGAAAACTCACATTCGATCCCCTCTTTTATCGAAAACTCAGTGGAGCCATTGAAGAACACGGTCGAAAACTCACATTCGATCTCTTCTTTCATCGAAAACTCACAAATCCCTGTTTCGATCTCTTGTTTCGATCGAAAACTCACGATAGATCTCTCATTCTCACTCTGCACCTTTGTCTTCAATCGCTCACGTCCCTCAAATCGAAAAAGACCTAGTTCTTTTCACTTCGTCTATGGATTTTTGATCTCTTAGATCTCAAATTGAAGAGTAAATCAAAGTTCAAGTCGGAAACACTAAGAACTGAAGTTCACTCATCAGTGCCACCGAACAAACCCTAAAAAAATCACTCTAGATCTCTATTCTTAGTCTGAGGTATTGCTTAATTTCTTCTGATTTTGTTTCTTTGTTGTTAATCAGTTGATACATTGCCTTCTGATTTTTTTCTTTGTTGTTAATCTGTTAATTTCTTTTGATTTTGTTTCTTTGTTGTTAAGTTGATACATTGCCCTCTAGTTTTCAATGAAAAACGGTAGCTATTTCAATTGAATAATCTTATTGAGTTAAATTATGTTTTGTAGAGAGTTTGGTGTCTGAAATTTCAGCATCTTTGTTTATTTTTGTCGTTCAAATCCTCTCGATCTCGTTGTCATCTGCACCTTCCAAGAACTGAAGCTCAAATCGAAGAACTTGAGCTCAAATCCTTGATCTTCTCTTCTCAGCCAATTATTTTCGAAGCTCAAATTGAGATAGCCATTTGCTTGGTTCAGTTCTAGTAAGTGTTGTCTCATATTTCTTTTCCTTATTCATCTTTCATCAATTTTCCTTTGTTTTTAGGGTTTTTTTTAAATAGTTTGATTGATTTTGTTTAATTTTTTCTCAACATTTGCTATAGAAATTATTAAATTTACTCAAATTGTCATGATCATATCTGGTTGAAGAGCAATTTTGTTGAATATAATTGCTTAATTTCATCTCCAAGGCATTCTCAAAGTTTTTGTATTTTTGTTGTGTCGAACACATATCGACAAATGGACATACCTGGACACCATCATTATTATTTTTAGAATGCATTAGGAGACTTTCATAGTCCTGCAGTTCAAAAAATTATAATGCAATCCTCGATTGATACCAATCGATAACTATTCCCTTGTACTTTGTATTGAACCTACATCCTACATTGACATTAATATGGTATTTTATAAAATTTATTGATAAAAGTTTGAACCACATATTGTTGTATGTGTATCAATTCATAGAAATTTAAACTATAAAAAATAATTCAAATAAGGAATACATGAACCATGTATTTGGTCATTGAAATCAATAATAGTGATGGGGTCTTTGGTCTCAAAAGAATATAGGGGTTGAGATTTGAAATATATTGTTGCAGGTTAGAATATTATAGACATAGGCCAATAATAGTTGTGTTTGTTTTTACCTACTCTAGTGTTCCCAAATGCTTGTTGCCCAAGTACAGGGAACCCAAGTTACCTACTCTAATGTTCTTCATGCTTGTGCAAGCTTAGCTGTCTTGGGACTGGGATTCGCCAATTATTCAAGAGGGTGGTGGGGGTCAAATTGTTTTAACCTTTGTTGCGAGTCTTATAAATGGTTTGTGTGAATGGTTGAGTTTAGAAGAAGCCATGGTTTATCTTCTTGAGATGCTAAGGGAAGACTTCTTGGTCAGATTAGACCATGGCTCCCAAATATTGGTCAGAGGCAGCCTCCTTGGATGGCTTGGTGTGTGAATAGCAGCTTTCTTGGATGGTTTTGCGTGTGAATATGCGTTCAACATATTTGTTGTATACAATATTTGTTCTTCTTCTTTTATATGACAATTTTGTCTCTTAACTTGTCACTGGACTTAGAAGGTAAAGTTAAGCTTTGGTACTTTGGTTCTTCTCTTCTTAAGTTTTGGGTTGTTTCCAGTCTCCAATACAAAGACTGCTGAAAGAAGGCCGAGTTGTTGAGTGGAGTAAATAGTTTGAATAAGAAAAATGGGAGAATTGAGTGGAGTAGGGAGGAGGAACTTAATTAATAGGAGATTGGGGCTTTGTTGCAAGTTTTCCATCTGTTGATACATGTACTTTCAGTTGCTTTGTGAGAAGGGCAAAATGATCTGGGTCTGAGGTGGTCTCTTACTGCTAAAATGATTCTGACCCCTTATTATAGTTTTTGGAAAATGTCAAGTAACTGTTCTGGACACTGCGTTTGACACTCAGATGATGATGAGTTGTGCATGCAACCATAGATGTTTTTCCTCGAGATATGACTGAAAAACATCTATGGTTCTGTGCAAACTTCCACATCAGCTCAGTATCGAATGCAGGAGACTGTACAGCCACTCTAGCATGACTATAATTTTTGTCATCTTCTCTAACAGTTACAACTCCAATGAAACTTTTGTTGTGTATCCCCCCTGATTGTGCATAAAAATAAAATGTGGCAGGTTATGATTGGGATACATTAAGCGACTAAGAAGGACCTATTTTAATAAGCCGGCATGGATGGCCATTGGTACCGGGCAACTTCATGGGTTTCCAATGGAGTCCACATTAATCTATCACTTGTAGGTGACATATACCTCTACAAATTCTAAACCTAAACCACTTCACACCGATTGATTTTATATAGTGGTTCTAGAGTAGCAAGCAAATTTATTATGTTTATGCCTTGTATTATATGTTGGCACACCAGGGATTGCACACCTGAATATGTGTGGAGACTTTTTCAGTCAATTTCATAATAATCTGACTATTAAGGACTGGTGAAAGATGGCCGAGTTGCTGTCTCCCAACTTAAGTTAGTTCACTCTAGATCTCTGCTTAAATCAAAGAAATATATGACTGCAGATGGATTCTGCAGGTATTTTATTCTCCCTTATAAAATTTGAATTTCAACTAGATGTCTAGGTTTGTAGGACCATGATATTCTTTGTGGTGAGGTGATTAGATGGCCTAGGAGCCACTGTCGTGTATTTTGATGGGCATGAGGTAATTTCCATAAATCTCAATTCTGTATCTCTAGATGTAGGGAAGATATAGTCAATGTTTTCTAATGCAATTTGGTTTGCATTTACCATGCCAACTTGTTTTTTATAGTTATGTATGCTATAACTTTCCCCTGCAAAAAATTTGGGTTGATTTTGATCAAGTCACTAACTTGTTTGAGGATTTGTGGAATCTTTCATAACGTTCTGTATTCCTGATTTTTCATTTTGTTTCTTTGCTAGCTCGAATGGGGCGAGAGCTGCAACTTTACGAGGATGGATTTCGTCTTGTGGCTGGGTATGTTCTCTGTGTGTGGATGGGAAAATGATGAGACTGTTGGCCAAGCCACATGTCCTCTATGATACTGTTAGTATACCTTTTTTTCTTTTTACAATATATGTATTCTTATCCCAGTTAATGGACTGCAATGGTGATTTATTTCTTGAGAACAGATTTTATTTGAAGGGTGCTGACGATGCTGTGAAAGGATTTAGGGGAAGAGGATAAGGTGGAATTAAGGTAGTTTGAACTTCTATTTCCTCTAGTTTTAACTTTTAATTTATAATATAGGAATTTCTTGCTTAAGACCTTAAATTTTACTGTTAAATTGGTGTATTTCACGATAGGAGATCTTAACATATTGTAGCTCTAGATAGAGCTGAATAGTGGAATGGAATCTTGCAAACCAGAGTATTTCTTACTTAACTGAAATGAATTGCTGCGAGCATTAGACTTGAGACTCACGGCATTGGAATAAGCATTTGTTACTGCTTTCAAGGAAATGTTTTTTTTTCTTCTTTTTGACTACCACATATAGTGTTGCAGTTATAAACTAGTGCTTCAAAACTACTAAGTTAAAAGTTTTCTCTTAAGTCTTGGTTAGGAAATGTTTATTTCTTATTTATCCCTATGAGTTTCTTGGGCGCCTCTTTACTTTTACAGCAGCATATCTACCATGGGTGAGTTGCTGAACCTCTAAATACACCACATGTTTGTATTATATTCTGATACTGGATAACGTCATATTCATTCCTTTGATGACCCTAACATAAAGGGTAGTAAAAGTAGCACTTAAAAGATCTTAACACGTCCTTCCTCCCCCCCAACATGCTTGCTTCCTTTCACTTATCACTTTTTCCTGCCTTTCCAAATAGCAGATTTATAGTTTCTGTGAGCTCATGACATGAGCTTAACTGTTAATCATAATGGAAGTTATCTTGCAACTGCGGGCTCAGACATAAGGTCGGTAATCCAATAAATCCCAAAGAATCGGAATTCAATTTAGAATTGTAGTACACACCAATCTTTGACTACACTTGATGTATAAATGCTTACAAATGTAGTTATTTTAACACACTATTTTGTAGAATACTTGGAATCTCGCAATCTCATTAAAGTAATTTAATTACTGCAGAATTTACCAAGTTGCCAATGTCAAAGCAGAATGGAAATGTATCAAAACTTTCCCCGATTTGTCAGGCACAGGTATTGTACAGGAAACATTCCTTCCTTATATGCTTAAATGTATCATTAGTGCTGTGAAATTATTAATGATCTTAGATTGGTGCAGTTTCTAAGATTTGGGTATTGTATTTTGTGCCGAATGCAGGCAAAGCAACGTGTGTGAAGTTTGGCGCAGATGCCAAATATATGGCAGTAGGGTCGATGGACCAAAACCTCCGCATATTTGGCCTGCCCGGGAAAAATCTGTATTTGAATAGTTATTGATAGACCAAACTCAAATATTTTCCCTTCTGATATGATTTTGCAAGAAAACTGTTTTTGGGTTCTGATTTGGTCCATGCCAGCCCAATCTCGTTATTTCACTAGTGATTGATAGAATCAATTTTCAATTTTGTTGATTGTTAAAAACATGTTCATATTAACCCATTTATGTCATCAAACAAACATGAGTATTTCATGGAAAATCATTGTTTTTATACAGGTATAATATACAGGGATTTGAAATGTGAAAATGTATTACTCCAGCGAGTTCTAGTTGAGGACCCAAAATTTTTTTTCAAAAGAATACCCTATAGCGACGGTCGGAGACCGTAGCTAAAGGCTTCATATTTGTTTAATAAAATACGCTATAGTGACGGCCAATAGCGGCTGTCGCTATAAGTCTATACACGTAGCTGTTGCTGTATCTATTTGCGACGGCATTTTGCTATATAGCGACGGTCGCGCGACGGTCGCTATATCCCTAAATTCTATGATTTTAAACCGTCGAATATTTTTTCGACAAGGCATAATTCGATGGCCAAATTCGACGGTCAAGACTGTCGAATGATCTCATAATTCGACGGTTTTGGACCGTCGAATTTTAAAAATTTTCACGTAGTGATAGAGATCATCCTCACAAAAAATCAGTTCAATCCGAAACTTCTAACCCATATTTTGAAAAACCATTTTTTTACATATATCCCTTGAACCGCCCCATATATATATATATATAAAGATTTAGGGTAATTTAGTATTACCTCTACGAAATTAGCAAAATTATTGATAACTCCTTGAGAAATGCAAGATGAGGTCTGCCTCCTTACTTTCGTTGACTTGATCAAATCGTTGACAAAAGCATTTCTATATGTTATCACCGTACATTATGTCACATGGAGTGAGATTTCCTGCCAAAACTGTCTAACAGCCCTAAAACCCTATGCCTAAGACTTAAAATCCCCAAATCCATCTAGCTAACATTCCATGAAATTGAAAATTTTGATTCGAAAATTCAATGGGCAAGGCCCATGAATTTTAGTAATCGAATTTCAAAGGCCTATGACAGTTGAAATTATTGATGTTCCCTAATTCGATGGCTTAGAACCGTCGAATTTCTCCTATCCTCTAATAATTTGATGGTTTTGACTTGTCGAAAAATAAAATTTGACAATGAAAATTTTGACACCTTTATCCATCGAATTTTATGAAATTTGACAACCTTGGGCAGTTGAATATGGCCTTTTTTCATGTTGTGAAGCCTTATAGTAAATAGTATAACTTATTATTATTCGTCCCTCTCCCTCTTTCTTTGAAATTTTATCCTGAGCAAAAGCTCAACCCCTTGGCCATGTCTAAATTACAACTTCAGACATCATACATATCGTATCTTAGAGCAAGACCTGTAATCAATCCACTTTGGTAAGGATGGAAAAAAAGTTGAGTTGGGCTTCTTCGGTCCAAATAAAAACTAGGCCAGGCTGGGTTGGAGTTTGTTAGCAATCTCCCCATTTAATTCAAAAAAAAAAAATCATGGATCCCATAAAATTTTTTGAATTGGTTCACCAATTATGTCAACCTGAAGAATATCGAAAAACATTAATTTACATACTCTGTTTCAAATGTTCATTAATTTGTATTGCTTTTAAGATTGTATGCATTTTTTATGTGGCACATTTTTGATATAAACAGAAAAAATATAAGACGGATGGTCGGCAGCTCACAAGAACAGAGCTTTTCATCGATAGTCATACGAGGAGTGATGGTAGTGCTCCCACTCCTGAGTTGGCCAAATCTCTCGTAAGTGATGTCATTTTTTTAGTCAATTTTTTTATTTTTATTTTTGAAAATATTACTTATCATCGTAATGTTTTCATTGTTTTGTAGGGTCAATTAAACAATCTTATTAAAGAAGATCCTAGTTTTACCTATAAGGATATTGATCATGATCCTATTTCCATTGTATGTATGACTTATATTATTTAATTTTAATTTTTTATTTACATACATTATATTAATCATAGTTATGCATAGGTGTTTGGGAAAGATGGAAAAGGCAGAGTAAGAGGTATGGGGGGTTAAGTTTCAAAGACTTCATTACGTTATACAACTCAAAGTCGAAATTATACGGATAAGTTTGAAAGAGACATGGTTAACTTAACTCAACTAGTTCATACACTAATGAAAGATAAGAAGAAGAAAAAGAAGAACAAGAACAAGCACAAGAAGAAAAAATCATCTACATTTGAAGTTGGAGGTCCTTCTACTCAGGTAAGATGTAAAAACACTTTAACTTTAGAGATTCTTCATTTAATTTTTCATTAATATTTAATTCATATAAATGATGGATTTCAGCTTACATATCTAATCATAAACAATAATTCTATTTTATAGGCGACATCAGATTCCACAATTCCTAATAGGCGAGGAGGTAAAAAACTAGTATCAGAATCATTACCATCATTGAATAATGGTAGGGTATGCTTATTGATGAACTTTAGAAGGAATGTGATCTACGCCAAAGGAGCACTAGTAGATCCTGAGAAGCCAGATATGGAGTATTATTCAATTTGTATCGATGAGATCATTGACTCTTCGGCTGAGCTAATGGATAGAGATGGACCCCAAGGGACTTTACTTGATATTCTTTGTGGTGAGGTGATTAGATGGCTTAGGAGCCATTGTCGTGTATTTTGAGGGTTAAGTCAAGACAACGCTTAGGGTAAGAAGGTTTTTTTACTTTTTGTTTGATAACTTCATACGGTAATTGTTAATTGGCGAGAATAGTTCAAGTAGTCAAAATCACAAAGAAACAATGAAGCCCATTGATTATGAATAACTGTTTGATGTGCTATGTGTCTAATGATGATCTTAGAAATGGCACCAACCAGATACACATTCAATTAACTGTTTTCTTTTTTACAAGAAGCCTGACTTGAATGTTATGGTTTGCATGCCAATTCATGCACACACACATTCTTGATTAATTATGGATTTGAAACTAGATAATTGGAAGCGACTTTAAATTAATAGTAAACTCACCAACTGTTTTGGCCATTGCAGGTGGATGAAGCTACAAGGAAGTTAGATGAGCATGCTCCCCCTTTGGCAAAACAGGTTGCAAGCACGGCATGTCGCATGGTGCAGAAGGCATCACAGCTGACCAAACCTCTTGTATCTGAAGCTCGAACTAGAGGTGTGCCTGTGGCAGCACACAATTCTGTCAAGAAATCTGAACAGTACTTGTCGGAGAAAGCAGTGAAGGTTTGGTTCAAGCTCAATAAGATTCCAGCTTTCCAGATGGTGGTGGACGCGGTAGTTCCCACAGCTGCTCAGTGGTCAGACAAGTAAAACCAGTTTGCCATGGGTTTACACATGCCTGCAAAAACTGTTGTTTTCACATCTTGTAAGAAATTTGATGGTGATAGTCATCGTTGTATTGGATCCAGGGAATATATCCAGGTAAGTGAAGATTTTTTGAAGCATTTTTTCTAGTATGATTGATGGATTTGGTTTTCATTTTCTCTCATTGTTCGTTTATATCTTTTTTTTAATGTTTTTATAGATGAGTGGAAGAGCTGGGCGTCGTGGCAAAGATGAATGTGGCATTTGTATTATAATGGTTGATGAACAGGTGTTTTAATGGCCTTCTATATCACTTTGTACTGTTCTCTTGTCATGTTTATTTTACCCATTGGAGCAGTTGTGGAAGCATGTTTATTTTACCCATTGGAGCAGTTGTGGAAGCTCTAGTCTTCAATGGTATCACTCTTGCTTCATTAAACTGTTAAAAAGCCTTTGAAGTGAAGGAACAATCTTTAGGGATGTTTTTTATTTTAGTGTAAGCTATTTGATGAAGTTTTTTCATTTTCATTTTTTTTAAAAGGATATTCTGTTTAAATGAGACCTTATGTGTTTGGTTCCGGGCTAGATGTAGCATTGTATCATTCTAATGATTTGTATCCAAGGATCAACTTGAAGTTGAAAAATTAGATTCTGGACAGTAGAAGTATGATTTGTTACTTCTTTTTTGTCATTTGGAACAACAATTCTATATCTAAGCATGTATGGTTATTGTGAAATGCAGATGTTTCCCAGCAGTTGATGGAGCTCTTTGTAGCATAATTGCCATAGCAAACACAACCGTGGTTGGCTTCACATCAATAATGCCTGTAAGAATTAGTTATATATATATATTCATTATTTTATTGAATCCAGTTGTATACATATAGAACAACAGCAGCGACATAGTGGTAGTTTTGTTGGAAATGGAGTGTGAGATGGCTCATCAACACTGGGGTATTGAAATTTCAATACTGTGTAATTGAAATGGAGGATGGTCCTATGGGGAATCATATAAAATTTGCTCAAATTGTTTCCAATTTGGTTGTCTGCTCCATCTCCAACAACACTGTTTTTGATTTGACTGAAAACATTGACAGGTCAGAGTAAGTATTTTGCATGAAAATCTGTTACCATATATCCAGCCATAGGGAACTCATATTGGTTGGATGATTTATGGTGAAAGATCCAGTGATATGAGTTACTGCTTCTCATCATGGTCTTTAGTGGGTATTTTATAAATTATTGGAACAGTGGAACACAACAATTTAAAAAAAAAAAAAATTTAAGATAGTGGAACTGTTTGGTTCAAATAAGTGCTTTATTATTTCTATTGGAATTTTCTTTTCAGATGGAGATGAATACTCTCAAGGAGATGGTTTTGGGTAAACCTGCTCCTTTAGTCAGTACTTTCAGACTGAGCTACTACATGATTTTGAATTTATTGAGCCGTGCTGAGGGCCAATTTACTGTTGAGTATGTTATTAAGAACTCATTTCACCAGTTTCAATATGAGAAGGTTTCTTTTGAACTCTTTTTTCATTAATATCAGCGGTTCCTTTACTTAATTACAGGTGTGCCATGATAATGGTCAGCTTTTTTTTTTTTGCATTATTCAGACATTACCTGATATAGGGGAAAAGGTTTCAAAATTGGAGAAGGAAGCTGCTATGCTTGACTCCTCTGCGGAGGTAATCTTTTCTCTTCTGTATGTATTCATCATTTTGAAATTGCATATTAAATCTTATTTTCTGACTTGATAGGCTGAAGTTGCATGCATGTAATCGAATTTTTATGATAACTGATCAAAATGGTTGTTGAATGCATGTAATTATGACAGGAAAACTGGCGTAGGCCAAAGGGTATTGATTCTCGTGTAAGGAGGAAGTTCAAAGGGGTCACCCTCATGCCCAACATTGGTTATGGCTCAGACAAAAAGACGCGCCATCATCTTCCTAATGGTTTCAAGAAATTTCTTGTGCACAATGTCAAGGAGCTTGAACTGTTGATGATGCACAACAGGTACATGGTTCCACACCTTTTTAATTCTTTGGGGGGGGGGGGGGGGAAGAGAGGATACCATAAGCAAACCCATATACATCACATGCTAATGATTAGTGATACCTGACCAGGACTTACTGTGCGGAAATTGCACACAATGTTTCTACCCAAAAGAGGAAGGAGATTGTCGAGCGTGCTGCGCAGCTGAATGTTGTTGATACCAATAATGTTGTTGTAGCTCCGGTCCTTTACAGGCTTGGACTAGTTGAGCAGTTACGAGGGAGAAACACGGGTCATGTTGGTGCCTTTAGCTTTGACAAAGCAAGTGCCATGGCAGAGCAGCTTGAAGTAGCTAGGCAGGAACCCCTTGATTTCTCTTGCACCATCATAGTTATTGGAAAGATAGCTGGTCACAAAGAAGGTTCAGGATGTCCATTTCAAGGAACTTGATCCATTTCAGATTGAAAGTGTGATTTTTTTTTTTAGACTTCGTTACATTGATGTATGTGAACATAATATTAGGAATTCTTCCAACATGTGAGATTAAAAGTTTAACTTATAATTTTGACTTATATAAGTAATTTTTTTTTTTAAATCTTATTATTCGTTGATACTATAAATTGCATGCAAATTGGTGTGAATGGAGGGGATGATAGTGGATTGGTGTGAGTGGATGGGGATGATAGTGGATGGGATGAGATGTGAATGTTGATGTGGATGGGATGGGATGGGATGTGAATGTTGATGTGGATGGGATATGAATGTGTGAATTTTTTTTTGCAAGTATAGGTTGAAGACAAAGCCAGCATTTGAGTATGTTCTGACTGGTCTTTAATTAAATCGACAGTCTTTATTCAACGGCCTATAGCCGTCGAATATATGATATAATCCCAGATTCGACAGACAAAAACCGTCGAAAATATGTTATTCGACGGCTTAAAGGCCGTCTAATATATACTATTCGACGGTCTATAACCGTCGAATTTTATAAAAATTCTATGGTTTTTAACCGCCGAATTTTTTTTCGACAAGGCACAATTCGATAGGCCAGTTCGACGGTCTAGACTGTCGAATTGATCCATAATTCGACGGTTTTGGACCGTCGATATTTTGGAATTTTCACGTAGTGTTTATTTTCTCTTTCATGGGATATTTTTCCTTTTCATGAGTGAGAACTTTAGCTGTTTTTTTTCACCCCAAGCGGTTGGCTCAAGATAATTTCAGATTGATAAGCGATTAATCTCGTAGTTCGTGAGTTCAATACATAATAGGAACATTAATTCCTTAGGGGCCACCCGTGAGAGTACACCCTTACTAACCTGGTGTGTGTGATGTGCGGGCATTGCATGTGTCACAGGATTAGTCCTTGGACAAGAACATGGTCTATGGATTTAGCAAAGCCCAGATACAGGCCCAGCCCACTTTCTATAGGGATACCCAGATATCCAAAAAAGAAAAAAGAAAAATGTAAGCTATTTTTTTCAAGTGAAACCCCTTTCAGAAACAATTAGTGAATTTCTTCTCTTTACATTTAAAAAGTTACCACTAATAATAGAGTCCTGATAATATGACTCGTTAGGTGGCATACTTAATCGACTCCATGACGTGAACAAGTTTAGGAACCAAAGATCTGTACGCCCCGAGATGCATGATTCCCTCGGGATACACTTTTTAGATTACTTTATATTTTAGGTATTGTTTCACGTTTGCCTTAACAATATGATATATGCTTATTATTTTTCTTGTAATGTTTATTTTTTAGAGATTTGTTGAGATTGATGATGATAAAAGAGACTGGGTAATGCTATCATGTCAATGAAATATAAAGATTGGAAGAACGACTTAAAACAGAACTACCTACAATTCGATACGGATGAGGAAAGATTGCTCAATATTTTTAACAATGTCTCAGAAGTCGATTGGACCTGGCTCGTCCACTATTGAAATACTCCTGAGGCTCAGGTATAAATTATTAAGAATTTGTTAATTAACAACCCTTTAAAATGAATGATATTATTATAATTTTATGAAATTTGTGTAGGTCGTATCCAAGAGGAACAGTGAGAATAGGAAAAATCAAGTAATCAAACATGTTGAGGGGACAAAAAGTTGTGCTCAATATCGTCATGAATTGGTGCGTATCTAATATCGGTCATTTTGATTATATCACTATCTTCTAATATTCAATGTGATTTATGACATATATTTAATATGATTATGTTTGTGTTACTAAAGGGTGAGGGTAGAGAACCGTGTAATTTACCTACTCGAGCTAAAGTCTTTAGGAAAACCCATATTAGAAAAAATGGTTCACCATCTGATCCTAAGTCGGCGGAACTTATGGTATGTGATCTTAAATAAATTTTAATATAATGCCAAATAAATAAATTTGAATAAGTTCATACTAATTAGTTCATTTTTGTTGTATAGGCTAAAATGAAAATGGATCATGAAAAAAGTGGTGGATCAGATTCTACGCCTATAGGCGAGAAGATATTCACTGACGCGTTTGGACCAGATGGGCATGGTCGAGTGCGTACTTATGGTCTAGGCCCGACACCGAAATCTGTTTTTGGCTTCTCTTCTCGTTCATCTCGTCCTAGTTATGCCGAGATGAAATCTCAGTTGGCCAATCTACAACAAACGTTAGAGGAAAATAAAAGAGAACATGAGGAGAGGTTTGTTGAGATGCAGAATCAAATGCAAAGTCAAATCCAGAGTCAGGTGCAAGAGCAAATAGCGCAGTACTTCCGCACCATGTTTCCAGACGGCCATCCTCCTAGCCAGGGATTATGAGACTTTTTCTATATGCTTGTTTGTCTTTCCCATGACATTTAACTTTTTTTGTATTATCTTCGTACAATACTTAGACTATAGTAGATAACTCTGCACGTATTAAGTAAAACCTTTTTTAACTCTGCATGTATTAAGTAAAACATTTTTAACTCTGTGTGTATTAGGTAAAACCTTTTTAACTCCGCCAATGTAAAATTAACGTTTTACATTGCCGGTCCCAAGCCCGGATAAAGGAGGAGGGAGAAGGTATGTCATGGATTCTTTTCTCCTGCAAACTTCAAGTAATGCCAATTTCTACAAGTAAATCTTTTTGTTAGTATTCTTGAAGTTGAACTATGATTGTGTAGAGCATGAGTTATTGACCAAATATTTGCAGGAACTAATTCTCTTGACCTGTAATTTGCTTAAATTTCACACTAGTTGCACCAAATATGTACACCTAATTTCCTTTTATTGTTTTATAATAATAAAGTAAGATTCAATTTAATCTTGCAGCTCTTCAACTTCCCCTCCCCGCCCCAAAACAGAAAATTTACTATAAATAAACTGAATAGCCTTGGATATTTTAGAAAAGAGAGAACCTCGGCCAACCACATGTCGGAAGCTGATTGGTTTCATAGATTCCACGTGTCCCCCATCAGATATCCTTAACAGAATATTCCTACGTGGCAAGTGTCCAGCAGCCAGTTGGCCTGCTGTTGGCAGAGTGGAGATTCATGATTTGAAGGTAGGTATGTGTGTATGTGTGCATGAATTTCACTTCCTATATCAATTTGTCACTTGGGACTGTTAGTTATGACAATTGAGGTTAAGCCTTAAAGGTATGTTGTGCAAGATATTGGGGAAAAGGTCGAGGTATGACACATACCTCAATCAACATTTTGACCTACTTCTCTATTACCTTTACATAATCCTATTAGGGGTTCCTAGATTATATTGAAATAATATCTTAGTGGGATTGCTCCTTGGGCATTTTGCTAACATAATCCTCTTTAAGTGTGATGTTCATTTTGCTAACATGTTTGTGAGAAGTGTCTTACTGTGCTGATCAGGAAAAAAAAAGTGTCTTATTGTGACATAATCTTGTGATATCTTTTGTATCTGTTTTAGTGCACCTTGTCTCTTATTTACCTTTTATCTTTTTATATGTTCTTCACCATTGTGCTATTTGGGTGGTCAAGAAGCATTATGTAATAAATTGAGCATAGTAGAATGATGATATTGAGAAATGAATGCATTTTCTATCTCTTTTGGTTTCTCACTTTGTTGTTCTTTTGATAGCGAGCTAATTTTGGAGCACATTTTTGCTGGAAAGGATCACTGACTAATGGTAATATTAGTTATGGTTTTTTGTCTCAGAACCTGATTGTATCTATTATTAGACGACGGGGTTGTCTGGGTACGGAAGCAAATGGTGGTTTAACCATCCTGCTTATGCCGGGCATGTACTGCAGGCTGGAAGCAATGCCAGGGCTGTTGGATCTAACAATGTGAATGAGCACAGTAGTCGATCTCACTGGTTAGTGGCAACGAGGCTTTTCTTCCCATTTATGTTCTTAATCATGAAAAATGTGTTTATATTTATAGTTTATTCTTTCTCCACTTTTATTCAGCATGCTTTGTATAATGGTAAGAGCAAAAAACCTGATAAATGGGGAGTGCACCAACAGCAAGCTTTGGCTGGCAGTGAGAGGCTTGCCAAGACTGATTTGCAAGGGGAACGACTCAAGGAGGCTCAAAACATCAACAAATCACTTTCAGCTCTTGGGGATGTCATATCCGCTCTAGCAAACAAAAGCAGCCACATCCCTTATAGGTTTATATCCATAGCTTGCTTATATGTCTGACTAACTTTGTATCAGTTTTCATATTCTGATTCCTTTCTTGGGGTTTTGACAGGAACTCCAAGTTGACACATTTACTTCAAGATTCATTGGGTAAGTCTTAGTTGACATACTAGATTAACTAATCAGATTCTTAAATATTATTGTTTCTTTCTTTTGTTGACTCTCTCCCCCACTGATTTATGCTTGCAGGGGGTGACTCTAAAACTCTGATGTTTGTGCAAATCAGCCCTTCAGAAAATGACTTGGGTGAGACATTAAGTTCATTAAATTTTGCGACTCGGGTTAGGGGCATTGAGATGGGTCCTGCAAAGAAGCAAGTTGACACGGGTGAGCTGCAGAAGATGAAAATGATGGTAAGTTGCAATTGGAAGGCACTTTCTTTCATTAGTCAATTAATCTTTCTATTCTAATAGGACCTGTCGTTTTACATTGATGAGCTGAATGTGTGTTGCCACTAACATTTTTCTTGTTTCTAATTTTCCTAAAGCTTGATAAAGCAAAGCAGGAATCCAGATCTAAGGATGAGCTCCTACGCAAGCGAGATGAGGACTTTCAAAACTTGGAAAACAAGGCAAGATCCAAAGATAATTTTTGTAAAACCAACAGGAAAAGGTCAAAGAACTCAAAGTGCAGCTTGATTCAAAGATAGAGATGCACAACCAACTGGAGAAGCAACATTGGCAACTGATAGAGAAATTGAAGGGGAGGGAAGAGACTTGCATCAGCCTACAACACAAGGTTGCTCTTTAGATAAATAATTTGATTTTGCCTTCTTCTTTTTTTCCGTCATAGGCAACCCAGCAACCGTTTGATATCTGACTTTATTTTTTCTGTTAAAGGTGAAGGAACTTGAAAACAAGATGAAAGAGAGAGACTTCTTAGAGTCTATGGCACTTCAGTAAAAGGTTTGTTCTTCACTTCAATAACTAAAAGGGATAAAAAGGGGCGCCATATCTCATCCTGTTTAACCAACCACTCACCTAGCATTTTCTTCTATTAAATAGTTTGTTTATGACTCAGGGCACCATATCTCATCCTGTTTAACTTGGATGTGCTAATAAAATAATGGAGTTTCAAAGTCTTTATATTTCTTGGACAGTAATTTTTGTTCTTGTTGTAGAACACTTAAGTTTATCCTCATCCTTGCTTTTTCACATAACTACAGGCTTGAGTCTTTGTTGTTCATTTTGATTCGAAGCTTTCCTACCTTTTCCATTCCAATTTGCGTTATGATTATCAATTAAATATCTTCAATAATATACTTTTAGTTGAATTCCTTATTCGAGACAAACAAGCCATCATTCTTAACTTGGGATACACTAAGAAAAGAATGGAATTCAGAAGTCTTATTTTCTTGGATAATAATTTTTATCCTTATTTTTTGCACTATCCCTTACTGAACTGCAGACTTTAGTGTAATTTATTTGCTTGGAAGTTGGAGGCTTTCTTTCTCTTTTCATTCCACTTTACATTGTATTTATTTGAACATGCTATGATGTGCATGCTCTCCTTGATGTTAAGAACAGATCTGCATTCTGTATTTTCTACATTGACCCTCAATTTCGAAGAAACTCTGCAAACCATATCATTTAGTTTTTTGTATATGCCACTCATGCTTATAAAGGTAGGTAGTGATCAACTGCTTTCACACATCTTTTCTTTTAATTTTGTGCATGTGATATTCTTCAGATCTGAAAGCCAATTACATTCCGTTTTTCACCATCACCAACAAGCGTTGGAGTCTGACCAACAGTCGGAGCAATCTAAGGGCTCGAAGTCGGGCGATACTGCTCTTGCTGTTGCTAATGAGCAGGAGAAATCTATTCAAGCTTGTCAACAACAACGTTCTAGAGATATTCAGAGAAAAATGGTAAGTTTTGTGTTCACCTTATAATAATCTTCTTCAACCAGTAGGAAATTCAGCACAATTATGTTTGTTTTATTAATCACACCGAAACTGCCACTTTCAACTACTGCCGTAGGTTAATTAATTTCATAAAGGATAAGCCAATCTAGAGTAGTGGGAGGTGGGGTGGGGCTGGGCTGGTTTTTGTAAATTTACAGTGTGAGGGTGGGGGGTGGCTGGCTTTTGTAAATTTATGATGTGTGGGGGGTTCAGCAATTTACAGTGTGGGGGTGGTAAGCTGATATAATTGATATATGGGCTGGGCTCGGCTGGCTTTAGTAAATTTTTTTTAAAAACAAAATAGCATATACCGATGGACTTAGAAAGTCTGTCGGTAAAGATGTAAATAAACAAATGAAAACAAAATTTCCGCAAGAATTTTTTTTCCAGAAAATAATGTATATAGCGACGAGTGCCAACGAAAAACCTCTCCGTCGGTATATTATTTTGCGACAGAATTATGCAGATTTAGCGACGGATCTATCCGTCGTTATAAGTCCATTTTCTAGTAGTGCATGTATCCTGAGACGTACAGATCTAACGTTCCTGAACTTATCCATGCCAGAGGGTCGATAGATTATGCCACTTGGCAAGTCATATTATCATGACTCTTATGAATATGATCATGAAAACATTCAAAATGTCCAGTACATAACCTCACAATCTGCACCTGCGATTTTAGTTCATAAATAACTTTTTGGGGTGGTAGTTTTATTTTTATGTTCATTTGTTTCCTCTTTCAGTTCCCACAGCAATCCCAATCCCATGCACCAATGCCATTGTGTTGGAGACCTTTGGTTACTTGTTTTGGATATATGGAAATTAATATAGGATTTCGTTATTTATTAACATAGTCTAACATGAGATTTGATGACATATTATGAGAAAACCACCTAAACGACCTTGACACTAGCTTGATTATTTTTATTATTTGTTTCCCTATTTTATCATATATTCCAAAATTTTCCCTTGACATCTTATTTATGTTGGCTAGTGACTTGTCCATTGTCAATCATATATCTAAATAAAATATATATAATATAATTGAATATATTTCTTAATATATCAAGTCCCTATCGGATTTGGACTTACAAGATCGAACAATATTCTGATCAGACCTCCTCCTCGAAACCTAGGACAACACAACTCAATCAGGCCAGACTTGGCTCACAAGTATTGGGCTTGGGTATTAGTATTATGACTACAATCTAGTATGCATGACTTGTTTCAGACCTAATGAATCTTGTTGCAAGAAGAGTATATTTGTGGGTGTTATTATGGAATGTAATTTTGACAATCTTATTCACTAAATTGGTAACAAAAATATGTCAAGGTCCTACCATGATAACTTAGAAAATTTTCATTCAAAAAATTTCCTTACTAGAAAGGTTTTGAATTTCTTGGATTTAATTTTGAAAATCTTTGGACTACTAGAAAATGAAAATATTTTGAAGTTACTGTAAAAAGTCTAAATTAATATTTTTCATTCATGAAAAAATGATTTTCTTTTGAAAACTTCTCCAAATCGAGTTTCCTTTTCAAATTCTCACAATTGGAATTATATTGATTGAAAAATATATTCTTTGCAAAATTATAATCCAAAAGATACTTATATAAGTTGAAAATCAAATTTGGAAAGGTTAATAGCATTCCAAATGGATAGATGGGCCTCTAGTCAAAACACCCAATCATGATCTATGGCCAAATCAGGTCATGTCACGACCCGGTAGATGAAAATAAAATGACCCGTCGGCAGATAAAAACTAAATGTATGTAAATTATAAATTTTCGTATAGAGACTAAGAATAGAAGAGAAATAAATAGCAAATAAAATTTAAAAGAAAAATGAAGAATGAGAATGTATATGAATCATGAATAATGGTTTTTTGCCGCACCCCCCTTTCAATCATAGTCTATGATGGGCCAAATCAGGTCATGTCAAAACCCGGTAGATGAAAATAAAATTATCCGTCCGTAGATAAAAACTAAATGTATGTAAATTATAAATTATCTTATAGAGACTAAGAATAGAAGAGAAATAAATAGCAAATAAAGTTTAAAAGAAAAATGAAGAATGAGAATGTATATGAATCATGAATAATGATTTTTTGATGCCTCCCCCTCCCCCTCCCCCTTTAACACACGCCCCTGATGTGGCATGTCCTAGAACCATAGATTCTTTTCTCGAGATACACAGTTATACATATTTATGGGGATGTGCAGTTGCGTATCTCAAGGGATAAAAATCTATGGTTCTAACCCATGCCACATCATGGGGCATGTGTCAGAGGGGCATTAGAAAATCACGACTTGTGAATCATACAAGTTATAGGAGTTAATGTGTTGCTTTGGTTTAAGATTTTTGAGAAATTATTAAATGTATTTGGTTGAAACTAAATACCCACTCTCTCAATATGTAGAACCTATCAATTTATATTTGGACTGCAACTTGGGCCGGCTAACCCGAACTCAACCCAATTGATGGGCAAGCCTGGGTTGGGCCACATGGAAAATGAGTTGAGCTTAGACTAGAAAGTCTCAATCCGAATTGATTTTTGATTCCTAGTAAATGAGTACCCATTGACAATCCTATGTGCATACTAACCAGAATCTTCTTGAATTTATTTGTTGAAATTGTTAACAATGGAAAATCCTTTTATAGAAAAAAAAATCTAAGCTCCAATATATGGAATATAGGTCAATTAATTATTAAGTTGATAATACAATCCTATATTTGGAATAAATAAATATAAAAAAAAGGGAAAGTTTTATTTACCTCTCTCTATAAATACTATAGTATCAATCTTAATTTCTTCCATCTTTTCTGCTTTATCATTTTTATTTTTTTTTACTTTGACTCTTCCAATGAGGAGAGAACAGTATCACAATTTCTTTAATCCAAACGAAAGGCCAGTAATTGTGGAGATTAGAGATGCCAATCGTCCACTAACTATGGATCACATCAACCAATACGAGTGGTCAGTGAAGAAAATTCTCACTCAAGGTGATATTAGCTACAATAATAAGCTTAGTCTGCCTACTGAACAAGTTGAAGCACACATAATTAAGGCCACATTTGAATACAAGTCAGCTCGGCAACTTAATGGGTACACATCAAGTACCAATCGAAACAAAAATTTTCAACACCCAAGCTGAACCGATCACTCTTTATTTGACCAAACAGAGGAACGGAATCTACAACCTTACTGGTAATGCTTGGCTTGAAAACCTTGTGAGGCCTTTGTCTCTTCAGGTAGGAGATGAGGTTGGGATGAGGAGACTCAGGGCCTTATCCTTGCAGTTCTCACGCTTAAGCTAGCTTAGGATGACCTAGGGATATATATTATATATATGTTCCATTATGTCTACCTTTTCCTATTAATATTGATGAAACTTTTAAAATACATTCAAAGATAATTCAGAATATATAATTCCTACTTCTTTGTATTTGAACAAACAATTCATTTATTATTCATGGGATCTTGGACATATAAAAAATATCACATCTCAAAAATGGTGAACCACATTAACGTTTCTCAAAATGTCTATATTTTAGTGTCACGTCAGAACCAATAATACTGACACTACATTTTGAGATTAGTTATGCGGATGTTTTAATTTTGAAAAATGCTGAAATGAAACAAAGTATTTACTGTGATTCTCACAAGTCTGACATGGGATGTGCACATAATCATAGATGTGATTCCTCGTGATACAAGTAAAAATCATCTACGGTTATGTATGCATGTCCACGTTAAAATTGTGAGAATCACAGTAAATCCTGTGTCACCTCAGCACTGTTCTTTATTTTTATGTTTTGGGTATAAAAAGTGAGGAATCTGTATCCCTATGGTACCTAAGTTTTCTTTGCTAATTGATTTAAACATCGATCAATCCTTTGGCTCAAATTCTAATAAATACAAAATTCCAAGGATATAAACTAAATTTAAAAAAAAATACAAGAACAACCAGTGCTCTATTTGATAAAAAAAAAATCCATTACATACTAAAGATGACATATCTCCCCATGTGCTAAATATTTTGAAAACTCTTGCGGCAGGATAATCTTGGCCTCTTGCAAGAAAGATTTTATACTTTCCCTTGTTATTTATGCATCAAATATGTAAACAGTAATTGGTTTTATGATCATCTCGTCATTTCAATTGACCATTTTAGGGGCCAATTTGGTAATTGGCGCATGTAGATAAGGGTGTCAATGGGTACCTAATTACATGATTACCCAAGGAATTTGAATTTGGTTAGTCGGTTTTGGGTCCACAAATACTCGTTTTTGGGTCCGGTTCTAGGTAGCCATCCCAGCGGGTATCCAATGCGTACCTCTCTAATTATTTTTACTTGTAGTATAAAGTAAAACTTGCCTCACGTTGATTTGTAGATGCTGCCATGTGCAAGACCGTGTTGCCTTTCTCCTCCTTCCAACTCAATACGTCCATCTTCCCGAGCCATTTCAGCCATCCCATTAGAACTTTAAAGGCTTCCAACTGACCATTCTTCACAGCCAGATGAATAACACTCTCATCACTAACCGTCAACCCTTCTACAGACTCTGGGCAAGTGGAGATTAATTCATCGATGACATCAACTTTCCCTGCGATAATCGCGTAATGCAGGGGAGATCTACCCTCTCTACCCTTAAACAAACCAAGATCATAGTCGACACCCATGAACTTTCTCACCATTATAACATTCCCATTGGTTGAAGCCATGTGAATGGGGCTAAACCCATCTGGGTTTAACTTTCAAACAAATGAAGGCTTTAACCTCACGACCTTCATAGCAAATTTGGCTTGCCCAGTCTCTACAGCCATATGTAGAGGAGTAACAGTAAATGGGATTTGATCAAATTTCTCAAGAATGAAGGGATCTTGCCCAAGAATCGAATACAATACATCAATATCTCCTATTTTTGCAGAATCCATCAATCTCTCATACCTAACTTGTGAGAATCGCTCATTTTCCATTATTTCCCTAATAAGAGATAACAACCATAAGCAGGCAAGAACAGTACTAGACACTTCTGTTTAACATGTATAGATTATAGATAAAGAATATTCCTAAGTTCCAACTAGAAAAAGAACAAAATTGTAAAAGACTTTGAAACGGCCGGCTAGCCAGCTTCGAACTTTTGGAGAAATTATCTACTTTCGTTCACACTTGAGCAATTTTGATGAATATTTGAGATATCACCTTATGTTCTCAAATCGATTTAAGTACCCTTGACTTTGTTATTTTCTTCTAGATTAATGAAAAATTATCTCATTGAACTTGTGGTCATCATTTTATCGAAAAGCTTGGAGATCTTTGAATAAAATAAAGGGTTTTAGATAAATTTTTTTAGCCTATAAGAAAAGACCGATGTGGGCAAGTATAGGAATGATGAGATTCTATTCTCGGCCGGTTTCAAAGAACGACAATTACTTATTCTATTTAAATCAACGACTTCGTTTTTGCTCAGACGTCTTGATAACCAACAATTACTTATTCCATTAAAGGGCAACTTGCCTTCTCTGAGACGCCTTTGCAGATAAATTGCTAATCTAACCAATGTTGTTCTTCAAAAACCTCTCGTATTTCCCACCAACGACGCCAAAGATGCAGAGTTCTTTCTCCTAGCAAATTACTTTCACAACAAATTTTAAGGACAAACAATGACGGTAAGGAAATTACTTTCTGAAAACATGTACAAAAAATTACTTCATAAAGAATATGGACCATCTAGAACTCAATTTATAAAAATTTAGTCTAAGAAGAACTTTTGAATCAATTTACTTTGAATATACCAAAATTACCGTTTCAATTGCTTATTTAAATATTTAAAACTATTTTTACATACTTTATATCATGAAATTAAAAACTTTCATTAGTTGATCTACACACCAAAAATCAATTGATAATGATCATGATCATCCTCATCATAAAAGTAATATTTTATATATTTTAAAATATTCATAAATATTTTAATTTAAAAAAATATTAGAAAACTATTTTTAATTATTCTTAAAATTAGTATATTTTTATTTGTGGGTTGACTCATGAGTTTTCGAGTTGATTCAACAGAGATTGGAATGTTAAAAGTATACTTTAAATATTTAAAACTATTTTTATCTATTGTTGTGCCTCAAATTTAGACCTTACATTGGTCTACCTACACATCAAAACTCAAATTTTAAACATAGAGGTATCTCAAATATTCACCAAAATGTGGACTTCTAAAACAATTCATAGTTGCAATTTGTTGAAATGGTAGTTTTGACATTTTTCTTAAAAATTGCTTCAAAATATCATTTTTAGACTAATGTTTTATAGAGTGAGTCTTAGATAGATCATATTCTTTAAGAGAGGATTTTTCTGTATATATTTTCAAGAAATAGGCCCTTGTAATCATTTTCCCAATAAAGTATTGAATATGATATGTGTGAACTGAAGTGAATGTAGGAATCCAAAATCTAGTGTTCCGGCTTCAGACGGATAGGGGACATATTGTTAGACCATAGCCACTAACAACCGAGTTTTATTATTTAGGAACCGAAAAAATATACCAACGGTATAAGTTAAAGTTGTGAAAAGTCACTACTCACTACTTGAAAGTTGAAGCTTAGGACAGAGATCAAGTTATGGAATTGGAAGATGTTAGGTACTTAGACATTCAATTTCAAACAAACAAAGCTAATATCTAATGATACTTGTAACATTTACGACACCCAACTAACCTAAGTAAGCATGGAACTGCATGCTATAGTAACTAAACATGTAAATACGAAGTGGGCGATTTGTTTTAATGAGAGAAGGGCTATTCATGATCACCCATAATAAATTCAATCTTGTTCAAAGTTGGTGGGGTAAAGGATTCTCCCGTGAAGTGATTTCTAAATCTCGACAAGTATAGAAAGATAAAATTCTTGAGCAGTTGTTCTCAATCCAAGTAATGAATGGCACAATGTATCTTATGCATCATAATATATATGATGCATCTTATTCTCTTACACTTGGAACAAAATAACCAAATCATTAGGTGTGGGTGGTCAAGGCTTATGGAAGGTAACATAGGGAATAAAATGGGTCGAGTTTGAGCTGAATATGAGTATATTCATATCCATATACGTATTTTTAATGAGAGAAGGGCGATTCACGATCACCCATAGCAAATTCATCTTGTTCGAAGTTGGTGGACGGAGTGATTTCTAAATCTCGACAAGTATGGATAGATAAAATTCTTGAGCAGTTATTCTCAATCTAAGTAATGAATGACACAATGTATCTCATGCATCATAATATATATGATGCATCTTATTCTCTTACACTTGAAACAAAATA
Source organism: Akebia trifoliata (assembly GCF_017979445.1). Classification (NCBI taxonomy): domain Eukaryota; kingdom Viridiplantae; phylum Streptophyta; class Magnoliopsida; order Ranunculales; family Lardizabalaceae; genus Akebia; species Akebia trifoliata. Next base: position 55,832,291 of record NC_141377.1, on the reverse strand, counting down.
ACCAAATCATTAGGTGTGGGTGGTCAAGGCTTATGGAAGCTAACATAGGGCATAAAATGGGTTGGGTTGAATATGAGTATATTCATACCCATATCCATATTTTTTATTCGAATCCTACTAGCTAAATCATATCCAAACCATTTTGCTTTCACTAAACCCATATCTCGAACCAAATTAATTTGGGTCAAATAATTTTGAACTGTTGAAAGTTATTTTATGAAAAATTGCTAAAGAGGTGTTCACAAGTTAACTTGAACTCAAGACCTCTTCCTTTTTGAAAGTAGGCTTTAACCATTATGCCTAACACTTATTACTTGAAGAAGGATACCTTGAAAAATATAAACATATAACTTACAAAAAAATATATATTTCAGATCTAGGCAAATATAGGGATGGATCCGTAAACTCCACTTATTTTTTAATTCAGATATATTGGAAGGAACCAACCCGCTAAATTTGGATTTGGATCACTCGGATAAATCCGACCCATTTTAAGCCCTAAACAGACATACATAACTGTTCAATGACTAAAAAAGTAACTACACATACAAAGAAGGCCATGAATGAAATCTATTCTAACATGCAACCAGAAAATAAAAAATAACCAACAATAAACTAAAATAGAAATGGTGGTTTAGGTTCTGTTGACTTTATGATGTACAGAATGCTAATAATTATTATGCATTGGAATTATAAAAAAATCGACCAAAAATTGAGCGATTATACCCACAACTCAGTTCAATTTAGTAAGTCTTACAAATCTGGAGACAGGAAAGAAAACTTTGTTGATACATGCAATTACCTATGCTACCCACAGCTACTAGTTAATTTTCTTGATAAATTTGCCTAGTATAAGGGTGACAATCAAAAATAAGATCGACAACACTATCAAGGCAAAAAAAATGAAGAGGGTAGCTGGAGGTTGCCCGAAGGTGGATCCGAAGGAGAACCCGTAGGTTCTGATGGCATACAATTCGATAGACCAAATATAAGTGCACAACATTGAAAACAGTAATATTACTACTAGCCGATATAGAGGCAACCCAAGTGTGAGGATGGCAATCATTACGAGAGACGTATAAAACCCTAACGAGTTCATCAACATGAAGACTACAACTGATACCGTTCCCACTGATGTCTCTCCATAACCATACCCATATCGTCCTTCCCTATCATTGGAGTTCTCAGATGGAGGGTTGAGTCCAACTTGGTATGTTGCTGTTGCAATCAGTACGGCCACCACCAACAATGCGTTTCGAACATCTAGCGCTATTTTCCTTGGGATCCGAAACATAACAAAATTCGTACACCTCCCAAGGCAACTAATTGTCTCCTTTTTTTGAACTCGGTGATGCTGAGTATGTGAATTAATAAGTGGTAAAGGAGACGTAAGATCGTGGCCTCTTATAGCTCCGCTCCTACACAACATCATCTCAATGTCCCTGGTGTCTGTTTCATTTGGAAGCTGTTTCAGTATGTCTAGAGCTGTCAATCCACTCTTGTTCTTCGCATTCATGTCCGTCCGCTTAACGATATTATTGTTCCTAACCAACATTTGCACTACCTACAAAAGATTACCGTATTGCATTAAGTAATTATTTATCATTTACAAAACAAAAAGTATAAATGGAATTTTTGGGTGATTCAAAATACAAACTCAGAAAAGAGTTATTTAATGAGTTGACTCAAACACACTACAAGTGCATTTGAAAATTCGTTTGTACGGGAAACTCGAGTGAGTTATGCATGCTCTACTTAGTATTCTTTTAACGTGTGTGTGTGTGTGTGTGTGTGTGTGTGTGTGTGTAGGATCAGGATCCGTGTGCATATATCTACTTATATATCTACAAGGTGTTTTGTCCTATAATGGGTTAAAAGTTTTGGATTGAGCTGATTTATTACGAGGATGATCTCTATGATGAGG